>NC_133133.1:141395822-142020822 GCF_048418815.1 Hemitrygon akajei | reverse complement strand
GCCAGACCTGCAGAATATTTCCAGCATTTCTTGTTTTATTTTCAGGATAGAAGTTCCTTTTCTATAAAAAAAAATGCCAAATCCTCTCTCAAAATGCAGCCACTAAAAATACTTTACAGTAGTCAAATATGAAATAGAATCTAAATGGATCCTGATTCAAACAAAATATTAATAGGCATTTAAAACAATTTGGATTTGATTAAACTAGCATCAAAGTAAAAATCTTAAATATGAACATTTTAAAAATGAGACTCAAACTAAAGAGGACTAATGCATTTTCTTCAAGAAATTAAGAAGCTCTTCAAATGAAAACTAAAATGAGCATTTCAAAACAGTTAATTCTGGCTTTAAAATCACATTTGAAAGCTGAAAAAAAACAGCAAAGACTTCATTTTAAAGGAGGCAAAATTGCTTCAGAACTGAACATAGGAAACTGGAAAAGGTCATTCAGCCTTTTGAGCCTTCTCCACTAAGATCACAGCTGGCATTTAATCTTAATACCATTTTCCTGCTGTATTCCCATATCCCTTTAATATCCAGAAACTGATTAATTTCCTGATTAATCAGTAATTGAGCCCCCACAGCTGTCAGGGGAAGAAATTTTCAAAAGACACACCACTTTGTATGTGAAGGCATCTCTCCTCATTTCAGAGACACAAGCAATTGCAGTTGCTGAAAAGTGGAGTGAAAAAAAAACTCAGTAGAGTGAAAAAAAACTCAGTAGGTCAGGGTAGCATCAGTAAAGCAAAATGGACAATCACATTTCAAGTCTAAACCCTTCACCTGGACTGAAAGACGAGAGATAGCCAGAATAAAAAGGTTGGAAGGGGCAAATGTATCCAGCTAAGAATGGGTGATAGGCAGATGGAAAAGGGAAGTGTGGAGATACAGGTTGATTACCCCTTATCTGAAATTCCAATATAAGAAAAACTCCGAGATCCAAATTTTTCTGAGCACGGACCTGATGTCACAAATGGAAAATCCCACAAGACACTGGGAAGGTTCTATAGGTCTCTGCGTACCATAGACAGTTTTAAGAAGTGGCCTCATATATGTAATAAACAAATGTTAATGAAAAATAGAAAAGCATTGCGAAAAATGAAGATTTCAATTGTGTTTTGAAAGAATGAATTCATCAGTGTCAGAGGGAACACATGCCACTTACCAGCATGCTGATCATAAAACAAGCAAAGATCTATCATGACAAACTGAAAATTGAAGATAATTGCCATATTCAGCAGGCCGGTTGCAGAAATTTAAGAAACGGCATGGCATTAAATTGTTTAATGCAGCCATTCTCAACGGGAGCCATATGGGGCCCTGGCACATCTGAAGGGGGCCAATGACTGAAAACTGTGAGAAGGGGAGCCCCAAGTGTTTATGGGGGCCCTGGTAACTGAACCGATGAAATAACCAATCAGCAACCTTTATTGGAGTCAATAGTTCCCCTCCTATTTATAATATTTTTCCAACACACCGTTTGAATTCCGCATACCTGGTAAGTTCATTGCTTAAGCTCCTCCCACACAGCCTCACCTTCGAGTCAGTCGCGAATCAGATTGCATTGGGTCAACGTATTCAATCAAGGGTTCTCGTATCCATTATCGCCATACTTCATTCTACAAAGATCAGCATGTCTTGCTAGGCCTTTTGTTAGCCTAGTAACTTTAAAGTATATGTGCTTGGATATATTATACATTAAGGTAGGTTATGAAAAGTGTTTATTACTGCACATGAAGTCACCACATGGTTTGTCAGTAATGTATCTGTAATTCGCGTGCTTATTCCCAAGTCAAAAACGTTTAGGCAGCCTTCCGAAACCATTTCCCACTCAATGTTGTCAATTTAGCTAGAAAAAAAAAGCAAAATCATGCCTCATGATTATTTTTATTATTTTCAGAAACAATTCTACCCATGAGTTAGTTCCTTGGCGAGAAAAAAGTGTCAGCAGTATTCAGTGGAATACTTATCGTGTGGTTTCATCGCATCCCTGCAAAGCCATCTTTGCCCATGTGTTTGAACTGCATGACAGCATTGCATCCAAAAAGAGTTATACCTTATAACCATATAACCATAACCATATAACAATCACAGCACGGAAACAGGCCATTCCGGCCCTCCTAGTCCGTGCCGAACTCTTAATCTCACCTAGTCCCACCTACCCGCACTCAGCCCATAACCCTCCACCCCTTTCCTGTCCATATACCTATCCAATTTTACCTTAAATGACACAACTGAACTGGCCTCTACTACTTCTACAGGAAGCTCATTCCACACAGCTATCACTCTCTGAGTAAAGAAATACCCCCTCGTGTTTCCCTTAAACTTTTGCCCCCTAACTCTCAAATCATGTCCTCTCGTTTGAATCTCCCCTACTCTCAATGGAAACAGCCTATTCACGTCAACTCTATCTATCCCTCTCAAAATTTTAAATACCTCGATCAAATCCCCCCTCAACCTTCTACGCTCCAATGAATAGAGACCTAACTTGTTCAACCTTTCTCTGTAACTTAAGTGCTGAAAGTGCTTATGTCTTTACTATTCATTGCGTAATTCACAGGGAGCACCTAGTAGCTAAAAACTTGGGAGGAGTCTCAATCTTTCGCTTTCAGTTCTCATAAAGGCTGTAAACTTCATCATATCCCAGGCCCTTCAGGATCATCTTTTCCGGCAGCTGTGTGAAGAAAATGATGAAGACTTCCAGATGCTGCTGCTGCATACTGCGGTGAGGAGGCTTTCCAAGGCAAACTGTCTTCAACGTTTTGTTACACTCTGGGACACCACAGTTTCCTTCATGTCTGATAAAGAGCATGGAGAAAGACTCGTTGATGCTAAAGCAGACATATTTTATCTGGCAGATATCTTTCAGAAACTTAATTTGTTAAACAAGACCTTACAGGACAAAAACAGTAACCTTGTAGATTGTAAGGAAGCCATTGTTTCTTTCCTTAAGAAACTTGAAGTCTATTGCCACAATATGGGACGTCGGGAATTTTACAATTTCCAAACCTGAAGACGATCGCAGAGGCACTGAAGGACGATGACCTTACCATTTATGTGAAACATCTCAACCAGATACACAAGGATATGCAAGATTTAATGACCTGTTAAACCTCAGTATCCGGGATTGGATTTTGAATCCATTTGAAGTACAACCCACCCAAGTTGAGGCAGAAATTCAAGAGAGTTTGATTGATCTTCAGAGTGATATAACTGCACGTCGTCAGTTCAGTCAGTTTCAAAAAGATTTTTGGATCAAGCATGATCTGCCGAATAAAACTACAACACTGTGGGAAAAAGCCTAAGTCTATTGCCTTTCCCTCAACATATTTGGTTGAGACCAGATTCAGCAAGGTAGCTTCCTTGACAAAATCCAGGAACAGAATTAATATCGCAACAAGAGGTGACCTCCCACAGTCACTGTCTAATTTGGAGCCCTATTGCAGAAAAGCACCAAGCTCAAGGATCGCATTAAGCCTGACAGATGTTTAATTTCATAGTCTTATTAAAGGTTTGTCCAGTATGCCAGAATGTTAAAGTTTTCTTGGTGTTCAATAATAAATGATTTTCTATCTGTTCATGTTGTATTCCCGTTTGAAAGGGGGGCCCTGGAACCTGAGACGAGCTCCTAAGGGGGCCGTGGCCAAAACACGGTTGAGAATCACTGGTTTAACGTGTCCGCTGATCACAAAAATCTAGTGCCAGAACAAGTCTACGATGCAGATAGTTTTTATAGCTTACATAACAGCATTAAATTTTTAAAGCATCACTGATGAAAAGTAACACCAGAGCAAGTCTGAAGTGCTGATTGTTTTCATAGCTTACATAAAACCTAAGAAAAAGTAAAATACAAATAGAGTGTACTGTAAACTTTTGCAGGTGGAGACTGAAAGTCTGCCATTGACTGTTGTTGTTCAATACTTGAACAGCTACCTGATTAGGCATTCTCCCAATGTTGCTTTTGTTACCTTGTACACATATTTTCATTACATTAATAGTACATAATTTTTTTATTGTTAAGTAATGTGTGATGAACAAGTGCAAGACAAAGACTGCATTACTGGTACAAATTCAGCATAGGAAATTATGGCGATCCCAAGCTATCTCATTACATATTCTAAAATCAGAAAAAAAAATCTGATATCCAAAAAATTTCTAGCCCCAAACATTTCAGATAAGGAGTTCTCGACCTGTAGCAACAGAAGCTAGAGGTGATAGGTGATAGGTACAGGGCTGCAGATAGATAGAGGAATCTGATGGGAAGAAAAGGTGGAGCATAGAACTAACTAGAGAATATGGGAAGGCAGATGGGAAGGGGGGGGAACATTGGGGAAAAGTGAGAGTGATAGCCTGATGGATTGTATGGAGGAGGGGGAAATGTTGATCAGATCACTGAGTTGGGCGGGTGTTGGAGGAATTGGACAGATCAGGAGAGAGGGAGAACAGATTACCTGAAATTGCAATCTTTCACCTCAAGTCCATTTGGCAGTGACAGGGTCACTATAGATATGGTGGATTGATTCCCAGAGCAGACTGTCCAAACCATCTGGCAGAATGCCTCATCACCACATCTCACCAACAAGCAACAAGACCCTCACTTGGCTGGTGGCGAAAGGAGTCTGGCAGTCAGATACTTTCTGTTACAACTTGTCAACCCTAACGCACACTGCACTCGGAACGGCAGAGATGAGAACGGGACGGTCACCACTTTTTTTTTGCAGATTGAATTTACAAAAATGTCCGGATCCATCCTCACCAAAAGCCTAACAGAAAGGACATTGATCACGGAGCTATTCCCAAGGACACACGCCGAGACAGAAAGTTATCAATTTAGTGAAAGACGCCATTTCTCTGCCCAAAACTTGGTCTTCTGGCACAATGAGATGTCCATAATGAATGCTGCAGACTGGCACAGTCCAGGCTACAGGAGTGCATACTGAGGGATGTACTTAAAGCTCGATGCAGCTAATACTAAGGGTCAGTGAGAGAGACCACAACACAAGTTCCTTCCGCTACCGCACAAGGGCGGGCGACTTTGGTGGAGAAGTCGCAGCAAAAATGAAAAGGGGTACCACCCCAGTGAGTCATATAAGCGCCATGGGGCTACGTTTGTTTTTTTTAAAGGGTTTACACCACTGAATGTAACGGCCATGAACGTATATGCGTTTGCATTTCTTTCTTCTTTTGTGTATATTTTCTGAATTAAGTTTATTTCTGAAAATTAAAAAAAACGAGAGGCTGAGACCATCCCACCTGTTCCCCACACCCGGTCCGTGCTGGGATGAGTGTGCTAACCTACCTTCTCGGGCCTTTTTCCTTCTTGCCAATGTCCCTCCCAGCTTTCCCAGGAATGACTCGTCCTTCTTCATCCTACTCGTGTGCTGGACACTCGGCGATCGGACCGGCGTGGTGGCCATTGCCCTCTCACTCCGATGCACGGCCGTTTACACTCTCCAGGAAACGGAGCCGGCGACCGCCCGCACTACAGGATGCGGCTGACCGCTCATTCACCCTCCTGCAACAGCGACGCCCGCACAACAGGATGCGGCTGACCGCCCGCAGCCGCTCGTTACCGCAATGAAGGGGAGCTCTAGGTCCATTCTCTAGAAGTCGAACAATATAGTACGAACACGTTTCTCTATAGTTCTATTTTTGTACCCCTCGTGATTCTATCCGACTCTTTGCGTCCACTTTCTGTTCTAAACTCTAACCATTGGGGCAATTACATCTGCGAGGGATTAGGAGTCTGGAAAGGCAGGACAGATGTCTCAGAGGACTACTAGATTAAAGGGATAGGGGGAAGGGAATAATAAACTGGAATTTTGAAAGAACAAGGCTAGGCTTTGCTTGATAAGAAGTCAACACCAATCGTGAACATCATAGGTGATAAAAGGGCTGAGTGTAAGTTAGAATAACTGCTTCAAGTTTTCCACTAATTTAAATTGGAGAATAAACAAAGGCACTCTGGAATGTTCGACATGTGGCAAAAGCTTCCCAGATGAGAGGTTCAGCAACAGATGAGCAGAGGCAGCAAGTGGAAAATGAAGGAATAGGAAGAAGCAGCTTTCTCATTTGCTGCGGATATCTACTTAGAAGCTTATTCTGGATAACCGTAACACTCTCAGGTACTTGGTAAGAATGAGAATGGAATCGATGCTTAAGGAATAGACTTTATGTGAGACCAAAGACAATGGTGATTCGTTCTTCTCAATCATGTGCTGTCTCACCTTTCAGAAATTCCAGGGTTTTTTTTTTGGCATCCAGCTCATTGAATGCTGATTCCCCACTAGGAATCAATACCCATAATTCCCTAAAACTCACTGGGAGTTAAAGTTTATCTGTAAACCTAGCAGGGACCCCAATTCCCGCACTCCTTGAAGTTTAGTGAACTACATAATTCTACGGTGTAACACAGTACTGTGTCACATCCAATAATTCAGAAAATCTGCTAGATTGGCACTAATGTTCCCAACTAGTCAGATTAATATTATTTTACTGTACTATCTTAAAAGTAACTTATTGTTCAACAAGTTGGAAACAATAGAACAATCAGGATTTTGGGTCCCATATCTAAGAATGGATATGCTGGCAATGGAGATGATCCAAAAGTTTGCAAGAATGATCCCAGGAGTGAAATGATTAATGTATGAAGGGCATTCAATGGTTCTGGGTCTGTCCTCACCCAGTTTAGTGAAATGAAGGGGGATCTCATTGACTATTGAAAGGCTTAGATAGAGTGGAAGTGGAGAGGATATTTCCAGTAATGGGAAAGTCTAGGACCAGAGTCTTAGAATAGAAGGGCATCCTTTTAGAACAGAGATAAGGAATTCCTTTAACTAGAGGGTGATGATCTGTGAAAGCCAAATCAGATAGTATATTTAAAGCAGAGGTTGATAGGTTCGGGCAGATGGGACTCATCATCTGTGGTTGGCTGCTCATCTAGGACAAGGATAACTCTGATCTCAAACTTCTGCTGCCTTACAGCTATACCCACTCATGGGGAAGGCTTTGGGAATAAACCCCCCTGAGGGAAAAATCCGGAGCTGGAATCCCTAAGTCCTACATTGAGTCCAATGCTGATTGGCAACTCCTGCAACGCTTCTGGTACCAAACTGTATCAGTCTCTGCCATTCCTTTGGGTTCATCAGATGAGTGGAGAGGGGAGCTTGCTACATGGGCAACAGCTCACTCTCCATATCGTACTGCCCAGGTTTGCATATCTAGACAGCTAGTACATAATATCCATACTCAACTCAATATTATGGGGAGAAGGCGAGAAGATGAGGTCGAGAAGGAAAATAAATCAGATATTATCAAATGGTGTTGCCAACTTGATGGACTGAATGGCCCAATTCTACTCCCATTAAGAGGTAACTGTTGGGAGGAACGGGCAATATTATCATGCTGTTTTTGGATGATGTTACTGAAGGATAGCAAGATAGGAAGTAAGATAGGAGAGCATCAAGGACTATTTCTTGGGGACACTAATCGTATGGAACAGGAATAAAAGCCTTTTGCAAGCAATTCCTTGGCTATGATTCAATAGATAAGAGCTGAATTAAGTGATTGTAGAGATGGGTAAGAGAAAGATGGCCTGGTAAATCCTGACAACTAAAAACAGTGAGGGTAGGGAGATCTATCTGAAAATCCTAACAAGAATAAGAGTGCATCCAATTAAGAGCTGGTTCATCTCTGCAGCAATCAATAGACATAATGAAGAATTGGAAACATGAAGTCTGGGAAAACATTGAGGAAGAGGATGCTTGAAGATGGAAGGTGATTTGGAAGAGTAGAGAGATCAAGTTTTTTTTAAATTGACTTGGGAGAATCATGATGACTCATTTGAAGGAGATTGGGGAAGGTCAGTGTCTAATAAGAACTCTATAGGTTAAAACATTGGTCAGAAAGAAAAGTTGCATTGGCAGCATTGCAGTAGATTTCAGATCCAGGTAGCCTGTTTGAATGAGGAAAGGAAGATTTAAAAAGTTTGCACTACAGGAGTGAAGTGTTCAATTATGGTATTGATCTTTTGATTTCAGATGACTCTTAAGTAAATAGATTAATTAGAGGTGAGCAAAACCTTACAGTATTTTCTGTTGTCCAGCCATGGTTTGCAAGGGTCTTCTGTGTATGTGTGATACATTATGAAAAGAAGTGGGGGAGAGGAACAGTTTAGATGATTTAGTAGCTCAAAACCACAGTCACTACTGGGTAGGTGAGTTGACTGGAAGCAATTGGAGAGATTAAGATCCAACAAACATCTTAAGTAGATCAACAGCAATATTGGATGGTGACATTTAGATTTGTTACTTATAAATTAGTATTTACAAATACCTGCATGGACACATAAAGGAAAGCTTAAATGTGACCAAGGTAGCCATGAGATGTTGGTCGACGAGTGCTTAAGAGTTGGGATAGGCATATTAGAGAGCATTGGATCCCAGAAAAATGGAAGAGTATTGCAGCAGGTTAAAGCAGTTCAGAAGCTGTAAAAAGCAGAAAAGTAAAATGTATAAATAGAAGTGGCAATCTTCAGCGTGTTGTCATTATCAAATAAGTACAAATTGCAGTAAATGGGAGAGAAATTTTAGCGGAGAAATCAGAGTTAAAAGTCAGAGGGTCTGCAGTTGGATAAAGTTTCTGTGGTAATATGGAGATAGCATGAGGTGCTGAGGAACCAGGTCCTAAAATGAATGGGATTACAAAGTTATCTCAGATACTAATTGAGGGGCATTATACTGCTCTGGAAATATTTCCATGCAAATGAAAATGCAGGAGGTATGCAGAAACATGCACATGGCAGAAAGAACCAGCAAACTTGGAAACACGTACTTCAGTTTAGGAGCACTAAATTCAATTTTTAAAAATTAGCATTTTGAGATTAATATTCTCTCTTATCACTAGATTGTGAATACCAGCCCTAGCAAGTGAAAATTAGAGCATCTTGCATTGGTGATCAGCAATTTAATCATCTCTCGGTACAGCTGACCACTGGCTGAGAGAAAAATGTTCTAATTTCAATGTTGGATGGCTTGGGTTTCAATTTCACTTGAAACTCCACTCAGAAGGTGCAAAACTCCCATTTATCTCTGCAAACTCACCCTAATGTGAATTTCACAGAGATGGAGGATTTTTCCAACAAGTCCTTAACTAATGTTTATCAAAGGTAATAATGTAACTACAAACAAGAAGCATCCATTATCTGAAATGTCAATTAAGTGATATGCAATTAAAAACTGGCCAGTCCTATTGAGCACTTAGTTTGATTTTGGCAAAGAAAACAAGAACTCTTTCCCTATGCCAGGGATTCCCAACCTAGGGTCCACAGACCCCTTTCCTTAATGTTATTGGTCCATAGTATAAAAAAGGTTGGAAACCTCTACTCTAAGCAAAGATCAGTGCAGTGCAGTTTAATCATAATCACAAATGGCAAATTTAAGAGACTGTAAGACTGCAAGATTAGTGTATCAGAAAGAAGCAACATTATAGACCTTTCTCTCCTCATATCAAAGATAGTCATTACAAAAAAATGCCACCTTTAAGTCTCTGGCACTAAAACATTTGTACTTTTCATTAATAAAATGCTAGTTGTCAAACCATGCATGATAAAGCTTATAATTGAAATGCTGTGTACAATTCCAGGCATCGTGAGTGAGAAAGTATATTTTTTTCCATTGGAAAGAGTACAAAACAGAATTAATAGAATGTGAGATTACAAGTGGAGATTAATTTATCTGTTGGTTTGAATAACCTTATCTATAAATTCCAATATTATGCTTTCATAATATTATCTGGGCTAAATAAGGTTAAGGAGGGATTTCACTGAATATTCTGAGGAGGATAGGATGAGAAGAGTGAAGATTATTCACTGGTGATGAGTACAATCTGGAGACATAACCATAAACATCAGAGCCAGACGATTGAGGCAAGTGCTGGGGATAGGGAAGTGGAGTGAAATGTTTCATCATAAGACAGAGTAACAATGTGAAATTTCTTCCTACCGAAAACATACAATAATTTTAAATCCAAGATCAATAGATTTTTGCAAGACAAGTACATAAAAGAGACTTGCAGAACACCCTGAAGGTTAACTTGCAAGTTGATTCGGTGGTGAGGAAGGCAAATGCCATGTTAGCATCCATTTCAAGAGGTCTAGAATACAAGAGCAAGGATGTGATAGTGAGGCTTTATAAGGCACTGGTGAGGCTTGACCTTGAGTATTGTGAACAGTTTTGGGCCCCTCATCTTAGAAAAGATGCGCTGGCATTGGAGAGGGTCCAGAGGAGGTTCACAAGGATGAAAGGGTTATCATATGAGGAATGTTTGATGGCTCTGCATCTGTACTTACTAGAATTCAGAAGATGGGGGGAGGGGTATCTCATTGAAACCTTTCAAATGTTTAAAGGCCTATACAGAGTAGATGTGGAAAGGATGTTTCTTCAGGATAGAGGAGTGCCATTTTAAAACGGATGTGGAGAAATTTCTTTAGCCAATGGGTGGTGAATTTGTGGAATTTGTTGCCACATGCAGCTGTGAAGGCCAGGTCATTGGGTGTATTTAAGGCAGAGATTGATAGGTTCTTGATGGGACATGGCATCAGAGGTTATGGGGAGAAGGTCGGGAACTGGGGTTGAGGAGGAGAAGAAAAAAAGAATCAGCCATGATTGAATGGCGGAGCAGACTCGATAGGCCAGATGGCCTAATTCTGCTCCTATGTCTTATGGTCTAAAAGTATACAAAAGTGTGACAGGAATATGGAATTAAAATGCACAACAGTAAGGATCTATTTCAGTGAAAAAGGGTGCTGGGCTGAAAGGCCTCATGTCCCCTATTCATTTTGTTCTCAATGGTTTTGCTTGTGAATGTTTATAGAACAAAAAAAACACCAGGGTCAAATTAGAAACAACTTTATTATAGTTTGGATAGAGTACTGATTCAACTTTAACAGTGGAAAACCTGCATATTGCATCTTCTTAAAAGGCATCACAGAAACCTTATTCCTGCTCCAAACTGGACTCCATCACATATCCTGTATAGGGTAAGAAAGAAAAGTAAGATTGCTTCACTTAAAATGTCATCTCAGTTGTGCCTTACATAAAACTATGGAAAATGGGAAGTCACAGCTAATGTGTAGTTCAGACATCTTTCAGATACTGATGAAGCTTATCATGTTTTTATTTTTCTTTTAATTTTATCTACCAGCACACATTCTTTATTCTGCAAATTAATATTTTGAGAAATAATTTTTATACATTAAATGCCACATATTTAAAAAACATAAAATTAAGAGGGTTGTGATCATCTCAGATACCTACTTAACAATAACCAGGCCAAATACATTTACTATACATATAGACAGCAATAAATTTATATGGCAATATTCAATGCAATTGATTTTTTTTAAAATATGGACTAAATGTGTGCAGCAAATAAACTTTGTCACAGCTCAACCAAGCACAAATGGAACACCTGACCAATTTGTCATCAATGAGAAACTGGCTTTGTACAAAATATTTGGCCTGCAGGACTGATAAAATGCAAGCTGTACTTGCCTATCGCCACTCTGCACCCCCATGGGAATACAATAGTTGAGTTCCAGTCTGGCGATATTTCCCAGCCTCAATACAATCCCTGCTCCATATGACCATCGAATGGATTCAGCCAACTTCTGCAGATGTGCATTGGGACCATCACCTGTAAAATATATCCAGAGAAACAAAAATGTATTTTCAATTGCTTCTTTATCAAAACAATGCAAAGACTAAATAATTTGGTATTGTTAAATATAATTCTATCTATGGAATAGGTCCTTGAAATTATAATAATCCCAACTAATTTTTATTATGGTGCACTAAAGGGAGTTATAAAGTTCATAATTCAAATTAAATTTATTATCAAAGTAAATATACATCACCAAATACAACCATGACAATCAACCAACGCGCAACAAACAACAAACCGCAAATACAAAAAGAAAAATAAAACAAAATAATAAGAATAAATAATCAGTATATATTGAGAATATGGGATGAAGAGCCCTTGAAAGTAAGTGCATAGGTTTTGGGAACCGTTCAATGTTAAGGTGAGTGGAATTGATTAAAGGGGAAATAACTGTTCCTGAATCTGCTGGTGTGAGTCCTGAGGCTCCTGAACCTGCTTCCTGATGGCAACAGCAAGAAGAAAGCATGGCTCTGTGGTGGGGAGGGCTTTACTTGTGTTGGACTTTGTTGTATCCACTACTTTTTGTAGGTTTTTCTATTCAAGAGCATTGGTGATTCCATACCAGCCCATGATGCAACCAGACAGTCTTCACTCACATCTTTAGAAGTTTGTCAAAGTTTTAGATGAGATGCCAAATCCTCACAAACTTCAAAGTAGAGGTGCTACTGTGCTTTCTTTCTAATGACACTTAGCTGCTGGACCCAAGACAGATCCTCTGAAATGAAAACACTGAGGAACTTAGAGTAGCTGACCCCCTCCACCTCTGATTCCCCCGGTGAGATCTGTTGAAGGGCCTCTGGTTTTCTCATTCTCTAATTCATAATCAGCTCTTTGGTCTTGCCGACATTGAGTGAGAGGTTGCTGTGATTTTCAGTCTCCCTCTAAATGATGATACGACCCCACCTTTGATTTGGCCAACAACATTAGTATCGTCAGCAAATTAAAAATGACATTGTAGCTGTGCTTAGCCTCTCAGTCATAAGTATAAAGTGAGTAGAGCAGGGGAATAAGTACACAGACCCCTGATCATGAGTAATCTGCTCCAAAACAATAACGATGAATCCAAATCCTAATATTGTGTGTAAATTAAATACAACTCATCCATTAATCTTTTCCAGTAAGAACAGAAATCTATATTGTATTTGCAATACAGCTCTTTAGAAAAATTGAGTCTTGTATTTGTGATATTAGAATATTTCCTTCCTCAGAAACAAATACATCCATATGTTGATCTGGTTGCTCTATGTCACAATATATAAAGGAGTGGGTTAACAAATTGCTTTAGCAATTCAGTCTGATCAAGTTTTATAATCATTTAATAGGAACAGGTGCCTGCGAAAAAAAAATAAAAATTGTCTGCCATACCATAGTTGAGATTACAAAGATTGCCAGCATTCAAAAAGAAGTGTGTTCGGAAAAGGTCTCCAAATCCTCCTTGGCCTGGACGGAAAGGCAGAGGTGTATACAAGTGCAGGCCTCCAGCCCAGTATGTTTCACCACCGAGGTAGTCCCCTTGTATGAGGAGAGGGGAGTGGAGGGGGGAAACAGAGAGAGAAAAATCACTGTTTAAATAACATACTTCGATACAGTTAAGTCTAGTTCAACTCCTGAACCTCAACAGATGTTCCCATTAAAGTTGACATAAACCTGCAATATACATGAATTTTTTTAGTAAACCCACAAACACAATCACTAATTTTTACCTTGTACATTAAAGTTGTTTGTTTTTAATTCATTTGTAACTTAGATGTCATTCTAAATAACTCAGAGATTATTTTAAATTTAGTCATTGTAATTTTAGTAATTGAATTGCCAGTATGTTGTTTTGCACTAAATGAAGTAACACTAAAATCTCATTGTACTGAGCAATGACAATATAGTTCTAATCTTTCTAAATAAAATATTTAATTTTCCATTGCCTCTATATGTCACAAATAATCACATGTGATTTAGAAGACAGATGGGCAACTTTGCTTTATTTGTATTATTTTTTTCCATTACAGTATTTTTTGGGTACCACAAATATTTTACACTGTTTTTACAACACCAAGTTTATCACTCAATATGTTGAAAGTCAATAAAACAGCCTGAACTCCAATAACTTAACTCAATTCTGCATCCCCAGATACATCCACAATTCCAGCAAATACATAACCTCACACATACCTTCACTCTGTGGTCCAATACTATACATGCTAAAGCCACGGACTGTTGTTGGTCCCCCAAGATAAAATCTGAATACAAAAATAATTTGATAAAGTCAGTAGATCTATTTAACTACTTTACCACAATCCTTCTATCGTACTGTGGACACAGTAAAGCAAAGTTCATCAATCACATCAGTCCAATGTATTTAAAAAGACTTGGATTTAATTTTTCTCTCACAAGACTCTTCATCAGGACTTGGCCCAAAATGTCATCTGTTCATTTTCCTGGATGCTACCTGACCTGCTGAGTTCTTCCAGCACTTTGTTTGTGTTGCTCTGGACTTCCAGCATCTGCGGGATCTGGTGGCTAGCTATAGTATATTGCTTTAAGTTGTCGATGATTATCATATATTGTGAACGATGAACAGCCTATCATTAACCCAAATTACGACTGATGCATATTTATATGAATCAAAAGAAGTGATTAGGAAGAAAATGAGCGGATGGTTACTCTTGCTGCTGCATCCCAAATGAAATCCAATGCCTGATGATTTATCCTTGATCAATATCTTTATACGCTCTGATTGTTTAAGGAACCTGAACTCTTGCCTTCAAACTTCATTGCACCAATTTTAAGCAATGAAGGTGTTCAACAAAATGATTCCACTAAATCCATCGACCAGGGTTGAGCTTATACAATAGATACAAACCTCTTAATCAGAATGACCTAGTAATGAAATGGACAATGAAGCATCGTGTCTAGACTTTTCACAAAGACAAACATTGAAACATCAAAGAATGAAACCAAAATGCTTCTACTAAATTCTGTTCCTTGACATTAAGTTAATTTCTTCCACAAATTCTCTTCTCAAACACTCACCTGTCAGCAATAGAAGATGGCTTGTCTCCAATTGGTACTAGAAGTCCACCCCAGAGGGAAGCTGAGAGAACCTAATCCATTAAAAATAAAACATATTGTGGTCAATATTATTTTATTATGAAATTAATTATTCTAATTTACTATTATTTAATACATATAATGAATATATTACAGAAGTAATAAAAATAAAATATATACAAAATTATATAATGTTATATGTACAGTATTAACGAATACAGCTGAATAATTATTTGGTCTTCCTTCACTCATTCAAATTGAAATTAATAAACTGCTCAATTTCCAACAATAAATTGTTACAGACTGAATTATTTTTAAAACTCAATGTTGTTCCTCTAACTATCAGTGAACAAATTTAAGTACTTAAGACGGATGTTCATAAATGTTTTCATTGGCCATCTATTTACTGTATATCTATTATTAATCAACATGTTCAGAAATTTGAAGCAAAGAAAACTACTATTGTTCAGTTGAACCAGTTACATTTTGCTACTGACTTCTAAATTTCTAAAATGTTGATTCTTACCAAGTGCAGCAACATGAACATAGAATGAGGAGAAATTTGTTTTAAAACTACATTACATTACTTGTTTGATGAATGATTATTTTAAACACTTCACACTCCATGTCTGCCTTTTAGAAAGGCGTCATTTAACAAAGATATTCATTCATAACCCATCAATATTGTCACCCCCTTGATTAATTCTACGTTGAAAGAGCATTCCCACCTCCAGTAAAAATAAATCCTGATCCAAGTTTACAATGTGAGGCAAATAAGTTATTTGTTGTAATACACAAATGATTTAACTGAAAACAATTCTCACACAATCCCACAAAAGGTTCTTGTTGAATTGGAGCTCAAAGTCCTCCTTCAAAAATTTCACATCACCTCCAGTGTAACCTGCCAGTTCCTGTTCAAAATAAACAAATGGTGAGTCATGACAAGGAAACTTATTTTACTCAGGCAAAATTAATATAGTTTTCATGCAAATACATAACAATGATATTGCTAGCATCTTTAGAAGCACCTCAACAAGCTTAGCATTTTTTTGATAAAACAAGCTTCATTCTGTACATGTTACACATCAAGAGCTAAAACGGAATTATTTTTCAACAAAACTACTCAAATTCTTTATGTTGTTATTGATTTATTTCTCTTAACAATTTACATGTAATATACAATGCAACCCAGCATAAGGACTGAGCCTGAAGTTCAGGAAGTGCTTCACCATTCAATGCAATCATGATTGAATATCTATTTCACAACGCTTTTTCTGCCTTATCCTCAAATAATTTGGAGTCTCTGGCATTGAGAAATAAATCTAACTCAACCTCATGTTTTGACAATATTACAATAGACACTCAACTCACCTTCCTATATTCTATTCTCTGTACCTCAGAGATCATCTAAAATCTTTACACACACCCAAATGTGCATTATCCCAGTATCTGTTGACTTACACTGGCTCCAAGTTTATTATGTTCCTGTTTTAACATTTTTTTGGATTTATATCTCACTTTAATTTTGCCCACCCTCGTCTCTACAATTATCTCAAGTTCTTTAAGCCTCACCAAGGTTGTGCTGATCAAACTCCTTCTCTTCCTCATCCATGATTTTAACTGCTCTACTGCTTACAGCTGTGTCTTCCACTGCCAAGATATGATCTTCTCCATCACTTCAATTTCCTTTAAAATGCTCTTTAAAACTTATTTCTTCTCTCAAACCTTTGGTCTCTGCCCAAGTATCCCCTTGCACAATAGCTTTTGATTAATTTGGTACATCAAGTTGTCATATAACTGGAAACTGTTAATGCTGTTGCTTATCTAACAACACATGCTGGTATTGGAGTAGCAATCTAATTGTCTTAGATACCACAATTAACAATGAAAGTCACAAATTTCAAATGACTAGTTAACCAAATTAACCAAAGCTAAAACTAATTATTCCTTCAGTAGTATGTAATCATTCCTAAATTCACTTGTGTTTTACCTGGTTTATCTTAAGTAAAGCTCCACGTTTGGGAATGATTGCTGAATTCCGGGTATCAACTGTCATTGAGTGCTGTAAAGAAGTAACACAATTCAATTACAATACAACATGAAAACCATACTGTATTCCTCAAAACCAAATTAGTCACAACTGCATGGATGGACTGGTCAATTATTTTAATACCACCTACAGTAAGTATATTTACTCGAGGATCACTTCAGAAGTAATTCAGTATGGAATGGTTATTTCAATATAACACAAGTTGTTTAACAGAAAAATAATTTTTAAAGCAAATTGCTTAAGTCACAAGTTGATCCGATAATTTTTAATGTAGTTCTCTTGATTCCATTGTGATACAGGTTTAGTTAAAATTTCTCTGCAGAAATGAATTCTAAATAATGTATATTCAGTTTGTAATTGTTAGTTTCTAAAATAATAAGCAGAACTATTAACATTAGAAAATGAAACTGGATTAAAGTTTTAAAAAATCTGTCAACTAAAATCATACAACTGCATCTGGCTTCTAAAAATAAAGACATTAATTTACCGAAATCGATGACTTGAGTGAATGACCACTTTCTTCCCGAACACAAAATGATGCTGTGCGAGACAGAGAGCCCAGCTCCCTCCATATTCCTTCCCATTTCAGATTATGACGGGTCTTCCACAGTGGAAACTATAAGGAATAAATAAATCAACAACACCATATTACAACTCCAGGGGGAACAACTATTCTACACTGCACTGGTTCTAAAAACCCTCTCAGTTTGCCCACATAATGGCCTATACTATCTCCAAATTTTTATGCTTAAGATCAGAGTTAGATGTATCTGAAAGAATGATTTTTTTTTCAAAACCGGGTCCAAAGTAGAAGATCAGGTGATATGTTCAGAAAATGGATTCAAATTTTCTGATAGCTCAAAGAATCCTCTTATGCACAAGCTCCATCCCAGTTTCCTCTACACTAAAATCTATCTTTTTATGGAACACTCCACAAAAGTATACAGTTACAAGCAAATGTAAAGTACATATTCTTAATAGATTCTGCCAGGATCTTCTTATCTTTGATGATTCAATCATACCATTATGTTCTCAACTAGCTGATTAGATTATTTGATGTGCTAGTAATATCAAACATGCTTCCTTACAAATACACAATAGCATTGTCACTTAATGTCAAGTAGCTTTGTTGAGATTAACAATTTAAAATGGATTAACCAAACGGTGTTTCATCCTTACATTGTATTCTGTTGAGATCCCTCTATCAGTCTCACGAAGTGAACTCCAGGGAAACTGCCCCGTCACCTTATACAAGTTAACAGAATAACTGAAGAAGAAGAATACATTTCAATCTATGATCCACTTTTCACTTACATCATGAACAATCTACAAGCCAATTTTTCAGTACCTACAGTTAAAAATAAACTCTACTCACGTAGATCCATAGACGCAAGTGCAAAGATAAATTAGCATCGAGACATTACAATCAATACTACCAAAAAGTAGTTTCACTACAAGACCAATTAAGTAAAAATTGTTCTGCAATGTTTAGTAAATACACATGGAAAAAGTTCACTGGCCAGCTTACTAGGAAAGGTGCAAATAAAAGCTTATGCCATTTCTGAGGCGCACTGAATTAACAATGAGATGATATCTGGACACAACTGTACAAAGACCAGTTTTATGTCCTTTTCATTAAAAGAAACCCCGAAACCTTAGTGGCACCTATTGATAAGTAACTGAATTTTCTAAGCCAAGATGATCATAGATTCCTGTGCCAGTCTGTGGTGATTTACTTTCTTCATCAGGCAATGGACGATTGGACTGTTCTAAATGATCAATAACTAAAATCTAAAAAATGACATTTTTTAAAAATAATTTTCAGCATTCAAGAGATTAATTGGCATTAATGACAAACCTATTGTTACACAAAAGCACTTAGATCTGACTTAACTTTCTACGCAGATTTATTTCATATCTGCATGAAAAGGGGGTAAATCCAGATTGCTTCTTTACAAGGCTAACAACGGAGCTGCATCTTTCCAACAGCAACTTCTTCATTTCTCCCTTTAATTACACGTCTACACACATCCCAAATTTATTGTTGCTTTTGCATATTACCAGCAAGCATTATTTCGAAAGCCCAACATTTATATGATTTACATTCTATAATTCCCCAGTTCTTTTTAAAATGAAATTTGGGAAGGGCTGCAAGTGCACACACTGCTGATGAAAAATTCTGTGCAAAACAAGTTTTTCTTAAAGCTAATTTTCCAAACTCTAAGTTGAACACTGTATCTAGTCCAGTAAAACCTGGATGAAAGACAGCTGTTTCATGTAGGGAGATTACTATGGCCAGCTAAATTGAATATGCTTAGATACCTCCCCTGTCAATCATGCTCGATGGCCACAATGTTACAAAAGATTAAACACGGTCTTATATACATCAATTAATGTTAGTACCCTACACTCACTGCATTTTCTGGAGAAATTACCCTGCTTTATTGGAAAATAGTTAATTTAGGTTCTATTTCCTACACTCTCTAAACAAATAATGTTTTGGCTGGAAAAAAAAAAGTGGCTGTTCTCAGTGAATCATTAACCCTGACCCACTTCAAACTTTAAAAATAAAGAGTCTGGTTTTTTTTTCCTTTTTCAACATTAATTTCTCTCTCTCTCTCAAAACAGTCAACACCTGCCAAAGCAGTAAGATCGTAATTTTCAAGGATATTTACAAGCAGAGAAGAAATGTATGACTGCATTACTTCCTGTCAAAGTTGCCAGGCTCTGGTTTAAAGTACGAAATGCCATAAGAGGTCTCCTTCGTCCCATAGGAAAACTGGAAAGTTATCTTCTCTGCTCGCCCAAACAGATTAGGTAGTTTCAAACCCAAAACCTGTTAGGAGGGGAAAAAAAATTAAAAATCCAGTAGGCAGAATTGCAGTTGCACAACCATAGTTAATACTTGTTAAATGGAGATCATCTTACCATGCTTCCTTCATTGTTCCCAACCATAGTGTTGTAGCTTCCAGTTAAACGTCTCATTTCCTTCACCTCAAAGATCACATCCAATCCATCAGCCAATGCCTCCTCTCCTTTAGAACCAACAAAATCTATTTAGAAAATAAACTAAAAGGGATGGAGCACTCAATTTATTTTAAACTTAAATCAGCAAAATGTGGAATTACTTCTAAAATCAGAACAAAACTTACACATTGATCAAACTTTTCAACAGTGTTATCTCTTGCCTCATTTTAACCAGTTTGCCTGAATAATTTCCCATGATTCAGCCAAGGAAGTGAATTAGTATTGTGCCATCAAGATTCTGTGCGCAGCCTCCCCCACCCCCCCCCCCCCCCCCCACCTCAAATTATCACAAAATACTACCTTTTATTCCAGATTTACTGCTGACAACTACCGGGTACAGATAAAAAAAAAATAAGAATACAGTATGTATGGCAGATGCTCTTTAACTTCCAGTTTATTAAATTATGGGTAGAAAGCCACAATGTTTTTCCCAGGGTAAGGCAATCTTAAACTAAAGTACATAGGTGTAAGGTGAGGGTGGAAAGATTTAAAGGAAATATGAGGGGCAACCTTTTCCACACATAGTGAGGTGGTATAAGGAACAAGCTGCAAGATAGTGGTAGTGGCAGGTCTAACTGTAATGATAAAAAAAAGCACACTTGGGCAGCACATAGACAAGAAAGGTTTAGCGGGATAGACATTAGTTTAGACAGGCATCTTGATGGACTTGAATGAGAAGATGAATGGCTATTTTTGTGCTACATAACTCTAACTTCAAGTTCCAGTTAAATTGCTGGTTGACAAATGGTCCACATCAGAGATTACCCTTGCATTCTGGCCAAGATTTATCAATCAAACTACACTGTCAGAATATACATTAACTGAGTGTCATCTCATGGTTCTTGTTGAGAAATAAGCGGCTACATTGTTCGACAGAAAATTACTACCATAAATGTCATCTTTCCTTCTCTTTCCAGTGACATGCCTGTAAAGCAGAACAGTTTCTGCTTTTATTTCAGATTACCAGGATCTGCACTTACATTGCCAGTGGCTGCTGTGACTTAATTTTTAAAAAATATCACTATAGGAACAAGTCATTGACTACAAACAGAAGTGAGTGAAATTAAATTGGAAGAGCACACAACAGAGCACGTCACACACGACTTCTGCACGCAAAACAGAATCAATCTTTATTGTTATCAATGGACCTGACAAATTTCAATCCTGCACAATAAAGACCTCTGGCCAAGATAACACCAGCTTTCAACACTCCCTCGGTTGATATCTTTCAGATAGCCTATGAAAATGTCCATTTTACTTGTTTTAACGTCTGTTTTTCATCTTAAATGTGTTTCTGCGATTGTTAGAGCCTGCAGTTTTCAGTCTGGAGATTGTTTGAGTGATCCAGCGCTTTGCTGTCTTCAGGATTCTGGGATGTGAGCACGTACATGGACCGCCTCAAGGCGAAGAAACTTCAAGGTGGATGTGAGCCGATGTTTGACTCCATTTATAACCATACAACAATTACAGCACGGAAATAGGCCATCTTGGCCCATCTAGTCCGTGCCAAACGCTTACTCTCACCTACTCCCACCGACCTGCACTCAGCCCATAACTCTCCATTCCTTTCCTGTCCATATACCCATCCAATTTTTTTTTTTAAATGACAAAATCGAACCTGCCTCTACCACTTCCACTGGAAGCTCGTTCCACACAGCTACCACTCTCTGAGTAAAGAAATTCCCCCTCGTGTTACCCCTAAACTTTTGCCCCTTAACTCGTGTCCTCTTGTGTGAATCTCCCCTACTCTCAATGGAAAAAGCCTATCCACGTCAACTCTATCTATCCCCCTCATAATTTTAAATACCTCTATCAAGTCCCACCTCAACCTTCTACACTCCAAAGAATAAAGACCTAACTTGTTCAACCTTTCTCAGTAACTTAGCTGCTGAAACCCGGGTAACATTCTAGTAAATCTCCTCTGTACTCTCTCTATTTTGTTGACATCTTTCCTATAATTCGGTGACCAGAACTGTACACAATGCTCCAAATTTGGCCTCACCAATGCCTTGTACAATTCTTACATTACATCCCAACTCCTATACTCAATGCTCTGATTTATAAAGGCCAGCATACCAAAAGCTTTCTTCACCACCCTGTCCACATGAGATTCCACCTTCAGGGAACTGTGCACCATTATTCCTAGATCACTCTGTTCTACTGCATTCCTCAATGCCCTACCATTTACCATGTATGTCTTATTTTGATTAGTCCTACCAAAATGTAGCACTTCATACTTACCAACATTAAACTCCATCTGCCATCTTTCAGCCCACTCTTCTAACTGGCCTAAATGTCTCTGCAAGTTTTGAAAACCTACTTCATTATCCACAACACCACCTATCTTAGAATCATCTGCATACTTACTAATCCAATTTACCACCCCATCATCCAGATCATTAACGTATATGACAAACAACATTGGACCTAGTACAGATCCCTGAGGCACACCACTAGTCACCGGCCTCCAACCTGACAAACAGTTATGCACCACTACTCTCTGGCATCTCCCATCCAGCCACTATTGAATCCATTTTACTACTTCAATATTAATACCCAACAATTGAACCTTCCTAACTAACCTTCCGTGTGATACCTTGTCAAAGGCCTTACTGAAGTCCATATACACAACATCCACGGCTTTACCCTCGCCAACTTTCTTAGTAACCTCTTCAAAAAAATTCAATAAGATTTGTCAAACATGACCTTCCATGCACAAATCCATGTGACTGTTCCTCATCAGGCCCTGGCTATCCAAATAATTATATATACCATCTCTAAGAATACTTTCCATTAATTACCCACCACTGACGTCAAACTTACAGGCCTATAATTGCTAAGTTTACTTTTAGAACCCTTTTTAAACAATGGAACCACATGAGCAATACGCCAATCCTCCGGCACCATCCCCGTCTCTAATGACATTTGAAATATTTCTGTCAGAGCTCTTTCTATTTCTACACTAACTTCCCTCAAGGTCCTAGGGAATATCCTGTCAGGACTCAGAGACTCATCCACTTTTATATTCTTTAAAAGCGCCAGTACTTCCTCTTCTTTAATTGTCACAGTTTCTGTAACTTCCCTACTTGTTTCCCTTACTTTATACAATTCAATATCCTTCACCTGAGTGAATACCGAAGAAAACAAATTGTTCAAAACCTCCCGCATCTCTATTGGCTCTGCACATTGCCATCTACTCTAATTCTCTAAGGGACCAATTTTATCCCTCACTATCCTTTTGCTATTAATATAACTGTAGAAACCCTTTGAATTTATTTTCACCTTACTTGCTAAAGCAACCTCGTATCTTCTTTTAGCTTTTCTAATTTCTTTCTTAAGGTTCTTTTTACATTCTTTATATTCCTGGAGCACCTCATTTACTCCATGCTGCCTATATTTATTGTAGATCTCCCTCTTTTTCCGAACCAAGTTTCCAATATCCCTTGAAAATCATGGTTCTCTCAAACTTTTAACCTTTCCTTTCAACCTAACAGGAACATAAAGATTCTGTACCCTCAAAATTTCACCTTTAAATGACCTCCATTTCTCTATTACATCCTTCCCATAAAACAAATTGTCCCAATCCACTCCTTCTAAATCCTTTCGCATCTCCTCAAAGTTAGCCTTTCCCCAATCAAAAATCTGATGTAAGCGTCCATTAATCACCAATCTAAGTGCTGAGAAAGATCGAGATATTGAGGCGAATGCAGAAGGTGAGCAAGAGTTCAGCGTTGACCGCTTCCTTTTGATCGCTGTGAGTGGCCTATTACTATTTGGCCTCCCATGGCAGGCGTGCAGACCTCTTCATATGGTGTCTCTCTCTCTTCAATGATGAAAGAGGATGTTACTGTGGTTCTGCATTATAGATTGGACTTTTGCATTTATGGAGTCGGGACTTTCTCCGACTTATGGTTTTTATATTCTGTGTTTTTTGCCCATTTCTTTCCATTCTGTTGTGTGTTGGTGGGGGGGGGGGGGCAGAGGGAGGGATCTCACTTTAATCTTGCTTTTATTCTGCATCATTCCCCATGAACCAGTCAAGAAAGTGAATGAGTGTTCTGCTCCCAGGCCCCTGCGCTAGTCTGTGATGTATACATGAATGGCCTTGGATGTTCCACATTTTAAAATTTTCCTGCCAATCTAAAGTGGTAGTGCAGTGGTGAGAACAACACTTTACAATAGTGGCAACACAGGTTCATTTCCCACTGCTGCACATAAGGAGTTTGTACGTTCTCCCCGTGACCGCGTGGATTTTCCCTGGGTGCTCCAGTTTCCTCCCCCAGTCTAAAGACATACCAGCTGGTAGGCTAATTGGTCACTGTAAATCATCCCATGATTAGGCTAGGGTTAATTTGGGAGACTGCTGGGTGGCGTGGCTCAAAGGGAAGGAAAGCTCATCTTATTCCTCCATGTCAGAATAAACTAAAGAACCACCTTGCAAGGTGACAACATTCTCTTGGACATAATCTATTACCTTATTAGACATGACATTCATTTGTGCAAATGTTCAAATATCCAGAGAATCACTATAGATCACCACTCGGTAACAGAAGACAAAAAACAGAACATTTTCAAAGTTACCTTGGGCAGTGTCAATGAGGACTTCGACGTTTCTGAAAATTCCCAGCCGAAGTAACCGCTCTCGAGCCTCATGAGATTTCTTCATCACCTTTATTTTTGAGGAAAGAAAATAGTCCACTGGTATCTTATCCGAACCCACTAGTGAAGCAAAACCTAAACCTTTATGGAGCTCAACTCAATTATGCCACCCACTAGTCAGAACTTTGATTTGCTTTGCACTCACTGAATTGGTTGGATTTGAAGGAAAAGTGAGGGGAGTGCTATAGAAGGTGGAAAAGTAAGGATCAATTGTATCAAGATGACATGTAAAGAATTGTATCGACTCAAAAAAAAACTGTAAGCTGCCTATCTGGGTGAAAAATAAATATGGCAGGTAATGTTATATTGTCAGGTCAGTTGATGACATTAGCTAACAAAAAAAAGGGGGACTGACAGAAAAGTGTAAGAAACCTCAGACAGATTAGTTTCCTTAGTCATCTTAATTTTATATGCAATTATTAAAGACACTAGATGTGATCCAATTCCACTTCAAAATTAAAATTTTTGATTTAATATGAACCAAATGAGTATGAAGTAACAGTTTTCTCTTGATTCAGAATATAAATTTTAATAGGAGTCAATAAGTTAGAAGATAATTGCAGGAGTGTACATAAGAATAGTATTGCATTTTCCCACTACTCTTAACTGTTCAATAGTCAGATAATCCCAATTTTCCTTTAAACGTTACTGCTTGGGCCATAGCCTATACCAAAAGCACAATGTTAATACTGCTGGTACCACTGTGCTACTTAAGATACGTAAACCTGAATACTAAGCTAAGCTACTGTACATAAATCTGTCAGTTTGATTCAATGGGTAACATTAACCCACAAACTTACAGGTTAAAAATTAAAGTTTCCTTCCAGAAATGTGATCACAAAAATATCTCCTAATACTACAGTGCTATGCTGATGAAGCAATGCTATCAGATAGCATCCTTTCTATTAAGGCCATGATTATTTTCAGGTAGCTGCAAAATATTCCAAGTTGCAACACTGGTATCATATATTATCTGGTCACTAGTACATTGTAAACCATCTGTTGTACTTACTGAATTATAATAGAGACTAAACAGTGACAAGGGCTTTGGATAACCCAAGGATATGAAAGTTATATTTTGATGTTTTACCATACTGTAATAGACCAATTACAGTACCGGCACACTTGCTTGTGAGCCAAGAGATCATGGGTTCAATCTCACATTGTCACAGATGCATTATTAATGCCCTTTTTACAGTGCCAAATAGAATTTAAATTATTTGAATTTTAAAATGGAGCTCATTCTTGTACCCTTTAACCAACATCATAAAATGAAGTTTCATTAGCCATTCACTGGATCTCCCCACACCATTCAAAATATCGACATCAGATGTCCTACAACTTTCATTGATATTTCATCATCTTCAAGTTACTGCACAGACAGCAATCATTTTATTCTATATTGCCTAAAAGCACATGCAAATCAGAAACACTGGTCAGTAAATTCATTAAAATATTTTGCCAGAGGATCTTTAATTTGAAGCATTTATTCAGGATTACTTTCCACTGATGCTCCCTGACCTGTTAAGTGCTTCCAGTATTTTGTGTTTTTATCATCAAAATGTTTACTACAGTCAGGAAAAAACATGGTACTTAACCCAATGCCACTTGCTCCTAATTATATATCTGGATGCAATGGGAATAGAATAGATTTTGATTAATTGGGACACATCAGGACCAGTACATTTTGGTTAAATTAAATGGCTGTCCCAATTAGCCGAGGTTTCATGGAAATAGTTAAAAAGGTGTGAAAAAAAGATGAACTACTCTTTAACTGAGTAACAAATTATGTATTTAATTGAAATACAAATTAGAACACTACCAATATTGCTACAGTACTATAAAACTGTGTATTAGTTCCTAATAGTTATTGACAGAGGAATTCATCCAGTGTACGCTGCTGTGTTCTTTTGATTGATTGTAATTAACATGATCAGCATAGACACCGAGTGCAGTTAACAGGCTGCCTTCATTGCCTTCCTGCATGAAATAGTGTCATAATCCAACAATAAAGTTCCAGCTGACGATGAGTGGCATTAGGTGGATGGCTTTTAATTTGGTAATTTATTAGACTGGTGTCAAAACTTTTCATAGCATCTTGGCAAAGGATTCAATTTTTTTAAGTCAAAATAAAAAAAAACAAAATGATCAAAAATCACTTATTTTTTTGAATCGATGTCCATTGGCCCAAATGGATAACATAACAGAAGCATGCAGAGCTGATACTATTGAAAAACTGGTCGCTTGAAGCATGGTATAGTGTCCAAAGCCACACACAAGAAGCAACTGACACTAGTTAGAAATTATTCAGCAAAAGTCTCCTTTTCCAATTAAGCGGCAGAGTAAACAAAGGGAATTCCAGCTTCCCCACCCCCTGATCCATTTTCTCCTATTAAGAGTTGTCCCAAATAAGCTGCAGCCCCCATTAACTGATAGCCAATTAACAGGAATTCTCTGTACATTATAAACCATAATTTGGTACTTCTCACCAGATAAGATGGGGTGACATTTCTCAGCAGCCACTTTATCACACAGGCTCTTAAGTCACCTTTCAATAAGATCATAGTCAATCTGTGATTCAATTCCTTATGCTCATCCTTTATCCTTACAGCAGAATAACTTTGGTTAACATAATTCCATCCATCTCCCAGTTAATAGTTATAAATGCCCCGATTACAGAAGAGAATTCCAAATATATGCCACCTTCTGACACAGAAATATTTTTGAAGACACTTTAGAGACATGGCTTTAATTTTCAATCAATATCATCTAGTCCTAGATGGGCCAACCAAAGGAAAAAACAGCTTTTCTCTACCTATTCTATCACTTCCCCTGAACATTTTGTGGTAGAGTACGTAGAGAAAAACTTATAAAGCTCAAAGTTCCAAAGTTTCCAGAAATACTTACTTCAATGAGATTTTTAGCTTTGAAAACATCAGCTATTTCATATATTAAAAGGTCATCCTTAGTTCTGCTGATTCCATCAATATGCACATGCTGAACAGTAATCTGAAATAAGAGAGAAAGATTAGTACATGACCAATGCTTCATCACAGACATCCTTTCTGCAAATGGTTACAGGGACAGAATTTGGTATTTTCACCAACTGATTCAAAAGAAGCTAACAAAATCATATCAAAATGGGCATATTTTAAGGTGGTAAATAATCACCTGTTTATTTTCCAGGACTTCCTGTTTGGTTTCAGGCTCCACTTCAACTGTTTCTGCTTCATCTATTGGAGGTGACAAATTTGGCCCCGTCACTGGGAGGGGTTCCAAGCTCTGAAAAGAATATACATTTGTTTTAAATCTGCTGTATTTTATTTGAAAGAGACATTTAATAAATATCAGCATAAAATCAGAAATCAAATTGATTCCATTGTAAGAATTATAAACAATTCTCCTACCTTGACCCCTGCTGTTCATGATTGATGAATCACAGGATCAAACCAAGTTTTTATTAAGTGATTGATAAAGAAACTCGCTGCTCAACAAAGTGACAATTTATCAAGCACGGGATGTGGGGACAAAGTATAGCATTCTTTCATCAAAATGCCTGACAAGTTCAGGCATAAAGAAGTAGATTTAAGGTTTGTTTAAAAAACTATACAAGTAGAGCAACATATATAAAGGTATAACCATTTACTCAAATATAGTAACAAACGCCAAATTGCTCCATGCCCAAAATTAGTCATAGAAAAGTAGAGTGCAGAAACAGGCCCTTCGGCCCATCTAATCCATGCCAAAACCATTTAATCTACCTACTCCCATCGACCTGTACTGGGACCATAGCTCTGTACCCCTACCATCCACATAGCTATCCAAACTTCACTTAAACATTGAAATCAAGCTCATGTGTACTACTTGTGCTGGCAGCTCATTCCATACTCTCATCAGCCTCTGGAGTGAAGAAGTTTCCCCTCATATTCCCCCTAAAATTTAATTTAGATATCTCTCTACAAGATAGCTAAATCTATACATGAAATGTAGACAAGTTAAACATAAAATAAGAATACAGAAGCTCATACTTCAATAATTTACATTTGCATGGGTAGCAACATACATGACACGCATATATTTTGTAATTCAGATACAGATTTCTCTAAAGTCCAAACAAACCAGACAACCTTCAAAATTCTTAGCTGGAAACAGGGTAAACCTGAGAAAAGTCAGGTTCAGAACACATTTCCAGGATTTAAGTTCACAGGAGCATTATTAAAAAATACTAGCCAATCAAATTGGGGGGGGGGGGGGGGGCGCATGGATGGCAAACTGCTGAGGTCATCATCACTATCTCCAAGTAAGCACACACTATACACAAATTCTCTCCCTGTGAAATAACTTATAATCAATACAAAACAATAAATTAGAGTGCATGGGATAAAACACAATATATTTATGTACAACTTAACGCTCTTAGATTAACTAAATTATTAATGGGAATCTAGAAAATAAGATGAAAAAAGTATTCTGAATCAGCACCTAGAACCTAACCCCTTAATTGCTCTGTTCGGTTTTTGGGGTGAGACAGATTTATGTCTGGGTCCGACCAAATGCCGAATACTATCCTTTGCCTCTCTCCTGGCGAGACGCTTGATCCTCCTTAGATGGAGAGATGTTGCCCCACCCACTCATGCGCAATGGCTTAATGACATTATGGCCTGCTTGGACCTCGAAAAAATTCATTATTCAGTTCTTAATTCGGATCTAAAGTTCCATAAGGTCTGGGGACCTTTTATCGAGTACTTTCATAACCTTCCTCCTGACTAGGGTTTTTTTTTCTTTTTTTTTCTTCTTTTCGGTCCCTTGCTTTCAGCTCCCTTTTTTTTTCTGGTAGTAGGCATTATTATCCTCTGTCGCTAAGTGTATTCACAGTCTGGGAGTTTGACTGTCCGGACTTATACTCTTTATACTGTGTGGTGGTTGGTCTGGAGTTGTTGTTTTTTTTCTTGTGTTGTGGGGCTTAGGGAGGACACTAAGCTCACTTGTCTTTAATTTAGGTGCTTTTTTGTTAAATTCTCTTCCTTTGTAGCACATTGTTATTGTATGCTTAATCTTGCACTGTATTAATGCTCCTCATTGGGATTTGGGGTTTTTAATTTTGTAAAATGTTTTGAAAAACTAATAAAAAAAAATTTTTTAAAAGATGAAAAAGTAAATTTCAATTTTAAGATGAGAGGGCAGTCATTTAAAACTGAGATACATAAAATTTTTTGTCATAGAGGAGTGAACCTCTGGAATTCTCTACTCCCAAGGTTGGAGAAGGTAGGATCGTTAAGATATATTTAAGAAAGTGATAAATAAACATTTTAAAAAAGGATTTTTCAATTTCTCGATTTCTGACCTTACCAATTTCCTCTTACAGATGACAAAATCTTAACAACTGCACTTGGATCAGTGATCCAGGAAAATCCTAGCCCTTTCCAATGATCCAGTTGCAATATACCATGTGGTGGTAACACTGTTAAGAATATAACAACAATTACACAGATCAGAATAACATTACAAAGCTTTAATCTTTTCTTTACCCATGTAGAAAACTTCCAATTTAACAAACATTAAATAATTCTGAGATTTAGGGATAATATTGTTTTGTCTTTCTTGTTTCCTGGTGTGGAGACAGAAGACCATTCCCATTCCCTTAGAAACAGTTGTACTTGCCAACAGAAAGATCCATTGCTTTGGTGGTAAGACATAAGAAGATTTCATGAGAGAGCAGAAATCCTTCAAAGTCCACCTGTAGAATGTTGTACTGCAGCAACAGATCATAGTGGCAATCAAACTAAATCAATATTTTCCTCCACAATGCCATTGCTACTAATGACACTATTCTTCTATCATAACAATGAAGAATAAGTAGTATTTCTGCTGAATTCACAGATACTTCATAGCTATCTATTGTAAACAAAGGAAATCTTTAAATTGGTCTCATGTGGTGACTACATCTCATCTGGCAATGGAGCACCATTCAAATCCATCTTCAGGACTGAAATAAAATACATTTAATGTATATAACCAGAGAACAATGGGAAGTCATCCTGAAGTCCTATCCTTTGTACTCCAGATACACAAATAAATGCCTACTAAGTCATTATGTTGTCTGTAGAACCTCTGTCTATATTTCTATAAATTTATTGTTTCATTTACTAAACGTGATAAAAAGAAAAAACAAAATTGTAGGATGTAGACATTACTGACAAAAACTAGTTTTCATTTTCCAGGTGAGGCACCACTTCACCTGCGAGTCAACTGGGGTGATATACTGTATCCGGTGCTCCCGATGTGGCCATTTATACATTGGGGAGACCGTTTTGCCGAACACCGGCGCTCAGTCCTCCAGCAGTGGCGGGATCTCCCTGTGGCCACACACTTCAATTCCACAGACCACTCCCACTCCGACATGTCCGTCCATGGCCTCCTCTACCGTCAAGATGAGGCCACATGCAGGTTGATGGAGCAATGCCTTATCTCCCGCCTGGGTAGCCTCCTACCTGCCGGCATGAACATCCAATTCACAGACCTCGGTTGATACCCCTGCCCCCCCCCCCTTACCCCCATCCCTATCTATTATTTTAGTCTGGTTCTCTTTCTCTCTCTTTCCCCCCCTCACTATAATCTCCCCCCAGCGCTACCTTGCTTTCTCTTTTATTTCCCATAATTCTCCACCTTACCCCAGCCCATTTTCCTCCAACCTATCACTTCCTAGCTCTCTACTTTATCCCTCCCCCCACCCCGACCATCCCACGTTACTTCACTCCCGATAAAGGGTTTCGGCCCGAAACGTCGTCACTACCTCCTCCCATAGATGCTGCCTGGCCTGCTGAGTTCTGCCAGCATTTTGTGTTTTTTTTTCCATTTTCCATCTCTCATTGCCCCTGAACCAAAGGGGTCTCTCATAGCAATCCAGTTGCTTTTTTTGGCTGTGTTTACTAATAACTTCAATTTAATTTCAAACAAATTTAACTATTTGAAATTAAACTTGACAGCTGTCAGTAGTTGTCAATATTTTAGTGATTAAAACCCAAAATTTTTTTACCTGGACCAACTGCAGTGGTAGCTATTGAGAGCTGTGATATGGCAGCATATCCCAGAAATGAAGCTTAACCTTTGATCTCTCAAAAGAACCGAATAGCGTTGCATTAAAATAAGAAAGACGGAAATATTCAGAAAGTCAGACAGCTCCTTTCATCAGAACTCTCATAGACCTTTTGTTGCTTTCCTCCCGATGGGATGAAAATTTTAACTGGAACAAGAATGTTCACCAATGCCTCTATTTCCTCCAGAGACTAAAGAAATTCAACAAGTCCCCAACAACTCTTACCAGTTTTTAATTGATGCAGCATAGACAGCATCCTGTCTTGGCATGGCAACTGTTCTGCACATTTGACCGCAAGAAAATGCAGAGCTGTGGACACATCTCAGCAGGTCACAGGAATCAGCCTCCCCTCTGTGGATTCTATCTATACTTCTTGCATCCTCAGTTAAATCACAATGATCTTGCATTTCATCATTTACCTGCAATGCACTCTTTCAATAGCTTTTACATTTTATTCTTCATTGTTATTGTTTTACCTTATTTTAGCTACGTACTGTGTAATGATCTGATCTGTTAAAACAGCATGCAAGACAAGCTTCCCCCTGTATGTTGGTACATGTGACAATAATAAACCAATACATCATTTCCTAATGAGAGCAGTGATGTGGCAGCATATTCCAAAAAGCTTAGCTCCTGATCATTCAAAAGAACTGACCAGAGTTGGATTAAAAGGAGTGCAACACAGAATAATCACATACATTCCTTCCACTATCATTGCAGAGTAGCTGTTATTTATATTATCTACAAAATGCAGTGCATTTATTTCCAAGGCTGTTTTGTCACAATTTCCCAAACTTGCTGCCACCAGCACCAACCAGAACACGGACAGCAAGATCACGGGTGCACCCTCACCTTAAAATACTATCCAAGTCATACAAAATGATGAAATGTCATTTCCCAGAATCACTCCGCCACCTCACCCCCCGCTCCGACACACTATTATCAATGGGTCTGAATCTTCGAACTCTAGCATCAAAAACTGCAGTGGCTCAAGAAATCGGTTCACCAACTGCTTCTTAAATGCAATTATCGATGGGACAGCAACAGCTAGTGCCTAAAAAGTGAATCGGTGAATACAAATTTGCTGGACATGGGGACTACATTAAAATTAATGTATTTCGCTCCTGATTTAAATAAGGAAGCTCATTCGAAGTAAGCCAGGCTGAGGCAGGTGCGAGGGGAGCGCCTAATGAAAGAGAGAACACACAGGCAGGCAGGGTACACCGACACCAGGGTAGGGGACCGCTCCCCTCAATGGCAATTCCTGCCAGGCCACTGGCCCGGGGTCATCGCTTACCCGCGCCTGCACCGTCCCCATGTTTCCCCAAGCTCCTCACTGCGCCGTCGTCTAACTCAAGGCTGATGCCCCCCGCGACGGTGCTCGGCTGAGGTCTGAGCAGATTGCCCAATGATGCCCCACCAAACCCGGTCAAACACTGGGCCAGCACGCCAAGGACGCCGCCATTTCACGTCACCTGACAGCTACTGCGCACCGCTGATTGGCTCACATCTGATAGCGTCTACGTCCGTATGCAGCCAATCAGAACGCTCGCTCCACTATCACTCATTAGTCACGCATCAGTGCTCGGTGACTGTGCTGTCCTTCTGGGGCATCTTTCCGAAAGTTTCGCAGCCTGCAGCTCAGCATGTGTGTTTTTTTGTCTTATTCCACCCTACCCCGAAAGAAAAGGATCGTTCTTTTCAAAGTTGATGTTAACTATTTCAACCACAGTCTCAGCTGTAACATTTTCTACCAAAAATTCATAAAACTACAGATGTTTGAAATCTGATCTAGACGCTAGATCCTGCATCAAGACGGAGGGAATAGGGAAAATCTGACCTGCTTTCTTCTCCCTGTGTTTACCTTTCCAACCCTCAACTGTAGATGATTCTTTCTGCAGATCATTTCATCTCATCTGGTTCCATCTACCACCTCTCAGCCCTTCTCCAACTGCTGGATCCTGGCAATCTTCTCTCTGTCATGATGCAGGGTCTCAACCCAAATTGTCGATATGCACATTTTCCATTGACAGCTATTGCCTGATCTCCTCATTTACTGCTTCTTATTGGTTCCTTTACCTTGCTCCAAACAGTTTGTCTCAACGAAGCTGCAGTTAACCTGCACTGCTTCGTGTACAGTGCAATGTATTCACTAGCTACAACAGGAGAAGAGCCCATCATTTTAACATTGGAGTGTATTGCAGTCTTCAGATATCAATGCTAAATGCAGTAATTTCAGATTTTATTTGCTATTTGCATCAGAACAGACGAAATCTCAATAAGGGGATTAACTGACTTAACAGACAGTTCCAACGATCTTATTTTAATTGCAAGTTTCAGCTGTAGATCTGAAGCAACACACACAAAATGCTGGAGAAACACAGGCCAGGTAGCATCTATGGAAAGAGTAAATAGTCGACATTTCGGGCCAAAACCCTTCTTCAGGATGGGCAAGGAAGTGGAGAAGTCGGAATAAGGGGGTGGGGGGAGGGGAAGAAGAAGTACAAGGTGGCAGGTAATAGGTGAAACCAGGAGAGGGGGGATAATGAATTGAAGAGCTGGGAAGTTGATTGGTAAAAAGATAAAGAGGTAGGAATCTGATAGGAGAGGATACAAGACCTTGACTAACATCAGGAGGAGTACCGAAGGGAGGTGATGGGCAGGTAAGGAGATAAGGTGAGAGGGGGAAATGGGAAGGGGGAATGGTGAAGGGGGGCAATTACTGGAAATTCAAGAAATCAATGTTCATGCCATCAGGTTGGAGGCTTCTTCTCCTTCCTTGAGTTTATTGCATTACTGCCATCTTCAGGATTTATTGTGCCTCATTGTCCATTCACTTGACTGCCAGTTTGGTGGCTACCCAGAAAGAACATAAGGTGTGGATCCTCCAACCTGAGTGTGGCCTCATCACAGCACTAGAGGAGGCCATGGACTGACGTGTTGGAATGAAAATGGGAAGTGGAAATAAAATGGATGGCTACCCAGAGATCCTGCTTTTCCTGGTGGCAAAGCAATCTCTCAATCTACGCCACTCCTCAGTGATATACAAGAAGCCAAGCCCATAGCACCGGATCCCAAAAGTAGCAATCCCAACTGACTCACAACTGAAGTGTCACCACACTTGGAAGGACTGATGGGGCTCTGAATAGGAGTGAGGGAGATAGTGTAGGGGTCAGTGTGGCACTTGATCCTTGCAAGGATAAGTCTGCCAGAAAAAAGCGTGATCTCCTTGTAGCCACCCATTTCAATTCCAGTTCCCACTGCAAAATGTCAGTTCATGGCCTCCTCTTCTGTTGCAATGAGGCTACACTCAGATTGGAGGAGCAACACGTTATACTCTGTTTGGGCAGCCTCCAACCTGATGGCATGAACATTGATTTCGCAAACTTCTGGTAATTGCCTCTTCACCATTCCCTATTCTTGTTTCACTCTCTTACTATATTCTCCTTACCTGCCCATCACCTCCCTCTGGAGCTGTACCCTGACCCCTTCCCCTTTGTTCCCACGGTCTTCTCTCCTCTATCAGATTACCAGCCCTTTATCTCTTTCACCAATCAACCTCAGCTCTTTACTTCACCCCCCCCCCCAGTTTCACACATCATCCCTCCCCTCCCCCACCTTCTTACTCTTGACATCTCCCCTTCGCTTCCAGTCCTAAAGAAGCATCTTGGCCCAAAACATCAACTGTTTATTCTTTTCCATAGATGCTATCAGGCCTGTTGAGGTCCTCTAGTACTCTATGTGTGTTGCTTTGGATCTTCTGCATCTGCACTTGATCTGGTATTGGGAAATGAACCTGGTCAGGTGTCAGATCTCTCAGTGGGAGACCATTTTGGAGATAGTGATCACAATTCTATCTCCTTTACCATAGCATTGGAGAGGGATAGGAACAGATAAGTTAGGAAAACATTTAATTGGAGTAAGGGGAAATATGAGGCTATCAGGCAGGAACTTGGAAGCATAAATTGGGAACAGATGTTCTCAGGTAAATGTACAGAAGAAATGTGGCAAACATTCAGGGGATATTTCCGTGGAGCTCTGCATAGATATATTCCAATGAGACAGGGAAAGGGTGGTATGGTACAGGAACTGTGGTGTACAAAGACTGTTGTAAATCTAGTCAAGAAAAGAAGAGCTTACAGAAGTGTCAATAAACTAAGTAATGATAGTGATCTGGAAGATTTTAAGGTTAGCAGGAAGGAGCTTAAGAAAGAAATTAAGAGAGTCAGAAGGGACCATGAGAAGGCCTTGGCAGACAGGATTAAGGAAAATCCCAAGGCATTGTACAAGTATGTGAAGAGCAAGAGGAAAATATGTGAGAGAATAGGACCAATCAAGTGTAACAGTGGAAAAGTATGTATGGAACCAGAGGAGATAGCAGAGGTACTTAATGAGTACTTTGCTTCAGTATTCATTACGAAAAGGATCTTGGTGATTGTAGGGATGTCTTACAGCAGACTGAAAGTTTGAGCATGTAGATATTAAGAAAGAAGCTGTAATGGAGCTTTTGGAAAGCATCAAGTTGGATAAGTCACCGGGACTGGATGAGATGTACCCCAGGCTACAGTGGGAAGTGAGGGACAAGATTGCTGAGCCACTGGCAATGATCTTTGCATCATCAATGGGGATGGGAGAGGTTCCGGAGGACTGGAGGGTTGTGGATGTTTTTCCCTTATTCAAGAAAGAAGTAGGATTAGCCCAGGAAATTATAGACCAGTGAGTTTTACTTCAGTGGTTGGTAAGCTGATGGAGAAGATCCTGAGAGGCAGAATTTATGAACATTTGGAGAGACATAATATGATTAGGAATAGTCAGCATGGCTTTGTCAAGGGCAGGTTATGCCTTAAGAGCCTAACTGAATTTTTTGAGGATGTGAGTAAACTCATTGATGAAGGAAGAGCAGTAGATGTACTGTCTATGGATTTCAGCAAGGCATTTGACAAGGTACCACATGCAAGTCTTATTGAGAAAGTAAGGAGGCATGGGATCCATGGGGACATTGCTTTGTGGATCTAGAACTGGCTTGTCCACTGAAGTCAAAGAGTGGTTATAGACGGGTCATATTCTGCATGACGGTTGGTGACCAGTGGTGTGCCTCAGGGACCTGTTCTGTGGTATGTCAAATATGATGGCAGAATATGGTATTAATGTAAGACTCTTGGCAGTGTGGAGGATCAGAGGGATCTTGGAGTCCAAGACCATAGGACTCTCAAAGCTGCTGTGCAGGTGGACTCTGTGGTTAAGAAAGCATACAATGCATTAATTGTGGGATTGAGTTTAAGAGCTGAGAGGTAATGTTACAGCTATATAGGACCCTGATCAGACCCCTCTTGGAGTACTGTGCTCACTTCTGGTCGGATTGGGAGCATGCCTTACGAAAATTGGTTGGAAGGAAGTGTAAACTATAGAAAGGAGGCAGAGGAGCTTTACAAGGTTGTTGCCTGGATTGGGGAGCATGCCTTATGAGAATAGGTTGAGTGAACTTGGCCTTTTCTCCTTGGAGCAATAGAGAATGAGAGGTGACCCAATAGAGGTGTATAGGATGATGAGGCATTGATCATGTGGATAGACAGAGGTTTTTTCGCCAGGGCTGAAATGGCTAGCACGAGAGAGCAGGTTTAAGGTGCTAGTAAGTAAGTACAGCAGAGATGTCAGGGGCAAGTTTTTTTAAAAATGCAGTGATGAGTGCATGGAATGGGCTGCCAGCGACAGTGGTGGAGACCAATACAACAGTGTCTTTGAAGAGACTCTTGAACAGGTATATGGAGCTCAAAAAAAAGTAGTGCTATGGGTAACCCTAGGTAATTTCTAAGGTAAGGACATGTTCAGCACAGCTTTGTTTGCCAAAGGCCTGTATTGTGCTGCACACTTTCCATGTTTCTATAATCTGCAGATTTTCCTCATGTTTATGAGCTATAGCCGACTTGGATTTCAGATTTAACAAATTGTATTCCTTTTATCTTAATCTTACTCTCCCTCCCTCCTTACCTCTCTCTGAACCAGATCACTCGGAAATCTCTCAAACCCTGGCCTCACCTCAGGAGATAAAAGCTTTGTGTCCTATTCAATTCGCTCCACCACTCTGCAAATTAAACTAATTCTTTCTAGATAAATCTGTTGTTAGTTACAGAGAACACTCCTGTCAATCTCAATTAGATAAATGTCAAGCTAACATACAACATGAATTTGTTGTTTTGCAGTACCCTTTTGTTTTTGAAAACCACAATCTGCAAGCTCCAGTATTTAAAATCATAGAAGGATTCAGATAATTCCAGGCCATTGTGCATTTTCAAAGTTTCTGAAAAGTTTTCTGTGAGCAACATTAATTTGGGCAGCCAGTTCTAAACAAACAAATTTTCTGCTGTTGGCAATCCCCGCAGATGTTATACTTTAATGATGCACCCTCAACGCCCATAATGATTGTTCCAGAAGAATGTATCTGATCCTTTAGTAGCAAACATAATCTTGAAGTGATGAAACTAAGTGAAATTAAATGTAATGGAGCAGTCAATGAAAGATATTACATCGATTAGACCCCAGTACTAAATGGAAAAAAAAAGTCGAGAACAAAGCATGAATACATAACTAAACCCACGTGAATAGATACCATAATATAACACATGCAGATACCACAGATGCACAGCTCCCACATTAATCTTCACTGGCAGGATAAAACTCATTGCTGTTCACCACACTCAATTAAAATTAAATGTGCACAGGTGATTTAGTTACACTTTAAAATAACTAATGTGACATCAACTTGTGTTGAAAAAGCATGTGCCCATAGAGGACACAGGGGCAATAATGGAACTGGACTGAAGATACTTCAGATATTATTAGGAGGATAAAACAGTCCATTTGAAGAGTTACCCTTAACTATTTTTCATATTTGCCTAACTAAATATACTGAACCAAAATCAGGAGTCAGAGATTAGAAGAAAAAAAATTAAAGCTTTTCTTCCAGTTCATTTCTGTGGTTTCTAATGCTAACTGATGCAGCTAGCATCAGACTGACCTATAATAACTGCCAGTAATTACCACAAAGGCTTAATTATACAGTGGCACTACCCATTTCTAGAAGTCTTTATTATTGGACTTCGCCCCTTTACTGAAAAAAGAACCAATTGTCCAGAAATGGGAAATCAACCAGTAACTGGTGTTCTTTGTTCTTCATTGATATTTTCAAATTAAGTTATTTCTTAAGAATTAAAGTTTTTAAAATGTTTCTGAACATCAGAAGGATTTACAAAAGGGTTACAATTTTCCCAGCCTTACCTCCTGACAGACTGTAGGCATGTTTCTAAGTCAATGCAGTAGACTTTCAAGGTCTCACTATTTACTTCCAAGTAATTCAGCCCTCTGCATCCAGCAAAACATTCAAATACATCTTGAAATTACACAGCATTTCTCATTAGAGCTGCAAAGCAGAAAGGCCATGCAGTACTTTTTTTTTTTTAAATTATGCAATGCAATAACTTTTCACAATAATGAACCAAACTCCATATTTATTATAAGTCTTTAATAAACAAATACAAACTAGATTTACAGATAAATTTTAAAAAGGAATGCATGAGACCGATGTTACTTTTTTCTCCCCTGAACAAGTTGGATTAATATTGAGTGTAATTGTCAGAAGATTCTACAATACATTAAAATATTTTTGCCTTCTAAATTATTTAAAATTAAAATAATATCTATCCAGGCTTTCGAACCATAAATAGTTCAGAGCTGATCAATGCGATGTAAACTAATTTTGCTTCACTGGATTTCACTTCGTTAGATTGAAACGAATCAGCCGGTACATTAAGATCCTCAAGTCAGTTATTAGTGTGAAAATTGAGCTGTATAATCAGGTTTTCAAGTGGCTTTAATGTCGTTAATATGAGAACAGATAATCTAGGTATCCTATGGCCAAGTAAAAATCTCATTATTGTGTTAAAAAAAAAAGGCACTTGTACAGCTTTTAATTTCATTGGTCCATAGAGCAGTGTTGCAGCATTTTCCCTGAAGGGAGAACTAGATGCCATTAACATTTAGGGAATTATCCAAGCTGGTGAAGGAATGCCTGTTGTTGCCAGAAGTCGCCAGACTCTTCTCTGGTAAAGCAGCAGACTCCGGTATTGGTTTTTCTGGAGAAATAGGAATGGTACAATACCAGGATTCAAGATCCACAGATGAGATATGAGACACGAGATTGGCTTGGTATTGGTTTGTGTGTAATGGAAGACTGCAACATTTTCTCAGAGGAACATTTGTTTGAGCACTGAAAAAAAAAAACATATTGTTTTAAATTCATGTCACTCTAGGTTAAGATTGACAACCTGCAGTTGCCCCAGTTATAACAAAAAAAACATTTCATAATTTTTTTTTTAACTGCAAGAACCCAATATTCAATAAGTCATGAAATGTGAGTAAAGCAGAAGGATCCAACTTTGGTCAGCTAAATGGGAGAAAACAAACTTCTACCTTTTTTTTCCTGAAAAAACCCGTCAGCTATAATCCAACATCTTTTAGAAAATTACTTTTCTATAAAGTCATGATTTCACACTGGGATGTTGTGTACAATCAATTTGGCCTCATTATTCTGGAGGGAGGAAGATGGGAGTGAATCCAGCTTTAAAAACATGACAGTATTTGTGCATCATTCCACAGTTCCGCTCCCATGTGAATCTGTATATCTTAGTTATTGTAAATTGAAGGGAGAATCAAATTACTAAAGAGAGAACAGGCAAGAAATCTTATTTCATTTCCAGGATTCTTTATGATAAATCTATCAATCACAGTAGCAGAGACAACCATGCAAATATCTTCATTAATTAATAGGTTATGAGGAGTCCAGGGGTGACAACTGGCAGCCAGTTATCAACTAAACATCTTTCTTTTGGGAGAATTAAAATGTCTTGTAATTATTTTATCTCCCAGGATCTCTCACAGATTTGAGGGACCACATTTTTTCCCCCCTCATTTTAAATTCTCAAAACTGACCCATAGTCAGCATCTTGAAAGACAATTTCCAGCAAGGTCCTCTATCAACTTGCAAGTCTGAATACAGGCAGTCCCCGGGTTACGTACGAGTTCCATTCCTGAGTCCGTCTTTAAGTCGGATTTGTACAGAAGTCGGAACAAGTATATCTGGTATTATTTAGCGTCAGTTAGTCAAACATTTGTCTTAGTATATAGTATATATTTTACCTTTCTATGCATATAAAACACTTAAGAAAGGTATTGTTACGTACCCCGTAACTGGGTGTCTTACCAGCAAAGACAGAAGTATCCGTTGGAGTCTGGTACTATTTTCAAAACAGTGTTTATTAGTAAAATATACAAATCAATACCAACAATGCAAATATACAGATAATACATGTTAGCAATACTAAACCTAAAAGTGTGGGTATAATAATAATCAATAATAAACAAGCTCTATCGTTGTCTAGGGGATAAGGAATTATCATGGGAAAGTATAAAGTTCAGTTCATGTAGGCTGAGGTAGTTGTTGATTCTTTTGTTGTAACCGTTGGAGGGAGAAAGAGGGCGAGCAAACAGTGACAGCTACAGTCATTCAAACCTTCCTTTACTTTCTTTATCCGTCGATATGTTGTTGTGGCCATTCAGGTATGACCCCTCTGTCCTTTAGCTAGACCGTTCTTCTATGGTGGACTCGTCACCCAGGCAAGGGTGGACACACACACAAGCCCCCACCAGCCTCGCTATAAACACCGAGTTAAAATTGACCGATCCTTCGTTCGGTCTCCAATGCCCCACACCTTCTCGTGGGTTCCAACACTTAAACAGTGCTCACTAGTCTGTCTCTTGGTGAGTCTCCTGGTGTGTCTGAGGGGTGTCTCCCCAGACCTCACTTTTATCCCTACTCATGGGGTCTCAGGTGTCAATCAGTTTTGAATGGCTTAGTCCATCAAAACAGCCCACTCCGGCTATCCACTGAGGAATTTTAATGAACAGAATGGTACCAAGTAAACAGCCCTCTCCAAAAGAGAAAACAGTAAATCAATGGCTCCTCTCCTCCCTCTTATCAGCAGCAGATGTTCCAACTTGTTTTCCTCTTATCTGTGTCTCTCTCTCATTCCCTCTCATGAGCAGCGTGGTAACAGTAACAGTTTGTGATTCTCCCAGGGGAGGGGGACATGGGCAACTCTGTACCCTTCTGCCCATCAGAGTTGTTCATCCTTCGTAACAGTATGTATTCCAATAATTAAACCACTGCGTTGCTTAGTAACAATTGTAGCTTTCATCGGGGCAGCACCTTTCAAATGCTCCATTATTCTCACTTTATCTGTTATCCTTTAAAATTGTTCCGATCGTTGACCGACTGTGGCTTTTCCAATGACCGATGGTGTTTCACCTCTTTCCAAACACTTTATTACTTCCATTTTATTTTCCAATCGCGATCACTTCCCATCAATGGAACAGAAACACTGCGGGTGACGGCTCCCGAGCTTTGCTGGCTCCCGAGGTCCGCTGGGTCCTAAGGACCACCGCATTGAGACAGGCTAAATGGGACAAGTGGGAGCTGTGCTGGGTTTGGGTATTTGATCAACCACAATATTCTGCGTGGGAATTTAAACTGGAGGTGACAGTGTTTTTTTTACGAGGTCGAGTTGCGAGCTCCACATCAACCCAGCACGGATGGTATGGAGTCACTGGATCGACATGAACCTGAGAACGGGAACGGTCTATCACTGGATCGAACTAGGGAAACTCCATTCTTCAGCCTGGCGCTGATCTCACTGCACCGCCAGCCGACCGGAACGGGGGGGGGGGGGGGGGGTGCAGGCGGGGTCAGGGTGAATCTTACTAAGAAAAATTTAAGCCAAATATAAAGCTAAACACTCAGTGTCAACAGCAATGACTTAAAATGGCGGACAGCATTCTCCTGCCTCGGTTCATAAGTACAAGTTGTCCGTAAGTCGGACGTTCGTAACTTGAGGACTACCTGTATTGTAGTGCAGAAGAAATACAGTATACTAGAGACTGGAAGCTGAAACATCTGAATTCTTTACCCCTGGGCTCAACAGATTTGCATTAACAATGTATCCAGTCTGGTCCCATTCATTTGCATAAGTCAACTCAATTTCATAGTGAACCCAAGTTGCCTATTTTGTTTCAATTAAGATTTGTTTTTCTATTGATCTACACCATGGTTCTAAACAATTTAAAATAAATATTTAAAACTACTTCAAGTGGATTTAAATCTCTGATCATTGCAGACAATTATTTGCAGTCGGGTTCTGAATGCGCAGATTCAACCAAACGCGGATCAGGAAAACCCGGAAGTTGAGCATTGTTTGCCTCGCATCTCATTTGTTCATTACTTGTGAGTGATTGAGAGGAAGGAGTTTAAGGCTAGTAAAGGATGGCTGGCTAGGTATGTAAAGCGCTACAGCCTCAAGAACTTAAAGATCATGGGAGAATCGGGATCGGCTGGTGCCGAGGCAGAATCAGCGTTCCCAGAAGAGCTACGATGCTTGCGTCTGTACTGAACATGTACGGACTTTTTTTTCTTGTCATTATTCCCTAAACAATACAGTATAACAACTATTTACATAGCATTTACATTGTATTAGGTATTATAAATAATCTAGAGATGATTTAAAGCACACGGGAGGATGTGCGTAGGTTATATGCAAATACTACACCATTTTATATAAGGGACTTGAGCATCCGTGTTTTTTGGTATCTGCGGGGTGGGGGGGTCCCGGAACCAATCCTCCCCCCGCAGATAAGGAGGGCCGACTGTACAATTGATAAAGGCCTTTGACACCATATCGATGAGCAGGACCTCTGGAAGCACCTTGGTCATCCGTAGCCCAGCATCCCCCAAGGGTAGCATGGCAGCAGGGAACGGCAAATTCAATACACAGTATGGGACAATCCATAACCATTTTAAAGTGCTTTCTTCATAGTTATCTACTCTGACAGGACAAAGGAATCTCTCATGAAGCCAGACTCTCTCCCACACAGCTCTTTGCTATTAAAAAAAAAAATCAAATCAATATTTCTCACCCCATCCCCTTTTCAGTGCCAATGAATGGTCTTCAACCTAAATGTTACCACCGTTTTTCTTTCCACACATACTACCCAATCTGCTAAGTGTTTTTATTTTAGTTATCTACTGATCTCAAATCTATTCACCAGAAAACATTGTTGCATGAATCTTGTTGCAGGACCATTTTACAACCAAAACAGTAGAATATTGAAAGTAATAAGTGAGGCACTACATTGGCAGATGTAAATTACAGAGCTGTGATATGCACTTAGCACTTTGAAATAAAGTATGCTGTGTTAAATAATTTAAGGCCAGGCATTAAGCAATTATTTTAGTTAGCTTTCCAAGAGCTACCAATCAATTTCCGATTCATTAACTTGTGTGTTCAAGTTCTGTTTGCTATTACACTTTATGACCTTACTTAGACCTTGTACTTCCAACTACATTTTTAGGGTATTTTCCAGCAAGAATCATTCATTAATTTAGAGACTTCTGGAGAAATGACTGTGAAACAGCCATTTGTCAGCTTGCAGGGAATCACAGGAAATGACTTCTGGATTTCAGTGCATTACTATGAATGTATATGTACTGCTGAAACAGCTGCCGATTCAAGATCCAATGATGGCAAAATGCCAGAAGTTTGAGGCAAATAGCTGGAGATTTGAGTTTTTTTAAAACCACATTGCGGATGTGATTAGAGCATAACAATATATTTTTCCAATAAACAGAGAGCTTACTAGAGCCTTGTAAATAATATTACCAATTATTTGAAAACATACTTCCAAAGGGAAACAATCTAAGCTTTTTAAATAAAAAGAAGTACATACCTACAATGACACTGCAGGCCAAACCGTTTGGTTGCTCGATGATAAAGTACACCACCAATAATACCCAATTGTTCACGCATCCAACATACATCTTCTGGGACATCAGGAAGCCATTCCAGCAATCTATACATTTTTGAAGATAGTCATTTATTTATTGAGATACAGCGTGGAATAGGTCCTCAAGCCACACTACCCAGCAATCCTAGCCTAATAACCGGACAGTGAGCAATCAACCTACCAACTGGTAGGTCTTTGAGCTGTGGGAAGAGGCAGAGCACCTGGAGGCAGCCCATGTGCTCAAGGGGAGAATGTACAAACTCCTTACAGGCTGTGATGGGAATTGAATCCCAGTTACTGGTGCTATAGAGCATTGTGCTAAACACTACACTACCATATAGTTATTAAAATAGACAAATACAAAATCACATTAGCTATTTTTCATTATAATCAGCAATTAATTCTATATTTGTCTAGAAAACATACATCAATTACTACTCTAAACAGGTAATTCCACCTCTCCACACTAACGCTGGTGCAAAGTGACACAGCAGTCCTGTACCACTCTTAAAAGCTAGTTAACAAAAAGAAAGCCCTTCCTTCTGAATACACTTGATCCATTTTGTTGAAGTAGGTTTATAATAACAAGCAAATGAGGTTTGCTGTTATAAACAGAGGCATAGAGTACAAAAGCAGCTTAGCTATACTCATTTTTACAGATGTTTTGGCTAAGCTAGAATATTCTATCCAATTTTGTGCATCAGACATTTCGGACCAAGTCCTTGACCAGCTGCAGGGTTTTATATAAAAAGGGTCAAGTATGAGATTGAATGAAGATAATAAAGGAACAAACAAGCCAGGTCACCTCTTAAAGACAGAAGTTTTACACTTTGGCAGTTAACGCAAAACAAGAAATGCTTTATCACTCGCCCGACCAGTTACTTCATGTGAACATTTATACTTTTCTGTTCTATTTGTTTTCTATTCTGATTTCGTGGTTATTTCCAGGTGTGAAGAAATTAATTAGTTTGATAAGGGATACCGCAGTGTTGTGGTTAATTACTGGATCAGAATGCCATTTAATACTCAGTGAGACACGACTGAAGTCTATTAAGAGCAGAATTGAATATCAGGTACTTAATAAATCCAGAATGAATAAGCAACAGCAATAACCAAGAAACCAAAGTGTTTGGAAACAAATATCCCACCTAATTGACGACCACACTTCAAACAATGAAATCTGTCACCCTTATTTAGTCCAACCATTGTGAATCCAGATTAGTTATGTGGTTGATTCTCAACTATCTCCTTCTTTTGAAGGAGTTATCATGAATGCCAGCACCACCCACATTCCATGAACAAAGCAAAAACAAAGTGGATAATACTACAATTGCAGGGCCTTGCCATGAAGTGTCGACAATTCCTTTCCACCTACAGATACTTCTTGAGTTCTTTCAACAGATTTTGTTAGTCATACTCCAACATCTGAAAACTGTCTCTAATGTTAGAGATTACTCAATTCCTGACTTCATTAGTGAATGCCGTAAATCATGCATCAATATGTAATTGTACTAAAAGACTGATCATAATGATTTTAAAAAACTGCAGCATTCTCATTACCTTTAAAGAATTTTACTTTGTTCAAATTCTCCCTCTAGTCTATCAGATACACGTACATGGACCTCACTCCATCAGGGAGGATCGAGTCCACAATCTATTTGAACAAGTGAATAACATCATGGAACTTAAACTTCCATGCTCAATTTTTCAGAGCTGACAGAGACAGGGGATGTTTCACAGTTTAAAAAAAATGAGAACGCTATAGAAAAAATCTGTTATAGATCAACTGCACTTGATAAACAAGGATTCTGCTGGAGTTACCAGTACTGCTCAGTAGCATTATAATGTTTACTTATATAGGTCCTTTATTATTTGTTAACTTATTTGTGGTAATATTGTGTTGTAAGTTTTATGTACCGCGTTGTGCACCTTGAACACAAGTCGGAGCAGGAGTAGGCCATCTGGCCCGTCGAGCCTGCTGTGCAGGCCTGCACTTTGGTCCAAAGGAACGTTTTTGTCTCATTTTGTCTCATGTGTACGGTTAAATAGCAACAAACTGGATCATTTTGAAAATTAATTCATCTCTCAATGTAATAGAATCAAGTTGTTCAGAACACATACCTACAGCAAAATAGATAGGCAGACTCCAATGGTAATGTGTAAGGCAGCATTGCATAGGATGCAATTCTAACCAGGAAGAGGTTACTAAGCTGTGTGTATAGGCCACTTTTCTCTTTACAAGCTTCATACAAAGCTGCACAAAGAAAACAATAATATATCTGTTATTCAGTAGGATCTGACCTTGAATTCAACTTTTTTTTGCCTATTCTCCTTTAAACATCAACTCCACTATTTTCCTAGTGATTGTCCTTCTCAGTCTCATTCATATTCAATAACTCCGCATTGACAGCTCTCTGAGAGTAGGGAATTACAGATATACCCCACCTTCAGAAGAAACTCCTCTATTTTCTTAATACTGCAACAATGCCACTAGGTAGGTGTAGATTGCTTCAAGTAGAATTAGTTGAAGGCTCAATATGGAGCATACCAATAGTTAGTTTGTCAACATGAAATTGATCTATTTATCACAATTCTCTATTCCCTGTAGTTAGCCAATTCTCTATCCATGCCAACATATCATCCATAATGTCATAATAGCTTATCTAATTCAGTAACCTTGTGGTACATTATCTAAAGTCATTTGAAATCCAAGTGGGCTATATCCATTGATTTACTTTCATTTTTAAAATCCACACTGCTTGTCACATTCTTACTCAAACAAGAGATTCTGCAGATGCTGGAAATCCAGAGTAACACACAAAATGCTGGAGAAACTCAGCAAGCCAGGCAGTATTTACAGTATGGAAAGGAATAGAAAGAGTTGACATCATTGACTCATGAAAGATCTTCACCGAAAACTCTATTCCTTTTCACAGATGCTGCCTGAACTACCAAGTTCCTCCAGCGTTTTGTGTTTTCTCTCAAATCCAGTTTTCTTTCATAAAACTTCATTGGCTCAAATTCAAAAAACAGAGTTGAAAATCATAATGTACAAGAATTGCCTAAAAATAGATTCCAATATCTTCGCACAGTTACATTAGTCTGATCTATGGCTTTCTGCTTTTCTCCACCACCCCTCTTTCTAGAATAGCCTCTTGTATTCTGCATCTCCCATTGCGGACTTTGAACCTCTGCAAATTGTTGGGATTCCTTGTCCCATAACCCATGCACTTTCCCACATTGCTTAATTGTTACATTGTTTGGCTTACAATTTTTAAAAAATGCTCTTTTCACAATACCATTACAAATTGTTGGAGGTAGATTTTCTATTATTCTCTCATCTAGAGCCAATGACCAATGCTTTATCTGCAGCGACTTATTAGATTTGGAATCCAATGTTGAAGATTTGTCTACAGCCATCGATGCCTTCTCCGATAGTAATGGGACTTCACTGTTACACGAGTCATCATTCTGAGAGCACGTGTCTACGGCTCTCACTGATGCTGCAAAGGGCAAGTCATCTCGGACTGGGATGTTATGCAGACCTAAGGAGCAAGCAAAGTAGATAATCATGAGAGTATCAAGACAACTGCTTCACTGTCATTATGGAGATCATGGAAAACTGAAGTTTGAGAATCATAATAAACAAGAAAAAAATTAGGTGCAGAATTAGAGAAGAAAATCTTGTTGAATGCAAATCTGGAATTCACACCACCACCAGATTTTGATTGATAAAGCACATGTGAAGTGTTTTAGAACGGATGCTATATAAAGATTTTATAGGACTTCGGGTATGAGGACAAGACTGCCATTATCCTTTCCTGATCTTTCAAATGCCTTTCCAAAGAATTTAATTGACATGAAAGTGTGATTTAATCATTTTGAATGGTACTAATTCTGTGTATATTACAATTCTGTCTATACCTTACTGTTCCACATTTGTTAGATTGCTCAGACTTTTACAACCATGCTGACAAGGTGGAGTGTAGAGGCAGCCCAGAACTGATACCCTCTGATGCTCAAGAGCTAGACCCTCTGAATGGGCAAACCAATGATGGAGTGTTTTCTGCAGAAATATTGCTTCACTTAGTATTGGAAAAGACTATTTGAGTTCAGTGGTACAAATCTGAGCATCACTTAGTACAAAATTCCTCCTAGAGGACCACAACCTTGTCATAGGATTTGGAGGCTCATCTGCCTCAATGACCCAAAGAGCCACACTGGCTGGAGTCTGGGTTTTACAATTTAGCTCTTGGTAAGTTCACCCATGCCAAACAGTTCAAAGGGTTAAGTTCAGACCAAGTGTGATCCTCCGGTCCTCCAGATTCAGGGATTCAGTTCAGGGCCAACAACCCTGACTGTTCAAACAAAACTGTTACAGAAAAAGCAATGAAGAATCCTTCTACATCTCAGTGCAATTGTGTTCCTGAGTCTCCACCCAGAACCTGCATGGCTGACAGTAGTGACAACCAAAAGGAAGCTGCTGACACAACGAAGGAAGCCCCAAACACTGCCGGAGAGAGAGGATCTTCATCACCGGCCCCAAATGCAAGTGATGTAACTAACAGGCAGCAAGTTAACATAAAACTATTACAAATACACATATAACCTCAGGCAAGTATTCTTTTTACATCTTCAAATTTAGGATTCATCAGAACTGTGGAGGAGTTAAAAAAATTACATGCAAAAATTCCAAACTACAGTCAATCACAATTCTGAATGCAGATATCATTAAACGATGCTAACAAGGGAAACGCAAGCTATTCTAACCTGTTACAATCAACAAATTAGTAACAGTTACCATTTCTTCTGAGGAATCGGAGTGCATCTCTATAACCCTGATGGCACATTTCTCCAAGCACCTGAAAATTGGTTACATCAAGTTTAAAATCAAGTCAAACTGTCCAGGAAAGGCTAGTTTGTAAATCTACACATCAGAACAAGAGTCCGTTAGCTGCTCCTTTAATTATCCACAACATAATAAACAAACAGTGTCCCCACCCTTGTCATCATTTCATTTTCAAGTACATCTACCAGAGCTCATTTTATAAAAAGTCTGAAGGAATTTTTAAAAGTAATACATAATTAATGCATCAGAATTTCTAACAACAAGGGATTAAAAACTGATGAAGAATCTACATGGAAATGTTAATCAGCCTTGTGTCTAGGATCTTAAAATAAATATATTAAGAAATTAACTTGATGGACATACAAAATAATAATGGAGAGACAGGCAAATTAAAGAATGGAAAAGAACATCATTTGTTGCAATCTCAAGTTCTGATACTTCAGCCATGATCCACTGATGAACACTAGCTTTGCTCGATTTGTGAGCAGATTTCAGACAGAAGCCACATAACCCCAGGGTACAAAAATATATTGATGATTGGCTTTGTATGATTAAGCTCAAAATATTGAGATCGATTTAAGTCTTCTAACTCACCCAGTGGCAACAGGGAAGCAAACAATTAAGTGAAAAATCTCCACGGTACTTTACAGCAAGAAATCCCCAAGAGATGGCAAGCTCCAACTTTTTAAAATCTATACTGCTGGGCAGGGTATGGGAACACTTGTTAGAAAACAAATTGCTACTCGAGTCCACATTCACAAGTAGCATCTGCAAGATGCAGCACGACCAACCCCCCCCACCACCCAGGACAACTTTGTTGCAAAAGACAGGGACACGAGGAGCCAGAAACAAGAATTTCAATATCAGTGTTAATAGCAGTGGATCAATATCCACTGAAATCATTTTTTTAAAGAGATTGGCTTTTGGAAGCACTCAAATATGCTAACACATAATAAAGGGATCCTTCTATAACATGACAAGTAGGTAAATCCCAAAAGATTGAAGTCTAGATTTTGCTTGTGGCCTTGTTCATTAAACAAGTAAGCATGCGTCCATAAATAAAGTGAAGCTTGGAATTACCAACTGAGTAAATTTCAATCATAGCTTCAGTTGCAAGCTGATCACTCCGTTACCTTGGATTCAGGAGGGAAAAATGCTTGAGTTATACGGTACAGGTTCTCCAAACTGAACTGAATGCTGGTGTTAGAGACTCGCAGTTCGTGGAAGTTGCAGGTGTTATCTCGAGGACAGATATCACTTTCTCCTGAATATGGAGATACTGTTATCGTATTCTTCAATTCACATTGAGGCAGGTTGTTGCTGATCCCTCCGTCAACGTAACGCTAATAAAGAAATAAGGGGTCAATATTAAATTCAGAGCAGAATTTTCAAGCAGTTTCCAGTCCCACTAGGGGATATCCAAGCTTTGCCTTTGAAGTAAATTCCTAAACAATTAAATCATGTAATTGACATTACATTCTACATCGACCTTACTCAATGCTGGGCCACAATAGGAATGATCACATTGCAGCCCTGGGTGTCTGACTGCCCATCCCACTTAATATTCATAGAGTTAACTATTACCACTGTGCCCACCATTAAAAGAACGCATGACACAAAAAACAAAAATATTGCAGGATTTTGGGCATTATGGACTCAACATTTTGAGGACCAGCTGTTCCCAACTTCTTTTGCGCCTTCACCCGCGTTGCCTTAATTTTGTTTATTCTATATCTAGGATTATTAATTCTTTTACCTTAGATTGCACAGATGGAACTCCCTCCCCCAACGTTAATACTTTAGTTTGAACTTTATTTTCCTATTCTAAAAGACTGCTAATTTTCAAATCCATTTTATCAAGATTGTTCAATATTATTTCCTGTACTCAAGTGTAAATATAATAATCAAAATCAGGTTTATTATCACCAGCAGGTGAGGTGATCCCTTGCACAAAAAACCACAAAAGATAAAGAACACAATAATTTTATTTATTTTTTAAAATCGCTTGAAATATACAGGCAAGTGTACAAGATAACATACATAGATTGCTTGCATGTCCATAAAGTGACACTAGGCTGTGCATAAAGTGGCTAGTGGAGAATAATAAAGTAGTGGAGTTAGTGAGTGGAAATGTTGATCAGCCTTGTCGCTCAGGGAAAATAACTGTTTTTGTGTCTGGTGGTTATGGCGTGAATGCAATGCAGCCTGCTCCCTGATGGGAGTGGGACAAGCAGTCCATGAACAAGGTATGTGGGATCCTTCATGTTGTGACTGGCCTTTTCTAGGCACCTTTCTGTATACATAACCTTGATGGCTGCTATGCTGCTGTCAGTGAAGCACTGAGCAGTTTTGACGACTTGTTGGCGTGCCTTCCTGTTTTGCCACAATGCAGTTCCTGCACCAAGCAGTGATGCACCTTGTTAGGACGCTCTCTATGGCACATCAGAATGAAGCGTATACAATGTGCACAGTCCAGCTTTCTTCTGGCTCCTCAGAAAATAGAGGCATTGGTGAACTGTCTTAACTATATACGTTCTGGGACCATGAGAGGTTGTGTGCTTCCACTACTGTGCCACTGTTGTAAAGTGGGATGTGAGTGGTGCAAGTCCTCCTGAAGTCTATAACCATCACCTGTCTTGTTTGAGAGGTTAATTTCACCATTAAAAATAGCTTTAATCAATGTACAGAGAAAATAATATTGATGTTGGGACATCACATTGGCCTTCTCCTGCTTCTACTTGGCAGTATTCCAAAGCTCAAGATTGTTGCACCAATAAGAATCATGGCAGTCTTCAGTGCCACACTTAGTTGCCAAATCTCCTTCATATTCCAATAACAAGCCTTGAACCTAATCAATGACTGAATGAGGCAGCGAATTCTGAAGATTTAAAAAAACTCTTCAGAATGAAATATCCTTCATCCTTAGCTTGAGGTTGTGTATCTGAGTTTTAGACACTCGAGGAGACAGTGCTTCTTGGCAACAAATCTAGCTAGGCTTCTCAGAATCTTCAATGCCTCAGTTCATCTCCAGATCTTCACAGATTGACAGATGAGAATGAACCACATCATTTTTCTATGTTATATTAATTTCCTTGTATATCCATTCCATTATCTCTAAATTCATTCTAACATTCAAAATGTCAATTCCAGTTTTTAGCTCCAGTACATCCTCCAAGCTCGCTTCAACCCCATTCTTTATTTTCAGGCCCAACAGGCCAATTTTAATCAGAGGAAATATGACTGGAGCATGAATTTACATTTCTATTTTCCATCCTAAAACCCATTCCCACTAAATTCCAGGTTGGCCCCCACCACGAAAGTCAGCGATTCTTCAATGTTCAGTACTCCTCCCGTATAAATAAGAAACTACAGTCACATCACCACTTTCCCTTTCCCTAAAAATGCATCATTGCCTCCAAAATCTGTGCCCACATTTTCCAGAGCCTCTCAAATTCAGAATAACATTTTGTCAGTGACATGGTTAAAAAAAAATCTGCATGCTATGCGGTATCCAAGACAGCCATCACTCCTTATTCTTGTTAGCACATCAGCAGTCCTCTATACTTGATTGCAACTTCCTCAACTGATGTTTCACTGCCATCATCCAGGTGGCTTTGATTGCATTTTTCCAATTCCAGTTTTTCCCATTGTAGCTGGAAAGCTATCTGCAAAGATTCCCTCCCTGCTCCTGAACCCTCAGCTTTTGGGACTGTACATTAATTTCTGGTGTTTACATTTTGAAATCCTTATAATGATATTCACATACCTTCATGACCTCATTTTCTAGCCTCTTCCAATACTTCATATTTTCTACAATACTTGTGCTCCCAATCCTAGCACCTTGTTCATCCTGATGGCAACCAACAAAGCTTAAACCCTGGGCTCTCCCCCATTAAAAAAAAGCTCAACTCAAGCTTCTCGGACTCTCAGCCTCTCGCTCATCTGCCTTTAATGTTTCCTCATCAAGCCAGCTGGTCGTCATTTGATAACACTCCGGGTATATGAGATCTCATAATTGGGATCAATATCCAATTCTGGATTGGATGCCCTAGGACAATTTAAAGCCATAGGGCATTGACACGCATTGAGCAATAGGATGTTTTGGGTGGAAAATATAGCTGGTAGAAATCTAAAGTGTTTATGAAATGCAAGGGTCTAAAATGGCCAGGTGCTCTCTTCCAAAAACACAATTAATATGATTACAAGAAAAATCTATGTTATAAAAATGCAGCACTTTCTCCAAGTCTAATGCTCGAAGTTGGTACAAGTTCACATTTGCTCTTTGATATCCGAATCTTCCCATCATGGATAATTGCAACCCAACGAGATTCGAGGCGAGACTCGATGTTATATGTTAATGAAGCACATGTGAAGATTTCTACCACATGACACTATCTTATAGAATTTATGGCTTTAATTAATTAAGTCTTTGAGATTATAGGGTCTCTATATGGGATAATTACAAATAAGATATTGATTTATTTGTAGAAGATTCAGAAGCTCATTAATGGGTTATTCAGCAAAACTAAGCTTCAGGAAAAAAAATCCCTGCAAAGCTTTCCTAAAGACTCCAGCAGAAGTTTGAACTTTTTCCCAGTTCAGCGACATGCAGCCTTGCATCTTTGTTCACTAACTTTAACCTCAAATTTAAATTAATAAGCAGTTATGATTGAAATAAAATCACAGAAATATGTCCAAAACTTACCACCCCTCGAAAAGACGGTGGAATGAGCCCACAGTAAATTGGAACAAAAGCACTGCAGATTAAAGCCTGAGGAGAATAAATATATCCAAGTATTGAGTGGGACAAGATACATTATAATAAATGCTTACATATTTAAACAGAGCACACATGGGCACCAGTTGTGGTGTAGAATTCTAAATTGGCTGCATAAATAAATGGGCTTTGGAGAAGAGGGGAAAGAGTGAAAAGAAAATAAATTTACATTCAGTCACATATATTGATTTAGCAGCTTAGACCCAGTCCTCAAGATATGTCTGGAAAAAAAAAAGACATTTTCTTGCCTTACCTGAATGAGTTCCTCCTTGGAGTTGAAGTCTGACACCAGCACATTCTCACCATCAGACACTCGGGTAAGAGAGATACAGAGCCTGCCCGTGGCTAACTGATGGGCATTTTCAGGAAGATTCCTGAACAGTCCATTCCTTATTATTTTTACCAGGTTGAAGGAAGGGTGTAGAGGTCCTAGATTTCTTTTTCTGGCTTCTTTAGCCAGTTCCATAACATCTGCGCAACATTTGTCTAGGAAGAAATTTAACACAAAACAAATCAATAAACTGTGGGTCATCAAATACTTAGGGGTTTTCTTCTTTCTAACACCACCATACCCATTTCTGACAGTTATCTAATTAGTTCCACTCCTATATCTTAACTGGTTTTTTTTCACCCCTTCAATAATTAGACATTATTTTCAGCGTTGACTGTAGAAACCGTCCTTTCAGGCAGTGCATTCTCAACCACAACAACTTGGTCTTTAAAGCAAGTTTCTTCCATGTCCCTGTTCTTTTGTATCCAAGTTAAATCTGTATATTTGGTATCTATTAAATCTAAGTTTTTCCAAGTTGCTTGGAATATATACTTCAACAGTTTTAATCCAATCATACAAAAATCATAAGGGAGCTGTGAGAAATAATTCTGGAAGAATGTGTTTCCATTTGTGAGAATAGAATTGAGTGCGTTTTGAAAATAAGGAGCTGGCCTTCCAGCATCAAGATAAAGATTTTCCTTACTCAAGAAGGCACACCATAACGTCAGTTGGATGAGACAGGTATACAGATAAATTCCAGCTTTCCCAGGGGCTGCAAAAAGACAGGTCTATATTTTTACAGTCAATAACGAAGCTGAAATCCACACTGTCTCAACACAAACAAGAGAAAATCTGCAGATGCTGGAAATCCAAGCGACACGCTCAGAATGCTGGAGGAACTCAGTAGGCCAGGCATCATCGATGGAACATTTCCAATGAAACGTTTCGGCCCAGAATGTTGACTGTGCTCTTTTCCATAAATGCTGCCTGGCCTGCCAAGTTCCTCCAGCATTTTGTATGCATTGCTTCCCTTTGTCTCAAGCCGATTCACCACAAATGCCATCAAACTGACAAATTTTCAGAGTCAGCAAAGGTTAAAGAGTCCAAAACATCTTCATTATGTCAAGTTTTAGGTAAATTTGTGTTACTGGAGCAGAGTGAGCTGCTTTAACAACTATCGTCCAGTAGCACTCACATCTATGGTGATTAAATGCTTTGAAAGTTTGGTCATGGTTAGAATCAACTCCTGTCTCAGCAAGAATCTGTACCCACTATAATAGCCTATTGCCACAATAAGTCTACAGCAGTCACGATCTCAATAGCTCTCCATGCAGCCTTGGATCACTTGGACAATACAAATACTTATGTCACGATGCTGTTCATTGTCTATAGTTCAGCGTTCAACACTGTCATTCCTACAGTCCTAATTGAAAAGCTCCAGAACCTGGGCTTCTGCACCTCCCTCTGCAATTGGATCCTCAATTTCCTAACCAGAAGACCACAATTTGCTCATATTTGTAATAACATCTCCTCCTCGCTAACAGTAAACACTTGCACACCTCAGGAATATGTGCTTAGCCCACTGCTCTACTCTCTCTACACCCATGACACCATGGCTAGGTATAGCACAAATGCCTCTATAAGTTTGCTGATGACAGAACTATTGTTGGCAGAATCTCAGATGGAGACAAGAGGGCATACTGGAGGTAGCTGAGTGGTGTCATAGCAATAACCTTGTACTCAACATCAGAAAGACCAAAGATTTTGTGGACTTCAGAAAGAGTAAGCCAAGGGAACCCAAACCAACCCTCAGAGGGATCAGAAGTGGAGAGTGAGAACAATTTCATGTTCCTGGCTGTCAATATCGGAGGATCTAACCCAGTCCCAACAATAGATACAGGTGTAAAGGCAGCAAAACTGTGGTTATATTTCATTAGGAGTTTGAGGAGATTTGGTTTGTCACCTAAAACACTTAAAAACCTCTACAGGTGTGCCATCGGGAACATTCTGACTGGCTGCATCACTGTCTGGTATGGGGGGGGGGGGGCAATGTGCTACTCCACAGGTTTGAAGAAAGCTACAGAAAGTTGCAAAATTAGTCAGCTGCATCATAGGTACCAGCCTCTGTAATATCCAAGACATCTTCAAGGAGCAGTGCCTCAGAAATATCATTAAGGACCACCATTACCTAGTACACGCCCCCTTCTTATTGTTACCATCAGGAAAGAGGTACAGAAGCCCGAAGGCGCACACTTAGTGATTTAAGAACAGCTTTTTCCCCTCTGCCATCCAATTTCTAAATGGACATTAAACCCATGAACACTACCTCATTACTTTTTTTATTTCTATTTTTGTACTTGTTTTAATTTAACAATTTAATTTACTGTAATTCAGCCTTTTTCTACATTCATCATACTTATCAGGCCTGATGAAGGATCTCGGCCTGAAACATCAACTGTACTCTTCCCCCCATAGATGCTGCCTAGCCTGTTGAGTTCCTCCAACATTTTGTGTGGTACTCTAAGCCATTTCCCTCCCCCTACTTTAAATCCAGGAATTATAAAGACAGGGCAGAATTAAATTATCTGAAGAATTCAAAGCAGGAGGTTTGTTACTTGTCAATCACTTGACAAATACTGCCTTGTCTGAAAGGACATTAATAAATCATTCTGGCAAATGTTTTCTAGGCCAGTCACAGAAAAGTACAGTGGTCCTTGCAGTCAAAGAAATGTGCAGTTGAAAGACTGAGGGACCCAATAATCTTATGTCTTGTACCCAAAGTGTATTAACATTAGTCTTGTAACAATGTCAGGGGGAAAAAAAGGCAAAAGCAGTTCCTGCTAGGCTCTTAAACAATGCTCAATATTAAGAAAAAGTACACTTCAAATTGCATTCAGCACAAATCATTCATTTTATGTACTTCACAAAAATATTCTGCCAATTAGTGTTAGCATTGAGTAGTGCCAGATTCTGCAGAAGCCAAAAGAGAGTCAATCTCCGGCACTGAAGCAGAGCACTAAACACTAACTTGATTTAGGAATGTGGAGAGATTGTGAAAAAGCATTTATTGTCATCCTATAATGGGGCCGACTGAAACCTTGAATTGCATCAAGTATCTTCTATAGTTCAAAGGACATCAACTTAAGAAAATCTTTACAACATCCAACAATAAAGCTCATTCCTTGGGCACACTTGTAATAGAATGAACTGTGTTGCCAAACAAAATCCTTGAATTACTGCGTGTAGACAATGGAACTATACAATTTCTTCATAAACTTTTCTTCCATGCCTATATAGCATTCACTTTAGTACATCCTGTGTTATGTATTTAATATGTCAGTAACATTGTAAATATGTTTGATTAAGCATTCTTCATTGTTTACATAATTCATTAAGGATTATATGCAGAAGTACATGAATGGCATATGTCATTTCATGACCACATCATATCTGCATGCCTTACTGAAGAAAACATGTTCATCCCTGGCTCCCCCTCCCCCCCCCCCATTAGTATTATGTTTTGGAGTTGCAAAACAAAACAGTGACAATGAGGTAGCCAACACGAGTTGGCGATCTACCTGTTGAAGACATTGATGACTGCATTGGTGCTGTTTCATGCACCCATGCTGAGCTCATCAATTACATCAACTTTGCCTCCAACTTTCACCCTGCCCTTAAATTCACTTGGTCCATTTCTGACACCTCTCTCCCCTTTCTTGAACTCTCCATCTCTGGAGACAAACTGTCGACCAGCATCTTTTATGAACCTACTGATTCCTACAGCTATCTTGATTATACCTCTTCCCACCTGGCCTTCTGTAAAAATGCTATTCCCTTTTCTCAGTTCCTTTGTCTTCACCACATCTGTTCCCAGGATGAGACTTCCCTTTTCAGAACATCAGCGATGTCCCCCTTCTAGAAATTTTCCCTTCCTCTACGATTGATGCTGCCCTCACCCGCATCTCCTTCATTTCCCAGACATCTGTACTCAGGCTATCTTCTCATCGCCTTAACTATGAGAGTTCATCTTGTCCTTACCTACCACCCCATGAGCCTCTGCATCCAACACTTCAACCTCCACAATTTTGGCCTGGAGTACTCTGCCCAGGGTAGTGGTGGAGGCAAATGCATTAGGGGCATTTAAGAGGCCCTTAGGCTCATAAATGTGCAGAAAATGAAAAGGTATGGACACTGTGTGGCAGAAGGGATTAGATTATTTGGAGATCTGTTTACTAAATTAGTTTGGCGCAACATTGTGGGCTGAAGGGCTTGTTCCGGAGCTGTACTTGTCTACTTTCTCTGATCTAAAACATACGGCGGCTAATTCAGGCTCAGGGTCACCGGGTTGAAATTGCAGCAGGGGAACCTTTGACCAGCCCTTCTCCATCCTAGGACGCATAAGTCAACAGCAAGGCCTCCATCTCCAAACAGCCAAATTGATGTCCTAAAGTTCAGGAGGGCAACTGGGCTGATTGCGAGATGGAGGCATTGCTCTGCGCAGGCCCCAACCACATTCTTGGGGGTGGTTTCAGGAACCAAGGATTGTTAATTTAAAACTGAGTCCTGAGTGATGTAATGAGGGACAAAGGTAATTAAATGCTTAGGACAAGGCACGGGACTACCGAGTCTTACAATTATGCAACTTTGCTTTTAATTCTATACTCAGGGATTTTTTTGTTAGAAGGCATGGTGTTGCCAAAATTCGTGTTTGAAATGCCTTTGACTATGAGGACTTGATTCAGTAACATAACATTTTCAGACGGCAGTACGCTACCAACATTCTAAGTTGATACCATCCATCAGTTACGAGAAACAATCGCTCAGTTCCAAAATACAGTCTATGAAACCACTTTCAAAAGGTTAAGAACGTAATTGAAAAGTTACGCTTTTGAGTAAAGTAGTTGGATATATTTTATGCAGCACCCTTCGGCACTGAAGGTCAGTGACCGGCAGTAACCCGTTCCTAGACCCGCCCCTCCCAGTCACCCCACAAATTACTGCCAATAAGACAGAGCGTTCAAACTCAGCGCCGACCGTCTGATCTGCCAGGGAGTTACAGGTCGCTAACTGAAATAAAGTAAAGCCACTAATTTCCAAATTAATGAAAGGCCAGTTTTTTTTAAAAACACCGCAGTCGTCCCATGTGACTTGTTTAAATCCGCAAGCAAGACCCATTTGACGGCAGTAACAAACTCAGTAGAAAGGGGAATCGCTTTCAGTTCAGTTTGCTATTTGTTTGCTCTCGTGGTTGCTAACTTCCTCGTGTAACACGGTGATCCTTTCATACACAGCCAACTGATAACGTGACTGCTTTATTATTTCAAGCCCATCTTATAAATAAAATTATATGACAATGATATACCGTCCTTACAAAATCCACTCAAAAAACACATACATTTAGTATCCCGTGTATGACTTGAACACTGGCCCAGAACCATTAAAACAGCGGTTAACCTTAACCAATTTCTCGCAGTATCTTGGAAGCGGAATCCTTAATATCTCAACACCAACCCAAAGATACAGGTACAAATATTCTATAAAACGGCATTAAGCTGAATTACTTTAAAAACAAAACGCAATTAGACAATAAACGAAGTGCCCCTCGAGACAGGTTCGTACTCTCCAGGCATAAAACAAAACATATTACACTCTTTTCAAATTATTTCCTAAAATACCATTGTATCCGTTAAATAATTACGGCACATCCAACTGTTCCGTCACTTTCCATTTCATTAGTTCTGGCCCTTGGTACTATATTGGAATTCTGCACCGAGTTAGTTGCCCAGCCACACACATCACTCCCCAATTTTCCATCCTCGTTCAACATCTCACCTAACGGTGATCCGCAGACCACGGCGGCGGCTGTGAGGGCACCGGAGGACGCCCCGTAGATCTTGTTGGCGTCCCGTAGCAGGTAAGGAGCCTGTTCCTGGATGCCGCTCGCAACCCCGACGTGGTAAACACCGAGGAATCCGCAGCCGGCGAAGGAAATGTTCCAGCCTCCTTCCAGATCAAACATCTCGCACAATGAAACCCGGTTTCAATGAGAGGAAACGGCTCCACCCCACGGGGATTTAAAAGAGCACAGGTCAAGAGGAGCACAGTGACATGTTCTCAGCTGTAATTTAAAAGAGCACAAGTCAGGAGGAGCACAGTGACATGTTCTCAGCTGTATGGATGACTCGGTAGCCCGCACTAGCTCTCAGTGGAAGAACTAGCTTGGTGAAAGCCCACGACCGCCTATCCTGAGTGATATAACACCCGCTCCTGCCCGTCAATTGCCACGGCACTTAAAGGGACACGTTTACCTTTTTATTTGCCTTTGGAGCTGTCGTAATGAAATCAAATAATGTAGATAAGTTTAACCTTTATTTCACATAAAGTACAGGTTACATCGGAATATTTTGTCACCCTCTAAAACAACACACCAGTGGAAGCAAACACGAGGAAATCTGCAGATGCTGGAAATCCAAGCAACACACACAAAATGCTGGTGGAACGCAGCAGGCCAGGCAGCATCTATAGGGAGAAGCACTGTCGACGTTTCAGGCCGAGACCCTTCGTCAGGACTAACTGAAAGGAAAGATAGTAAGAGATTTGAAAGTATGAGGGGGAGGGAGAAATGCGGAATGATAGGAGAAGACCAGAGGGGGTGGCGTGAAGCTAAGAGCTGGAAAGGTGATTGGCAAAGGGGATACAGAGCTGGAGAAGGGAAGTCTCCTCTCAAATGTCTAGAAACGAGCCAAAATTGGTAGTGCTGTTGTACAGGTCGGGCAAGTGACAGCTGGAGAAAATCACCCAGAAAGGTATTGTTATTGACAAGGCGACACTGAAGTGGTGGAGGTGCAATCTTTCAGCTGAAGTATTAAGCCAAGCCCTAATTGATTGTATGACTCTTAGGTGGTCCAAATATCCTGTATTTGAATCAGAGCAAGGGAATTCTCCATAATGTCCCTGGGTGTTATTTTTGCTTTAAAAAAAATTAGAAAAAGAGAAAGAAATAAAGTGCAGGAACAGGACCTGGGGCTCACTGGGCCCACATCAATTGTCAACCATCCAATTACAGGGTATGCAAGTGTTACAAATGCTCAATTTATGGACATCCACAAGCTATGAAAGGGTTCCCATAATTCCACTGAATTCCAAAGTCTGACATACATATAGATATTTGTTTCTCTGAACAGCAGTTCCTATGAATAGAACTAGTTACCTCTGTCTTCCCACTTTTAGTAATTGTCCTTTCTTATTCATCTTTGATAACAGTACTGTGTAGGTGTAGTTACCATACTGAGTGATTTTGTGTATTTTCCAACCTACAGATCAGATCATCTTATGGTTAGATGTCTGTAGGAACAGAATCCTTTCATAACCCCATGACAGCCTATACATTATTTGCATTTTCTACATTACTCTAGTTGACCTCTGTCTCACAGAGGCTGTACATTAGCTCTTAGCCACTTCCTCTTATCTCCCTCTGGACTGTGACCCTGCCACTGAACTGGTCATTGTTCTGAAAGAACTCCATTATGGTTTCTGACTTTTTTCCTCTCCTTCATATCTGTTCTGATTTTCCACACCAGTGATTCTGTGAGATTTATTTTGCTTCTTTTATTGTGGCAATGTTTGCTGATGAGATGAAGATAAGTGGAGGGGTAGGTAGTGCTGAGGAAGCAATGCGATTGCAGTAGGGCTTCAACAAATTGGAAGAATGGGCAAAAAAGTGGCAGATGGAATACAGTATTGGGAAATGTATAATAATGTATTTTGGTAAAAGGAACAATAGTGTGGACTATTATCTAAATAGATAGATAGATAGATAGATAGATAGATAGATACTTTATTCATCCCCATGGTAATGTAGAGAAGATTCAAACATCAGAGGTGCAGAGAGACTTAGGAGTCCCTGTGCAAGACTCCCAGAAGGCTGATTTACAGGTTGAATCTTCTGTAAAGAAGGCAAATGCAATGTTGGCATTTATTTCAATGGGAATAGAATATAAAAGCAAGGGAGGTAATGCTGAGCCTTTATAAGATACTGGTCAGGCCGCGCTTGGAGTATTGTCAACAGTTTTGGGCCCAATATCTCAGGAAGGATGTGTTGTCATCGGAAGGAGTCCATAGTAGGCTCACAAAGATGATTTCAGAAATGAATGGGGTTAACATACGAGGAGTGTTTGGCAGCTTTGGGCCTATACTCAAAATTGAGGGGCAACCCTTTAGAATAGAGGTAAGGAGGAACTCGTTTAGCCAGAGAGTAGTAAGTCTACTAAATGCTCTGCCACAGACTGAGGAGGAGGAGGCAAGTCCATGGGATATTCTTTTCCTGATCAGTCAGGGCATTAAAGGATATGGAGAGAAGACAAGTGGATGGGGTTGAATGGGATCTGGGATCAGTCATGATGGAATAGCAGAGCAAATTCAATGGGCTGAATGGCCTAATTCTGCTCCATGTATTATGGCCTTATGGTCTTCTCCATTTTTGCCAGGACTCTCAATACATCTCCTTTATTTCCCACATGTCTGCTCTCACTCTGCTTTCTTCCAGCCAGGACAAGGATATGATTCCACTGGTCCTAAACTTCCATCCCACATATCTCTGTATACCACCTGCAATAATATTCCATCATCAGACTCATTTTCCCCTCCACCCTTTTCTTCATCATTCTGTAGGAACTGCTTCCTTTGTGATTCCTTGGTGCGTACTTCCATCACCCACAATCACCTCCCTCTTATGGCAAATTCCCAAGCAATTGTGGAAGATGCGCTTTTTACATAATTCCTTCCCATCATTTAAGGGCCTGAACAGACCTTCAGGTAAGGCAGAAATTCATTTAATTTCTTGCAATTTAATGTGGTACAGGCCGAATCGAAGTAGTAGGGTCCTGGTCGCAGAGAGTATTGAGGCGATTGAACCCAATGTTTGGACATCAATTTAGGCACCAGGCCAGATTGAAAAGGTTAGGGTGTTGCAACTCAAGGTGAAGGATGCATTAGGGCCAGTTCAGATCACTGTTCCACGATGTTTACTCTGCTCTCCGCTAAAACAGGGTGAACGATGGGTCTCTCTTTGTGAACTACAGTTCAGAAGGCTATTTGCTTGTGGTTATTGTTTGCGTGATGTGTTTTTTTCTCTCTGCACATTGGGTGTTTTTTATATACGGGTCCTTTTGGGTTTCTTTGTTTCGTGGCTGCCTGTCAGGAGATGAATCTCAAGATTGTCATTTTTTTAAAAAATTGGATAGGTATATGGACAGGAAAGAAATGGAGGGTTATGGGCTGAGTGCAGGTAGGTGGGACTAGGTGAGAGTAAGCATTCGGCACGGACTAGAAGGGCCAAGATGGCCTGTTTCTATGCTGTAATTGTTATATGGTTATATGGTTAATATATACATATGTTGATATTAAATGTACTTCGAACTTTGATGCATTTCTGTGCTTGTGACACGGTTTCTCTACACTGGAGCAAGTTGGTTGACTGCTTTTCACAACCCTTCAGCTTTATCTGCAAATGTGACCCTGCACTTCCATTCTCCATCCCACTTCCGCACACTCACTTTACTTCTCACACCCACCACTTCTTTGGCTTCCTACACAATTTCATTAGCTCGAGGAACAGTATCTCATTTTCCGCATTGGTGGTTGAGATCATTGGGACTGAATTCAATAATTTCTGAGAATTAATTTTTTTCCCTGATTGTCTAATTTGGCCCGTTCTGATACAAGGCCAAACAACCCAACTCGGATTTTCTTTCTCCATAGATGCTGCCTGATCTACATTGTATTTCATGCATTCTGTTTTGTTTCAGATTTCTAGCAACTGCTGTATTCCATTTCCTCACAATTTGGTGTGTCGTTTTGTTTATTATTTAGATTTTTTTCTTTTATTCCCATTGTTCATTTATTAGTTAGACAACTCCAAAAATATTGTGTTTCCTCAACAACCTTAATCTCCACTTTATCACAGACATTCCCTCCATTATCTTCACCCATTCTCTCTCTGCAATTTATATCATAATTATTTTCCCTCTCCAGTTCTGTTGAAATATCATTGATCTGTAAAGTTAACTTTGTTTCTTTCTCCACAGAATGCTGCCTGATTTAATGAATTCTTCAAGAACTTTCTTTTTTTATTTCAGATTTCCGGCAAATGCAGTTCCTTTGAGTTTAGTGAGAAATAGATTACCTGGTTATTCTCTTCATTGACAATTGTGAAGCCTCTCTGAGATGTTTCCAACATTCCTACATTTTAAAAGTCCTTAATTAATTATGAAGTGCCATCGCGCATCCTGAAGCCAGGATGGATTTATTGTCATATGCACAATTACAAGCACTGTTGCAATGAAAGCATACTTGCACAGTCACATAGCATTAGGGACTCATTCTTAGGATAACGATAGAGCTTCTCCAGGTCACTGAGGTAGAAATTTATCTTCTGGCATGTGCTAAACTTGCAAAGTAATAGCTTAAAATACTACAAAATTGTGCCTTCTGTGCAGAGAGCAAGGAGCCCAACCGGGTGCAGGCTTTCCCTTCCACACAATGCACAGAGGGGCAGCTGAAGCCAACCAAAAAGTTCTATTTTAACTTCATTTTTCCAAAATGCATCAGGCTTGTTTAGATGTTCCTTTGCAAACTTCTGATGCTGAATTTTGTGGTGAGAATGCGGGAAAGGTTTTCTTCTGATTCTTCCATGAAGGTCATATTTGTGCAGGTGTCGCTGCACAGTAGAACAGTGCATCACCACTCAAGAGTCGGTTAAATCTTCCTGAAGGTGTTTTGCAGTCAAACGAGGGTTTTGATTTGCTTTTCTAGCAATCCTACCAGCAGTTCTCTCAGAAAGTTTTCTTGGTCCTCCAGACCTCAATTTGATCTCCACCGTTCCTGTTAACTGCCATTTCTTAATTACATTACAAACTGAGGAAATGGCTACCTGAAAACTCTTTGCTATCTTCTTATAGCCTTCTCTTGCTTTGTGTGCATCATTTATTTTAATTTTCAGAGTGCTAGGCAGCTGCTTAGAGGAGCCCATGGCTGCTGATTGTTGGGACAGGTTTGTGGAGTCAGGGTATTTATAAAGCTTTGAAATTTGCATCACCTGGCCTTTCCTAACAATGACTGTGAACAAGTCATAGCCCTAACAAGCTAATTAAGGTCTGAGACCTTGGTAAAAGTTATCTGAGAGCTCAAATCTCTTGGGGTTCCCAAACTTTTGCATGGTGCTCCTTTCCTATTTTTCACTCTAAAATTGTACAAAACAAAAATAATACACGAATCTTGCTTAAAATGTTGAAAAGAATGTTTCATCTTTAACTTTATGACCTTAGGAGATCAGTTCATCTTCTACTCACTTAACTATTCACAGTATCAGAAATTTTGACTGGGGTGCCCAAACTTTTGCATGCCACTGTATTTTATGAACCCTGGTGTCCCAGTCACTGCAACACTGTATCACTGGTTTCTGTTTTTTGTAAATGTAAATGCCTTTGGCATATGTGGCAGGCTGACCAAAATTCAAAGTGTAAAACAACAACGTATCAATGTTTTTTTCTGATGGTGCAGCTTCAGCAAATTATCAGTGCAATAGGTCCTGTTAATGACCATGGCATTTTAATGCTTTTTACAAGGTGTGAAAGTTCAACAGTGGATGACAGTTTCAGCAATATTGTCCTGTTGTTAACATGCTTTCTTAATCTACGGTGCCATGGTAACGTAGTTGATGTGAAAGGTTGATTCAACCTTTCTTCTTTCCCACCAAGGTTTTTGTCAAGTTTACTAATTTCAATAAAGTATAAATTGCCCTAAAACTTTAAATACTGTCCACAGATGGAGAACTTCCAGAAACTCAATTGGACTTCTTGAATAGTTAGATTAATTAATCTGTGAGCATATGCATTAAAAATGACATAATGCAGGACCCTGCACTAAGTTGCCCAGGTGTTGGATTGTGCATGCATTGTAGAAATTTAAATGTTTAAGAGATCCTAATTAAATTTCCCAAATTGCATCACAACCAAGCTTGCATGCCATATGAAATTAATCTTTGCCAATTCATATCACATATATAACTGTTAAATGAAGGATGATAACTGACTTCAGATACTGCTCAAGTTTTGGTGCAGCTTAAAGCCACTGGGAAAAAGAAAAGGATAGTCATGCAGACCTGGGAACCAGCAACCTGTTTCACCAATGTACTCTTAAATATTCTTGTCAAAGAGTTGGAGAGAGATCCAACTGGTGTTCACTGGAAATCCTTCAGGCATAAAATGAAAAAAACAGCAGGAGGAGGTGACCAGTGAGGTCAGAGCCAGTGGTGACACCCAGTGACCTGGTTCCGACAAGGGAAAATGTTTAATATGGTGAACTACATATACCTGTCTGGACACGCCCCTCTGCTGACTGCTCCTGTGGCTCCTCCCGCAGATCCCTGTATAAAGGCAGTTGGAGGCACTGCTCCTCCCTCAGTCTCCAGGATGTTGTGTGGTGGTCTCTTGCTACTAATCGTGGTCTCTTGCAGCTAATAAAAGCCTATCGTTCGCCCCCCCCCCCCGTCTCTGAGAGTTATCGATGGTGCATCAGCATCGTAAGTCCAAATCAACACATCCCAGCTCCTAACAACTGCCCAATACAAAGATATGCATCCATGCACCACGTCATGTCACTAAACTAATAATCTCTAGTAATTAATGCTCCAACCCAACAGATAAATGTCCCAACACCTATTACAGACTTAACAAGACTCCAGCTATATACACACATTTATGTACCTTACCAGTTATTGAAGCCTGGCAGACACATTTACCTGCTGCAGTGCAGAGGTACTCTCCCTACTAGAAGTCCAGACGCTGCTTTCAAGTCCAGTGACAGATCAACTCTCAGAGCAGAGTCAGGAGAAAACTCATCCTAGGCATCAAGTCAGCAATGACTGCTTTCACACACAAAAATTCAGGAACACCTGTCTGATAGCGATCCCTAGTGTATGTATCACTAGCACCAGCTTACCCTCCACCATGGACATTACTGACCTCGCAAGGAAGAACAGTGTCAACTTCACTGATGCTCTAAATGACTTCTGTGCATGCTTCGAGGCATGCAACACAATGCCGGCCATGTAAACCAGCCTCCTTCCAGGTGTCGATAACAGCAGCAGACATGAAGACTGCAGCGAGTCGACCCCCATATGGTAGACTATGTTGCATTTTGAGTACTTAGGGAATATGCCCACCAGCTCACCAATGTCTTCACAGTCCTCTTCAACACTTCACTCACCCAGTCTGCTGTCACCATATGTTTCAAATCAGCCACCATCATCTCTGTGCCAAAGAACTAAGTGATTACAGCTTCAGAAATAAATGATTACTGTCCAGTGGCACTGATGCCAATCATTGCTTTGAGCGGCTGATAATGGCACATTTCAAAAAATTCACTCCTGAAACATTGAACACTCACCACTGTGCTTACTGACAGAATGGCTCTATGACAGATACAATAGCATCTGGCCCTGACACACCAAGAAAATGTCATGGTCCCGATCGTTTATTCCCTATCTTGCTCCTAATTCCGTTGATTGTGACACGGTTCCGACTGTTTATTTTCCAATTCGCTTTGATGACAGCACACCTGGTTTCCATCAAGAACTGCAGTATAAGAACCCTGGTGTCACAACCACTAGTCGGCAGTACATTGGTCTTTTTCCTGTGAGATAAGTACGTCCCCCAACCGCTTAGAACAGCTTGATCCTGGGAGTGCTGATCACATACAACCTCTCATGGGCCCAAAACACATCCTACACAGTCAAGAAAGCTCACTAACACCTCTGCTTCCTGAGGAGGCTGAAGAGAGCTGGACTTTGCACATCCATACTCACATTATTCTATAGTTACGCAGTAGAGAGCATCCTAACAAGTTGCATCACTGCTTGGCACAGGAACTGCACTGCGGTGGACAGGAAGTCTTTTTAACAGTTAGTCAAAATTGCCCAGCCTATCACTAGCACCAGCCTACCCTTCACCATGGACATACAGAAAGGTGCTTGAAAAGAGCCATTAACATCATGAAGACTCCCTGCCATGGATTGTTTGTCCCACTCCTATCAGGAAGGAGACTACAGAGCATCTACGTCAGGATCCCTGGACTCGAAAACAATTACCTTCTCCAAGCAGTAAGGCTGACTAACATCTCCACGCACTAACTCCACCACCATTTTATTGTTTCCTGTCAGTCACCTTATGTACAGCCTAGCATCATTTATGGTCATAAAATCAATTTATGTATATAAGCTATCTTATGTATTTATATTTATTGTGCATTATTATTATTATTACTACTATTGTTTCTTATGTGTTTCTTTGTGCTGCATCAGATCTGGGGTTACAATCATTTCATTTTCTTTACACTTGTGTGCAGAAAATGACAATAAGGAATCTTGAAATGAACAAACTAAAGGAGAGCTTGACTCTCTTAATGGCTTAAGTAAATTGACGAGATCATTTTGGCCATCGTAAGTGTAGTTGCTTGAGTCCTTGGAGCAGAGGATTAGAGGTTGTTGATATGTTTATATTTATCCTTAATTAATGTGCCCCATTCTGCATCATCTCAAATTGTCTTTTCAGGCCAGTTTGAAAATGGTCTTCCAAACTGCAACAATTCTGCCCCAGATCCTGAGAACTGCTGTAAGGAATGCTTCACCCTTTCAGTGTGATGGTGCTCACAACCCCACCACTAGCACTTTAGCAGCTCTCTCACTGCTGCTTATCAAACAGATAGCCTAGACTGCTGCCATTCATGGTGAAACAATGCAATGCATGCCCAGAGTACTCGTGATTGCTCTTCATGGACTCTGCAAACTCCTTCATTTTGGCAGGAGGCACAAAGCAAGCTCTGCAGAGTGGTAGTGGGGTAGATGGGCATGTTGAAGACAGGCATTTAGGTATAGTACCAGTGATTAATATACAGGTACATTTTGGTTTTGATTAAATGTGTAAACATGTTTGCCTTGTTAAGTTGCTTGCTTCTAGTTTTCATAAAGGAACACCAAGATAATCAGTAACACAGATGGCAAGAAAGCCATCATGGGAATTCAGGTTCCTATTCATTATAACTCCTGGTTGGTGAACATCACTGTGAGGTCATTGCTCATCTCTACCTATTAATGTGGTTACAGAGGAGCTACCTTCCCATACCGCCCCAGCTTAGTGGATATGAAAACACGCAGATGAAAAAAAATATATTTTCAAGGCATACAAAATTTGGAAGGGTATGTATAGGGTGAATGCACACAAGCCTTTTCCACTGAGGTTGGGTGAAACTAGAACGAAAGGCCATAGGTGAAAGGTGAATTGTATAAGGGGAACATGAGGGCAAGTTCTTTATTCAGAGGGTGGTGAGGATGTGTTACGAGCTGCCAGCAGAAGTGGTGATTAGGGTTCAATTTCAACATTTAAGATAAATTTGGATGGAAGGGGTATTGAGGGTTATGGTCGGGCGCAGATCGATGTGACTAGGCTTGGCATGGTGTAAATGGGGTGAAGGGCCTGTTTCTGTGAGAGAGTATCCTATGACTCTATTTCGCTACGTGAGTATGTCAGTGAGTGTGAGGGAGTCTGTCTTAGAAGTGTGAGAATATGCAAGCAATAGCTACCTTTGTTTCTACAGTTGACGTTAATGGAGAGTTTTTATAATGATAGGGAATTAGCTTTGTAGTAGTGAGGCTGATATCACTGACACTATTATTGGATGCTTTGTGCTGAATGGGATGAAGAGAAGTCCAAGCAGGAATGAGTCCCTGTCTAACGTTGCCTTTGAAAATAGCCTCCAGATGCAGTTATCTTTGGAAAAGTAAAACATCCTAAGGAACAGTAGCACTTGTCGGTGCTCTTCTGCCATACTCCTTCTTCCCTAATATGAAGGTTGTGTCTTTGCCACATCTCTTCTTTTTCCAATGACTAGAGTACCAACAGGACAATGACTAAAGCTTACTCAGTATATCCCTCTCTCTAAGCTACCACACTCTCTCAAGGATTTTTGAAAAAGTAACCAAAAAGGTAGATAAGTATAGGGCAGTGGATGTTGTATAATTGTTTTTTAATAGAACTTTCAACAAGGTTCCACGTGATAGGCTGATGTGGAAAGTCCCATGAAATCCATGGAGTACTAGTTAGTTTGGAAGCAGAAAGTGGTGGCTGAGTTGATTCTAGGAACGGAGGCAGAACAACATACTTTATTGATCCCGAGGGGAAATAGGGTTTCATTACAGTTGCAACAACCAAAAATAGTGTAGAAATATAGCAATATAAAACCATAAATAATTAAATAATAATAAGTAAATTATTCCAAGTGGAAATAAGTCCAGGATCAGCCTATTGGCTCAGGGTGTCTGACACTCCGAGGGAGGAGTTGTAAAGTTTGATGACCACAGGCAGGAATGACTTCCTATGATGCTCAGTGTTACATCTCGGTGGAATGAGTCTCTGGTTGAACGTACTCCTGTGCCTAACCAGTACATTATGGAGTGGATGGGAGACATTGTCCAAGATGGCATGCAACTTGGATAGCATCCTCTTTTCAGACACCACCATCAGAGAGTCCAGTTCCACCCCCATGACATCACTGGCTTTGCGAATGAGTTTGTTGATTCTGTTGGTGTCTGCTACCCTCAGCCTGCTGCCCCAGCACACAACAGCAAACATGATACACTGGCCACCACAGACTCGTAGGACATCCTCAGCATTGTCTGGCAGATATTAAAGGACCTCAGTCTCCTCAGGAAATAGAGATGGCTCTGACCCTTCTTGTAGACAGCCTCAGTGTTCTTTGACCAGTCCAGTTTATTGTCAATTCGTATCCCCAGGTATTTGTAATCCTCCATCATGTCCACACTGACACTTTGGATGGAAACAGGGGTCACCAGTGCCCTGGCCCTCTTCAGGTCCACCACCAGCTCCTTAGTCTTTTTCACATTAAGCTGCAGATGATTCTGCTTGCATCATGTGACAAAGTTTCCCACCGTAGTCCTGTACTCAGCCTCATCTCCCTTGCTGATGCATCCAACTATGGCAGAGTCATCAGAAAACTTCTAAAGATGGCAAGACTCTGTGCAGTAGTTGAAGTCTGAGGTGTAGATGGTGAAGAGAGAGGGAGACAGGACAGTCCCCTGTGGAGCCCCAGTGCTGCTGACCACTCTGTCTGACACACAGTGTTGCAAGTGCACATACTGTGGTCTGCCAGTCAGGTAATCAATAATCCATGACACCAGGGAAGCAACCACCTGCATCACTGTCAGCTTCTCACCCAGCAGAGCCAGGGTGGATGGTGTTGAATGCACTGGAGAAGTCAAGAAACATGACCCTCACAGTGATTGCTGGCTTGTCCAGGTGGGCGTAGACACGGTTCAGCAGGTAGACGATGGCATCCTCAACTCCTAGTTGGGGCTGGTAGGCGAACTGGAGGGGGTCTAAGTGTGGCCTAACCATAGGCCAAAGCTGTTCAAAAACAAGTCTCTCCAGGGTCTTCATGACGTGGGAGGTCAATGCCACCAGTCTGTAGTCATTGGAGCCTCTGGGGTGTGGCGTCTTTGGCACAGGGACGAGGCAGGACATCTTCCACAGCACAGGAACCCTCTGGAGACTTAGGCTCAGGTTGAAGACATGGTTGGGAACTAGTGGTGTGCTGCAACAGTCAGTGTTGGGACCATTCATATTTGTTATGTCTATAAATGACTTGAATGCAAATGCATGAGGTTTGATAAGTAAGTATGCATATGACAATATTAGGAGGTGTTGTTGATAGTTAGGAAGCTTATCATAGATAACAAGGAAATTAATCAATTAGGGAAGCGGATGAGGAGTGGTAAATGGATTTCCATACAGATTAGTGTTTAGTGACGTAAAGTCAAATGACCATAGTACTTATACTATGAATGGTAGCACACCAGAGAGTGAAATGGAACAGAGGGACTCAGGAGTACAGTGCATAGTTCCTTGAAAGCAGCATCACAGGTAGACGGGGTGGTACAAAAGGTGCTTAGCACACCAGCCTTCATCAGTCAAGGCACTGAGAATATGAGTTGGGATATTATGTTGTTGTTGTGGTATACATCATTAGCAAGCCCATTTTTGGAGTATTGTGTACAGCTTTGATCACCCTGTTATCGGAAAGATGTGGTTAAACTGGAATTACCACTCACCAACATGCTTCCTGACAGAGCTGCTCTACAACTGATGCCATAACATCTGTCATGCATCTGACCCTGACACACCCAGAAAACAAAGACACTTACGTCAGACTGCTCTTTCTGGATTTCCGTTTGGCATTCAGCAGTACTGTTCCACAGACGTTGATGAACAAACACCTGCAGCTCGATCAAAATACACCACTGTACAATGGAATGTTGTATTTCCTAACCATCAGACATCAGAGAGTCATGATGAACAACAGCCCCTCCTTCCCCATCATCCTCAACACGGGTGCTCCCCCAGGGCTTTGAGCTGAGCCCATTGCTGTACACTCTGCTCACACATGACCACATGGCCAAACAAGAACAACAAGGCCTGAGTTATATAGGGAGCAGCTAGCCTGGCTGGTTCTTAGTTCCTTGGGAAATAGAAGAATGAGGTGTGACCTAATAGACTTTTTTAACAGATAAGGTAGATGGTTTTCCTCAGGCAAGGTGAGACCAAAACTAGGAAGCACAGGTTTAGGGCAGGGGCTCCCATCCTTTTTTATGCCATGGACCAATACCATTAAGCAAGGGGTCTGGTGAGCTGAGGCTGGGAACCTGGCAGGGTAAGAGGAGAAAGATTTATCCCATGTGATAGATACTTGTGACCTAGACTCTTGAGAGAACTAACTTTGTACATGGTGCTGAATTTATGCTTTTGCATCATCCTTATCAATATTATTTTGCTGTTTAGTCATTTTCCTCTATGATCAAATAGGAAGGCATTGGATGGATTGGTATGAAGGCAGCTTGGGAGGTATTAATACACACTTTTTCTCCACAGATTAAATTTCAGGGTAGCATGAAGACCATGTTTGCATCAAATGGTAGATAAATTATCATTTGGAAAAATGGGTTGATAAGTGTCAACACATGGATTTTTTAAAAAGCAAATTATGTGATAAATTTGATCTCTGAGATCTCTGAGGACCTAACATGGTCCCAATGCATCGATGCAGCTACAAAGAAGGTAAGACAGTGAATATAATTCATTAGGAGTTTGAAGAGTTTGAAGAGATTTGAGTGGCTACAAAAACACTCAAAAAACTTCTATAGATGTACCATGGAGAGCATTCTGACAGGCTGCATCACCGTCTGGTAATGGGAGGGGGGGGGGGCTACTGCACAGGACTGAAAGATGCAGCAGAGGGTCGTAAATTTAGTTGGCTCCATCTTGGGTACCAGCCTACAAAGTACCCAGAATATCATCAAGTAGTGGTGTCTCAGAAAGGCAGCATCCTTTGTTAAGGACCTCCAGCACCCTGGGCAAGCCCTTTTCTCACTGTTACCATCAGGTAGGAGGTACAAAAGCCTGAAGGCACACACTCAGCAATTCAGGAACAGCTTCTTCCCCTCTGCCATCCAATTCCTAAATGCCCCTCAACACAGGTGCCCCTCAGGGCTGTGTCCTAAGCCCCCTCTTTTACTCTGTATACCCATGACTGTGTCACCACCCACAGCTCCAACCCGTTAATTACATTTGCTGATGACAATACACTGATTGTCCTAATCTCAAATAACAAGGAGGCAGCCCACAGAGAAGAAGTCATCACCCTGACACAGTGGTGTCATGAAAATAACCTCTCCCTCAATGTCGCTAAGACAAAGGAGCTGGTTGTGGACCACATGCCGGATGACTTGACCTGCATTTGGATGCATGGAGAATAATTAAGAAATAAAGTAAATAGTCAGGGGGATAGAAGCAGGTTGAAGAGGAACTGCCAAATTGGAGAAGTTCATGGCAGATGAAAGATGATGTAGGGACGTCTATAATGATACTTTCAGAAAGAAGAATGAGCGGAAAGAAGGTAACATAGATCAAATGAAAAAATAACATAAATAAATATTTAGTGTATATGTACAAAAGTGAACGAGATAGGACATTGATAAGAATGTAAGTGAGGGTTGGGGACTCTTGGGGCTTCAATAGATGAATGAAGTCAAGAAAAACAGAAAAGTTGTGCCAAACTTAAAAAAAAGGCTTCAGCCAAATGTTGACATGTAAAAGTTTTCAACAGATATGTGCTTGCATTTAGATGTATAATGAAATTCAAAGACAAAAATAATATTTTCAGTGCTAGAGTTTAGGTGGTTTGGATGGCCTCACTTTTATCACATCAGGGTCCTGGTTTCCCTTTAACATACAAGGTCCTAGATTTCCAGTGTTCCCTTTCCACTCATTGAAACCCTTTAATACAAAGGGGCTCTGATTATCGTACTCCCTTTACATTGTGTCTATAGTTCCTACGTTCTTTTTAAACTCACTCGGATCTTAACTCTCGAAACGGAGATCTTCCATTCCCCATGTTTATTTTAAACCCACCAGCGCACTAGTTCCCATGCTCATTTTAAACCTACCAGATTCATTAAAAAATGTGCAATGATCTGGGAAACCTGCCAGCTTGGCACCTCCAAAGCCCTGGTATGTCGGATTAACGGTGTACTTAGACATGAAACCAAGACGAATGCTGGACCAACCTCATAATTTGTTCTGGTTTTGGAGAGACCGGGTTGGGTACAATCCTAAACTGCAACAAAGTCCGGTAGCCCGTGAAAGGATTGAAGTAATGGTTATTTTGTTTCTTAGATATCCATAGCTGCGATGATTGCAAAGGATAAAGTAAGGAAACAATTTTATTTAGAAATGATGCGGCGTGAATGGGAGGGAAGTGAACGGTGGAGGTGGGAGCTTTGTTTTATTTGTCGGCCGAGTAGGAGTGGGTGCGCGCACCTTTAAGCTGACGGGGGCTGCCGGAGCCGGCGTCGTGCCGCTGCTGTTGCAGAGCGACTGCGGAGGATCAGCACGGTCGGTGCGACGTGAGACCGCTTAACCCCCCACTGCCACCCAGCATAACCTTGCAGCCCGAGCCCGGGAGGATGGCGGAGAGCGAGGCAGAGACGCCCAGCACTCCGGGCGAGTTCGACAGCAAGTACTTCGAATACAATGGTGTGCGGCTGCCTCCGTTCTGCAGGGGAAAGATGGAGGAGATAGCCAACTTCCCGGTCAGGAAGAGCGATATCTGGATCGTCACTTATCCCAAATCCGGTTAGAACTCCCCTTCCTTACCTCCTCTTTGATTTCACACCTCTCGTCAACATCAAATCCCCATCCTTCCCCCTCCTCACCCCATCCCCCATTCTCCCCCCCCCCACCGCTCCCTGTCCTTCCCTCCTCCTTTCTCCCCATCCTAACCCTCATCCTCCCACCAACCGCCATATTCCTCTCCTTCCCCTATACAACTCCGCCCGCTCCTCTGACCTTTCTCATCCCCATCCTCACTATTCTGTCCCTCACCCCTATGTCAAGCTGACTGTATTCAGGTAGTATTTTCCTTCCCTCGTTATATAAAATGCTCCTGAGATCAATGGAACTATACTTTGACTGGTGTGTGATTTAACTGGCTGAACTAGACCAATTTATAACGTAGAGGCAACAAAATTACAAGTGGCGGTCTTGTTTTGATGAAGACCAAAGTATGAGTCACTCACCACCGATTACAGTTTGCAGATTGGGAACAGCTTTGAGCCCCCTTCCACGTGTGCAGAGAAAGGTGAAATAGTGATGGGGCAGGCACCGATTCATGAAGCTTGTTTACATGGAATTTCTGCAGACCCACCATTGTCGGTGTGTGAGCAGAGGCCAATTAATCAAATAAACAAAATGTGGAGATCCACTTTTAGTTCTGATTGCTTTGCATTTGTTATGTTGTTGGGAACCCCTCTGCAATGCAAAATTGTAGGTCCTGATGTAGCGTGCCCCCAATGTGAACTTATGATCCAGTTTAGTGTCAGAATGATTGATGGGTCTTAGCTTTTGGAGCGCGCCCAATTCTTCCGTCTTACTTATCAGTAGAAAGGTTGATTAGCATTTTCAGATGCAGTACCTATTGCAGTTTAAGACCACTTTTAGCAGGAAAAAGAGGCTATTTATACCGGTACACCCATGAATTTATAATAGTCTCGCATGAGGACAATTTTATGATTTAACACGAGGAAATCTGCAGATGCTGGAAATTCAAACAACACACACAAAATGCTGGTGGAACACAGCAGGCCAGGCAGACAGTGCTTCTCCTTATAGATGCTGCCTGGCCTGCTGTGTTCCACCAGCATTTTGTGTGAATTTTATGATTTTGTTATTTCCCATCAAAGCCAGATGAATTTACTCCCAAGCTTACCTTGGTTGGAAAGGCATATGCTGATATTTGAAATCTGATAGGATTTTGCAGGTTACCATGACAAGCACACTTTTTTTCTACATTGGTCGGGCGATTTTTAAAAAAAAATTAGGTAACAGCAACTTTGAAAATAAATGTTTCTATTCCTAAGATCATGGAGCCGAATTCACCTTAGCTCTTGCTCCTTGCTTCGCTGCCAGGCTGCATATCAGTCGGTGTTTCAGTAATTACTCCAGTATATAAAAAATCCCTGAAATGATTCATAAATAAAAACAAAATATTTAGTAAAGCAGTAACAAATGGAGAAGAGAAGACTAATGTTTGATGATTCTTTGACACACTTTTAAATAAATAGTGACAGTAGCAGTGGACTTAACACTGCTTCATAGTTTGGAGGGAAATGTGATGTCACAATATTTGCACAGTTTTTCTGTAACTTTAGCTTTTAAAATATTAGACTTGGTGATTTTTCTGACTTGGCTCTGGCTTCTTTTAAATTATGATACTATTTCCAGATTCAAGTCCCACTCCAGAGACTTGAGCCTTTAACTTTAACCTTGCATTTCAGTGCAGTTCTGAGGGTCTGCTGCGCATTTTGAGGTGTCTCTTTTAATGAAAAGTTTAACTAAGGCCTTACCTGCTTTTTCAATAGATAAAATAGATCTTTAGCATTATTTTGAAGAAGAGTTTAGAGCAGATTCCCTGAACCAGCATCACAAATTATCTGTCATATTGATATACATTGAAAGAAGTATGCTTTACAAGTGCTTTATTGGTTAAAAACATTTGAAAGAGATGTGAAAAATGCCAAATGACATTCCATCTGTCTTTAATAGTTTACTTTCAGACTTTCTGTAGTCCCTGATAAATAAGAGAATCAACGAGGAGCTATAATTTTCCATGTTAGAGTTCAGCATTCTGAGATAGCAGATGTCTGTACATCCATGCATCTGGGATGGAATGGTATAATTGGTTGTGCAATGAAGCAGCATCATATCCTGTTACAGCTTGTTTCCGTAAATCATCAGTGTGCCAGGCAATAGGCAGGATTCTCTAGCAGCCTGATTTTGTTATGTCCTTGTTTTTCGTGACCTTGTTCCTATAATTCATTTGTTTCTTTGCTGAATTCCTACCATTGTCAGGTAGTGATGCTTTGTTAGGCCTTTAGAGTCGGTTGCAAAAGCCCCAAGTCTGCACTGAAAGATACAACATTGTAGTAAATTGCCATTGGGCTCATTGCTGCAAATAAATCAAACAAATTATTTTTCAAGAATTTCTTCACAGCCTGTCTCATAAATGCCTTGCTAGATGCAGGTAAATCTAAATTTCAGTGAAGCCAAATTATTTGCCTCATAATCTAGGTTACTTCATTGACTTGCATATTAAAATCAGGAATGATTTAGAACTGCTGCTCACAACTGAGAGAAGCAGGGCTGATGGGTGTGCTCAATAATGCATCGTGTACAATTACTCCATTCTAAATGACGCTCTCAATGCTTGAGCAGGAAGTAACTGTTGACTGGAGGTGATTTTATCAAACTTTTACCCTAGTAATTTTAGTGGCATAATTACCTTGTTTTTATTTGTCATTTGTTCCTGTAAATCACAATTCAGTACAGGAAATTTACTGAATTCAATGATTTAAAAATCTTGCTTATTGCACATTTTTCCCTTCCATCATTATGCCTCATGCCAAGTTTAAAAATCAATGATTATTGAAATTTAAACATAAAGACAAGTGATGGTGCAGTAGGTTAGCACAGTATCCTGTCACATCTAAAAACAATTTGGATCCAGCCTTGAGGTTCTCTTTGTTTAATGTAAGGGTTCAGTGAACCATGGAATAAGCTTGAATAATCTCAATCCTGCATTGTTGTATTGACTGTCATATTCACTGAGGCCATAGGAGGTTTGGTGTGGAAAATGGGAGAAAAACACCCTGCATCACAGAGGATATTTATTGTACAGAAGCCAGTGTTATTGAAAATGATTAGTATAGGAAGTGATACCAGGACTGAATTTTGCATTCCCACAGCTAATGTCCTTCACAATAAATACAAAAAGCACTCACAAATTTAAAAAAAATAGAAACTGTGTAGACCTTGAATTGCAGAGTGAAATTTATTTTAAAATAAAGCTTCAAGTTTGCAATAAGTTTTGCAATAATTTCTGTCTGGAAATATTTTTTCCACATTTATTTATTATTGGGTGCATTTTATCAGTTAAATATTTCAGCAGAGGAGTTGAGAAGCATGCGAACATCTTCATTTTTCTAAAGAAAAGCAAAACTCAATGAAGCAGTAATTTAGTGATATAAACAATCCTAGTATGCAAGCTTATTAGCTATTGTTCTTTAAATTATGGCAAAAGTCCACCTAGGATTTGTCCTCTGTGAAGAGAAAGCACATGCATACATTTTGCCTTGTATCCTTTTCAAACCAGTTTGCTACCTTTCCCTTAACTTCTTCCAATTCATCTCCTTTGTGATACCTCACCAACGGTTTGTAAAAAATTTCTGTATGCAACATCAGCTGTGTTTTCCCATCTGCTATAGCTGTCAACTCCCTCAGGGAACTTGTCAAGGTGTCCTCTAAAGTCGTCCTTCTGACACAGAGAAGACTGATCCTAATTATTGTTTTTTAATATCATGTAATATTTTGGGACAAAGTTCAATTAATTTGCTTTCATTGTGAATGTGTACAGAGTATTTAACGTTTCAATCTGTGGATATCATGTCAGTTGAGAGTCAAAGGCTGAGCGCTGGGCCTGAAATAAATGCATAGAAAAAGTACTAGCCTGAGAATTACTGGATTTACAGCAACTTGTGTTTCTCCTTAAGCAAGAATTATGTTGGAAAATAAAGTTTGGTGCGACTCAGGATTTTACTCAAGATTACATTGAAAAGCCTCTCTCGACAACATTGCCCATCTCTATCAGTCTGCCAATGCAACAGTTATCAATGTCTGTATCATATCCAGAGTTGAACATTCAAAGCTCAAAGTAAATTTATTATGAAAATACATAAATGTCACAATATACAACCCTGAGATTAATTTTCTTGTTGGCATTCACAGTAAGTACAAAGAAACACAATAGAATCAGCAAAAGACTGCACACCACTAAGATGGACAAACGACTAGTGTGCAAAAGACAACAGTTTGTGCAAATACAAAAAAGAAAAAAATCAAAATAATAAATAAATACATACTGAGAGCATGAGTAATGGAGTCAACTTCTCAATTTATCAAAAAGCCAAAGAAAAGTCTTTTGTTGAATTTGACACATAACATCCTCCTTCTCATCATGAAATTTTAAATGTTCAGCCTTGCGTTTAAATTCTCTTGTTGCTCAATCTCTGTATCCTGCACTGTTGCAACATTTCTTGATTCCTCTGCTTTTTTTTCACTCCTTGGTTCTGTGCTCTTGGCCCTTTCTGAATTTACTCTTTTAAAAATCCTCCATGATATGTTTTGTAACTCTAAAACATGAAAAAAAACTAATTGAAACAAAAGAAAACAAGGAGCTGGGAATAAGTCGTAAATGTTATTTTTGTTTTTACTTTAAGCGAGGTACATGTATGACATAGTGGTGTGGGTGATATATACCATTCATGTATCTAATAACAAATTATGTAAACTACAAAGAATGCTTAATCAAACAATATACTTACAATATTAGTCAAATATTACTGAAATATTAAATACACAATGCTCCACTATTTCACTTTCTTTAAAATCATCTGTTGAGCCTCCTCGTTGACATTTGGATCATATCTTCTAATATCTTTCTGTTTGCCTTGGGATTTGGATCTTTGATGATATCTTTGAGATACTTGTCTTTCCTACATTTGCTCTTTTTTTTTGTTGTTACTACCTGCAATATGGTTCTTCTCTCATACTCTTTGCTGGAGTTATCAAGCTCTAAAATTAATTGTGTGAATAGTTGACCATTATTCCGTTTTGCCAAATGTAGAGAATTCAATTTTAAGAAGGTTGCAGGTCCACATCTGTCTTGAACACAGAATGCAGACCAACACTTCATTACAGTGCTGAAGGAGTGTGACACTGTTGGAGAGGCAGTTTTTGGAGGAGGCATTAAGGCAAATTTCAGCATTCTGTCTGAGGTGTTTACAGAAGGTTCCTTTTATCTTTTAATACTCTTTCAAAATATTAATCCCGTTGCCAGCACCACCAAAGTCTAAAGTGCCTTGGAAAATGCTGTTGTCCCAAAATCTCTATCAGTGCATATATTTGCCGCTTTCCTTTTCTATCTCCTTCTCTCTTCTCCCAGGTAAAAAATTTCTGCTCTCTGAAATTTGCCAGTTTTTGTTCTGTGTTGAAATTTCATGTACTACATGATAAACAGCAAGCAAAGCGGGATTATGTTCCTTGGACTGTATAGCGTGAGGGCAAAATAGTATTGTTCACACTTGTAAGGCAGAAAACAGTAATAATTCTGACATGGCATTTTCTCAGTTTTATTAGCAAAACAAAATGGCCAGCTGAATGGCATCAGCAAGGGAGGCTGAGAGAATGATGCAGTGCAAAGCACAGAGCACAAGCTGACATGTTACTGGTCAGAGATTTACTGAGATAATGTAGAGCTGTTAGCTGTTCCTGTGTTTGCAGTTCAGACCGTAACGACTGCTGAGCTGACGTCGCGCCTCCTTTCCTATCATGCTGACATTGTGACTTTCTTTGGGTTGCTGATATTTGGCTAATTACACATGGATTTCATTTTTTTGCCCTCACCTTGCAGAGGGATTTTAATGTGCATCCGAAGAGTAGTTCCTAGGTTTGGTACTCACTGTCAGCATAAAATATTCTTGGCCTTTGTATAATGCAGGCTAGGTGCAGAGGAAATTCACTTCCATTTCAGGTCTGCTTTCCAGTAGTCTACGGGGAAAATTTGCTGACTGGCACAAGACCTGGTTCAAGGCAGCACATGAAAGTTGGGGCTAGAAAAGAGGGAGCAGCCAACATTCTGAGATTGGTGATGAAAATTCTCATCTCTGATCCTTGACATACATTCAAGCACAAATGGCAGTGATCTTTTTCGTGAACTGCTAGTACCCTTCTCTTTGGGACGAAATGAGCTAAGCCACAGTTGTTTTTGAAATGCAACTGTAACAGCAGTGTAAATGCCACTCTTTTGACATTCTCTAGTAAGTCTGACCAATAGATCTTCCTTGTTGGATTTTAATCTTGTGGACCTTTCTCCACGATCAGATTGCCTCAATTTGATTCATTTTTTTTATCTCTCTTGGGTATGAAGTCTAGACTATACTTTGTCACATGATGTACCATTATCAGCAAAAGTTCCTTAGCAAGAAACCATTTAATAAGAGAGAGGAAATTGTATAACTTTTTAGATTCTAATCTTGACTTACATAATATCCTTCTTTAGATCTGTCACAAGTCATCAGATCATTTTGTTGAAATCATTGTAACTTAAAAGTTAGGATAATATTAACATAGTCTACCTTATAAAATAGTTTGATCTTAGATTATCAATTCATCATAATGACTGACTTATTAATTGGGATAGCCTTGACATGTACAGTAGGTATGTTGTATCTGTTAGGTTATTAGAAATGTTTTAAACTCCGAATGTTGTACATCCCAGGTTTTAGAGTAGCATCCATTATCATATTTGATTCTTATAACACTTTAATCTCCTGTGTGAGTAAAGGGACTTTTTTTTCTCATAGAAGGCAATATAGCTGAGATTGTTAATTAAGGCAGCTATGGCCAGAAAGGATGTTTATCTGTAAAAGGTATAAAATTAGGATTTAATATTGGAACTTCTGTTGATGAATAAATAAGCTGATAAACACTTTCAGGGGTGAGAGAAAATTGCTGAGGAAATTAGATGTAGGAGGAGTTGATTTGAATGTCCAGTGTTAATGTTTTAACATGGAGTTTCATTCATCTTAATTTAATTCAGAACAACAGAATTACCAACAGGCTTTAACAATTTTGCTTTTTAGATTTGTTTTACTTCAAAGGATTGAAATTTGCCTGCACTATTTTCAATAATTCTATTATAAGTTGATTTGTAAAAGTAAATGGATGAAATTAGTGCATGTGAATGGAATATGAACACATTGCTAAGTAGCAGACACAAAAACTCCATCTGCAGATCCCCTGTTCTCTGTATTTGAGTGTAAAAAAAATTGGAATGTTTTGATAAATAGCAAAGCAAGTAAGTTTATGGGCCAAGCTATTGAACATAAGAATAAATTTAATTACATTTTCCTTTAAACATCTCAGCTTCTATATTAACAAAGTATTTAAGAATTACATTTATGGTGAGAAACGTTTGTGCTAGATTATAGTCCACAAAATTCGTCGTCATGGATGTTACACTGATTGGAGAGAAATGCACGTTCAAATTAAAAGATCCTGGAATAAAGTATTATGGTCACCACAAAGATTAATAAATGCTTATCAGTTAGTTTTTGAAAACTCACTTTTTATTTGCCTATTGCATAAAGAACTACCAGATATAAATATATAGATCTTTGCATGTATTTTACCTGTTGAACATGACATTTTATAATAATTAAAAATAAGCAAATTTAATTGATTTGGAGTCCTTGCATCATTTGGAGAGAAATGGGGATGTGTTTAAAATGAAACAGGTTACTTACGCACAACAGCTGAATATGCATCTCAAGACAAACTCCACTTATTCACGTTCTTTTGTGTTCTTTGCCTGATACGGTCCATAGGATGCAGTCCATGATAGATCTACCTGAAGAATACTTGTATATGAAGTGAACTTGTATGTCACGTTATTGCTTTTATGTAGCACATACAAAATGCTGAAGGTACTCAGCAGGTCAGGGAGCGTTTATGAGGGGAATAAACAGTTGATGTTTCAGGCTGAGATCCTTCTTCAGAGCTGGTTGTTTATTCCTCTCCATAGATGCTACCTGACCTGCTGCGTTCCCCCAGCATTTTGTTTGTGTTCCTTAAGATTTCCAGCAAATGCAGATTCTCCTGTGATAATGTTTTTAAGTAAATATTTTATTAAAATCACCTGTACAAGATGCAATGAAAGCTTTGTTTTGCATGCCATCCATACAGAAAATTCCAAAACAGCAATACATCGAGCTAGTACAAAGGGAAAGACAATAACAGAATGCAGAATATGGTATTACGGTTACTGTTACTAGAAAGTGCAGTGCAGGTAGACGCACAAGGTACAAGGGGGTATGACAAGGCACATTGGGAGATCCAAGGGTTCATCTTCATCATACCAGAGGTCCATTCAAGAGTCTTAAAGCAGCAAGATAGAAGCTGTCCTTGAGCCTTGTGGTGCACATTTTCAAGCTTTGTATCTTCTGCCCAAAGGAAGGTATGGAAGAAAATATGACCAGGATGGAAGAGGTCTTTAATTATTTTGCCTACTTTCCCGAGGCAGCAGAAATGCAGACTAGAGGACAGGCTGATTTTCACAATGGACTGAGCTATGCACGCAACTCTATAATTCCATCCTGTCTTGGGCAGAGCATTTGCTTTCTGTCGGATATTTTCTATGGTATGGCTATAAAAGTTGTTGAGGGCCAATAATGAGTAGCCAAATTTACGTAGCTTTCAGAAGAAGAAGAGGTACTTGTGTGTTTTTTTTTGGTCGTTGCATCTATGGGGTAGGACTGGTCAAGCTATTGCTGATATTTACACCTGGGAACATGAAGCTTTCAATCATTTCCACCGCAGTGCCATTGATGTTGGCAGTGGCATGTACCCTACTCTGCTTCCTGAAGCCAATGTCCAGCTTTTTGTATTGCTGACATTGAAGGAAAGGTTGTTTCCTTGACACCATCCACTGGGCTCTTGATCTCCTTCTCATACTTGGTCTTGTTGTTCGAGGTGGGGCCTACAATGAGGGTCTCACCTGCAATCATAGGTGGAGCGATAGAGCCAGAGCTGAATCTGGCCACACCGTTGTGAGTATATAGGGAGTGACGTAAGGGCCTGAGAACAGTCCTGTGGGGCACCAGTGTTGTGGATAATCAAGGTGGAGGTATTGCTGCTTATCCTTCTGGATTGTGTTCTGTGGATCAAAAAGTCAAGAAGCCATTTGTAAAGTAATTTAATTCACATTAAAAAGCTGAACCTAGTTTTCATTTAGGATGGAATATAAAGCAGTATTAGAATTTGTATTAGTTTATTATTGTCACATGTACAAAGGTAAGTGAAAAGCTTGTCTTGCATACTCTTTGTACAGATCAATTCATTACACAATTCATTTGAGATATCACAAGGGTAAACAATAACAGCATGCAGAATAAAGTGCAATAGCTACGGAGAATGTGTGGTGCAGGTAGACAATAAGATACAGGGTCATAATGAGGAGGATTGTGAGGTTAAGAGTCCATTTTATCATAGTAGGGAATCATTCAATAGTCTTACAACAATGGGTTAGAGACTTCCTTGAGATTGGTGGTATGTGTTTTCAGGCTTGTGTGTCTTCTGTCTGGGAAGAAGAAAGAATGTCCAGGGTGAGTGGGGTCTTTGAAAATGCTGGCTGTTTTACTGAAGAGGTAAGAAGTTTAGACAGAGTCCATGGTCACCATTTTACTACTAAGCTCTCTATTTCTCTTTGTACTCATCGTTCATTGAGATGTGGCCCCTACAGTGGTATCAGCTGCAAATTTGTAGATGGAGTTAGAGAAGAATCTAGCTATGTAGTTACGGTGTACAGGGAGTGGACTGGTGGGCTGGGGGCACAACCTTGTGAAGCACCAGTGTTGAGGATAATCATTGTGGAGGTGTTGCTGCCTATTCTTAATGATTGCAGTCCATTAGTCAAGAAGTCAAGGATTCAGTTGCTAATGGAGGTGTTGAGGCCCATGATTAGGAGTTTCGAGATGAGTTTGCTTGGAGTTACTTATTGAAGGAACTATAGTCAATAATCAGTAGTCTAACATGGGTGTATTACTGTCCAGTTGCTCCAAAGATGAGTGTAGGACCAGGGAAGGGGCCTCTTCGGTAGACCTGTTTGAGTAGTAGATGGATTTGCAGTGGGTCGAGATCGTCTGGAGGGCAGGAATTAACTTGTGTCATGACCAGACTCTTGAGGCCCTTCATGATGAGAATGTGAGAGCCACTGGGCAGTAGTTGTGAACACACTTTACTTTGTTTTTGTTAGGTACTGAAATGACAGTGGTCTTCTGAAAGCAGGTGGGAACCTTAGATTGACAGATTTAAAATATCTTAAATACTTCTGCCAGCTGATCTAAGGATGCCATGCAATGCCAGATGCTATTTGTGGGTTCACTCTCTGGAAGACTATCTTACATTTGCAATGGTGACAATGGGTTCAGGTGCGTTAGAGGCTGTCAGGGGGAGTGGTGACATACCAATCCCTTCTGTTCAAAATGTGTATAAAATGCATTAATCCCATCAGGAAAGGATGTGCTGTTGTCGAGGATGCTGCCTGACTTTGTTTTGTAGTCAGTTATAGCATGTAAGCCCTGCTAGAACTGATGTTTGCTCTGGGACTCGATTTTTTAGACTGCTTTTGTCTCTTGGCATCCATGATAGCTTTATGGAGGTCATATCTTGATTTCTTAAAAACGTCAGGGTCACTTGAATGCTGCAGTCCAGGACTTCAGTAGGGAGTGGACCTCCTGGTTCATCCATGGTTTCCGATTTGGGAATACTCAGACTATTCCCTTTGGTACACGGTTCTTAACGCTCTTGCTGATAAAGTCCATGTTGGTAGTGACATACTCATCTAGGCTGGCAGCTGAGTCTTTCAACAAACTTAAAGCAGTCATGTAGGAGCTAATCTGTTCCCTCAGACCAACACAGTATGATGTTCTATAGTGGATCTTCCTGTTTAAGCTACTGTTTGTTTGCAGCAAGAGGGAGCACAGCCTGTTGGTCTGAATTACCATCTTATGGACAGGGTGTCCATATTTTGATTGTATAGCAATGCTTAGGTCTGAATAAAGGCAACAGCATTAAGCTGGAAGAACAAATGAAAGTGCAGAAATACTTGGGACATTTAGTTCATTGCCCTGGAAAGTTCATCAGTGTTCCTGTCCCAGATTCCACAAATGTCTACCACAACATTATCTAGATTTTGGCTTTGTAGAAGGTAATGTGGTGATGAACATTTCTGGGATGTGTGACAAATACCTGAATTCTAATTAACAAATTACATACATTTATGTCTTTTGAGTTTTTTGTATACAATCTACTCAATTTTATTGATACAAATTATTTTGGAGATAAAAATTAGTTCTTTGTTTTAATTTGCTTGATTGGAAATACTGCATGATTTGTTGTTTAGCATGTGAAACATGCATGCCTCCACTGTTTTTTTTACTTGTTTCCTTTGGCAAATGTGAACTTTTTGGCCCATTCCGTGGATAAGAGTGTAATAGCTTGCATTGCACTTCAAATTCAAACTCTGAAAATGCAATGCTGTTTCAAAGTAAATTTATTATCGAAATGCAAATAGGTCACCATATACTACCCTGAGATTTATTTAGTTTGCAGGCTAAATTACTGAAAATCAAATCTTGCTCAGTCTCAAATTAACAGAGGTTTAGCCATACCTAAACAGTTGCAAGTCACTAACATAGAAAATGGATATCATTGTTATTAATGACGATGTTTCGTTCTTCTGTGTCAAAGTTTCTCATGCATCTTGTCCTTGCATTCGTATGGAATTTTCATACAGGTTGGCACAATATCGGTGTTTCTTTCATTGTCACATACATTGCAATTTGACAAGGAGAATGGTTTATTTTTTTGTTAGAATGAGCACTGCTTCAGGATTCTTGCAAAAACAAGGCTAATGGTTCAGAATCATCTTCCACTGGTGTACTGGTTGTAAAAATGCTGCTGGAAGAACTATATCTTGTGTACTATTTGCAGAACGAGGGGAAGAATACTTTCCATATTGTACTACATATTTATTCCATACCAAATTAATTAAAAAATATTGAATACATTTCTGCTTATTACTCGTGAATATATTTTTACTATTGAATTGTTCCTTTTCACCCTGTTTAAAAAAACAGTATTGGTTGGTTCTGTGATGTGAGTTAATGCTTTAGTCTAATTGACCTACTGCAGTAAAGCAATCTTCCTGATTTTATACATGATTTAATAGACCTGTTCAAAATTCCATTTTCTGCTGAAAGCGCTGTTTGGGAAAATGTCTTGTGCTCACAATATCAGCTCAGTTCAAGGGCACATTTATGGAATGCATAGACACAGGGGTAATAGATTATGCCAATTACATTATCTGTGTAGATTGTGGTGGGGGTGGGGTGTATATTAGTTCTCGCTCTTAACATGGAATAATAATTAAGGCCAGGCACATAAGATTTTTTTAGATCAGATATAACACGGTTTCTCAGGATAATTCTTGCCACCTCTAACATGTCCCACCACCCCGCAGCTAGTTTTATTCTTTCTTTAGTGCAAAGACTTCAGCTGATGCAGTGTCCCAAAGGCATTTCTGGCTGTTCAGTATTAGACAGTGAATATTGGCAAGAAACTTGATCAACTTTTCTATCAGCTGTGACAAGAAGTGATGTTAGAGCTGAACAGGTTTTTTTTCCTTTCACCAGTGCTCTACAGCAGAGGTCACTGGGGAAGCATTGTGAGTACAGTCGGCTCTCCTTATCTACGAGCGATTGATTCCGGGACCCCCCCCACGGATACCAAAAAATGCGGATGCTCAAGTTCCTTATTTAACCTGTCTAAGTGCAGCAGTCTTTAGGACCCAGCGGAACCTCAGACCTTATTTAACCTGTTTCAGTGCGGTGGACTTTAGGACCCGGCACAGCTCTGAATCCGCAGTGTTTCTATTTACGAAAATAATCACGATCGTGATTAAAAATAAAGTGGAAGTAATAAAACAATCGGAAAGAGGTGAAACGCTATCGGTCATTGGAAAAGTGGTAGGCTACAGTCGGTCAACGATCGGAACAATTTTAATGGAGCATGTGAAGGGCCCTGCCCCGATGAAAGCTACAATTATTACTAAGCAATGCAATGGTTTAATTATTGAAATACATACATTTCTTAAGTGTTTTATATGCATAGAAAGGTAAAATATATACTATATACAAAGACAAACATTTGACTGATGCTAAATAATACTGGATGTACCTGCTCCGACTTCAAATCCGACTTAAAGATGGACTCAGGAACGGTACTCGTTCATAACCCGGGGACTGCCTGTACTTCTAAATCATCTCTTATGATATCTCATACAATGTAAATGCTATGTAAATAGTTTTTATACTGTATTGTTTAGGGAATAATGACAAGAAAAAGTAGTCTATGCATGCTCAAATAACGAGTGCTGGAGAGAGAACTTCCGGGTTTTCCCGAACCGCAGTTGGTTGAATCCACGCATGTGGAATCCGCGGATAAGGAGGACCGACTGTACAGTTCATTTTCATTCCCCTATCTCAGGCTTACCAAGGAGATGAAAACCCTGCCCATCTTCGCTGTTTCCATTGAATGTAGCTCTAGAAAATGGATGTTTCTGGCTTACAGAGAATTGAGCTTGTAGACAGTTCTCAGAAATGGAACCCATATATAACCCAGGGAATGCCTGTATTTAAAATAATCCTCTATAGAGTGGTAATGAGATGAATGTACATTGGTGGACAGTGAGTTATTGGATCTCCAGAGGTATATAATCAAGGATTAAATTTTGTGGTTTTAAAATCAATTGTGTCTTACCCTAAATGATAACATAATACATAGTATACATTGTACATCACATCAGTTTTCTTTATATAGTATTATTAAGTTAAATCTGAAGTGCCAATGTTCAGATTTGTAATGTTTTTGGAAGTGATAAGGTTCAGTTTATTTCACTGTTAGCTCAGTTAAGGAGCGAATATCTGGTCTGCTTTGCTAAGTGTGTGCATATTAAGACTCATGGTGCTCAATCACCTTTTGAAAAATGGCATCATGCAAGAGATTTCCAAAATAAATATGATTCATTGATATTTGATGAGCAAAAGAAGAAATTATTGTGATCTGAGGTTTATCATCTTGTAGCAGGGAGGTTGGCATGAGCTAATATACTACTTATTTGGATAGGAAGAGAAATTGAACAATTAAACAGATCAATGAGCCAGAAAATGACAAAAATTGAAATTGGCAGATCTATTTTGTAATTTGGTGAAAATGATAACTTCTGTATTTGTTTGTTGTAATTGGAGTGGATCTTGTGAACAACTCAATGTTTAATAAGGATTTGTTTTGGAAATTTGTCTTTAGACTTCTTAGATTATGAGGGGGAAAAAAGGAAGGATCATTGGAAATAATTAGCAATTGAGTCAAAAGATGGGATTGGAAGAAATTAGACAAGCTCGAGCAACAGAGAAGTGGTGTGTGAATGGATAGGCAGAAGAGAAGAATACATGTATCAGAGGAGTCAAGCGTGTGACATAAGATGGCTTTCAATGAGGTAAATTAGAACAAGCCTAAGGATACTACTGTGGGAAGGGCAGGAATTTTATCATTGATCCAGGAAGTCAGTGTTTCTGTATTTAAGATCTATAATTGAAAAGTATTCATTATAATATACAATACAGATCTCATTATGCACAATAGCTTGAAGATGTCTAATGCCTAATGATTTCCTTAGGCAAGAGAATTTGTTAGTAATGTGGTTTCTATTGGCTTTCCCAATTTCAAACCTGAGGCAGTTTCTTGGCATTGGGCATTGTCATTCATAATTTCATCGTATAGAGTAGGAAGAGGTTAATCTTTAACACTGATCTGAGTACTATTGAAGCTGTATGATAGAAGTGAGTATTGAGGGAAAAAAACACTTCGCCATTTTGAATTTTCTGTAAAACTTTATTTTAGGGACAAGTGTCTCACTACATAACTCCCCAAATTCCTTCTATTAACTACAATAAACACATTAGAAATGTGAGGGAATGCAAATGTTCTGCAACATTGAAGAAGTTCAACATCATCCAGCGCAAAGTAGACTGGTTGATAGCCCATCCACTGGCATAAATATTCGTCTGCAACCATAGGCATAGACCATTTACAAAATGCACTGCAGTTTCTAAACTGGACTATGCCTCTCAATGATGTATTCATATCCTCCGTTCCAGTGAAGGGTTTGTTTCTGTTTCCACAGATCCTGTCTGATCCTCTTTTTCTGTTTGTATATCAGATTTCCAAAGTCCGCATTTTTTTATTTTCAATCTACATTTTGAATGTTGAAAGGGTTGGACAGAGTAGATGTGGAAAGGCTGTTTCCCTTGTTGGGTGAGTCCAGGACAAGAGGCCACAGTCTTAGAATTAGAGGGTACCCATTTAAAACAGAGATGAGAAATTTTTTTAGCCAGAGGGTCGTGGAGTTATGGAATTCATTGCCACTTACAGCTGTGGAGGCCCGATCATTGAGGGTGTTTAAGGAGGAGATTGATAGGTATCTAATTAGTCAGGGTATCAAGGGATATTGGGAAAAAGCCAGAAATTGGAACTAGATGGGAGAATAGATTAGCTCAAGGTGGAGTGGCAGAGCAGACTCAGTGGGCCAAATGGCCTACTTTTGCTCCTTTGTATTGTGATCTTATGTCCTCTTCTATAACTCAAGTTGAGGTTGTTTGTTGAGAATGTGTGGTCTTATCAGCATGAATTTATGTCAGGGCAATGGCAACTATCTGCTTTGATATAATTATCTGGTTATTTTTGTGACAAGCTCGTATCTTTTATTAATGACATTTAGGCAGTGAACTGATTCATAAAGCAGATACCAGTAGGGACTAAGACCATTGGTGTCTGTGTCAAACATCAGCAGAGCCCAGGTGACCCTCTTTGTAATCTTCCTTACTGTTTTTTCCTCTTTATGTTGGCTTGCATGGGTTAATATTACCAAATAAATTCTTGAAAATCCTAATGTAGTGCTTCAAGTCGAGGTGTCTAAATTTCACGGTGCAAAATGTTCTCTTAGTATAATGAAAAAATACATTACTCTAAACGGAACTTCAATTCTTTTATTGTGAAATCTATCATTGTGCTAATACTGGAGTTATGTACCCCTTCCACCATCAGTTTTCATTTTTCTGTTGGAGGGTTGGATAACCATTGAATCATGCTTTTATTCATTCTGAGAGTTGGCCAATTTATCACTTTGCCGTTAAAATATAATAGGTCTCAATGGTGGTTTGGAAAATGAGACATTTGTGCAGCTTCCTGATGGTATTAAAATCCAAGTCTCTGACTCTTTCGAAGAGTTGGAGGTGGTGGGGGAACTGAAGTAGTAAATTCTATCAATGCAGTACCCTTTTTATTTCTCAAGATTTCCATTGATTTTCCAGCTCCCCACGACAACCACCTATTCCAAGATGGCTGGAGTCTTTGAGTCATACTGAATTTACATCCTTTTGAAGTTTCTTTCACTTGTAATTACAAATGGGATCTTTATCAGTTATAGTTCTTGTTGATAATTTGGTGCTACTGTATCACTTGCGAGTGGGAGGGGGGAGCTGGGGGGGACTTTGGGGTTCTCACGTTTAACTGCCGCTCATTCTTTGGAGCACTTCTCTCTTTTCATGGATGTTCTGCGAAGAAAGAGCATTTCAGGATGTGTATTGTGTACATTTCTCTGACATTAAATTGAACCTTTGAACATGGCGACATATCATTCAAGTGGTTCCGTTTATTATCAGAGAATGTATACAGTATAAAACCCGAAGAACTTCTCTTCTCAGACGTCCATGAAAAACAGAACCCCAAAAGAATGAACACCAGAAAAACATTAGAACCCCGAAGATTCCTTTTGCCCCTTCCCCTACGCAAGCAGCAGCAACCTTCTCCCTCCCCCTGCTGCCCATTTCTGCAAAAAGCATCAGCACCCACCATCCACCAAACAAAAGCAAAGCACCCAAAGAGAGATCCTGATCTGTAGTCAACAAAAGCTATTGTTTACCCAACAGTTTGACATGCCACAGGCACAGAGAGATATCACCCATTTTCACAGAGAAAGGGGAGACTGACAGTCGCTGATATGATATTATAGTTTGCCATGTTGCTTTTCCATACATCTATCGCAGCGAAATCCTCATCTACTTTGGTAATAAATTTACTTTGAACTTTGAACTCATGACTGTGTGGCCAGACACAGCTCAAATGCTGTCTGTAAGTTGGCTGATAACACCACTTGTTGGCAGAATCTTAGTGGTGACGAAGAGGGATTCAGGAGTAAGATAGATCGGGTGGTTGAGTGTGTTGCATCATCTACCTCGCACTCAATATCAATAAGACAAAGAATTATTTGTGGACACCAGTCCTCATTGAGAGGTCAGTGGTGGAGAGGGTGAGCAGCTTCAAGTTCCTGGTGTCAACATCTCAGGATTTGTCTTAAGTCCACACATCGATGTAATCACAAAGAAAGCACACCAGCGGTTCTACTTCATGAAGATTTTGAAGAGAATCGGTATGTTCCTAAAGACTTGCAAATTTCTACAGAAGAATGATGGAGAGCATTTTGACTGGTTATATCACAACCTGATTTGGAGTCGCTAATGCACAGGATCACAAAAGGCTGCAGATGGTTGTAGATTCAGCCAGTTCTGTCACCGCCCCACCATTGTAGATGTCATCAAGAGGCAGTATCTCAGGAAGGTGGGATCGATCACCATCTGGGATGTGCCATCTTCACGTTGCTTCTATCGGGGGAGGAGGTACTTAGGGCAGATTTCCTGATGGTTAATGAATGCATGAACACTATGTCGTTTATTTGTGTTTTGCACTATTTATTTCTTATGTAACTTAAGAGTATTTTTATGTCAAGCTGTAAAACAAAAAACAATCATTATGTTTGTGATAATAAAGCTGATTCTGATTCTGATGTGAAAGGCTTTGAGTAAACATCTGATTTTTTTTGTTTTTCTGTTTGTGTTTGCAGTTTCTCTGTTTCCCTATCCATACAGAATAACTAAATCAAAACAAAACACTGGATAGAATTAGCAAGTTAGTGAATGTTAGTGCAGTAATGTTAGTGAAGACCTTGGAATGGAACTCTCATTTGATGAAAGTTCTAGAGGGACCTTAATGGGATATTTGAAGAAGGCTAATATCAGAATAACTAGAAATGAGATCATCTAAGAAATATTATGCTAGTGTGGTATGTTTTGTTGTCAGGGACCAGCCTTCTCCAGGAACTGGTATATTTGGTGAACCAGGATGCAGATCCAGATGAGATTGGAATAATGAACATTGATGAGCAGTTACCAGTCCTAGAATATCCTCAGCCTGGTCTTGATATAATTAAGGTAAGCGTAATTCACTTGAACTTGTCCTGCAGTGAAATTCTGGGGCTAATACTGACCTCCAACCACAAACGTCTTACTATGTATTATTTTTGGTTTCTGCCAGTGGAGACTTGCCATTAATTTTAATATAATTGAGATATCTACCTCCAAATTTTATCAAATGATACCTTCATGTTAAAGGCAGTCATTCTTACCTCACCTGTCTTCTTCCTGTTTGTACCAACAGTATAAAGAAATCCAAGTTGTGTAACCCTGGAGGAACCCAAAGTGAGGATCAACGTGCTGGTTATTGATAAATACCACTTGATAAGACGTTTGTTGACTTATTGTTTTGCTTGTGTCTGACCTGAACAGTGATCGTTAGAATTGGATTTTTCCTTTTTTTTGGACATGGTGTACATGGGCAGTTTTTGTGTGTTGTTTCTCAGTTGGAATACTGGTCAAGTGCCAGTATTATACTATATTATACTTACACACTACGATTAGGATGATTTCATGGCCGTTAACCTTCCCTTATCTACTGAACTGTGTCATTTGATGTCACAAAGTGATTTACATTGGCTGAACACAAGTTTCTTGGCGGGTAAACACAATGTCAGTAGTAAGAAAGCATGTTTAGTTTTTTAGCGATAAGTTATCTGGATATTAGATTTGGATTTTGAAATGGATCCTCCAGATGATACTTCAAGCTAAAGATGCCTTTGGGTTTCACATTTGGTGCTGCACTGTCATCAAGAACAAGTATATTCTTGGAGTGTTTTCCTTTCATTAGCTGTTAAATCCATCACTGCATGTGTCCGGAAATGGTGCTGTTCTGATGCTCTGCTCTGCTCTGGGTTTGATTAGTTCTGTGGATAACCTGCTGCTTTGGTTGTTTAGGATTTCTGTAGTTTTGTGTGGCAGCTTCACCAGGTTGGCATATAGACTGGCTATACAGCGGCATGCTCTTCTAAAATCCTCTCCAAACCAGAGTCAACTCCTCAGTAGATGTGAGCCATTGAAGCAAGAAAGTGCTGGGCAGTGAGATTACAGATTGTGGTGAAGTACATTTCTGCAGCAGGAAGATGGCTGATTTTTGAGCAGTATGATCTGTCTAATCTAAGGCTATGTCCACACTAGACCGGATAATTTTGAAAATGCCAGTTTCACGTAAAAACAATAGGCGTCCACACCAGGTGTTTTTTGAAACTACCTCCGTCCACATTAAAACAGGTATTTGGGCGAATCTCCTCTTACTGGGCATGCGCAGGATACATCTACAGAAAACAAGCGACGTGTTTGGTGTGGAATCTCACTGTGAAAGACTTGGTGCGCATGTGTCCAGTTACAGACTAGAAAAACTTAAAAGGAAATTGCCAGACGACGAACAGCTGTTGGTTCTCGTGCAGGAGGACTTAAAACTTAAAAAAAAAACAAATACTGGAGCGTATGGAGGCATCCGACAGGGAGTTCACGGACAGTATGACCCGGCTGACGGTGAACATTGAAAAAGTGACTAACTCTATTGCAAAGGGATTTGCAATGATGAGGAATATGATGGGTGTCCCCCCAGTACTTTTCACTACCACAATACCAGCCTCACAGCCACTACAATAGCCACAGACGGATACACAGACCCCCGGGTGGCCCCACCAACATCTTTCCCACTCCCACAGAGGGGTCACCCTGGAAACATTTCCTACAGCCATTGTCACTTCACCAATAAAAGGGACGACAGCTGCAACTAAATGCATTAAAGCTAGTTACTGGGCAAAAGTGAAATTTTCTCTTATCTCACTTGTTTGCCTTTACTTTTGCCATGTCTTTTTGTATTATTTTGCTGTTTTTAACATGTGCAATAAAACAAGTTACTGGGCAAAAGTGATTTTATTTTTACCTGAGTAAAAGTGAAACTTACAATTTTCCTTTTTTGGCCTTAACATTTTCATGTCTAAGCCAAACATAAGTTACTACTTAAAAATGACATTTTGGAAGTAGTTACAGTTGCATCTGTTGAATGTTTGCACAAGCAATACATTAATAAAGCACCTTGTTAAATGTATAAAACATGTCTGCATCAGTGTTGCATTTCCATACAATGTTACATTAGGCTGTTACACATCTATTGTCAGAGAAGTACTTGCATAAATAGGTAAACCACCTTCATACAAGCAAGGACAGAAAACAGGGCAAAGTGAGTATACTTATTTATTCAGTAAGTTACGGGTCAAAGTATTTGGTGAGTACATTTCTAACTCTTCTGGCTTCAGTCTTGTTGCTGTCTGTTCTGAAATTGTTAGGTTGTGGGGGGTGGGGTTGAAATTCCCTGTCATACTGCAAAGCTGCAGTAACATTCTGCTCAGGAACAGTCTCCTGAAGCCGTCCGCCATTGTTGTGGTGTTGGAGGTTGCGTTCAAGAGAACAATGATATGCCGCGCTGCTGCCACCATCTGTTCCGGCATGTTATGACAGCATGTTTAAAAACCTTTGGTTACCCCGTATACACTACACCACCCAGTCAGCGTTTTCAGATTTACACACTCTGGAGAGCGTTTTAGAAAAGCTCTGTTTTCGGGGGAAGAAAACATTGTTTCAGTGTGGACGGAGGGTCAAAACGAGGAGAAAAAGCTTCAGTTACGTATTTATCCGGTCTAGTGTGGGTGTAGCCTAAATCAGCTCCATTGCATAATACAACTACCGTGTGTTTGGTGTAAAATCGTAACTATTTACATGAAGGCTTTGCAACATTGTCTGCTACCAGTCCACTTGCGGACAAGAGCATCTTGTATTGACTGGCATGAAAGCGGTCAAGCAGTTCTTTTCTACCCATTGTAGTCATGTTACTACAGCAGTATCTGTCAGTCCCTTGCCAACTCAGAAAGTGGTGATGTATGTTGAAGGCCCCTGCCTTCAATACACTTTGTGTCTTTGCTATTGCCAGTGCTTCTCCCAAGCGGACTTTTAATATGGAAGGTTGCTGATCTTTCAACTGAGGTTGAACATCAGGTGATGATCAGTTTAAGTTTTGCAAAATTGAATGGTATCGTGGGCCATTTCAAAGAACCTTTGGTTTTCCACTCTGCATCATTCTTTACCTTTTCATTGATGTCTTTCATGCATAAATTTCCCTTATTTGTGATATTCTACAAGTAAGAGTAGCAAGGCTAAGCATGTGAAATAGGTTATTTATAGACGGTTCCTTGTGTTCATTCTGTCAGATCTACCTTGGATGAAGAAACCGAACAATAATAGAAGTTCTTTACAAAGTAAGGTTTCTGCAAGCTAATTCTGTTTTCATCTTTAGGAATTGACATCCCCTCGCCTCATTAAGAGTCACCTGCCATACCGTTTCCTACCTACAGATTTACACAATGGACAGTCAAAGGTAAAATATTATGTGTCATGTACTTTTTATTGATTATGCTCTTTGGAATTAGTTAACATTGACAGGTTTTCTCAAAAGTTATGTTACTATGTAGATTAAGTTCTTTAAAATCAGCTTTTCACATAGGAGATTTTATTTCGAAATTATTTCTGAACTTCTCTTTAAGATTTTTTGGCTCTCCAGAGTACTACAGAATATTATGGACATGGATAAGGGAGCCCTTAATTAGCCCCTGCCATTCAGCTGCAGTTGAAAGATATTATGAATTGGACTCTGAGCTCTCAGCAAGCTCTACTTTGTTTACTGAGATGTAGTCAACATTTCTCACTCTTCCTCATGCTTTCAAACGCATGCACTCCTGCACACACTCTCTCTCTCTCTCACTCACTCACTCACTCACACTCACACACACTCACACTCACACACACACACACACACACACACACACACACACACACACACACACACACACACACACACACACACACACACACACACACACACACACACACACATACACACCTGCAGATGCTGGAAATTCAAGCAACACAGACAAAATGCTGGTGGAACACAGCAGGCCAGGCAGCATCTATAGGAAGAAGTACAGTCAACGTTTTGGGCTGACACCCTTCGTCAGAACTACTGATGCCTGCACTCTAGAGGGTAAAGGTAACATCCTGCAAATAGCTGTAATTCAGAAAGGGAGGAAGGCACCAATGGGTAATGGGTAATTTCTTTTTTTTAAAATTAATTTTTTTATACATTTTCTACATAGCTACAGATAAAAAAAACCCAGATCAAAATGAACATTGATACAGTGCAAAAATAAACATAAAATAATAATATGATACAAAGAAAGATAATTGAGAAAGCACCCAAATTGAAGACATGTAAAATTAGTATCCTCCCCAAGCCCCGCAACAAAAAAAAACTCCAGACCAACCACAACACAATATAGAGAATATAAATCAGGACAATCAAACCCCCAAAACTGTAAATACACTTAGCAACAGAAGATATTAATGCCTACAAAAAAACGGAGCTGAAAGCAAGGAACCGAAAAAAAACCTTAGTCAAGAGGAAGGTTATGAAAGTACTCAATAAAAGGTCCCCAGACCTTATGGAACTTTAAATCCGAATTAAGAACTGAATAATGAATTTTTTCAAGGTCTAAGCAGGCCATAATATCGTTAAGCCATTGAGCATGCGTGGGCGGGGCAACATCTCTCCATCTAAGGAGGATTAAACGTCTAGCCAGGAGAGAGGCAAAAGATAATATTCGACACTTAGTCGAACTCAGACGTAGATCTGTCTCACCCCAGAAACCGAACAAAGCAATTAAAGTGTTAGGTTCTAGGTGGTGATTTAGAATATGCGATAATGTTATGAAGACATCTTTCCAAAATTTCTCCAAGCTAGGACAAATCCAGTACATATGAATGAGAGAGGCCTCGCCCCTTTTGCATTTATCACAAAGCGGACTAATGTTAGGGTAAAATCAAGATAATTTAGATTTAGACATATGGGCTCTATGAACAATCTTAAGCTGTAAAAGGCAGTGGCGAGCACAAAGAGAGGTTGAATTAACCGATTTGAGAATCGAGTCCCAAGTCTCATCAGATAAGGAGGTATTTAAATCATGCTCCCATGCCATTTTAATTTTATCCACAGGGGCACGTCGTAAGGCTGCTAATTTATCACGAATAAATGATATTAAACCTTTACCTAGTGGATTAATAGAAAGAAATAAGTCCTTAACATTTTTCTCAGGCATTTCAGGGTAGTTAGGAATTAAAGGAGTAATAAAGTGTCTAATTTGGAGATATCTAAAAAAATGAGCATTGGGCAGATTGAACTTAGCAGAGAGCTGTTGAAAAGAAGCGAAGCGATTATCATAAAAAGATCTTCAAAATGTCTAATGCCCTTCCTATACCAATCATGGAATGCTGAGTCATATGTAGTAGGTAAAAAAAGGTGATTATGTAAGATAGGGCTAGAAAAGGAAAAACCATGGAAACCATAAAATTTCCTAAACTGAGCCCATATACGCAAAGTGTGTCTGACAAGAGGATTAACCATTAATCTGGACAAACTACTAGGGAGTACAGAGCCAAGAAGTGCTGAGATAGATAATTCTTTAGTGGAGCTCAACTCCATTGCCACCCAATTAGGGCACTCGGGTTGGCCATGAAAAAAAGACCAAAAGGTAGCACAACGTATATTGGCTGCCCAATAATATAAACGAAAGTTAGGTAAAGCCACGCCACCCTCCTTTTTAGATTTTTGGAGATAACCTTTATTAATTCTAGAGCGCTTATTCTTCCACAGATATGACAAAATAATAGAGTCTAAGGAATCAAAAAAAGATTTAGGAATAAAAATTGGGATTGATTGAAATAAATATAAAAGTTTAGGGAGAACATACATTTTAACAACATTAATACAACCTACCAAAGACATAGAAAGAGGTGACCATTGTAACAGACTCTGTTTAATAGTATATGAGAGATTGGCAAAATTTTCACGAAAGAGATCTTTAAATTTCCTTGTGCTTCTTTATTAATTGGGAAAAGTTCGCTCTTATGTAAATTAAGTTTATATCCAGAGAGCTGGCTAAACTGGTCAAGAAGTGAAAACATTGGAGGTAAGGATGTAGACGGATTTGAAAGAAAAAGTAATAAGTCATCGGCATAAAGAGAAACTTTATGCTCAACACCCCCTCTCCAAATCCCGGTCAGTTCAGGACAATTTTGAAATGCTATCGCCAAAGGTTCTATAGCCAAATCAAAGAGAAAGGGACTTAAAGGGCATCCCTGACGGGTGCCACGTTTGAGGTTAAATAACTGGGATTTCTGAAAATTAGTTAAAACAGAGGCAGTAGGACACAAATACAGCAATTTGATCCAAGAGATAAAACTTTGACCGAAGTCAAATTTTTCTAAAACTGCAAAAAGGTAGTTCCACTCTATACGATCAAATGCTTTCTCCGCATCGAGGGAAATAACACATTCAGGAATCCCAGTTGGAGGTGAATATAAAATGTTAAATAAGCGTCGCATGTTAAAAAAAGGGAGACGGTTTTTAATAAAACCAGTTTGATCATCGGAAATAATAGAGGGAATAACAGTTTCTAATCTATAAGCCAAGACTTTGGCCAAGATTTTAACATCAACATTAAGCAAAGAAATCGGCCTATACGAGGAACACTCTGTTAGGTCTTTACCCTTTTTTAATAAAAGAATAATAGAAGCCTCATTAAAGGAGGGTGACAATTGGCCACACCTAAACGAGTCAGATAATACTGAGAGTAACTGAGGAGAGAGAAGTGAAGAGAATGATTTATAAAATTCTATGGGGAACCCATCAGGTCCAGGAGATTTCCCTGAAGACAATGCAGAAATTGCAAAGGATATTTCTTCTGATGATATAGGCGCATTCAGTTTGGCTTTAAAATCAGATGAAAGCGAAGGAATATTCAGATTATTTAAAAAATGGTCAACAGAGATATTGTCATTCAAAGATTCAGAGGAATAAAGTCGAGAGTAGAAATTTTTAAATGCGTCATTGATTTCTAGGTGATCCGATGTAAGGTCACCATTCTCCTTCCGGATCTTTGTAATATGTTGTTTGGCTTTGGAACGCCTCAACTGATTGGCTAGAAATTTACCAGATTTTTCGCCATGGATATAAAAGCGACTCTTACTTTCAAGAAGTTGGCGTTCGACAGGTTGAGTAGACAGGAGGTTAAATTTAGCTTGAAGTTCTACACGCTTCTTGTATAGTTCAGGGTTCTTAGTTTGAGCATACAGTTGATCCAAATCTTTAATCTGATTAATGAGGTCTAATCGATCTGCGCAGGACTTTCTATTAAGATTTGCTGTATAGGAGATTATTTGGCCCCTCAAATATGCTTTCATGGCATCCCAGACAATCTGGGATGACACTTCAGGTGGTGTATTGGTGTTAAAATAAAAGGTTATCTGATTCTTAATAAATTTTAGAAAATCCTCATCCGATAATAAAGTCGAATCAAACCTCCAGTGTTTATTCCTCTGAGGGAGACCAGGAAAATTTAAGGACAGAGTAATTGGGGCATGGTCAGAAATCAGTATACTCTGATAATCACAAGAATAGACAAATGGAATGAGTTGATTATCGAGTAAGAAGTAGTCAATTCTAGTAAAGGTATGGTGAACATGTGAAAAAAAAAGAATAATCTCTCTCAGTAGGATGAAGGAAAAGCCATATATCAGAGATACCATAATTAGAGAGAAACGATTGAATAACTAAGGCAGATTTAGTAGGTGGTCTAGTAACAGAGGACGATCAATCCAAATTAGGATCTAACCAACAATTGAAATCACCACCCAGTATAAGAGAGTATGAGTTTAAGTCTGGTAGTGAGGAGAAAAAACGTTCAAAAAAATTAACATCATCAAAATTGGGGGCATACAGGTTTGCTAGTACAACTTTAGTATTATATAGTTTACCAGAAACAATAATAAAACGGCCATTTGTATCAGATATCTTATTATGGAGTTCAAAAGGAATATTTGAATTAATAAGGATGGAGACCCCCCCTAGCTTTGGCGGCAAAGGATGAATGAAAATGCTGACCCGCCCACTTTGACAGAAGCCGGGAGTTATCAAAACAACGAATATGAGTTTCTTGAAGGAAAGCAATGTCAGCTTTGAGTTGTTTAATATGTGAGAAGACCTTCCTTCTTTTAACAGGGTGATTCAATCCCTTTACATTCCAGCTCACAAATTTAAGTGTATTAACCATTATCAGTTGTTAGTGCGTAGAAGGCAGCAGGCATATAAAAAGTCAAGCAGTACAATAACAGTCTGGGAGCAAAAATGTAAACATAAATTCGTAGAATCAAAACAGAAACATGTCCTGAGTAACAAAGGAAAGCAAAGGGTAATTCTTTTATTATTGCTACATGTAAGGAGGCACAGGAGACTGAATGCACACGCTAAATGTTTTAGAAACAGCTTCTTCCCCTCTGCCATCATACTTCTGAACAGGCAGTGAACAAACCTAGGAATACCACCTCACTATTTTTGCTCTCCTTTCGCACTACTTAGTTAATTTATTTTATATATGCCTTTCTTATTGTAAATTTTTTAAGGATTGCACTGTACTGCTGCCACAACTCAACAAATTTCATGATATATGTCAGTGGTAATAAACCTGATCCTGATTCTGGAGATACAGCTTTTGTTTACATGCCACCCAGACAGATAATTCCAAACACAAGTATAATAAAGTACTACAGAAAGGGAAACCAGCATGTAGAAGATAATGTTACAGGTACAGGGTCAGCGCAGTGCAATTCGATAAATGAAGTAGAAGCACTATGAGAGGTTAGACTGGTAGATCAAGGATCTATCTTTCATCTTTCAATCATGAGTCAGGCTGGCAGACTCTAAATACTGTAGGAACTCAGCAGGCCAGGCAGCATCAATGGGAAAGAGTACAGTCGATGTTTCAGGCTGAAACCCTTCAGCAGGACTCCAACGTTTTGTGTGTTTTGCTTGGATTTCCAGTATTTGCATATTTTCTCTTCATAAACGAGAGAGAATCTGCAGATGCTGGAGATCTGTGCAACACACACAAAATGCTGGAGGGTAGGGTCTTGGCCCGAAACATCAACTGTACTTGTTTCCATAGATGCTGCCTGGCCTGCTGAGTTCCTCCAGCATTTTGTGTGTGGTGTGCAGAATTTCTCTTGTTTGTGTTAAGAGCCAAGCTGGGTTTGGATGCATTGGAACTTAGAGTGGGGGTGACTTGATTGAAGCGTAGATTCTTTGAGGTTCTTAATATGTGGATGTCGAGAGGATGTTTCAAATCGGGGCAGGATCTCAGACTCATTGGTTTAACAATAAGTGGGGGCATATTTATGTAAAATGAGGCACTATGTTTTGTCTGAGAATTTTGAATGTTTGGAACTCTCCTCGTCAGAATAGTGGTAGTCACCTCTGAATACTTTGACTCAAAGTTAGTTTCATACTTGATATGCAAGAGTGTGAGAAGTTGGCAGAGGTAGCTGGGAATGTGGAGTTGAGGTTGCAGTCAGAGCAGCCGTTTTCTTATGAAGTGCCTTAGCAGGACTGGTCAGTCTAGTTGCTAATTAGTACAAGGAAGTGAGAGGGTAGATTTCAGCAATGATGATTCTGTTGGCCAAGAATTTCTAGATTCTCGTATTATGGTCTCCTATTAAAGGGTTAGCTATTCAAGATTGAGGTGGGAAGGAATTTCTGCAGCCACGGTGGTGAATCTTTTGTCCAAGAGATCTGGAAGCTCCGTGCCAGAACATATTCGAGGCAGTGATTGATAGATTTTTAGGGAATTGAAAGATGGGGGGGGGGAATGGGGCAGTGCATTGGAATAGTGTCAAATTAATGGATCAGTCATGATCCAAGATAATGGAACAGCTGGTACAAATGTTGAACGGTCAGCTACTTATATTTTTAATTTACAGTGCACGTTCTGATATTTAATGATTGCATCACTATTGTATGTACAAAGGCAAGTACTGCATATGCTGGAAATCTGAAATAAAAACAAAAGATGGAAATAATTGGCAAATTAGGCAACATATATGGAACAAGAAATTGTGTTTATCATTCAGATCAACAACTTTTGCAGAATACTTGACAAACTTATTGACCCAAAATATTAAGTTTTTCTCCCTCACTTTTAATATTTTGGGTCAATGGTCATTTTATATTAAGTGACCAATTTTTTTTCCTCTCAGTTGAGTCCAAGCAGCCGAGATTTTAGTGCCGTTGATAATGTTTTCAAGTCTTTATGCAGCAGCATTGAAATACTCCCTCTTGCAGTAAAATGGGCTGACGATTTGGCCCTTCATTCTAATTGCAGGTGTCTGACCCACCTGCTTGTCCTCGTTCATGTGGTCCAAAATTTTGTATTTGAGTTTCACTTTCAATGTAAGTGCACCTTTTTAGAAATGATCCTTATGTCTATGTTTCTGAAAATGGGAAACTGCTAGTATAATGGCAATTTATGATTTATTTTAAGCTTTCATCCTCAGTTCCAAAACTTTCTTTCTACAGGTTATATGCATGGCCAGGAATCCCAAAGACTTGGTGGTGTCATATTATCAGTTTCATCGTTCTTTACGGACTATGAGCTACAGAGGGACTTTTCAGGAATTCTGTCGGCGGTTTATGAATGATAAGTGTAAGTGTCAGAACTACTTTGATATTTCATCATTTTTCTTTATTTCTATACAAGAAATGGAAGGTAGTTAAGATAAATTTGAATTGGGCAGATATGTAATGTATTAATTAAATAAGTCTGCTTGTAGTCCATAGAATCAATAGCTTGGACTTCACGATCAGTTACACTGATTTTTTGGCAGCAAAGAAGTTGAGCCAGTTGTATCAGGACGTAAGTGGAGATTCAGCATCTGGAAACTACTTACAGTATTTCTGATTGTGATCATGAAAAACATAATATGTCAATAAAGGCTTGATCATTAGACATTGACCTAATTTAATATAGTCCACTTCCAAATCATTGTTATTTTTTTACAGGAAGTGGGCATTCAGAACTGTAAGTTTATGTATACAGGTGGTATTTAAGAATCTTGTGTAATGATTATGTGTATAAAATTATTTTTATAATTTTTTGTGTATTTTTGTTTCCAGTTATCTCAAAAAAATATTATTCATAGTGAAATGTCCATAATTAACCAATGAGGAAAATAGCAGCACTGAGAGTTTCTTCAACAATACCATTGTACATCTGCTCTTTCAGCAAATACAGTGGAAGTATGGCAATAAATTTGGGCTTTGTCGCAGATTTTCCCAAGAAGTTGTAAAGTTCTTAGGTCTAACAATACAATCGCTTATGGTCTTAAAGTAACTTTTGTTTTTCCAGTGGGTTATGGTTCATGGTTTGAACATGTTCAGGAGTTTTGGGAACATCGCATGGACTCCAATGTCCTCTTCCTGCTTTATGAAGATTTACATAAGGTGAGCCTTGAAGAGCTGGGATGAAAATTAACTGAACCACATGAAATCATAGTTTTTCCAGTAAAGCAGTCTGTTTGGTCCAGCATTGCTGGTATTAATCTGTTCTCTTCTTGGCTGTTTCTCCAGAGTGCTGCAAATACTGTTTCTTAAAGCATGCACTCTTACACAATTCCTTTTCAAAATCCCTAATAAAATCAGCTTTCAGACAATGTATCCGAGACCTTGCTACCTGTGTGGAAAGATTTATGATTTTGTCTTATTTGATTCTTTAGCCAATATTCTTAAATTTGTTTTCTCATATTCATGAATCTGATGTTAACAGGTAGATTTCTTCAACTTATCTTGACTTTCATGATCTTGAACATTTCTATCAAATCACCTCTCACATTCCATGATCTGTGTAACTATTCTTGTCGATCATTAATACATCTCATAAGCCCATGAATGGAACATAAATCTCTAGTAATTGAACCAGTGTTTTATAAAGGTTTGACATTACCACAGACTTTGACAGTGCTCTGGTGTCTATCCCTGGCACAACCCTTGGTGCTGACCTTAGGGCATTAACATACATCCATTTAACTGCAACTCTTGATATTGCAACCATAGATCCTGTCCCAGACTTGCTGTTTCTTGCATGCTCCATGGCTCTCAAAGTATACAGCGGGTAGAGTTATCACCTGATATTTTTGGTTTTCCTTTGCTGCTATGTTTTGTGTTGGCTCATCTATGCTCAAAGTAGTGTACCTTGCAATGAGCCTTTAGCGTATAAATGAGAGTCAAGATAAATTTCTAGTAATGCACCTCCACAGACATTCATTAAGCTAAAGCCAAAGAACATTTGGGCTTGGAGTGATGAGTGGTAAATCATCATCTTTGTGTGGCTGGGGTGTTCACTGTGATCCAAACTCCCCCCCAGAACCAGCCAGTTAAGTACCATGGAGAAATCCAAGAAAAGGTTAGAGATTAGGGTATTCCAGTCTGGCACCAGAAGTCTTTATGAGGTACAAGTCAAGATAAAATGTATTCAAAGCCATGAAATACTGTATATTCTCCATTTGCATGATGAGTGCATTTGTAACTACTCTCATGAAGTTTTAACACAATCCAACAAAGCATACTTGATTGATACTCCAATTGTTGTTCTCAACATCACTCTCTCCACTACCAGTGCAGTCTATGCAATCTATAAAATGTACTGCAGCACAAGCTACTGTGATAACACCTCCAAACCGGCAAGCACTACCATTAAGAACAAGGACAGCAAGCATAAGTGGAATGCATTCAGCTGTGAACTCTCTTCCTAGCTGCGTATTATTTTCACTTGAAAATATTTATCATCGTTTCTTTGTTGCTGCTGGGTGTAGAGCCTTAACCAACAGCTCTATGGGAGTACATTTACTCAGAAGATTCAAGGACATTTAGAGATGTTAAGAAAAAAAGATCTCTCAAGATGTCAAGCCAGATAAATAATGTAATTATGTAGCCAAGGGCTAGAATATGAGAATATGCAAATTGTGTTAGGCTGCAGCTTAAGATTCTAGTTATAACACCTCGCATATGATCTGATGTTACTGGAGTTTCACTTGAATGTTCGAAGGAGAGAGGCCAGGCTGCGGGTTGTTTTCTTTAGAACAGAGGTGTACTTGGGACACACAAAATTGAGTGCCTGAGACAATATGAACAGGACTCATTTCCCTTTCCAGATAAGTCAGTAATCGGAATAGTAATTATTGCAATATCTTAATCAGAAAAGTGTTGAAGAGAAATTATACATCAGCTAAATAGCAACAAGTATCTTGAAGACCTGGTCTGCTCAGTTCAACAGTGGAACTTTAACTTGCAATCTGTGTGATTCCTTTTGGCAAGGACCAGTTCAGATATTTAAATGATAGAAAAGGATGTAATCAAAAGCTTATAAACACCAAGGAAAAATGAATCTGAATACTGATTTTCCAGATTTGTACAACTACCTTTTCTAAGCTGGCATATTGATCTGGTATTAGTAAGGTTATGATATTTTATTAGCAATTTTCTTGATATTCAAAGATAATCCAGTTAAGTCTGTCATTTGCTCCTGGTGTTAGAATCTTGCAGGTACCGTGGAACTCTTGGTCCGGTTCCTTGGAGTATCATATGATAAAACTCAGATGGAGGCTATAATTGAGCATTGCCAGCAGCTTGTGGACCAGTGCTGTAATGCAGAAGCCCTTCCCATTGGGAGAGGTAAGTGCGGAGAACCAGTTTAAAAAAACAGCAATCTGTAATATTCTGGCACATATGGTAGATTTAAAAAAAACACATAATTGTTCAGTTTGGCTCCTCTGTCTATGATGCCATATGATGTCATGTGCTACGCAAAGATTATCTCTGAAACTTTCTGTACTGTACGAGGCCCATGAGTAGCAAGAGCCTCCTCCAATAAAACAGGACCTAACCAGTGGGCTAAGGCCTGCTTTGGTGTTGATTATATGGCTTGACCCTGACTTGGCTATGGTCAGGGTGTCAATGAAACCCTTAACCAAAAGAAATCTTTCCCCATGGTTAGTCACTCACCATTTACCTTGCCGTCTTACTGAATCTTCTCCACCCTCCTCAGTGATCCTCAACCCATTTATGGAATCTTAATCTACCAATCTACCCTCACTCTCAATTCCTGACCTCCCCCACTGCCAAATAGACCTCCAGTTAATTTTGCTACATTTATCCTCATTTTCTTCACTGTTAGCAATGGTGGGACATTGAGTATGAAAGGTCTTTCTTGTTATTTGTTCAAGTAAACCCTTTTTGTAGCACACACAATGCCTATATGAAATGCCACTGTACACACATTTAAGTACATAACAGTTTGTAGATGTGCAGTTTAACAATGGATGCTGACTATCTCATCTCTGTATGACATCAAAGCCATCCAGCCCATTGATACTATGCTGGTTCTCATCACACATCAACTCCATATCCCTGACTTGCTTCCCTTTGACCTCATGTCTCAAACCAATCTGCTCTTCCTGATTTTCCTGCCAGCTAACTGTAGTAGAGGAAAATTTCTAGTAGCTGGTTATCCTAACAGTATGCTTTGGGGTTCTGAAGGAAAGGAATTAAGGAAAACCAGTCTAGTCTCAGGGAGAATAGGCAGACTTCATACAGACAAGTTTATTTTGAAATTAATTGAATTCACTAGTCCTAATAAAATATGGGTAATGTTAGAGATAATGTCATCCGAGATCTGCAAATCCTTATAAGGGTGGAAGAGAAATACACATTTTCAGATGTCCTCTGTACATGCAGGGCATGATTGGGATTACAGACATGTCTTCTTCCATTAAAAACACACAATTTATAATGTTTTATATGCTTCTGATATACCGTAGGATATTGGGCTTTCAGTAGTTCCAATGGATTTTATGAGCATCCCTCTAATGATCCTGCAGCTATTCTCCTACTGGACCTATTTACCTCGTTGTTTATAACTTGTATGTATTGTATCCAGATGGATAATTCCAGCCATCATCCATCTTGCACATATAAGAAGGTGGCAGAGGGAAAATATAACAAGCTATGATGAAAGGCAATGGACAACATTAGAATCTAATTCTGATGTGGAACTTAAAGGAATGGCATTCGGGATTAAGAAACTGGTGGGACAGAAAGTAATGATGTCAAAAAGGGAGTGTGATATGAACTGAAGGAAATTATGTTGAACTGTAAATTTCATTTAGAACTTGAGAAGGTTGTTAGGATGGGAATATGATCTAGAACAGATGGAGTGATGTGAAGGAGTGAGTATAATCTGTAACTGAAATGAACTACAAAATCCACAGACGACTAAAAACTGTTTAAGTTTGTTCATTTTTCATATTTTTAATTTTATTCATTGCTTTCATTGTATCAGTTTTGTTTTGCATATATATATATGAGCTATTGAAAATTTTCAGACACGCCTTTTGATGAAAATATTTAAGTTAAATGCTGAATATTCATTTTTTTTTCTAAGTTTTGTTTGTTTGAAGCATTTTGGTTTCTTCCTTTTTGTTTTTAGTGTTTCGACTCATTGAACTGAAGACCTAGTATAATTGATGAGAAGGTAGACTAGACCTTTTCCCATTGGGGTTCTCTTTTCATCTAAACCCTCAGGCAGGTGTAATGTAGCAAGGTGGGTATCACAGTATTTCTCAAATCGATTTTTCATTTGTTTAAAAAAAAGTAAATTCTATTGGGTTACTAATCCATTGTATCACTTAAGCCACATGATTTTCACATTGTATAATAGTGGTATTATTTTTATTCAGCTGTTAGCCCAATCCATTTTCATTTTGAGGGTCTCCCTGGATTTATTTTTCACACCTGTGCAGAATTAAGGTTCAAAGTAAATTTATTTTCAAAGTACATATATGTCACCATATAGAACATGAGATTCATTTTCTTCCGGGCAAACTCAATAAGTCCAATAATCAAAATAGAATCATTGAAAGACCACACAAACAGGGTGGACAACCAGTGTGCAAAAGACAACAAACTGTGGTGTGAGTCCTGAGGTTCCCGCATCTTTCTGATGGTAGCAGTAAGAAGAAAGGTGGAGGTCTCTGATGATGGATGCTTCTTTCCTGTGACAATGCTCCATGTAAATGTGCTCATTGGTTGGGAGGGCTTTATCCATAATGGACTGGGCCATATCCATTAATTTTTGAAGGATTTTTTGTTCAAGGGCATTGGTGTTTCCATATCAGGCTGTGATGCAGCCAGTCAATATACTCTCCACTACACATCTATAGAAGTTAGTCAAAGTTTTCAAACTCCTAATGGAGTAGAGGCACTGCCATGCTTTCTTTGTTATTGCTCCTATGTGCTGGGCCCAGAACAGGCCCTCTGAAATAATAATACCTAGGAATTTAAAGTTGCTGACACCGTCCTCCCCTGATTCCCCCGATGAGTACTGGCTCATGGACTCTGGTTTTCTACTGAAGTCAAAATGTAAGAAAGGAAATTACCACTTAAGATTTGAAACTGAATTAGACATATCAAAACTGCTCACAGTTTATTTTCCACAAACCCAAATATTAATGATGATGGTGAAGGAATGTCATTTCTTTCTGTTCCAGTGCTGTTCTCAATTTTTTTCCTTTATTACTTGTTGATCCGCAGGTCTCCAGATTATATTGAGACTCGAGTACTTAGTATCCATTGATTTCTGCTGCCATAGTAAGATAAGGTTGCTATAATTTAGAATACTCATTATCTATTATCTTCAACATGGCTTTGATATTTTTTAATCAACACTACTTTTATGCACAAATGGGATTCTGTTCTTGAATGTGTTGGTGATTATTGTTTCCATTGACTTGGAATTCTATATTTTTCTTGAAGTCTGACACCTTGGAATTCGAAATAGGCAATTGTTGGGAACCAATGTTTATTTCATCATCCAAAAAAGCTACAACACTGACGTTTTGTCATATCACTTATGTTGCCTGTGTTTCATTTCCTGTCACCTGTACATTATCTGATTTCTTTCACATTATATCTGTTGTTTATCCATCAACAGATAAGTTGTTATAAACATGTGTAATCATAAACTTTGCACTTTAGGAGCATTTAATCTGAAGCAGAATTTTCATTCCTCATTTTATTGAATTGTTGGACTGCAATGTTTTTCTATTCTTCAAAGATACAAGCAAAAAATTCATCTTATAGGACTTTAATACTGTAATGATGATCTTGTAACTGGAACACACCCCTGCTGGCATTTGTCAGTTAAACAGTCTCAAGAAATGATTGATTTAGCATCTTATTGTTTGAAATACAAACTAACCAATTCTTTCTGCTCCTTGTCTTTTCCATTGTTCTCTGGATTACATTGTAAATTTTAGCCCTCCTTTTGATAGCCTCCATTGTGACAGAAGAGTTTGAAAGAATAAGACATTTATTTCAGAATCTCTGAAGTGTATTATGAATTTCTATTATTTCCAAGACCTCTAAACTGTTTACTGACTATTTTCACTCTTAGTCTTGAGACAGGAAAAAGCCTTTCAAACAAAAAGCATGATATTGTAGAGAAAGGAAAAGTGAGAGCAATTTCTCTGACCTAATTGATTTTATTTTCCATGCTCTTACTTCTCAAAACTGCTAAATTCTGACTGCAGAAACCTGTGTCAGTCATTTTGCTTATTAATGCGTGGTAGATGACTTGCAATCCACCAGCTCCTATTCCAACTTGGAACTGTAATAAGTTTGATTACAGACCCCTCAAACTTCTTTTGTTTTCTCAGCTTTCTCACTGAGGAAAATCTACAAGGTTTGAAGATTTTAAAACCCAATTTTGCTACCATTTACTTGCAATTTCCTTATTTAATTTTATTATCTTTGTTGATGACAACCTGGTTTGTGAGTTAAATTCCTTACTTAAATTTTGTAAATGATACTCCTGGCTCAGGTATGCCACTGGTTGCTTTGTTTCAAACTATTTATCCAATTTCTAACTTTATTTTTCCTTCCAAATAATGTTTTTCTTACACTGAGTCATCACTCTACATTCTCCTCAACTTGTCTGCTGCCTTTGGCATGTCAGAATATAAGATTCCCCCTTGTGCTTTCTCTCTGTAGCACTGGTCAATCTTGACATCCAGTTTGACTGCGGATTACACTTATGTGGCTGCCTGTTTCCTCTCTGTAACAATAGACCCCTGCATTGGCCCATTATTATTATCACATGTACCAAGGTTCAATGAAAAAGTGGTCTTGCATACCATTCAAACATATCAATTTGTGTTACAATAATACATTGAGTTAATACAAGGTAAAAGAATAACTGCAGATAAAGTGTTACAGTTACAGAGAAAGTGCAGTGCAAGTAAACAATAAGGTGGAAAGTCATTACAAGGTAGGTTATGAGATCAAGAATCCATCTTGTCACACTAGGAAACTATTCAATAGTCTTATAATGGCAACATAGGAGCTATCCTTGAGCCTGATCGTTTGTACTTTCAGGATTTTTGTATCTTCTGTCCATTGGGCTTTGACTATGCTGGCTGTTTCAGCAGGACAGTGGAAAGAGCCCTTTGAGAATAGGCTGGTTTCTGTGACGTGCTGAACTGTGTTCACAAATCTCTGCAGTTCTTTGCAGTCACAGGCAGAATAGTTGCCTATTCTTGAACCTGAATGATTGCAATTTGGAATGATATCCTTGCACTTGTATTGTAGATTTTGTTGGTCATGATGATAGAATCAGTTTGTTGCCTGTAGCACATTGATTCAACCGGAATTGTCCCTAACTTAATCATGCTAATAAATTTAACTTATTTTTTCAATTTCAGGTCGAGTTGGCCTATGGAAGGATATCTTCACTGTATCAATGAATGAGAAATTTGATGCCGTTTACAAACAGAAGATGGGAAAATCTGATCTTAAATTTGACTTTAGCCTTTAAGGAAGCAACATGCATGCGCTTCAGTATTCTCAACATTAGAAATGCATCTCTGCATTTGTTTATCATTCACTGGCTAATCTTCGCTGTTATGTGTATTATGACAGCTTTTAGTGAAAGATATTGGGTATTCTCTATCTATAGTAACAGTTCCCTCACTTGTTGCAGCTTTGACTTGTATGTTACCTTTTGGCAGAATTGGAAGATACATAGTCTAAGAAAGCAACTTAATTATAAACTGTAGTAATTTTGATGGAAAGGACAGTTACTCTGTACTCCTAAATAACTATTTAAAAATATGCAAACTGATACTTGCACTCCCATAAACTCAATTGTACACTTATGCACACACAAACAAAACCAAAATTATAAGGAAAATTACTGCTGCAAAATAGATGTTATTTATTTTCTGTAATTTTTAATTGCATATTCCAGGTTAATTGCATATGATAGCATCAATGTAGTGTCCATGTCTGAATTAAACTGATTAAAATTATTTAGTTAGTGCTGATGCCATTTCATTTAGATCTACAAAGAAGGGGGTGAAAAGAGACAAATCTTCTATTTCTTTTGATATTTTAAAGAAAGCTGAAGCATTTCTAATTCATTTAAGCAACATTGTGAAACAGTGGTTAATGAATACCCGGTCCATTGACACCATGTTGGCACATGTATTCTCAGGATTAGTAAGTTTGAAGTTCTAGTGGTTTGTAATTACATAATGTTTAAATAAGCTGCATTCTACAAATACAGTATGCAGCAACAGCATGAGGAGACAAAATGGGAAAGAAATCTGTTATCTACACTCACTGCTTGTACTCGTGAATATTGTCATTTCATCTTTAATCATGGTAAAGTTTGCAATAAAATCTCCATTCCAGAATAATCTCCTTAAACATAGAAAATATTTTGTGGTTGACATTGTGTTATTTTCAAAACAAACAGTTTGCAATGTTAACAAATCCTTTATTTAGTATTACTTGAAGCTATATGAAGTTTAAAAAGAAATCCTATCCAGTCTTTAAAAATTACCATACAAGATTTTACCAATTGTGGACAATCAAATTATTAATTTTCATGTAACACTTCAACTTTGAGACTGACAATATCTCTTTTGTCTGTGATAGCACCTGGGCTAACATTTTTCCAGAATTCTTGAATAATTAATTAGGTGCATCAAGTCTTAATGTTAGAATTGCTGTTCTTAGTTTTAGAGGCAAAACCAGAACAATTCCTTAAAAATGGTTTCCATCTTGTCTCTTGACATTCAGTAGATCCATCTTTCTAAATACTACTTAACCCAATGCTAGTGGTCAATTTCTACAAGTCTAATGAATAAGTTACTTTTATTTCAGGATGAATGGCGTGAAAATATTCGTTGGTTGAAATATTAACTTCATTATTCTTTCAAAAAAACTGGTAAACTGATTTTGCTATGATTTCATTCAGATGAGTAATGCAGTTGAAAAAGTCTACATGAAATATGACTTTGCAGAGATGTCAAAGCAAGTGTTGAAATCAGTGAGGAAGCCATGGCTTGGGGTCCATAGCATCTGCTCCATTAATATCCCAAGATGGAACCCCAGTGGAATCTGAGAGGAAAAATATCTCAAACATCAAGCATTTTTGAAGGCAACACAATGTCTTCTCAAAAAAAAACTTAAAGCCATAAGACATAGGAGCAGAATTAGGCCATTCCGCCCCTTGTGTCCACTCTGCGATCTCATCAGGTCTCATCCAGGATCCTATTCAACCCCATACACCTGCCCCCTCACCATATCCCTTAATGCCATGACCAATCAGGAAACTATCAGCTTCCACTTTGAATATACCCTCGGACGTAGCCTCCACTGCAGTCTGTGGCAGAATATTCCACAGATTCACCACCCTTTGGCTAAACAGTTCTCCTTACTTCTGTTCTAAAAGGTCACCCCTCAGTTTTGAGGCTGTGCTCCCTAGTTCTGGATTCCCTCACCAGAGCAAACCTCCTCTCCACATCCACCTTACCTAGTCCTTTCAACATTCAGTAGGTTTCAATGGAATCTCCACATATTCTTCTAAGTTCCAGTGAGTACAGGCCCATAGCTGCCAAATGTTCCTCCTACGTTAACCCATTCATTTACAGAATAATCCTTATGAACCTCCTCTGGACTCTCTCCAATGACAATACTGTACATCCTTTCTGAGATACAGGCCCAAAGCTGGTGACAATACTCTAAATGCAGCCTGACTAGTGTCTTACAAAGCTTCAGCGTTATCTGCCAAAGGGTCCCAGCCCAAAATGGCAACTGGACTTTTTTCCATAGATGCTGCCTGGGTTGCTGAGTTCTTCCAGCATTTTGTGTGTGTCGCTTCTGAATTATCTCCTTGTTTATTTTATTCTATTTCCATTGAAATAACTGCCAACATTGCAATTTACTCAACCTGTAAATTAGCCTTCTGGGAGTCTTGCAGAAGGACTCCTAAGTCCCTTTGCAGCTCTGATGTTTGAATTTTCTCCCCATTTAAATAATAGTCCACACTATTGTTCCTTTTATGAAAATGCATTATTGTACATTTCCCAACACTGTATTACACCTGCTGCAATCGCATTGCTTCCTCAGCACTACCTACCCCTCCACCTATCTTTGTATCATCTGCTAACTTTGCCACAAAGCCATCAACTCCACTATCTAAATCATTGACAAACAATGTGAAAAGTAGTGGTCCCAATACTGACCCCTGAGAACACCACTAGTCACTGGCAACCAACCAGAAAAGGCCCCCTTTATTTCCACTCGCTGCCTGTCAGCCATTCCTTTATCAACGCCAGTATGTTTCCTGTAACATCATAAGATTGTACCTTATTAAGCACCCTCATGTGAGGCACCTTATCAAATGCCTTCTGAAAATCAAAGTAAATGACATCCACTGCCTCTCCTTTGTCCAGCTTGCTTTTTACTTCCTCAAAGAATTCTAACAGACTTGTCAGGCATAATTTCCCTTTACGGAAACCACGCTGATGTTGACTTATTTTATCAAGTCTCTAAGTACCCCAAAACCTCGTCCTTAATAATAGACACCAACACTTTCACAACCACTGAGATTAAGCTATCTGGCCTATTATTTCCTTTCTTTTGCCTTCATCCCTTCTTAAAGAGTGGAGTGACATTTTCAATTTTCCATTCCTCCGGGATCATGCCAAATTCATGTGAATGTGGAAAGATCATGACCAATGCATCCGTTACCTCTTCAGCAACCTCATTCAGGACTCTAGGATGTAGTCCATCTGGTCCAAGTAACTTAATCCACCTTAAGACCTTTGAGTTTGCCTAGCACTTTTTTTGTTTGTAATAGCAATGGCATTCACTGCTGCTCCCTGACACAGACCACTGGCATACAGCTAGTCTTCCACTGTAAGGACTAAAGCAAAGTACCCATTAAGCTCATTTGCCATTTCTTTGTCCCCCATTACTACCTCACAAGCATCATTTTACAGTGGTACAGTATCACCTCCCATTTATTTTTATATAACTAAAAAAACTTTTAGCATCCTGCTTTATATTATCAGCTAGTTTGCTCTCATATTTCACTCTTTCCCTGCTTATAGATTTTCAGTTGCCTTTTGTTGGATTTTAAAAGCTTCCAAATCATTCAACTTTCCACTCACTGTTGCTACCTTGTATGCACTTTCCTTGGCTTTCATGCAGTCCTAAACTTCCCTTGTCAGCCATGGTTGTATTGTCCTGCCATTTGAGAACAACTACTTCTGTGGGACATATCTATCCTGCACTTTGTGAACTATTCCCAGAATCTTCAGCCACCTCTGTTCTGCCATCATCCCTGTCAGTATCCCTCTCCAATCCTCCTGGGCAAGCTCCTCTCTCTTGCTTCTATAATTCCCTTTATTCCATTACGATACTGATACATGCGACTTGGGCTTCTCCCTCTCAAATTGCAGTATGAATTCAATCATATTATGATCACTGCCCCCCAAGGATCCCTTTACCTTAAGCTGACTAATAAAATCTGGGTTATTACAGAACATCCAATCTAAGATAGTCTTTAGATCAGCACAAGCTGATCTAAAAAGCCATCTTATAGGCATTCAACGAATACCCTCTCTTGTGATCCGACACCAATCTGATTTTCCCAATCCCCTTGCATATTGAAGTCCCCCATTACAAGCCCTTTCCAGCTCCCTATCCAATTATAACCCCACATCTTGGCTACTATTTGGAGACCTATATATGATTCCCATAAATGCCTTTTAACCCTTAACCACCACCAACCTTATTAGCTCTGGGGATCTCCCATCCACTGCCACAAACCTCATAGTTCCCATACCCCGCATTTCCCGTTTCTACCTCCTACCCAAGATCCATAAACCTGCCTGTCCAGGTAGACCTATTGTCTCAGCTTGCTCCTGCCCCACTGAACCCATTTCTGCATACCTTGACACTGTCTTATCCCCCCATTGTTCAATCTCTTCCCACCTATGTTCGTGACGCTTCTCATGCTTTGAATTTTTTCAATGATTTTAAGTTCCCTGGCCCCCTCTGTCTTATTTTCACCATGGACGTCCAGTCCCTATATACCTCCATCTCTCACCGAGATGGTCTCGAAGCTCTTCGGTTTTTTTGGATTCCAGACCTAACCAAATCCCCTCTACCACCACTCTCCTCTGTCTAGCGGAATTAGTTCTTACTCTCAATAATTTCTCCTTTGGCTCCTCCCACTTCCTCCAAACCAAGGGTGTAGCCATGGGCACCCGTATGGGTCCCAGTTATGCCTGCCTTTTTGTTGGCTTTGTGGAACAGTCCATGTTCCAAGGCTATACCGGTATCTATCCCCCTCTTTTCCTTCGCTACATCAACGACTGCATTGGCGCTGCCTCTTGCACGCGTGCTGAGCTCGTCAACTTCATTAACTTTGCCTCCAACTTTCACCCTGCCCTCAAATTTACCTGGTCCATTTCTGACACCTCCCTGCCCTTTCTTGATCTTTCTGTCTCCATCTCTGGAGACGGCCTATCTACTGATATCTACTATAAGCCTACAGACTCTCACAGCTACCTGGACTATTCCTCTTCCCACCCTGTCTCTTGCAAAAAGGCTATCCCCTTCTCACAATTCCTTCATCTCCGCCGCATCTGCTCTCAGGATGAGGCTTTTCTTTCCAGGACGAAGGAGATGTCTTCCTTTTTTAAACAAAGGGGCTTCCCTTCGCCCACCATCAACTCTGCTCTCAAACGCATCTCTCCCATTTCCCGCACATCTGCCCTCACCCCATCCACCCCCCACCCCACTCGGGATAGGGTTCCCCTTGTCCTTACCTACCAGCCCACCAGCCTCCAGGTCCAACATATAATTCTCCGTAACTTCCGCCACCTCCAACGGGATCCCACTACCAAACACATTTTTCCCTCCCTCCCCCTTTTCTGCTTTCCGTAGGTATCGCTCCCTATGCAACTCCCTTGTCCACTCGTCCCCCCCCATGCCTTCCCACCGATCTCCCTCCTGGCACTTATCCTTGTAAACGGAACAAGTGCTACACCTGCCCTTACACTTCCTCCCTCACCACCATTCAGGGCCCCAGACAGTCCTTCCAGGTGAGGCGACACTTCACCTGTGAGTCGGCTGGTGTGGTATACTGGGTCCGGTGCTCCCAGTGTGGCCTTTTATATATTGGTGAGATCCGACGCAGACTGGGAGACCGTTTCGCCAAACACCTACACTCGGTCCGCCAGAGAAAGCAGGAACTCCCAGTGGGCACACATTTTAATTCCACGTCCCATTCCCATTCTGATAAGTCTATCCATGGCCTCCTCTACTGTCAAGATGAATCCAAACTCAGGTTGGAGGAACAACACCTTATATACCGGCTGGGTAGCCTCCAACCTGATGGCATGAACATTGACTTCTCTAACTTCCGTTAATGCCCCTCCTCCCTTTCTTACCACATCCCTGACATATTTAGTTGTTTGCCTGTTCTCCATCTCCCTCTGGAGCTCCCCCACCCTCCTTTCTTTCTCCTGAGGCCTCCGGTCCCATGATCCTTTCCCTTCTCCAGCTCTGTATCACTTTCGCCAATCACCTTTCCAGCTTTTAGCTTCATCCCACACCCTCCGGTCTTCTCCTATCATTTCACATTTCCCCCTCCCCCCACTACTTTTCAAATCTCTTACTATCTTTCCTTTCGGTTAGTCCTGACGAAGGGTCTCGGCCTGAAACATCCACAGTGCTTCTCCCTATAGATGCTGCCTAGCCTGCTGTGTTCTACCAGCATTTTGTGTGTGTTGTTTGAATTTCCAGCATCTGCAGATTTCCTCGTGTTGCCCTTTTTACCCTTGCAGTTTTTTAACTCCATTCACAAAAGTTTGGCCCTATGTCACCTCCTTCTGAAGATGTAATTCTATCTCTTACGCATAGAGCCGAGCCACACCACCACCTATGCCTTCCTGCCTGTCCTTTTGATATAAAGTATATCCTTTGATGTTAAACTCCCAACTATGACCTTCTTTCAGCCACAACTCAATGATGCCCACAATGTCATACCGGCCAATCTCTAATTGTGCCACAAGTTCATCCACCTTATTCTGAATGTTAGGTGTGTATAAATACAGCACCTTCGGTTTTGCACCCTTTACCCTTGCGAATTTTGCCACTGATACATCTTAACTCTTTGCTCTTTCTGATGTACCCAATCATTGGCGTTTCCTTCCTTACATTCATATTTCATATTACATCATCTACTTGTAAACCTGCTGGCTCGTCCTTGGGTCTATCATACTGGTTCCCATTCCCCTACCATATTAGTTTAAACCACTCCCAACAGCTCTAGCAAAAACCCTGCTCATTTGAAGAAAAATGATTCTGAATACTACTTTTCACTGAAGTTACAACTACTATCATTCTTGCATGCTCAGCAAATCTGTGCCTACCATCAAGTACCCACACCAACCCTATTCTTCCCGAATCCCACCCCTAGCTGTGACAATTCCTTACATATATGGGACAATTTGCTGTGGTCAATTATCCTACAGTTCCACAGATCCTTGAGGAGGAAATCAGAGTACCTGGTAGAAACTCAATCAGTTACAGGGAAAACGTGCAAACTTCACACAGACAGCTCTGGAGGTTGGGATTGAACTCAGGCTGGTGTACTGTAAGACAGTAAACTCTTGTCAACTGTGCCACGGTTGGAACATCTGCATAATCCCTCAAAGTCCTGTGCTCTGACATGTGTTTCTGTAACACAACAATGATGAAAGCCAATGTTGTAGCAAATGATTACAATTTGATAATGAGTGAGAAAAACACAATTATTTTTGTTCTGGCCTTGATTTTGCCCTTCCCAAAATTTGTTGAAATGGTGATCTCTTTGAATGTGACGTCAGCCTTTGGTCCTTCATCACATGACCAAATGGGAGGAAAATTACACCGTTGATACAATTTGTGTATCCGATTTATTTATTGCAACTACTTTTCTCAACTAATTTTGATCTTAGAGTTTAGCAGTTCCCCCTTTATCACTCTGGCTTTAGTTTTAGATCAGATTCTGCTTGAAAATCTGAAATCCCTCTTTACTGATGAGGCTCAGGTGTATACCCAGGATGAAATGAACATTTGTGTCATCAGTGCTGGACCAGCTTTCAGTTCCAATCTTGTAATGTGTAAAATAATTCACTATTTCAATTCATGCAATGTGTGCAAAAAAATGTAACATAATAATTGTGTATGATTGGCAGGTTTGATATCACATTTATCTAAAAGATACACTTATTTATAAGAAGCATCTTGAAGACAAAGCCAGAAATTTTAGTTGGATTGCATCTGTTCTCACCAAATTATTGCTTGTGATGGACAAGGATCATTACCACACTTGGGCAATTTTTATTGTCTCCACACAAACATTGCAGCAAAGGTTGGGTATTTCCAGGCATTGTGATGATGAATGGCCATACCCTTGGTCCATTCTCTATTTAACTTTTCATATAATTGAATGTTGCTACATGCTTAAGATTTTCTCTTTTTTTGCTGCTTTGGAGAATGATCTGAATCCCAATTATCAACAGTATAATGTTCTGATGTCTTGCTTGATAAAAGAAAGCTCCAGGAAGAAGGGTTGTGATTAGTTCAGTTCCCAAAAATCTGTGTTCAGTCACATTGTAAATAAAAACATCTCTCAAGTATATGATGCACTGTTATTTCTTGGTATCTCAGTCCCTATACTGCCCAGTGCTGCCCATTTTTTTAATGTGTTTGCTACTATTTATTTGTTCTTCTCTTTCCAAAGCTCTTTATTTTCACCCTCATACCCCAAATCAGGTCCTCCTATTCTGTTCCTTTTAAGAAATATTTAAAACTTTATCTACCTATCGAGGTCATTAGGTTGAATGAGGAATATGGTTACCTACACAAACAAAAATACTTCTGAGGCGCCATTGCCGTTTTCTGAATATACCAAAGCAATTCATGGACCATGGATTCATCAAAAATAGTTATTATTGCCACATAAAGAGAGTTGCGGCAACCAATTTGTGCAAGAGAAGAACTCACACCCACAACTGAAATGCATCATGTTTAAAATCTCGGAATCTATCTGAAACAGGTGCAATATTTTACTTCCAAGTAGTATGTTCATCACTGAAATGTGTGAGCTCCTTTGTGTTTATTCCACGCATCGTATTGAAATTCAAATTCCTCATCATTGTAGCTTTGTTCACATTTGCAATGCATCTATAATTATCACTACAAATAACCACACTCACCAATCAAAAGTTGTTGCATATCTGTTTCCCACATGATAGTTCTTTTAACTCTCACATCCACTGCCTGAGATGTTGCCCCTTGTCCAACTGATAAACTGTGTGCCCACTTACCTAGCTGTTGACCCCATCGCCCTCCTAGCCTTCATCTTATTTTCTCCTAATTGTGCACACAAGGTCAGAATTTTCAGAGCCGACCTGTTTTCCAAAACATTTACTTGTTGGAGAGACACCAAAACCCACCTAAAAATCCAAAAGTAATTGTGGAGTGAGCTGGAGGTGAGGAGTTAGATGGAAACAGGCCTTTTAGCTTATCATGTTTATGCTGATAATCATACCAATTTATATTAATGCCAAATACTTGCATTAATCTTGTATGCCTCGTTTAAGTTCCTTTCCAGTACCTCTTAAATGTTATTACTGTTCCTGCATCCACCACCTTCTCTGGGAACTCCCAGTTACTGTGTAAAAAAAACCTCTCCTCTCGCTTTAAACCTTTACCTTCCAATTTTAGACATCTCTATCATGGGGAAATTAACTTTGGTTATCTACCCTTAACAACGCCTCTCCCGTTCTTATACATCTCTGTCAAATCACCTCTCAGCTTTCAGTGTTCCTGGATAGACAGGTTCTGCCTGTCCAATCTCACTTTATTACTCAAGCCCAGGTAATATCCCTAGGAAACCTTAATCACATCCTGTAGTGTGGTGAGCGGTCCAGCCATTGATACTCCAAGTGTAATCAATATTTTGCACAATTACAACAATATGATGCCACAGCTCTTCAGTTCAAATCCCCGACAGAGGAAGCTAAGCATGCCATGTGCCTTCTCTACCACCCTTGTGTTGCCACTTTCAGGGAAATATGTACATATACTCCTAGATCTCGCTATTCTGTAGTATTCCCCAGAGCCCTGGTTTAACTTTCCAAAATCCAAAAATTCTCAATGCTGGGCGATGGAGAAGAAAGGTATTTATCAACTCTGAATCTATATCTGTGTACACAAGCTATTTGACGGTGGCGGCAGCGGCACGAGAAGTGGATTGGGACTATGTATGTTCCCTTATTAGGGAATTCTATGAGAAGAGCTGACAGGTGTAAAGCAGCCACCACAAAAGCAGAAAGCAAGTTAGGAAGAGTAAAAAGAAATGTCTTGGTTGAGCTGCGATGAAGAAATAAAACTCGATAACAGAAAATTGGAGAGATTAATTTAGTACTGACTTCCTGACATTCCTTCTACTTCCTATAACACCACGTGTTTGTTTAATTGGGAAAATAAGTGGTGACAAAAATAATTTGAACATGAGCAATTGCCCATTCTATTGGTTACACGTTGGTTTGATTGATATATCGAGCTATTCTTCACCTGAGTGAGAGAGGTTGGAAAATGAAGGATAAATAAATTCAATTTTGTTTGATCCTGTTTCAATGAAATACTTTGGGTTAGAATATTGCAATTAGAAAGACGTTAATGCACCACCATGAAAGAAAGCATGCTGGTGATTGATATTAATAGGTTTTTAATTTACTCTTATGCATCATCTCCTCAGTGCCGCGCGGTCTCTTAATTTCTAGATTTCCATATCTCATCAAACGCTTGTGTGAAAAGCCAGACAACGAACACCAGCAGGGAAGTTCACTACAGGAGACATCTTAGTCTGGTTTAGTTCTGATATTCCCTAGCATCCAAACATGTTTTTAACTGAGCTAATGATGTAAACGGGTCCTAATCTGATCAATGTACCTACCACGCGCATTAAACTGGGCAGACCCATCAGAGGTATGCAGGGAGTAGAGGTAGAATGCTAAATATTCGTGCAGGCTCTACAAAATTTCACAGCGTAAAAGTCAAACAAGCACCAAAAATAATTACCCCTAACCACCTACCTCGCCAGCATCATGCCGCCTACTTCCTCTTTGCCGTTTTAAAGCGCAGACCAATCGGGAAGACCTTTGCTTGAGTAACATATACGGGTTTATCCAATGAGGAATGTGTTCACCATTGCGATCGGCAACGATGTTGCTCGGCAACTAGACTGCGTCCGCGCAACCGGAGCGGCAAGAACAGTGTACGGCAGGAGGACAGGTAATGAGGGTGAATCGTTTACAGAGTGAAGGTTTGACAGGGAAGGGGTCATGGAGGGGGTTGGAGAAGGAAAGAGGGCCATGGAGGGAGTTGGAAGAGGGCTATGAAGGGGGTTGGAGGAGGGAAGAGGTACGGCAGGAGTACAGGTAACTGGGATGAAGTTTACAGAATGAAGGAGTCATGGAGGGGGTTGGAGGAGGGAAGAGGGCTGTGGAGGGAATTGGAGGAGGGAAAGGGTTATGAAGGGGTAGAGGAGAGAAGGGTTAGAAAGAATGATGGGGAGATGGAAGGGGTCATGCAGAGAGGAGTTGAGAAGAAGGGGTCATGGAGAGATAAGAAGGGCAGAGTGGTTTTTGTGGGGCACACGGGGAGGGCAGGGGAGTCTTTGGGAGGGCATGGGGAGATGGAGAAGGCATTGGGTGTGTGATGAGGCAGGTGGAAGGGGAGGAGGGGGCAAGAGACAGGGAAGGGGGGAGTCCTAGAATGTTGGAGGGAAGGGGTGACAGTGAAGGTCGTGGAGGGGGTGGAGGAAGGATGGGGAGAAAGAAGGGGTCATGGAGAGATGAGAATACAGGGAAGGGGAGAATTGGAGAAAATCTCCAATTCTACCTGTTAAAACTTGATGCAAACTGAATGCCGCTGAAACCAGAACCTAACTGAACAGCAAATACCTTTCGACTCTGCTGTCCAATAGGAACTCAGTGCAAACATGAGCATGGATAGAGAGAGACAAAGGAGTTTCATGCTTAAGTGAGGTATTGGATGCTGATTTCAGAACAGGTCAGGCAGGTTTCAGATATTACAGGTTACAGTTTTGCTCTCCATAATAAAAATGATCATTTAGATCTACAGGTTACCATTCCATTAAGTTGTGTTCTAAATATTGATTTATTTTGATCCCTAGATAAATTCTTCAAGAGGATGGTCGGCTCTACCCCAGATTTAGGGGTTCTGTGTTTGGAGTCCCGTGGAATACCATTGACCCCAAGGCCCCAGACAACACCCTCATGGCGCAATTGCAATAGTCGAACATCACTGCAATCAGCTTCCGGTATAATGAGCTTTTCTGGTGTCTCAACACAGTCAAATTTATCATAATATTTTTATTGCTAAAATATTAATAAGGGATAAATTGTTAAATGACTAATATGATTGCCATATTTTGCAAAATGAGTCTTTTTCTCCTATTTCCTGTACCGACTGATGTGCGACTCTATGAATGAAAGTGAATTTTAATTAGTTTAGTTCCATGAAAGATTTTTTTGAAGAAGCACAGTGCATTACAAACATAAACTAACATAAATTATACAAAACTTACATGATAAAATAAACTAAAATAAATATAAAAGCATTAGTGGAAATTGATAGGGAAAAGGAAAAAAATGTTTTGGGCATGTCTTTTAGGAAATGGACTGAAATTTACTTCACGGGGGGGGGGTCTTTAAAACCTTCAATAAATGAGTCTTTGATTCCTTTAAAACAGTCTGGATCTTAGATAGGAGGCTTCAGTTCCTTTGATTATACTTTCTCTAGTTGGATCTTACCATTTTATTTTCCTTTTCTTGTGATGAGAACAAGAAACAGAAGAGGAAGGTGTAATTTCAGTCAGCAGTGATATATGCATACAAGACAAGACCATCATGCTTGTTTTATGTAGCTCACATCCATCATCAAAGTCTCTGACCATCTATGATATGCTCTTTTCTCGCTGCTGCCATCAAGAAGGTGGTTCAGGAGCCACACCGCCAGGTTTAGGAACAGTTATTCACCATCAGCCATGAGGCTCTTGAACCAGAGCGGATATCTTCACTCAACTTCACTTGCCCCATTACTGAACTGTTCCTGCAACTGATTGACTCACTTTCAAGGATGCTTCATCTCATGTTCTATATTGTTTATGTATTCTTATTTATTATTATTATTATTATTATTTCTTTTTTTCTTTTGGTATTTGCAGTGTGTTGTATTTTGCACATTGTTTGTCTTGTTGGGGGCAGTCTTTCAATGATTCTATTGTTTCTTGTATCTGCTGTGAATACCCACAAGAAAATGAATCTCAGGGTATAGTATATGGTGACATATATGTATTTTGATAATAAATTTTCTTTTGAGTTTGTGAGCTAGATGAAAAGAATAATGATAGCTTTGCAGATATATTGTCCCTTTATAACATTTTATAAAATACACATTTCTCAGCTTTGAGTAGGTATATGTTTTAAATGTTGATTTTCTCAATATATACTAAGTTGCAATTGAAAAGCAAAACCTTGCAGACACCCTGCAAATCTGAAGTAAAAAGAGAAGATATTGGAAATGCACCATCGGCCAGGTAGCATCTCTAAAGTGAGAAAGAGTTTGGGGCCTATGGCCTTTTATCTGCACTGAGAAATCTTGGAAATCAGCCATATTTAGATTACAAAGAAGGTGGGGGCGGGATGAGAACACTGAGGGAAAAAATGTGTTATAGGGTAGAGCGTTAGAGAATAAATGGCACAAGTGGTGTTGCTGTTACTTGAGAGAGGGTGGTAAAGGCTTATTAACCACCAATAACCTACCTAAGGTGAGACATAAATCAAGAAATGACTGAAAATACATGAGGGAAGAGGGGAAGAGCTTTTTTATAAAGTGCAGAGAGGCAAAACGTTGCACATGTTAGAAACACTCAGCATATGTCAAGTGGGATATAGAGCTGGTGTTTTAGATAATTGACCTTCCATCAGAGCTGGCCAATTCATATTCAAACTGGAAAGACTGGTTGTCTGAATTGTTGAATTCAATATTAAGACCATCATCCTTTGCTGCAAAAGGTTCTTTTCCCCCCTTTTTTTGTTGTCATGGATTTCTAACTGATTTTACAAACCTGTGGTAAACTATGTATACCTGTCTGGACACGCCCCTCTGCTGACTGCTCCTGTGGCTCCTCCCACAGACCCCTCTATAAAGGTGATTGGAGGCACTGCTCCCCCCCCCCCAGTCTCCGAGATGCTGTGCTCCGTTTTGCTGCTAATAAAAGCCTATTGTTCGCCTCCCGTCTCCGAGAGTTATTGATGGTGCATCAAAACCTTTCTTCCCCTTCACTTTCCAACCTCATCTGACAGACCAGCTTTATTCTTTTATCCTTTTTGATTTCCTCTCTCTGATTTTGAATAGTCAGTCCTCATTTGTCATCTTCAGAATTCACAATGCACCAGACCCCTGCTCCTGGCTCTCTATTCATTATAAACGTATGGCCTAACACTGACCACTTTATTTTTTCCACTCCTCCTTTTACACTGAATCTGATGACAGGGGTTGTGCTGATATTGTTTGAAGAACTGAGAGACTGATTTCCAGTTCTCTGACTGTTCATCTGTCCTGAGCCATAACCCCACACTGAAGATCATGCCATTTCCTCGAGAGATCTGTTCACTAGAGCATTCAGCTTAATAATACTCCATGCAAAGCCCACTTCATCCTCCCTCTCTAAAACCTGGAAGAATGATTATCCCGGTATTTTCTTTTTTTTTGTAATTTTTTAAATTGAAGTTCATCATCAAACAAACATTTCCATAAGATGTATTTCAGACATTGTACATATATATCATATAATCATATATATCACAAATCTCCACAAAGTATTTATCTGAGGTATACACTTATAGAAAAGAGTGGAAAGAAAAAACAAGCAAAAGGAAAAAACTATCCTGGTATTTTCATTGTTTCAGTCTGTCCCACTACCACAGAACTTACTTCTTTCTACCTTTATTGTTTCTTCCAGCATTTTCCCATTTGCATTCATGACTTACTTCTGCTGCTTTGACATTTTCCATTTTTTAAGATTCAACATGAGCACCTAATCACTCTGTACTACCATCCCACAACAGGCTCAACCAGTGCTCCTGCATCAGAACCATGCTTCACCTAGCTGAGCAATACAAATACTGGAGGAACTCAGCAGGCCAGGTAGCAACTGTGGAAAAGAGTAAACAGTCAACGTTTCAGGCTGAGACACTTCACCAGGACCTTAGCTGAATTTGTTTTCGCACTAAGCACCACTTATTTAACTCCATTGACTTTCTCTAGCAGTTGTCTACTTTTATTATATTTTCCTCTCTCTCCTCTGGTTTTCATTTATTTCTTTCCATTTCACCTCTTCCAGACAGATCATCATCAGAGATGGAAGGAGGTCTGGAACCCTCTGCTGAAAAGTAGATGAGAACAGAAGCCATAAATATATTTTATTCTATTTGGATGTGTACTCAGCTATCATCTGTAGGATTATGGACCAGTTGCTAGAACAAGGGATTAGGATAGGGACCTTCTTTGACTGGCTTAAACAGAATGAGCTGATTAGCCTCCTTTTATGTCATCAAAGTTCAATGATTCTGATCTACATTGAACAAACTTTGACTATCATCTCAAAACCCAGCACCAAAACCTTTATGCAATTCTTTGGTTTCTGTCTTTTTGTCAGTAATCCTATTATTTTCTCAAATAAAAAAATAGAAAATATGTGAAATTTTATTTTTAAGCTTTCTCAGTTCTGCAGAAACTACACTTACCTATTATGTTGTCTCTACTCTTTTTACAAGAGTTGCCTGTGAATTTCCAGCAATTTGTTTTTTATATACTCATTAATAATTATCAAGCTCTTGCGCTTTTTTGCTTAAATCTGCTTTAATGTTTATTTCTTAGGTTCATTGTGCTCTGACCATGATGTAAGCTGCTCCATTGCAAAAATTGCACACATTCTTGCTCAGAGAGCCAAGGAAAAGCAAAATGACTTGAGAAGAGCTTTCGAAACTTATGACAAAGTTCGGAATCTGACGGTCACAAAAGGCGAATTCCGCAAAGTGATTGAAAGATTTTTGCTGCCTCTTAATCCAAAACAATTTCAAGATCTACTTGCAAGGGTAATTGAATTAAATGCCTAAAGTCTCATTATAAAGCAGTCACTGAATTTTAGTGCTTTATTGTTACTATTTTTTTTCATCACTCTTGAGCAATAGGAAATGACTGTCCATTAAATTGAATAAGAGGTTGAGATTTTGAAAAATTGCATTGTTAAAATGTATCTTGTTTCCATGGAAATGATTGAATTTGAAGATCTGATAGTCTCAATATTTTTGAAAAACATAATGGGGGCTTTTATACATCTAATGCAAGATTTATCATTTTTTAATATTTCATAAATTTCTTTGAAATCTAGAAATTATGGAGACTTCCTCAGGGAAACTGTTTCAATGTTTGATGATTTTTGTACAACTGTATTGCAATGATCAAGATGCTCTGACCCTAGTTAGTAACTTTAAAGTGGAATTGATCCCTCTTTTTGAAAATAGTTTAATATGTATACACTTGTTAGCATCTGCAAGCATCTTATAAGACTACGCCCAGAAAGCTTGGTTTCTCTTTTAGAGTCATAGTAAAGTACAGCATAGAAACAGGCCCTTTAGCCGTACTAGTCCATGCTGAACCATTTAACCTGCCTACTCCCATCAACCTGTACCGGGACCATAGGCCTCCATACCCCTACCATCCATGTACCTATCTGAACTTCTCTTAAACGTTGAAATTGAGGTTGCATGCCCCACTTGAGCTAGCAGCTCATTCCACGTTTTCATGATCCTCTGAGTGAAGAACTTTCTGTTCATGTTCCCCTTAAACTTTTCACCTTTCACCCTTGGCTCATAACCTCTAGTTGTAGTCCTATTCAACCTTGATGAAAAAAGCCTGCTTACATTTAGCCTATCTATACCCCTCATAGTTTTGTATACCTCTAGCAAATCTCCCCTTAATCTTCTATGTTTGAAGGAATGAAGTCCTAACCTATTCAATCTTTCCTTATAACTCAGGCTCCTCTAGTCCTGGCAACAGTAGGTGACTAAAACTGCACAGAATACTCCAAACTAGGCCTCACCATGTCTTACACAACTTCAACATAACATAACATCCCATCTCCTGTCCCCATGTTCTGATGAATGATCTTTGCCTGAAATGTTGACTGTTTGCTCTTTTCCATAGATGCTGTCTGGTCTCATAAGTTCCTCCAGAATTTTGAGTGTGTTTCCTGTACTCAGTAAATTGATTTATGAAGGCCAATGTGCTTCAAAAAAGCTTTCTTTATGACCCTATCTTTTCATGTCTAACTCTTAATTATTTTTTGAAATGCTTTAGACTAGCCAAGAATTAAAGTATCAAAAGAGTCTGAGTTTTAGTATCTACTCTTTTCATCTGGAGAAGATATTAGAAAATTATAGAGAATTGCCAGGCAGTCCTTCATGTTTCCAATTTGTCAGTTTTATTCTTTTAGTTAATTCTTGTTTTAGTTAGAGATGCTGCTTCTCATTAGTATTTATTGTCCATGGCATGCTTTCCAAGATATTTTAACCCTCTCCACTTACCCCCACAGACAGTTTGTCTTTTTCCATGTCACTTCATCATTACCCATTTTTCCACATGATATTCCTATGAATAATGCTTACAAGAGGAAGAAAAAGGCTGCAACAGATAGGACCTGTTTTAATAGGACCTCCAAAATTAATTACCTCTATTGCATAGGTTAGCAAGTACCAGATTGCTAACCAAATTGTTTGATTGACATTCTGGAACTTTCAGTCTGAGAGCACTGTGAGAATGCCTTCATAGGTTGGACTGTAGAGGTTAGTTATTATCCTTTCTGAAGGCCATTAGGAATGAGCAATAATTGCTGTCTTTGCCAACAGTACACATGTCACAGAATAAATAAAATGCATGCAAGTTTATTTGTCCAATCATATATGGGGTTTGAAGTATGAAGAGTGGGGATTATATGTTTACAGAGGTAGATGTGCCCAAAGCCCAGGATGCATTCTGCTGTTTTATGGAAGTGAAATGATTACAATCCAGTTTGGACTGATTGTATGCTTGTTTTTCTGGATTTTTTTTTTACACTGTATAGTATTGTTTCATATGGAGAATGTACAAAAGTTCAAAGCACATTTATTATTGATGTATGTATACTATATACAGCCTTGAGATTCATCTCCTTACAGGCAGCTACAAAACAAAGAGACCTAATAGAACCCAATTTAAAAAAAGAAGGCCATCAAACACCTTAAGTGCAGAAAAAAAACAATTCATGCAAACAGTAAAAGTAAATAAATAACATTCATAACTGAAGTTCACGAAAGTGAGTCCATTGCCAAGAACCAAGTCACAGCCGATCCAGGAGCCCATCAGTTGCGGTCTCAGTTCAGCACAGAAATGAGTAAACTTTATGGAGAATCAAGCTGAACACTGGCCTGTCCCTTGCATCCAACCCCAAATCCCTGACCTTTTCAATCCGGCCTGGTGCTCAAATCTGCAAACATCAACTCATTCTTTGTTCTCAGACCCAGGCCGTGCTACTTCAATATGCTCTTGGGCCCAGAGTCCACCACCTCAATTCCACCTATACCCGACCTTTCCAATTTACCCTGGTGCTTAAATCAGACAACATTGGCTTGTTCCTCGCTCTCGGGCCTTGGCCTCAATGCTACTTCACCTTAAATTGCCTTAAATTCTGGCACTTTAAATTGCCTACAAGTTCACTCCAGCAGACAAACACAGGCTTGCTCCCTGTTCTCAGGCCCAGGCCCCACCACCTCAATGTAGCCTAACCGCGTTGCACCTTTCAAACTTCAGTTCACACACAGCAAGTCATCATTGTGCTTCACCAGCACCATATTAAATTGGAATCACTAATTGGATTGGTGAAGTGCAAAATTAGACAGCAACCAAATAGAAGAAAACTGATCCTTAAGCAGCAATTAGGAAGAAAATGAATCATCACACTATCACATTGCTGATCACCATCTCAGTAGTGCTGTGGATAATGGTGATCTGAGGGAATTTATTAGTATGGAAATTTACCAGCTATATTGATGAAGATCAAAAAGTACCTGAACTATTCTGCAAAGAATGATGTACATTATGAAAAATTGTAGTAGTCACATTAATTCTGAAATAATAATTGGATTGAATAAAATGTGGAATAATAAACGTGTGTGATGATTACAACATCAGACAATTTATAACACTTAACCCAATTCATGAAAGTGAATCACAAATGAGAAAATCTGCAGATACTGGAAATCCAAGCAACACAAATAAAATGCTGGAGGAAATCAGCAGGCCTGGCAGCTTCTATGAAAAAAAGTACAGTCGGTGTGTTGGGCTGAGACCCTTTGGCAGGACTGGAGGGAAAAAAAGATGAGGAGTAGATTTAAAAGGTATGGGGAGGGGAGAGAGAGAGACACATGGTGAAAGGTAAAACTGGGAGGTGGAGGAATGAAGTAAAGAGCTAGGAAGTTGGTGAAAGAGATACAGGGCTGGGGAAGGGGGAGTCTGGTAGGAGAGGACAGAAGGCCACGGAAGAAAGAAAAGTGGGGGTGTGTGGAGAAGTACCAGAGAGGAACAATGGGCAGGCAAGGAGATAAGGCGAGAGAGGGAAATGGGGAATGGTGAAGGAGGGGCGAGGGCATTACCAGAAGTTCAAGAAATCAACATTCATGCCAACAGGTTGGAGTTCCTGGTGAGTTCTTGCAGCATTTTGTGTTATGAAAGTAAATCATTCATTTTCCACTTACAATATCAATGAATCTTGTGTTCTTTATGATAAAGTACATTCTTTGCTTTTTTTTTTAAAAAAGATTCCAATCAACAGTGATGAAACGGTACCTTACATGGTGTTTTTGGAGAAATTTTGTTCATCTCATGAATCCTGTGTAAGAAGAGCAAGCAGCAGGTTTGTACTGAAATTACAATAAACTGGAAATTTTAAATACAAGTGACATAAACTGTGAAGAAGTTAGCAAAACTCTGTCAAATGAATGTTTCATCAATCTAATGAGGGATACACATTTAAAACTTTTTTGTTTGCGAATGCTGATTTATATGGATTTTAGCAGTATTTTCTGATTCGTTCAGTATTGACAATTCAATGGGCAAGGAAATCATTGTACATATCTTTCCAGACCAGTTTTAAAAATCACAAAGGTTTATTTATTGGTTTTGTGCTGTTGATAAAAGAGATCTGAGGAAAAAAGGAGAGTTGATACTGCAAGGTTGAAGTGAAACATTAACACTTTTTTGAGATAAAGAAACACGAAATGCTGGCAGAACTCAGCAGGCCAGACAGCATCTATGGGAGGAGGTAATAACGACGTTACGGGCCGAAACCCTTCATCAGGAGTGAAGTAACATGGGATGGTCGAGGGGGGATAAGAAGTGGGGGGAGGGATAAAGTAGAGAGCTGGGAAGTGATAGGCTGGAGGGAAATGGGCTGGGGGAAGGTGGAGAATTATGGGAAATAAGAGAGAAAGAAAGGTAGGGCTGGGGGGAGAGATTATAGTGAGGGGGGAAAAAGAGAGAGAAAGAGAACCAGACTAAAATAATAGATAGGGATGGGGGTAAGGGTGGGGGGCAGGGGTATCAACGGAGGTCAGTGAGTTGGATGTTCATGCCGGCAGGTAGGAGGCTACCTAGGCGGGAGATAAGGTATTGCTCCATCGACCTGCGTGTGGCCTCATCTTGATGGTAGAGGAGGCCATGGACAGACATATCGGAGTGGGAGTGGTCTGTGGAATTGAAGTGTGTGGCCACAGGGAGATCCCGCCACTGCTGGAGGACTGAGCGCCGGTGTTCGGCGAAACAGTCTCCCAGTCTGCGGCGGGTCTCCCCAATGTATAAGTGGCCACATTGGGAGCACCGGATACAGTATATCACCCCAGTTGACTCGCAGGTGAAGTGGTGCCTCACCTGAAAGGACTGTTTGGGGCCTAGGATGGTGGTGAGGGAAGAAGTGTGGGGGCAGGTGTAGCACTTCTTCCATTTGCAGGGATAAGTGCCTGGAGGGAGGACAGTGGGGAGGGATGGGGGGGATGAAGGGCCAAGAGAGTCGCTTAGGGAGCGATCCCTGCGGAAAGATTTTAGTCTGGTTCTCTTTCTCTCTCTTTTTCCCCCCTCACTATAATCTCTCCCCCCAGCCCTACCTTTCTTTCTCTCTTATTTCCCATAATTCTCCACCTTCCCCCAGCCCATTGCCCTCCAGCCTATCACTTCCCAGCTCTCTACTTCATCCCTCCCCCCACTTCTTATCCCCCCTCGACCATCCCATGTTACTTCACTCCTGATGAAGGGTTTCGGCCCGAAACGTCGTTATTACCTCCTCCCATAGATGCTGTCTGGCCTGCTGAGTTCTGCCAGCATTTCGTGTTTCTTTATTTATTTCCAGCATCTGCAGATTCACTCGTATTACTTTTTTGAGATTATAGTTTATAACTGGGTATCCTATTGTGGTGAACTACATATACCTGTCTGGACACGCCCCCTGATGACTGTTCCTGTGGCTCCTCCCACAGACCCCTGTATAAAGGTGATGGAGGTCTGAGCCCGGCCTCTCAGTCTCTAGGATGTAGTATGGTGGTCACTCACTGCTTGTTCCTTCTTCCAGTCAATAAAAGCTGATACCTCGCTTTTACGTCTCAGAGTGAGTTATTGATGGTGTATCACCTATGTTGAATACATTGCCTTTAATTTAAAATTGCTTGGAGTGCTGTGTTGGACAAGTGATAATGCACCAGATATTTTGCAAAGCTCATCTTGTAAACGTTTTCCTTATTACTCTGAACACAATGGGTATGTTAAGGATAATGTTCTTAGCCATAAGCAGCAACTGAAAATTCGTTTAGATGTCGACTACATTGACAATCTTGATGCTGATTGTAGTTGGTTGTTTAATCGCATTTTCACAGTTGAAAAAAGAAGCTATAATTACATAGTATTTTCTGTTGTCTGGAAATGAGAACCCTATTTTTCCCCCTAGCCAGGAAGCTTGAAATTGATTGAGGTGCTTTTCTTTTACCCCAGGTGAGATCTACTAGTGCCGCATAATTGAGATATCACACTTGGGATTGTCCTGCTTTGTATGAATCTGTTCTATATTAAGTGTGTTTATGAATTGAACCTTCAAATCTAGTGTTTTGTTATTGACAGTACTCAATATTCTGAGGGAAGAAAGAATTAACATTAACTTGCCACTTGGATGTTTGAAATTCTCAGTAAGAAAATGCTGATAACTTAAAAAGCCCAAAGGAATGTTGTTAAAATTTCAAGTAAAAATTTAACATATCTTGATCAATAAGATATGGATTATTTTAAGTGAGAAATGTAGTTATTGAATTACTGATTTAAATATTACTTTTGAGAGCAGTACAAATATGAATTCCTTTAAGAAATTCTGACGCATTCTATTTATAATTTTTATCCCAGGAGTATTTTTATTTACTTAAGCCAATTACCCCTACTGGGGCATAGGCTGCTGACAGCTGCTCACCAGGGTCCTCTGTCCTGGGCTAGTCTTTCAAGTTGTCCCCAGCTGTAGTCCATCTTCTCTTTCCACTTCCTGGAATGAGCTCTCTGAAGCTTCTTGTTGGCATTTCTGTAGCACTGGGTTTTTATGGGATGGGGTTGTTAGTGCCATGCCCAGCCCTCCTGCTTTCACAGTTGGGCTTGGAACAGTCCACAGGCTGAGTCAGGGGTATCCTTGTTTGTTGCAAAGATTTTGCAATCAGATTTAAGCTAGTTCTTTTGAGGGCAGAAACGCAATTTTCAAAATTTTTGTTTGGTTAACTTTGGATGTGCAATGTGATCACATTAGCCATTTTACTCAAATCATATCAAGTTTAATTATCATTCAGAGCATGCTTTGATACAGTCAAACGAGACAGTGTTCCTCTGGAGCCTATGTGCATAACATACATTCAAAAGAGTGAGAGAGACAAAAAACACACACATCGTTATGCAAGAGAACACGTGTATAGTCCAGGTCACTGAGTAACATGCCAATTGATGGTACAGCTCCGAGCAATCTAGCCTGTCTTTCTGCTGGTTGAACACTAGAAGGCAGCACTGACAGTTCCCAACCGAGCACAAACTCCACACTACACCACCCCCAGCGTTGTCTCACCTGGACTGCAGCAGCAGGCAAGCCTGCTTGAGGCCTTGTCCTCACCACAACCGAGGCCACGCTTCTGCCTCATCGCCTGTAGGGAAACAGGCCTGCAGCATCTCACATTATCAACGTCCAATGGGGTCTTGAGATTGCAAGAGAAACGTCAAGATAGTCACTCACGATTACACTGCAAGCTGCTTTTGCACATCAACTCCGATGTCTTTGAGTAACAGAAGCAGTACGGTCTGCAGCCAGGTCAGCTCCTCTGAATCTTCCCCGGCCCGTCGCCAGCTTCTCCTTCTCCTTCTGACCCACTCGCCGACTTCTCCTTCTCCTGGTCCGTCTGTCGGCTTCTTCTTCTCCTGGCCCATTCGGCAATTCTTCTCCCAACTCATCCACCAGCTTCAACTACCCGGCCAAGCAGCAGCTTCTCCATATAAAAGAGAAAACTTTCTCCAATTATCTCTTCATAATCTGATATTTCCATAATAAGGTCATCATTTGGCCTCATTGCAAGGTTTGTGTTTGTTACACAGTTCTTTCATTACAAAGGAACTATGAAGATAGAATTATCTGGTAGGTTAGTGGAATTGTCTTAAAATTGAATTGACTTTATTTCTTACATCCTTCACATACATGAGGAGTAAAAATCTTTACGTTATGTCTCTGTGTAATTAACAATGCCACAACTTTTTGAAGTTGGGCTTCAACTTTCAAGGTATTTTTTATCCATGATTTCCCATTACAGTTGATTAGTAATGCTTATTTTGGAGTGTTCTTTCAGAAATATGTACAGCTAAACACATTGTATCAAGAAACTGCTCACCTCTGGTACCATTTTTGGAAAAATGAATAGCACAGGCATTGCTTATGGCAATGTAGCGTACATGTAACTGGACTGTATTGGAGAAGATCTGCATTCACTTTATAAGAACAGCTATTTATCTATTTTCTCTCTTCTTCTAGGAGCAGTTCCATTATCTCCAATTGCAATTTGACATTAAAGCAAGTTGAGAATCTTCTCAGAGAAAAGGTGAGAAATGCATCAAACTTTGCAAAAGAACAAAATTACTCCTATGTATTTATCATTGTGATATAGAGAAACACTTTTTTATCACAAAAATGATCTTTTATTTGCATAACTGCTTGAACAGCAATGTGTCCCAAGTGATATCTGAAGTTTATCACCATAACTGAATATATTAAAAAAGATAAACAAAATCTTAAAGATGCAAAGTTTTAAATGTATCATATGGAAAGAGCCATGAAAGTTTTAGAGAAGGAATTCAGCACTTTGGGCATTGACAGCTTAAGTCTAGCCACAGTGTGTAGAGTAGTTCAACTGAGGGTAACCACGAGTTAAAAGGAACCCAGGTATCTTTCAGAACTGTAAAATAGAGAGGTTTAGAGATGGGGAGGAATTGGGGACCAAGGGTGAGAATCTTAAATAAGACATTGCTTAACTAAGTCAGTGAACGTAGGGATGATGGACTTGGAATGTTAAGAAATAGGGTCTGAGTTTTTGATGAACTTGCATTTGCAAGGGTAGTAGGAGCTTCCATGGGAAGTGGAGGTAGCACATGTTGATTCCAGCAGCAAATGACTTGAGAAAAAACATGATAACAACCTTGGAAATGGTGGGGTTTTATAATGTGATATCTGTGTCAGGATCAGGAATGACACCAGTTTTGTGAACAAGCTGGATCTATTTCAAACTAATGCCAGGAAGAGAGCTGGATTCGGTGACTAGGGAAGATAGTTTATGACATGGCAGAGGCAGTGACTAAGTGTTTGTAAATGAAGTTTAAGGGAGCTTCAGTCTAGGAATGGACTTTGTTTTTAAGTGATATTGTCAAAAGACAACATAGAGATGTATAGGAAGGCCAGAGGTGAATTCATTACAGAAAATGAGACAGAAAATTTGCAGCAGGTAGTTCTGTAACCACAGCTGGATTGATGACTTTGAAACAACTGGGCAAGTGTTATTCCATCCATCTAACAGGGATAGAGAGGATAAGATGGTCTACCACTTCAAAAGAGATGAGAAGCAGTTAATTACCTTTATACCTACTACATAGGATGTCTTTGATCTGAGCTGTTTTGACAATGCGGCAGGACAAACAATGATATATTTTTAAAAATAAATATTTGCTTTACAAGGCTTGGGATTTGGGGACAAAACCAGCATTTACTGGCAATACATTTTAGTTCTGTCAATGGACATAGGACAAAATGATGGCTCAGCTTATGAAGCCTAATTGCCGTTAAGCTGCCTTGCTGAGAATCAGTTTCAGAATTGATTACATATAGGGAGTATCTGAATTTTATTCCTTAATGCACACTAGAGAACCAGACTACTGCAATCCAGTAAATGCTGCATCATCCTTACCGAAGATCAGTTGACTACTCACATATAAATGAAAGTGAAATATAGAATGGGGTACCAAATTAAGCAGTAGAATAAGTGAGTTAATTGTGAAGTGGCAATATTTTAAATACAGTATCAGATGTATGGTAAAATCCTGATAATCAGGCATTTGTCATTCAGAAATGGTGGTTTGGTGTCTGGCTCATCCTGTCCAAGGGCCAGGTATGCAGCCATAGTTGAGGTTGGATAACTGGAATACTATTAAAATTTACTGAGTTTTTTGCCCCCATTCCCTTATGAAATAGCTCAATTTTCCATCCCCATTTACCTCAGTTTTATAAAAGAATGTAAAATTGTGTTGGTATACAGGTGTTTCCCCCCCCCCCCCCCCCTTACAAAGGTAGAGCGTTCCTATGAAATCTTTCTTAAGCTGAAATGGCGTAAAGCAAAGAACTATTAATTTATATGGGAAAAATTTTCGTAAAAGCAAAAATCCTTTTTGGAATGTGAAACCAGGTTACGAATGTAGGTCTTTTGTAAAAGCGAAGTGGCGTAAAGCAGGGGACACCTGTATTAAAAGGAGTAACATATTTGGCAGCATGATTTTAAAATAATTGTTTAGGTATCCTTTGTACTAATTTCTAAAAAACTTCTATTCATTAGCATATAAACGTAAGATAGCATTTTTAACACAGAACGTAGAATATCTGTTATATTAACCAAAGTTCCATCTGAGTGACTCTAGTATGAAAAGAGCTTGTCACGTTTTATGCCAACTTCCCCAGTGTGTCAGTACTGGAAAATAAGTCAGTTTTTTTACAGTCTCCTGTACTTTTAGCAAATGAGATTTAAGAAAAATGAGAAGTTGCAAATAAGACTGTTGTGATTTATTTTATATAACAATTATGCAGAAAAATGTAACATTATTTTTTCCTTAGATCTTAAATAATGTAAAAAATCTCCTACGAGCCTTTAAGTTATTTGATTATAACAAGGATGAGCACATTCAGTGCTATGAACTTCGAAGAGTTCTTGAGAGTTATTGTCTTCGATTAACAGATTCTCAGTTTGAAAGGTCAGTACATGTGGATGCCCATCTTTCGTGTTTCGGGATGTATTTTTAAAACTATACTTTGATACAGAATGGTTCAATAGTTAATCCTGTGCACTACAGTGAAAAATTGCTACATTACAAATGAAAGTAGAATGCAATTAGCAACAATTAAATAAGTATTTTTAAATTGGTTATGCAATGTGATGAAGCCAGAAGGGAATCCAAAGCAGTGATTTCAGCTTTATCCATTATATCAGAAGAGTAATGAATGTTTATAAATATTAAGCTTGAAACACTAATTTAAACAGTTATAGAATAATATTACAAGCTACTTTATGCTGGTTAATAATTCATATTGCTCAGTTGTTGAAAGATGAGAACAAAGTTAAGTAGCTTATCCCTTGTGTTTTTCATCTTTCCACCTCATTCCTACAGCTCCAATGTGCTCATAAGTCCCTGTTCAGACTAAATTATGTGCCCATGCTGTTCTCCGCGCTTCGGCAGGTAGCAGTATTGATACAGCAGTTAAAGGGAATAGGAGTTCTTGGGGATGGCATTGGGGATTGAGATGGAAGGTATGGAAGGTATGGAAAGGAGCTTTGACAATAGCAGGCAATCAGTAAGAAGTTTTTCTAACGATGCTATTATAACAACAGTATTAAAGACATTTAACTCAAAGCTCTCTTGATTAAGTATCTCTCTGCAACTACCTCTAAGGTGATCTTGCTGGTGGGTCAGAACAATGTATAGAGATCAAGATAGGTGAGCCAGAGATATTAATGAATAAAAGGCATCTCAGTCTATGCCATGTATTTGTAATCTAGTTTGCAGGGCAGGCTTCCCAATTTGGGCATATCTCAGAATGTCTATAAGGAAGATTTTAAAGTCATCTAGTATTTTATAGGTGCCATTACAATCATGGTATTTAAACTTGTTTCTCTGAATTTTGTAACTCAGCTCTTTGGATTACTCATATAGAAGTATAACCACTGCTATCATTTTCTTAATTGAATGAAGTAGCCTAAAATTTTCTTACAAATCTTATCCATCCATCTATCCTTCCATCTATTTAGAGAGATCTATGGATATGCTTAACCTCTTTTCCTCTACTCATTAGTGTAGTATCATCTGTGTGATCCCCATGCCTAATTTCCTTCACATTACCTTCCACTTCTATAGGTTTATTTCCTTCTTTCATTTTTGCACCTACCCATTCAGCTTGTTGAGATCCTTCTCCAGTCTACAGTTATTTTTCCTTCATCTGTTTGCACATCTTTAAGTGTGTAACAGGATGGCTTCTTGTATTCCTGCAAACATAGGAGATTTCTCCTGCTTTCTACTACCTCCATTGAGTCTTACTGAGTGGCATCTGCAAGCCTCTGATCCTTTTACTTCATATTGTCCATATTTATTTCTTGGATCAGTGCATTAGTTGACAGACCTTTCCTTATGATGTGCAAGTTAGTTTGAAACAAGACAGTTACATTATGAGCTACTAAGTCAACACTGGTGTCTCTGAAAGCAATTGCGAATTGCTGCCGGACTACCGTCTTCTAAATGGAGCTGATCCTGGCCTCTCAGATTATGACATTTAGGCTTGCAAGGCTCTGCTACCATTTGGACCTTCCCATGGAATTTTGGACCAATGTTTTGCAGGAGGTTAGCACTGGGGTATCTGTGCAAACTCAACTTTGTGTTTATGGGTGGGTGCAGGTTACTTGCAACTGGTAGGAAGTATTGGGTCATTATAAACAGGCAATGGACTTGGTGTGCTGCTTGCTTTGCCATCCATGGGCACAGGTTTAATTGAAGATTTTGATCCCTTTTAAATATAGGCACTCCAACTCAAGTAACAGGAGTTGTACTGTTGAGCCAACCTAGATGCAGTTATTTTCACTGATATAGATGTATATTTCCATTAGGCTTTGTTCTCGATACAACCTTTCTCGGACTGGAACAGTGAATTACGTGCAGTTTCTACAAAAGCTGGGCATCCATGTTGAATCCTCAAACAAATGCAGTAAAGAAGGTGTGGCACAAGGTTGGTCTTAAGTTATTCATCCTTTCACTTCAGCTGGTACACATCTATGCTTTAATTGATCTAAAATTTATAATTTTAATATATAATTTGGAAATCATGATTATGAATCATCAGAAATGTAGAATATATTTGACTGTAAGCAAAATGTACTATATTCCCAAAGTTGCCTTATAATCCTGCATGTAAGTATAAATAATTTTGTATCCACAATCGTTATACAAGTTAGGCTTCAAGATCCTGTTTTCCAAATAATCAGCACAATCAAAGGTGATATGTAATTAATTTCCATGAGAACCTGATTAATGACTTGGCTCACATTTGTCTTTTAGCTCCCTGATAAAGAGAATAACTGGTAGAGGAGGGCTGTGCAAGCTAAAGATTTTTGAGTTGGGGGAAACTCAGCGTTAAATGTATGCATATGTAGTATTTTTATCCCATTATTGTTGCTTTTCTGATAATAAGTGGAGAACTCACAGCTCTCCACTCATTATCAGCCAACTGATCTTGGAATCGTAGAGTCATACAGCATGGAAACAGGTCTTTCAGCATGCAGTTCATCCCAATGTACTGATCCCATTTTCCAGCACTTGCCCTGTAGCCTTTTATACCATGACAATTTGGGTGTTCACTTAAATACTTAAATATTATGAAAGTACCTTCCTGCACAGCCACCTCAGACAGTAGGTTGAAGTGGTTTCATGTATCCACTGGAAAAAACATTCTGTAGAAATGCTTGCTGCACTGCATTTATTTTTGTGCAAGTGCCCACAATATTTACACAACTGCAGGAAGTCTGACCTCAAGTGATTATCCTCAGACATACTGGCAAATACGTTTCTTTTTGGTGGTAATTATTGCTGGATTCCCATTGTTTCATTAAATTCTAGAGATTTATTATGAGTCAAGTACTGTATAACTATTCTGCTGTTGACTCTTCAGTTACATTTGTAGCAGGTAACTGCCCAAAGTCTCCATTTACTTCAGCTAAAGTCATCATTCTGTTTTTGATATTCCACCAGGAGTGCAGTTAAAAAGGATTGCTTTACACAGAATGAATCTGGAGCTGTATCCATGGTACTCAAATTAAATATACCCTGGATACTGAAAATTATAATTTATTCATTGGTATGAAAAAGAAGTATTAGGTTGCATCATGTACTCCCTCCATTGCCCCTGCACTATTCCCACAGACAAACCTTTGTCAACCCTGTGTGATCAGTTGGCCTTTCGTGTTTGTGCTCCAGACTCTGAAGCAGTGCTGGGCCTGGATGTGAAGCAGAAAGTTAGTCGAATAGCAACAACTCAGTACAATAGGAACTCAATGTGTCCAGCAACATCTGTGTGGAGAAAGGAATTGTTGATGTTTGGGTTGAAACCCAGTATCAGGACCGGTATCAGACTATTACAGTGTCTTGACCCAAAACATTGACATTTCCTCCTCCCCTGCCCCCATGCACCACTGATGTTACCGGATCCGCTAATTTCCACTAGCAGATTTGTTGCAGTTTAGGTGAAGAGCATTAATTCTCCCCAAAGTAAAAGATATGTTGACTGGAAATGCAAGTACATTTCGGACCGAGTTATCTTTATCAATTCAGTTAAACTTTAAAATGGAATTACATTTTATTCTGGTTGTTTAGATTGCAGCTTTAAAGTGATGTATATTTGGGTATTGGTGCAGGATTAAATACAGTCAGCAGAATTTTGAATGTGAATAAGTTGAAGAAAGGTGAAAGATAGGAACCTCAATTAAGAATGAAACATCTCATCCATTGATATGATCATTTGAGAATTAGCACTGTTTGGGATTTAGTGTTCATAGATAATGCAAAAAAATTACACAAAATCTTGGGATAAGGGATAACACAAGGGATCCATGAATGATGCTTGTGAATTTAGATTGTATTTATCATTGAAGGAGGAAACAAGACTGGATGTTGAGTGGAGAATAGAAATGTACAGAGTGAAAAATTGCAAGGTTCTGGTGAGCTGACATGAATGGAAAACAATCATCTTTAAAGTAGAAAAATTTATATTGGTAATTATAAGTGTTTAAAGTATATTTAATTGTGGTTTCACAAAGCAATGAACTGGGAAAATGGTGTTCAAAAACAAGAAAAAAACCCAAAATTGCAACAAGTGACTGAGGAGCCCCCCATAAGTTCAAAAAGTTTATCCATGGATGAAATTTATTCTACTTTTCAAAAAAAGGTAAATTTGTTCATTTATTCTGATACATCTTGATATGCATAACTGGATTTGTGTGTTTAAATTAAATGTTATTCTCATAGAAATAAAGAAAGTTTATAGTTTGAGTTTGAATAAAAGATCAACAGTAGTGGAACACTGGGTTATTTTTCATCCAAATCAATGATGATAGTGTGCTATGACTGAAATAGCTATGACTTTTGCTAATATTGGTGAGTGCTCAAATATAATGACCTTTAAAAGATAAAACATGGTAAGCAATTACAATTATAATATTAGTAGAAAAATGATAGGTTTTGTGATTTTAACTATTACGGTTTGGTTTTGGATTAATTTCAATTGTCTTAACAGTGTTACTTATTTTTTAAAAGGTTAGTTGGGCAGACACTGGAACTTGCTCACTGGTAGTGGTGTTATGTTTAATACATATTCTTCTCAATTACAAAGTATGTTATTCCTCTGGACTCAGGAGAGTACAAGTCATTCATAAAATGGATTGCAAACCAAAATTATTAAAATGGATGTAAATCCAAAGTGTATTAATGAATAGAAGCAAGGTAAATTTGATGAACACACACAAAGTGATGGATGAACTCAGCGGGCTAGGCAGCATCTATGGAAAAGTGTAAACATTCGACGCTTCGGGCTGAGACACTTCATCAGGACTGGAAAAAAAGTTGAGAAATTAGAGCAAGAAGGTGGGGGGTGGGGAGTAAGAAGTACAAGGTGGTAGGTGATGGGTGAAACCAGGAGAATGGGAGGGGTGAAGTAAAGAACTGGGGAGTTGATGGGTGAAAAAGATAAATGGCTGGAGAAGGGGGGATCTGATAGGAGAGGGTAAAAGACCATGGAATAAAGGAAGGGGGGGGGGGAGTACCAGACGGAGGCAATGGGCAGGCAAGCTGAAAGAGGGAAACGGGAATGGGGGAATGAGGAAGGAGGGAGTTACCAGAAGTTGGAGAAATCAATGGTCATGCCATCAGATTGGAGGCTACACAGACAGAATATCAGGTGCTGCTCCTCCAACCTGAGTGTGGCTTCGTTGCGGCAGTGGAGAAGGCCATTGACTGCCATGTTGCAATGGGAATGGGAAGTAGAATTGAAATGGGTGGCAACTGGGAGATCCCGCTTTTTCTGGTGGACGAAGTACAGGTGCTCAGCGAAGTCGTCTCCTAATCTACATCAGGTCTCACTAATATACAGGAAGCCATGCTGAGAGCACTGGATACTGTAGATGACCCCAACAGGCTCACAGGTGAAGTGTCACCTCACCTGGAAGGACTGTTTTTCTCATGAAGGTGAATTTAATACTTGTTTTCTATTCCTGTGCCTACAAATGTAAGAATGTATGTCTAATTATGTGTATTCATGCAATATTTACAATAAATGATTCATAACTTTCCAGTAGTCTTCAAATAAATTTGTGCATGGAAAGTACAGGAGAATGAAAATTTGAATGATGAAAAATTGGAAAAAAGAGATGGAAGGAAAAAAATATCAGACTATCAAAAAATAAGAAATAGGAGCAGGTGTAGGCCATCTGTCAGGTCGAACTTGCTCCACCATTTGATAAGATCATGGCTGATCTGGACATGAATTCAGCACCTCCTACCTACATTTATCCATAACCCCTAATCCCCCTGCTATGCTGTAACTATGCTTGAAATATGTTAAATGAGCACTGTTCCCTCTAAGCTAAGTCGGTGCGCAGCCATGCAGTTACTGAAATGTTCTCGCATGCACAGCCTTTGTTCCCCCAGCTGCAATTTTCTTTTATATAATGTTATATAATTTTGACTTATTCAATTCATTATTCTATTATTTGATTCATTCAATGTGTGTAATCACTTGGATAATAGGTTTCCTGACAATGAGTTAAGAGAATGTCAAGCTTTTGTCTCTTTTGCTATTGCAAACCAACTAATTTTGAATCTGGAGAAGAGAATGCTGTATGACTGACAAAAAATATTCAACTACTATTATGAACTACGCTGAAAGCATTGCCTCAAAAATGTTGCAGCATTTCTGTAATATCAAATTTGTGATTTCTGCAAAAGTTAAAACTGTTTCAATTAATATGTTCGCTGATATGTTGAACTATGTGCTTAGAAATGAAGAATTTGATGAACTGTCAATTCTTGTTGACATCATTGGATCACTTCAAGCTTCTAGTGCTGTCTGCGAACAAGGATTCAGTAGTATGAATTCAATCAAATTTAAATCCAGAAACAGACTAGAAGTGGAATATTTGAATGATCTAATGAGGGCTAAGAAGTATCTTTCATCTGGATGCAAATTAATCTGGACAGTGTTTGTAGACAATGGATTTGTAATAAAGAGAGATGAAGAAAAGTTTACGGAAGTGTGAATGATTTTCTTTGTCATCCTGTATTTCATTATACCCTTCAATTAATAAATAACATCAAATGTGTGTTTTTTTAAATTTTCATTCTAAATATTCATAGTATGCATATTACAAAAAAAACATTTAAATTGCCACACAGTTTTCAGACCATGTAAAAAAACTTTTGCTCAGAGCAATGTGTCTGTATCACTGCAAAAAAAAGGGAGGAAATGCTAATGAGGTAGCCGTGTACTATTTCCCTGAGTAGAGAATTCCACAGATGCAGTACTCTCTGGGAAAAGCAGTTTTTTTCTCATCTCTGTCCTAAATCTATTCCCTCAAACTTGACGCTATGTCCCTACCTCTTACCAGTGGAAACAACTTTCCAGCCTCTATTTTATCTATCCTTTTCATAATCCTCTACCATGCTAATGCATCATCCCCAACTCCATGCATCCTTATCTTATGAATAAGTCTTTTACATAGCACTTTATTGAATGCCTTCTGGAAATCCTAATAGCCACCTGTTCCCATCTAATCTCTGTGCACAAAGAACTCCAGTAAGTTTGCACTTCATTAATCCATGCTGTCTGCTTGATGAAACCACTTCTATCCAGATGTCTTGATATTTTTTTCCCTTAATGATGGCTTCAAGCAATTATCCTACTATAGATGTTAAATAACTGGCTTATAGTTACCTGCCTTTTGCCTACATCCTTCTTTAAGCGATGGTGTAAAACTCACAGGAAGAACATGACACGGGGTTAAGCTCATCTGCCATGAATAAAAATCTTTGAGGGAGATAAAAAGTAAGAATTTCCCTCACGTTACCTTATTGTTGTTCTCTGTCCTCACCGAAACTGTTTAATATACTGGTAATGCTTTATTATTCTCTTGAAAAAAAAAAGCATTGTATATAAAAATATGCTCTTTTTAATCTGATGTTTCTAAATTTTTATATTTAATTTTTATTATCAACTGTAGAGATTGAAATTAGAAATTACCAGTGTGATTTTTATTACTAAATAAAAAATATTATTGTCAGGTACTATCATACACTCACTATTTGCATATTCAATTATTGCCTCATGTATTCAAACATCAAGGTAAATATTCTTTAAAGCTACCCAAGTCTCCCAGTCCAATTGTATGTGTAATTTTTCATGACAAGGACATTTAAACTAAAGAATTAAACAGAGTTAGTAGCATGTTCCTTTTTTATTCCAGTTGCACTCCAATTACCATGAATTGTTGCAAGCATTTTCAACTTCTGATGTGACCAAAAGTGGCTTAGTCTCAATGGAAGAGCTCCAGACAATTTTCAACAATGTTTTATTTTCAATGAGTAAAGAAGTCTTTGATCACATAATGGGCAGGTAAGACATAAGTGTACTTAATACTATTCATTTAATTTAAAATTTTTGTCTGAACATTTTAAACAATTTCTTGTTTATTATATAAGATAAAAAATACCTATTAGTACTAATCATTGAGGGAGAAAGATAACATGCAGAAATCTAAATTGGATTTTACCCCAGTCCTGGGGAAAAAAAGACAGAATCAGTACAGCAAACACAAGGAAATCTGCAGATGCTGGAAATTCAAGCAACACGCACAAAATGCTGGTGGAACGCAGCAAGCCAGGCAGCATCTATAGGGAGAAGTACTGTCAACATTTTGGGCCGAGACCCTTCGTCATGTTTATTTATTCTAGCAGTATTTCTGGCTCCGTCTCTACCTCGAGTTACGCAAAAGTTGCCAAGTTCCATGCAACTCTTTAAAACTGAAATCATCCACTCTCTTTAAACCATTACTCTCTCAAGTCTTAATTCGACAAGACAGTTTAAGACATTTTAAAACTGAAAGCATCCAGTCCATAATCCATTTCTCTCTCAAGTCTTAAATGGACAAGGCAGCTTAAGACAATTAGACAGACCTTACGGAGATGTTAGAGGGAAAGGCAGTGAACAAGGTTCAGGGAGAAGAGCAGAGATGGACGAACAAGTGTCCCAGCCTCCTTTTTATCTGATGCTTATTTTAATCTCTATCTCTTGCTGCACTTCCTTTCATATATTTACAAGCAAAGTTGAAAACCCTCAATCTATGGCTCTCTGTTTCATTACAAACTCACTCACTTTCATCCTATCCAAATTTACTCTTTTATCCACTCTTTGTTGATGTAAATCATTTACTGGGGCTGTTTTGAACAAAGCGGATGAGCTTAGAGCGTGGATCAGTACCTGGAGCTATGATGTTGCTGCCATTACAGAAACTTGGATGGTTCAGGGGCAGGAATGGTTACTTCAAGTGCCAGGCTTTAGATGTTTCAGAAAGGACAGGGAGGGAGGCAAAAGAGGTGGGGACATGGCACTGTTGATCAGAGATAGTGTCATGGCTGCAGAAAAGGAGGAAGTTATGGAGGGATTGTTTACGGAGTCTCTGTGGGTGGAAGTTAGGAACAGGGAGGGGTCAGTAACTCTCCTTGGTGCTTTTTATACACCACCCAATAGTAACAGGGACATCAAGGAGCAGATAGGGAGACGGATTCTGGAAAGGTGAATTAATAACAGGGTTGTTGTGGTGGGAGATTTTAATTCCCCAAATATCAATTGGGATCTTCCTAGAGCAAGGGGTTTAGACAGGGTAGAGTTTGTTACGTGTGTTGTACTTGAGTTTATATTGGGAAATGAACCTGGTCAGGTGTCAGGTCTCTCAGTGGGAGACCGTTTCAGAGATAGTGATCACAATTCTATCTCCTTTACCATAGCAGTGCAGAGGGATAGGAACAGACAAGTTAGGAAAACATCTAATTGGAGTAAGGGGAAATATCAGGCTATCAGGCAGGAACTTGGAAGCATAAATTGGAAACAGATGTTCTTGGGGAAACGTACGAAAGAAATGTGGCAAATGTTTCGGGGATATTTAAGTGGGGTTCTGCATATGTATGTTCCAATGAGACAGGGAAAGGATGGTAGGGTACAGGAACTGTGGTGTACAAAGGCAGTGGTGAATCTAGTCAAGAAGAAAAGAAGAGCTTACAAAAGGTTCAAAAAACTAAGTAATGATAGAGATCTAGAAGATTATAAGGCCAGCAGGAAGGAGCTTAAGAATGAAATTAGGAGAGCCGGACGGGGCCATGAGAAGGCCTTGGCGTACAGGATTAAGGAAAACCCCAAGGGATTCTACAAGTATGTGAAGAGCAAGAGGATAAGATGTGAGAGAATAGGACCAATCAAGTGTGACAGTGAAGAAGTGTGTATGGAACCGGAGGAGATAACAGAGGTACCTAACTCCTGATGAATGGTTTCGGTCCGAAACGTCGTCACTACCTCCTCCCATAGATGCTGTCTGGCCTGCTGAGTTCTGCCAGCATTTTGTGTTTTTACTTAATGAATGCTTTGCTTCCGTATTCACTATGGAAAAGGATCTTGGCGATTGTAGGGATGACTTACAGTGGATTGAAAAGCTTGAGCATGTAGATATTAAGAAAGAGGATGTGCTGGAGGTTTTGGAAAGCATCAAGTTGGATAAGTCGCCGGGACCGGATGAGATGTACCCCAGGCTACTATGGGAGGCGGGAGCAGGAGATTGCTGAGCCTCTGGTGATGATCCTTGCATCATCAATGGGGACAGGAGAGGTTCCAGAGGATTTTGTGTTGCGGATGTTGTTCCCTTATTCAAGAAAGGGAGTAGAGATAGCCCAGGATTTTATAGACCAGAGAGTCTTACTTCAGTGGTTGGTAAGTTGATAAAGATCCTGAGAGGCAGGATTTATGAACATTTGGAGAGGCATAATATGATTAGGAATAGCATGGCTTTGTTAAAGGCAGGTTGTGCCTTACGAGCCTGATTGAATTTTTTGAGGATGTGACCAAACACATTGATGGAGGTAGAACAGTAGTTGTAGTGTACATGGATTTCAGCAAGGCATTTGATAAGGTACCCCATGCAAGGCTTATTGAGAAAGTAAGGAGGCATGGGATCCAAGGGGACATTGCTTTGTGGATCCAGAGCTGGCTTGCCCACAGAAGGCAAAGAGTGGTTGTAGGCGGGTTATATTCTGTATGGAGGTTGGTGACCAGTGGTATGCCTCAGGGATCTGTTCTGGGACCCCTACTCTTTGTAATTTTTATAAATGACCTGGATGAGGAAGTGGAAGGATGGGTTAGAAAGTTTGCTGAATATACAAAGGTTGGAGGTGTTGTGGATAGTGTGGGGGGGCTGTCAGAGGTTACAGTGGGACATTGATGGGATGCAAAACTGGGCTGAGAAGTGTCAGATGGAGTTCAACCCAGATAAGTGTGCAGTAGTTCACCTTGGTAGGTTAAATATGATGGCAGAATATAGTATTAATGTTAAGACTCTTGGCAGTATGGATAATCAGAGGGATGTTTGGGTCTGAGTCCATAGGACGCTCAAAACTGCTGCGCAGGCTGACTCTGTGGTTAAGGAGGCATGCAGTGCATTGGCCTTCATCTATCGTGAGATTGAGTTTAAGAGCCGAGAGGTAATGTTGCAGCTATATAGGACCCTGGTCAGACCCTACTTGGAGTACTGTGCTCAGTTCTGGTTGCCTCACTATAGGAAGGATGTGGAAGGGTGTAGAGGAGATTTACAAGGATGTTTCCTGGATTGGGGAGCATGCCTTATGAGAATAGGTTGAGTGAACTCTGCCTTTTCCACTTGGAGCGATGGGGGATGAGAGGTAGCCTGATAGACGTGTACAAGATGATGAGAGGCATCAATCGTGTGGATAGTCAGAGGCTTTTTCCCAGGGCTGAAATGGCTAGCACAATAGGGCACTGTTTTAAGGTGCTTGGAAGTAGGTACAGAATAGATGTCAGGGGTAAGTTTTTATGCAGAGAGTGGTGAGTGTGTGGAATGGGCTGCCGGTGACGGTGGTGGATGCGGATATGATAGGTTCTTTTAAGAGACTCCTGGATTGGTACATGGAGCTTAGAAAAATAGAGGGCTATGGATAAACCTAGGTAGTTCTGAGGTAAGGACATGTTTGGCACAGCTTTGTGGGCTGAAGGGCCTATATTGTGCTGTAGGTTTTCTATGTTTCTATTTTCAAGCAGGTCACACTGCCCAGAACATTGTTCTGCCCTCAGAGTGTATCTAGCATATCCTACTCTCATGCCTATTGCCATTGGACTTCTGTCACATCCCATACCCACATAATCAGTTGAAATTCAAACCTCCCTGTTCACTGAGTTACTTCAGCACACACAAGGAGGTCAACCAGATACAAAGTTTTGGGATGTCTCAAAAACAACTCATAGAATGCTTGTTATTGTATCTTAAACACACTTGCATATGACCTGTATCATCTAATTGACAGATTACACATCATAGATGAACATTTTCAAAGACATTGCACAAAGATATAGCTATTACTTCTTAACCAGCTCGGAGTGCATCTCCTCTCCGAACAGAATCGAACATCCCTTTGATTCAGTTGATCGACCAGTCAATGCCACATCCCTCCAAAGGGCATATGTAATTAACAGACCTGTTATTGGTAGTCATGTTTGCTCGGCTGAACACTTGTTTGCAAAGCTGTCACCTTTCCTTAAATTCTTGCAGAGCTTAGTTGTGTGAGGAATAGGCTCATAGCATTTACTTCTTTTCCATCCTGCAGCTTTCTGTAGCCTGCTTATTTGGAACCATAAGGTGAATTAAGGTTTTCCTGTATATTTGCATCGAATATTGTCCTGCGTGATAGTAAAGGTCTTCAAGAGAAGATTCCAAGGAGCTGTTTGTGTTGCTTTGTATTGCTGATCCTGTTAGCTTGATTACTGAAAATGGCTTAGTGATAGGAGACAGGTAGTGAAAGTTTGGAATTGGAAGTTTGTGACCAATGGTGTACTACAAGGATTGGTGTAGGAACCCTTGTTGTTTATTATGTAATGACTTGGGTGTGAATATAGAAGGAATGATTAGTAAGTTTATGGATGACATGAAAATTGGTAGTCATATGGAAATCAAGGAATATTATCTAAGGCTTTAGTTCAGATAGAAAGATTGGAATTTAATCCTTGTAAGTGAAAAGTGATGTATTTTGAATGGAAGTGGGACAGTGATAGAGCAGAAAGGAATATGATGTACAGAGGGACTTAGAGAATCAAATACACAGGTCCCTGAAAGAGATAACAGGGGCAGATAAGAAAGTATAGAAGATGTATGCCATGCTTGCCTTCATGGAGTATAAAGTTATTATGTTGTGGCTTTACTGAACACTGCACTGGGAACATTATGTGCAGTTCTATTTACCTTAATAAAGGAAGAATGTGGTTACTTGGAGGGATCGCAGAGGGACTCACCAGAATGTTACTGGGACTAGAGGTCTTTGGTTATGGGGAGAGATTAAAGAAATTGTGTTTGTTTTCTGTGAAGCAAAGGAGGCTGGAGTGTAAGGGTTGGGTTCAGTGACCTGATAGGGGTATTTATCATTTTAAGAGGCATAGATAGTGTAGGTAGTTGAGCTCTTTTTTCATGGTAGGGTAAGAGGGCATAGGAGAAGGAGTTGCAAAGGGGTTTGAGGGGAAAGTGTTTTGCACAGAGAGTGATATCTGGAACTTGTTGCCAGAGGAGGTGTGAGAATCAAATATAAAGGGTATATTTAGTAGACTTAAAGGCAGGCACTTGAATTTTTTAATTGGCCAAAAAGGGCAGCATCAATGTGGTGGGCCAAATGCTCCTTTGTTGTACACCTCTAACTCTGTGATTCTAAAATAATTTGTAAATCTTACTGGTTATCCTGGCGACAGTCCTCTGACCATCCAGGCTTCGGAAGGTAGATAATACATTAACATTAAACCGGTCCTGTCCTTGCATTTGTGCAATCTTTATTTGCTCTGCTTATTGAACAATATAGACTATACATTTTTAAAATGGGAAATACTTGTTCTCTTCTTCCCCATCCCTTCATGCTATACCAGTGACCTGTTAAACACAGACTTTTTACATTTGTAGTAAACACATTAATAAAGGAGAAGCTGGTTTGAGACTAATTTTGTAGTGATCTTCCAAACAGCAAAATAATTTCTAATTTATCAGTCAGAATTGGTTTCAAGTTACTTTTACTTGCAATTCCTCTTATTGTCATTTAAAGGTCATCTGTCACAATTCAGTTTAACAACTTTTCCCTTCAAACCTTCTTTCTAAATTGAATGTGCAACTAAATCAATACTTCATTTTGGCTGTTTATAAAGCATTGTAGACCATTAGGTGTCCACTGATCAGAAAATGCCTATGGACACTGCAATCTTGCCCTCTCTCTGCAGGATTAAATGCATCGAGGCAGCTGTAGGAGCCTTATGGAGCCAACATATTAATTCTGGTTCCATAATGAATGGAACATGATTTCCATTTGACACGTAGCCATGGATTATCAGTCATGAAAAGTGAATAAACTTGCTTGAAATTATGGAGTATGTGCCTTAATGTCCCAAAGATTATTTGGATAGCTTTAATACCTTAAATGTTTTACTTAAGGTTCGTTACTTCTTTCAGGGAAATATTTCCGTGAGATAAATTTTCAGGAGGTTGAGTTTACTTGTTTTTCATAACCTATAGGTTTAATAAGCTCCCATTTCACATATACAGTATTTGAATTTTGTTTTATTAGGTATAAAATTGAAACTAATGGCAAAGTAGCATGGAAACAATTTTTACTGAACTGTTCAGAGTCACAGCCATTGGAGGACAAATGGGCATTATCAAAGCATCAACCAAATCATATGTAAGTTTATTTTTCTGGATAGCGGATTTAATAGCTATTTCTGTTGTGTGATGTTTTTCAAGTAATAGTTACTTCTGTTTAATTTCTTTGCTTAGATATATAACAGGAAATGACACAACAAAGATGCAGATCTGTCCTGATTCATTTCAATTTTGAAAGGCGTATCTGGTTGCACTTAATTTCTTTGAATGGTTGTAATCACTTTGGACAAATTTGTATTCGCATTCTTATAGAACAAGATTTCATTTTCCAGTTAAAGCAGCATTTGATGGTGACTTGAGAGGTGGGATTGGAATAAGACAGAACTTAGCAATGATATCTCATATCTTGCAATCCCGACTTGCTGGTTAGATTTGACCACATTTTTTCCACTGAGCAGAAGTATATATTATTTAGTTCTTTGTGACTTGTTATATTGTCACGCATCTTAGAGATCCACTCTCTCCTTTTTTGAGAATGCACAATGAACGTATATAGATGTATTTTTTTCTCATTTCTTGAGTCATAATAAATGATATTAGTTGGTCATAAACAACACGCATGGCACATCCGCATAATACATCTCCTTTCTGCTCCTTTGGTTTTAATTTTTATTTTTTTGCATCTTTAAATTACTTTTTTCCAATTTGTTTCTGTATCAATTTCCCCAAAATTTTCAGTACGGTGAGGAGGAGCATCCCTCATATGTTCACAGTCACTCATTTTAATTCATTGAAGTTTTGTATGGAGATTTTCAAAGTTACTAATGCGCTAGGATTCAGAAGAGGTCACAAATTCCAGCAGGCAAACACTAGTACACACTATGGGTAGGGGTAGCAAGGTCAGGTAAATGGTAGAAATTAGAATATCTAGGATACTGGAGACACGTAGTAAACTGTATATTGTGTAGCCCTTCGCAGGTTGAGAGTATGACTGTTATCCAGGAAACTCCAAGGTCTCCTGCGTGTGGTTCACATAAATCTGGAGCACAATTGGAGTAAGTTTGTGATTCATTTTGTTTTTGTTTATTTGTCTGAGGAATTTCAATTTTGGATATCAACTAAATCAAGGCAGCAAACAATATGCTTTTGTATTGCCAGTCGCTATTTATTGTCAGATGTTTTCATGAATAATTTCAAATGCTGACAGAGAGAGGATTTTGGTGAATGATGAATGGTTCAGTGAATCAATGTAGTCTTTCTGAATCTCTGTCAAGTTTTCTTGGATAATGACTGTGTCAAGAAAAATACATGCTAGCAGGTAGAGAAATTATAGAGAACACTTTGCTGCAGCTTGGTACAGTACACTTTCAGTTTACTCCAAAAAGACTGTTGTTTGAGCTCACCAGGAATATCATTTGAACGGTACCTGCTTCTAGATGGACAATTCAAGTATAAACGCTTTTCACCGAGCCAATTAACAAAGGGCCCTGGTGTCTAAGAAAACTAATGAGATGGCCAAGTACTTTATGTGTAATAAATGCTAGCTTTGCAGAGAACTGCACCTTCTATAAATTAAGATATTCATGTATTTAGGACTTCAGGTATTTTAAGGAAAATATTGACCAGTTTTCCACAGGAGCATCACTCTTTCAGACTGTCATTGCAGTTCGATATTCACCTAATGCACTAGAATGCTAGGTTGGATAAAAATTTACCATGTGTGTAACTCATATTGATTTAATGTCATACTGGCAATATCACTGAAATTGTAAATTTGGTCCTCAAAGATTTGGTGTCATAATAGTACCATTTCAGTCTTTAAAATAAAGTCTAGAATTTCTTATTTGTGCTTCAGTCTTCATCTTTTTCATTATTTTGAAACACAGCCTGTCATCTTGTCACAACTTGACTCATGCTGGAGAAATGTTTGGGAACAAAAAGGTTATGGATGTTGTCCTGAAGCTTCATAAATATTTCCAGGAGAGATACCCTGCCTTGGAGGAGGAGGTATGTCATAATTCAAAAATTTTGTATTTCTTACACTGAATAACTGTAGCTTTCTGGTGCTAAAATACACTTAAACTTTACAGAGTTATAAACATACCCTCAAATAGCTTAGCTGAACTTTTTCAGAAATACATTTTAATGTATAAATGCAAGTAATTGGACTTTAGATAATGGCAATGTTATTTTTAATGATCCTTTGTATAATGACTATGGGTAACCCTAGGTAATTTCTAAGGTAAGGACATGTTCGGCACAGCTTTGTGGGCCGAAGGGCCTGTATTGTGCTGTAGGTTTTATGTTTCTATGTTTCTATAATGCTTTTATAGTAAAGCAATTTTATTTTTTTCTCAGAAATGCAAAGACATAATAGCTAGACAAGAACTACGTCAAATTCTACAGCATTTCCCTTTTCGTCTAACTGATGAGGAGATCAAAACATTTATGTTATTGCTGGATCCACAACACAGTGGCTATTTTCATTATAACCAACTTATGGAACTTATTGAAGGAAAAGTATGTCAAACATCACTTTTTTTTGTTTTGAAACCAAGTGGTTGATGATATGTCAATCTTTGGAGGTAGTCAGAAAACAGTGAGTGTTGTCAAGTAAATTTAAATAGTTTTGTATCTTGTGAAACATGCTGTAACACTCTGCATATATATAAAATTTAGTGATAAATCAATATTCTGTGAAGATTATAATAGAGTAGTTATAATGTCTCAAAGGTTTGTCAACATTTATTTGCAGAAATGTTTCCCACTGCACTACAATTAAAATTGCTAGCAGGCTCACACAGTAGTACACCATACACCAGATCACAATATGAAAGAATCAGCAAAGCTTTTGCTTTGTATTTGATGGTTTGGGGTAATATTGAAAAAAACAAAGTTGAGTAATTCAGACTATAGCCCATGGTTTTATAAAAAAAAATCTTTAATTGTTAAAGCAGACAGTTCTAATAATATGTATGTCAGCATTCTTCCCTTTTAAATTGAAAATTTTAATCTCCTTCCAGTAATCCTGGGTCATAGTATAAGTATTTGTGAGGGAATTGTGTAATGCACTTGTAATGGTTAGATGCACCTGCAAATCAAACTAACATATCCTGTCACACTATCAAAGGCAAACAGAGAAGTTTGAGGGAACATAGAAAGAGCACAGAACTGTACAGCACGAGAATAGGCGCATTCTTGCAATGGGCAGAATGCCAAATTAAATTAACCCCATCTGCCTGCAAATGCTCCATGTCCTTTGCGCTCTCATGTCTGTCTGATTGCCTCTATCTTATCATTCTCCACCACCTCCCTGCCAGTGCATTCCAGATGCTTACCACTCTCTCTGTGTTTTTAAAACATGTTGTCTTGCATATCCCCTTTAAATTTCCATCTTCTTACCTTATGCTCTGCAGTAGTCAACATTTTCACGCTGGTAAAAACACTCTATCTAATCTATGTTCTTAAAGTTTTATATATTTCTAGGATTCTCTTAAGACTGTTTTGCTCCAGAGATACCAATCTAAGTTTGTTCAACCTCTCTTTATAGCTATACACTCCAATCCAGGTAACTCTTGGTGAACCTCTTCTGCACCCTCGCCAATGCTTCCACATCCTTCCTATACTGTTGCTACCATATGATTTGGATATTCCTAACCATCTGTATTTGTCTTTAGTTCTAGTGGTAAAAAAAATATTTGAAATACTCTGCAGTGACTTTGGAGATAGAGAAACAGTGTTAACAATTTATACCTACCTACTAATTAGCAGCAGGGGTAGACCATATGGGCCCCTCGAGCCTGTGTGACACCAACAAAACCATGCTTGATATGATTATAATCTTAACCCTACATTCTCATCTACTAAAATGAGATTATACTGGGTGAAAGGTGAGTAGAAGCTGATTTGGAGACATTTGTTATGCAAAGGTGTGTGGCTGCAGAAGTAAATTTTGATTAACATCTTTACAGTAATGAAAAGGAAAACAAAAACTGTTTAGGTGGCAAAAAGTAAAGGAAACAAACTGAAATTCTTGAATATACTGGGTAGTTGAATTTATAAAACCCTCTGGGATAAAGCATTCCAAAGCTTTGCTAGCTTCTGGATGAAACACTTCTTTTTCATTTGTCCTGAATGGTCAATCCACTGTTTTGTTAAAGAACATGTCTTTATTCTCATCTAATATTTTGAAGCAATTGGAAATCAAATCAACATTTATGAATGACTGCCAAGTTAATTGATTTCTCATCAATATATAATAATTGCAAAGCTAAAAAAAATTGTATGGAACATTGATGAATGCATCGCCACTTTATATGACTTATAACACAATACCTAAAAAAGTAAACTCTCTTCTTTCACAGTAAGTGTAAACATAAGTAAGAAACATTAAGTTTTGATTAAATTTAACAAGTTCTACAGCAACCTTTCATGAAAATAGTAGTTATAGATCTTGGGAATTAATTTGCAAAGTCTTCTAGTTAGCAATGTAAAAAAATGCCTGAAATAAAAGCAGAAAATATTGGAGACACAAGGTAGTTCAGCAGAATTTGTGGGAAGGGAAAAGGAGTTAATATTTCAAAGGGGAAATCATTTGATAGAAAATGCCTGAATATCAGGAGGATATAGTCCCATTCAACTAGATTCACATCTACTGGTCAACAGTTATCAGCTTTGTTCAATTAAATATATGTCTAGTAAAGATCTGTATGAAGAGATCTGTAGGAAAGGTGGATCCTACACTCCAATGGCTTACTCCAGTTGAATTTGTAGAGTGTTTATTGCTAGTTTGACCTTTAACATTTCTTTATAACCAATCTATTATGTTATACCATTTAGCATAGTACAGAGAAAATTATTGGTGTTCTCATAAATATTGCAGCTACTCTGTCCCTCTCCATCCGAGCTGTTTTATACACAAGGGGATGTAAACATTGGTACTTTACATTGAAATTTGATATTCCTGTTGTGCCCTTTCCAAAACCAATATATTTGTTTAGTGGTGGAACACCCAGAAATGACACAGTACTTCAAAATGGTCTCACCAAGATTTGATGCAGTTAAAGCATAACATCCTTGTCTTTATAATCAACACAGGAAAACATTGAAATATTGCATGTACTTTTAAAATTCTTTTTCATATACCTTTCTGCTAAAGTGCTTAATAGGTTTCTTGCTTTGGTAGAAAAAACACACATTGTCATAGACTCTTGTTAAAGTGAAATTGTAAACTTGTGCCAAGTACTTACATAATTGAAGTGTTGTGTACTTGGATTCCTTGATATTTTTGCTCCTATGCACTTTGTTGTTTTTCATATTACTGAACCTGTTCTGCAGATGGGAATTTCTTTTGCACTGTGAATTATTCCTGCCATTTGGAGTTTGAAATCGTAGACGGGTGACTTGCTATCTCATCGTCCACATTTTTTTAAAAAAAAAAGAAAAACTAAGGTCCCGGAACCTCACTGGGGAACTCGCTTACCAATTTGAATACATCATTTTATCACCATCTTCCATTTTCCTTCTTTTGTAATATGCCTTAAAATGCTGATACTTTATAATTATTACTTAAGATCTATAAGTTTTTCCCCTTGTTTTCTTTACCAGAAGAACCAAAGTTCTTTGAATGGAACTAAAACTGTCAAGAAGCATACTCCTGCAGCAGCAATGTGGAAAACTGTAAGTATGTCTGTTTACTTTTGTGAAATATTTGATGCAAATTTGCTTTCGTAAGTTGCATTTGTGAACTTTAGTGAACTGCGTGTGTTTTGGCAATTCTGAATGCAGAAATGCCCGTTTTAACAATTTTTAAAATCCTGATAGAAGAATACTTATATTCCATTAATATTTAAAAAGAAAATCCTAGTTCAAGTAGGGTCCATGAATCTGTATTCCGAAAGTGAACCATAGAACATTACAGCACAGAAACAGGCCTTTTGACCCTTCTTGGCTGTGCTGAACCATTTTTCTGCTAGTCCCACTGACCTGCACCTGGACCATATCCCTCCATACACCTCTCATTCATGTACCTGTCCAAGTTTTTCTTAAATGTTAAAATGAACCCGCATTTATAACGTCATCTGGCAGCTCATTCCACACTTCCACCACTCTCCGTGTGAAGAAGCTACTCCCCACATGTTCCCTTTAAACTGTACCCCCTTCACCCTTAACCCATGTCCTGTGGGTTTTTTTGTCCTCTAACTTCAGTGGAAAAAGCCTGCTTGCATTCACTCTATCTATACCCATCATAATTTTGTATACAGGTACCTCTATCGAATCTCCCCTCATTCTTCTAGGCTCCAGGGAATAAAGTCCTAACCTATTCAACCTTTCTCTGTAACTCAGTTTCTCAAGTCCTGGCAACATCCTTGTAAACCTTCTCTGCACTCTTTCAACCTTATTAATATCCTTCCTGTAATTCAGTGACCAAAACTGCACACAATACTCCAAATTCAGCCTCACCAGTGCCTTATACAACCTCACCATAACATTTCAACTCTTATACTCTATACTTTGATTTATAAAGGCCAATGTACCAAAAGCTCTCTTTACTACCCTATCTACCTGTGACACCACTTTTAGGGAATTTTGTATCTGTGTTACCAGATCCCTCTGTTCTACTGCACTCCTCAGTGCCCTACCATTTACCTTGTATGTTCTACCTTGGTTTTTCCTTCCAAAGTGCAATACCTCACACTTGTCTGTATTAAACTCCATCTGCCATTTTTCAGCCCATTTTTCCAGCTGGTCCAAATCCCCTGCAAGCTTTGAAAACCTTCCCCACTATCCACTACACCTCCAATCTTTGTATCATCAGCAAGTTTGCTGATACAATTTACCACATTATCATCCAGATCATTGATATAGATAACAAATAACAATGGACCCAGCACTGATCCCTGTGGCACACCACTAGTCACAGGCCTCCTCCACTCAGAGAAGCAATCCTCCACTACCACTCTCTGACCTCTCCCATTGAGCCAATGTCTAATCCAATTTACTACCTCACCATGTATACCTAGCAACTGAATCTTCCTAACTAACCTCCCATGCGGGACCTTGTCAAAGGCCTTACTGAAGTCCATGTAGACAATATCCACTGCCTTCCCTTCATCCACTTTCCTTGTAACCTCGTCAAAAAACTCCAACAGATTTGTTAAACATGACCTACCACGCACAAAGCCGTGTTGACTCTCCCTAATAAGTCCCTGTCTATCTAAATACTTGTAGATCCTATCTCTTAGTACTCCTTCCAATAACTTACCTACTACCAACGTCAAACTTACTGGCCTTTAATTTCCCGGATTACTTTTAGAGCCTTTTTTAAACAACAGAACAACATGAGCTATCCTCCAATCCTCCGGCACCTCACCCGTACATACCAACATTTTAAATTTATCTGCCAGGGCCCCTGCAATTTCAACACTAGTCTCCTTCAAGCTCTGAGGCAATACTCTGTCAGGTCCTGTGGATTTATCGACTCTGATTTGCCTCAAGATAGCAAGCATCTTCTCCTCTTCAATCTGTATAGGTTCCATGACTTCACTACTTGTTTGCCTTATTTCCATCGACTCCATGCCAGTTTAAGATGATAAAAAACCCATTTAAGATCTCCCCTATTTCTTTTGGTTCCATACATAGCCAACCACTCTGATCTTCAAGAGGACCAATTTTATCCCTTACTATCCTTTTGCTCTTAATATACCTGTAGAAGCTCATTGGATTATCCTTTACCTTGACTGCCAAAGCTACCTCATGCCTTCTTTTAGCCCTCCTGATTTCTTTCTTAAGTATTTTTTGCACTTTTTATAACCTTCAAGTACCTCATTTGCTCCCTGTTTCCTATACATGTCATACATCTCTCTCTGCTTCTTTATCAGAGTTCCAATATCCCTAGAACACCAAGGTTCCTTATTCTGATTCACTTTCCCTTTAATCCTGACAGGAACATACAAACTCTGCACTCTCAAAATCTCTCCTTTGAAGGCCTCCCACTACCAACGACATCCTTGCCAGAGAACAACCTGTCCCAATCCACACTTTTTAGATCCTTTCTCATTTCTTCAAATATGGCCTTTTTCCAGTTTAGAACCTCAACCTGAGGACCAGATCTATCTTTATCCATGATCAAGTTGAAACTAATGGTGTTATGATCACTGGAACCAAAGTGTTCCCCTATACACACTTCCATCACCTGTCCTAACTCGTTTCCTAATAGGAGATCTAATATTGCATCCTCTCTAGTCGGTACCTCTATATATTGATTTAGAAAACTTTCCTGAACACATTTTACAAACTCTAACCCGTCTAGACCTTTTACAGTATGGGAGTATCAATATGTGGAAAATTAAAATCCCCTACTGTCACAACTTTATGTTTCCTGCAGTTGTCTGTTATCTCTCTGCAGATTTGCTCCTCCAATTCTTGCTGACTGTTGGGTGGTCTATAATACAACCCCATTAATGTGGTCATACCTTTCCTGTTTCTCAGCTCCACCCATATTGCCTCAGTAGACAAGCCCTCTAATCTGTCCTGCCTGAGCACTGCTGTAACATTTTCCCTGACTAGCAATGCCACCCCCCAACCCTTCATCCCTCTGCCTCTATCACGTCTGAAACATCCGAACCCTGGAACATTAAGCTGCCAAGTTTCACTAATGGCTACAATGTCATAATTCCACATGTCAATCCATGCCCTCAGCTTGTCAGCCTTCCCCACTATACTCCTCGCAATGAAATAGACACACCTCAGAAGGTTATTACCACCACGTACAACCTTCCTATTTGTGACTTTGCATGAACCTTTAACATCATTTATTTTCACTCCCGCTCCACTATCTACTCTGACACACTGGTTCCCATCCCCCTGTAAATCTAGTTTAAACCCCCCCCCCCCCCCCAATAGCACTAACAAGCCTCCCTGCAAGGATATTGGTCCCCCTGTAGTTCAGGTGTAATCCGTCTCTCTTGTATAGATCCCACCTGCCTCAGAAGGCCCAATGATCCTGAAATCTGATACCCTACCCCCTACACCAGTTCCTCAGCCACGTGTTCATCCTCCAGAGCATCCTATTCTTACCCTCACTGGCACATGGCACAGGTAGCAATCCTGAGGTTACCACCCTCGAGGTCCTGCTTTTTAACTTTCTACCAAGCTCTTTATACTCACTCTTCAGGACCTCCTCACTCTTTCTTCCTGCGTCATTGGTACCGATGTGTACCATGACATCTGGCTGCTCACCCTCCCATTTCAGAATGCTGTGCATGCGATCAGAGACATCCATGACCCTGGCACGTAGGAGACAACAAACCATCCGGGAATCTCTGTCATGACCCCAGAACCTCCTGTCTATACCTCTAAGTATCGAGTCCCTTATCACTACCGCTCTCCTCTTCTTTCCCCCCTCCCTTCCAGATAAGTCATTTCTCCCCCAACAGTATCCAAATCGGTATACTTGTTGTTGAGGGAAATGGCCACAGGGGAGCCCTGCTCTGCCTGCCCTTTCCCCTTCCCTCGCCAGACGGTAATCCAATTACCTGTGCGCTGCTCTTTTGGCATAATTACCTCCCTGAAACTACTATCTATAAACTTCTCATTCTCCCGAATGATCCTGAGGTCATCCAGCTCCTGCTCCAGTTCTCTAACGCGGTCTGTTAGGAGCTGCAGCTCGATGCATTTCTTGCAGGTGTCGTTGTCAGGGACACCAGGTCCCTGACTTCCCACATCCTGCCTGGCATTCTCTCTACTCTAAATGAACAAAACAGAACTTACTGGAACCTACCCTTGCCTCTGCCTGTTTACGCCAAAGCCTGTTGAGCCAAAGCCGTCCCACTCTGACTCAGTCCACTCTGACGATGGCCGCTGTATATGGTAGTCTTTTTTTTAAACCTTTAGCGCAGTGTAGTGATTTTTCTGTTAATATCAAAAATACTTGGCTGGAGAAGGGAAGGAAATGTGCTTGCAAGGGAGTTGCCAACATTAATCTTCGAGAAATGGAAGCAACAGGCAACTATGTGAAAGTGACTAAAAGACTTATTGTTTGGTTGAAAACTATGCACTGTCAGAAAGACTGTTGAAGTAAAATGACATGCTCTTATCGAGTAATCTCACTGTGAGCTGAGATCTGTTATTTTCACAAAAGTATAGGATGAGTCAGAAGCACAGGATGACTCAGACCATTAACTTGAACTCTCCCAGCCAGCTTCTACAGCACAGCGTATAATAATGCGGACAAGGTGCTAGAATTATGGCTTTCAGTGAGAAGGAAGGAATGTTGGGATGTTGTGTTATTATTGTTTGTGACATAATATTGTTTAGTTCTCATTCAGAAAGTAGAATTTGAAACAAACCTCCTCTGTAGTCTCTTGTGGAAATGTGAATGTGAATCTCATCATCAAGTTCATAACATAATTTAGGCATTAGTATGTGTCCAGTGGCAGAGAAATTGGTCCATGATGCAAGCATTATTATTTGATAAACTATGGTCCCATTCTTAAAGGTGGTGGATATTGGGGCTGGAACAGAGGTGCACACATACTGTACCTTCAAAATGTTTGGGATGAAGTCTGCCTGATCGTAATTGGTCACAAACTTTTTTTTAACTGAATTTGCACAGATCCACTAATTGGCCAATGATTAGGAAATGATCCTCAGCAATCACTTAAGTGTTGCATTGTATCTCCTGCAGGCTTGCTGAAGGGTTCGAGCTAATGTTGGCCAGAAGAAAACTGAATCTTTAACATTTCATACTGCTCTACCTTATTGTTGACTTCTTTGGAGGTGTGGCCTATGTAAAAGTTCTCACATCTTAGCCAGCTATAGCCTGTAATGAAAATTGTATATCATGTTAAGATTGCTTTATTGGAACAATGTATGTACTTAAAGGATGCAACTACTTCCTTTTGGTATTTGAAACACCTCAGAAGAGCAGATTAAATTTGTATAATTAGGTAGGTGATGAATAGATGGGGATGATGTATAAGTATATATGTTTACAAACATTTTTGAGAGGCAGAGATAGTTAAAGCCAGGATGTTTATGTTATTAAACAATATAGGCAAGAAACCCTCACATTTGATGTCCAGAGGTGTGCATAAAAGCTAATTTTGAGAATTGTAGTTCATCAGGATCCTCAATTCTGACTACTATACTGCTCCAATTTCTGCTGGAAGGCATATAGAGGAATCAATCAGGATGAAACACCTCTATCTCTTTAATAGATTTTATTACACCATTTATAAAGATTTTGTCTTTGTGAATTTGGTCTTGAAAAGCATTAGGTTTGCTTCTTCCTGTCTGTGCCATCTGGTGTTCAATTGAAAAAGGAAGCTGTAGGAACAAAATTTAAAGGGGCCAATTAAATTAAATCTTTGGTTAGACTCGAGAGGCTTCTGGGGTGCTTCAGTGCGGTTAGTTTATTTGGATACTTTGATGGTCTGCAGGGTGATTGTGAAGTGCTTCAGTATTTTAAACCAGAAGAATTAAACTGCTAAAAGCCAGTACTTACGAAGTATGTGAAGCCCACAACAAGCTTTAAATCTCAACGTTACTAAGTGATTTAATTTTGTAGGTATAGAAGGATTCACCTACTCAGGAGAGGCTTAATGAAAAAAATCTGTGCATAAGCAAAGTTTGACGTTTTCTTGCTTTCTTACTTAATTTCTTGCTTTTCCATTTACCCTTGCTTGGCATTTCAACCAGGTAGAAGATATTCTGTGTGACAAAATTAGACACAATTGGGATGAAATACAAAAGTCTTTTATGATGAATGATCCTGAAAGAACTGGTACAATTAGCCTTGCTAAATTGCGAAAGATCCTGGAAACCCACTGTCTTAGTATTTCTGACCAGCACTTTGAGAAGTAAGTGATTTTTAATAATTAATATTGTCCTTTTTGGTACATTGGAGATTTTAAGTAATATTTGTTAAAATTTAAATTTTGAGATATGTTATAAAAGAAAAAATGAAAATGGAAGATAGTATAAAGGATATTTACTTAGTAAGCAATGTTCCTCAGTGATGTTCTGAAGATTGGATTTATTGCTACTATTTTTTATAATATGGATGAGGGGACAAAGAATTTTATATTCATTATTATAGAGTCCCCACTAGCTTTCTGACTTCTAAGATTTGTGCTCAACAGTTCTCAAGTGATTTATAAATTAACTCTGTACTGAGGTTCCTTTGGCTTATGTGATTCAAAAATGCAAAGTATTAATATATTGTATGCTGCAAAACACAAGAAAGTAAGTGTGGGGAAAGGGCTAATGGAGGGAAAAAGATCTGTATTGTCAGAATGAATTTCAATAATAGTGTAGGACAAGGGTGGGTGGTAAACCTTTTTGAGAGCAAGTGTCCAAATTGGTGATAATCTTCTAAAAAAAATCTCTAATGTGCCATACTAATTTTTAAATTTTGAGCAATGATGATCATTGATAAAGCGTGACAGAGACAGATTGAAATAAATTAAGCATTTTAGAATAACTATTCAGAAATTATTAATATTAATCTTTTTAAAAGACAACTTTCTAAATAGTATTGTTATTGTACTTCATATACAGTATAACATAAAAAATGTGAATGTGAAATTATAAGATTTGGTGCATATTCATAAAAGATTAAGAAAAGGAAAATAAATACGCATTACTCTCAGTGAGACTTTTGTTGCTGCATTAATGATGACAAATGTTTTATCCAGCTTGTATTTGGTTGTTTTGAGAGCAATATATGTAGCACCATTTTTATCAGTAAATCTACTCCTATTATTAGATTTCATCATTATTGAAAACAATAACTCACATGAATATTCACAGAGATGCTAAACTACATACAATATTTACTGTTTTTATCACTGAATTTCCAATGTTTTTCCAATTTCAAATCAAAGAATAGAAAATTTAGGCAGAACCAAACCAATGCAAACTGGTCCAACCATTTACTATCCAAATACTGATAGTCTTTACATTATAGACAATAGGTGCAGAAGTAGACCATTCGGCCCTTCGAGCCTGCACCGCCATTTTGAGATCATGGCTGATCATCTACTATCAATACCCGGTTCCTGCCTTGTCCCCATATCCCTTGATTCCCCTATCCATAAGATACCTATCTAGCTCCTTCATGAAAGCATCCAGAGAATTGGCCTCAACTACCTTCTGAGGCAGTGCATTCCAGACCCCCACAACTCTCTGGGAGAAGAAGTTTTTCCTTAACTCTGTCCTAAATGACCTACCCCTTATTCTCAAACCATGCCCTCTGGTACTGGACTCTCCCAGCATCTGGAACATATTTCCTGCCTCTATCTTGTCCAATCCCTTAATAATCTTATATGTTTCAATCAGATCTCCTCTCAATCTCCTTAATTCCAACGTGTACAAGCCCAGTCTCTCTAACCTCTCTGCGTAAGACAGTCCAGACATCCCAGGAATTAACCTTGTGAATCTACACGTCCTCTACAGCCAGGATGTCCTTCCCCAACCCTGGAGACCAAAACTGCACACAATACTCCAGGTGTGGTCTCACCAGGGCTCTGTACAAATGCAAGAGGATTTCCTTGCTCTTGTACTCAATTCCTTTTGTAATAAAGGCCAACATTCCATTAGCCTTCTTCACTGCCTGCTGCACTTGCTCATTCACCTTCAGTGATTGATGAACAAGGACTCCTAGATCTCTTTGTATTTCTCCCTTACCTAACTCTACACCATTCAGATAATAATCTGCCTTCCTGTTCTTACTCCCAAAGTGGATAACCTCACACTTATTCACATTAAACGTCATCTGCCAAGTATCTGCCCACTCACCCAGCCTATCCAAGTCACCCTGAATTCTCCTAACATCCTCATCACATGTCACACTGCCACCCAGCTTAGTATCATCAGCAAATTTGCTGATGTTATTCTCAATGCCTTCATCTAAATTAGGTCTGTGAGGATTTCAAAACATATCATCCAGCATCAAGTCTTCTTGAAATTGTCCAGCTGATACCAAGCCAGGATGAGGTGTTTCCTGTGAAAACATTTTCATTGCACTTGGGTTGTAAAAAGTAACTTGATGCTTCATTTTGCAGAGAAGATGATCATTATGTATCTTTTTTAAGGGGTTTAAAGAATGAAAGAATTGCAGTGTGCCAAAAAATTCCTGCAAGTGCCCTAGATCTACCACCCTGGGTGTAAATGTGGTAGAAAAGAAATGGTTAGAGGTATTGCCTTAGGAAATTCAACAGGGTCAAGAAGAAAATCCATTACTGGAGATGCGCTGTCTCTGAGCAGATTGGTATAAGTAGAATCAAGCAAGTTGCAATGAACTGGAGAACAATGAGTATTTGGTTGAGATTTGTGTAATTTACCAAGTCAAAGGCTGTAGGGAGGTTGAGAAAGGAGAGTTTAGGATTTGGTAAGAGTTCAAGTGGGGGAGATGGAGTGAAGGTTAGTGCACTATGATCATGGTTGATTTTCATTCAAACTATTTCAGTGCTCATTACATTTTCCTGAAAACAAATAAATGCTAGCACAAGTGAATTACTGTAAGTCAGTAAGAGACCTCAGCTTGAATCAGGATTCCTGGCAGAATTGGTATCTGACTGTACCAGTTCCAGTTAAACATGGTGCCTAGGGTGACAAAAGTCATTACATATTAAGAAAATTCAGTGGTTTTGTTTTATATGTTGCCTTGATACTTGCAAGTCATTTTGTATGAGAATTGTGCCTTTCTTGTCTGTTTGATTATTGTGGGGTATATTTCTGTTATTTGGGGTGCATTGCTGCAATTTTGTACCATTGATTCTAGCACCACTTTCCATTGGGGTAGGAAACTTGTTTAAGTTTTATGTTGTCAATTACATGGATAAAACAGCAACAACATGAAAATAAAATTATAAAGTTGGAGGTACAGTTGAGAGATGACAAAAGAGCTCATGAGATATCAAAATATGCAAGTCTTGGAGACAGTTCCAATTATCCTCACAGAGTTGATGCATGTAAGATGATTTTGCTTTGGCCGACCTACCATTACTGAGCTATGTTGTGCTACAGTAGAAGTCAGTGTTAAGGGTCTGGCAAGCACAATGAATACTGTGGTGAGAACACACACAAAATGCTGGAGAAACTCAGCAGGCCAGGCAGCAACTATGGAAAAGATCAATGTTTTGGGTCATGATCTTTCATCTGGACCCAAAACATCAACTGTACTCTTTTCCATAGATGCTGCCTGACCTGCCGAGTTCCCCCAGCATTTCGTGGGTGTTCCTCTGGATTTCCAGCATACATAGACATCCTCATGACTGTGGTGAGGATAACAGTCAGAGTGATGCTAACTGTTGTAGGATTTATGTTTGTGCTCTGAGTCTTTATCATTCAACATATCATTCATGAGTTATTAGTCATTCTTTACAGTACTTCATTACTTTGAATTGTGAGGATAGTCGAACAGCAAAAAAGAAACCAAGTTTTCTACGGGTGCATCAAGTAAACTCCTGGGGGTCACTATCTCAGTGGGTCTGTCCTGGAACCATCATATAAATATTATTACAAAGAAAGCATGGCAGCGCCTTTACTTCCTCAGGAGTCTACGGAGGTTCGGCATGTTATCGAAAACCTTGGCAAACTTCCATAGATGTGTGGTGGAAAGGGTTCTGACTGGCTGCATTATGGCCTGTTATGGGAATACTAATGCCTTTGAGTGGAAAAACCTACAAAAGGTAATGGATTCAGCCCAGTATGTTATGGGTAAAACCCTCCCAACTATTGAGCATATCTACATGAAATGTTGCCTTAGGAAAGCAGCATCCATCATCAAAGACCCTCACCACCCAGACTGCTCTTTTTTCACTGTTGCCATCAGTTAGAAGGTACAGGTTCCTCTGGACTCACACTGCCAGATTCAAGAACAGTTACTACCCCAAAACCATTAGGCTCTTGAACAAAAGGGCATAGCTATACTCATTTAAGTACTCTGTTATATTGTTATTTCATGCTCATTATTTATTTATATCTGCATTTGCACAGCCTGTTAACAGTTTACAGTTTCTGTTCTATAAATGTGCTAAGTATGTCCATAGAAAAAGAATCTCAGGGATGTATGTGGTGACATGTATGTACTCTGATCATAAATTTTACTTTGAACTTTAAAAGATTGTACTCATAAAGCCTTGATACTCTATGCCTCAAGCAAAGAAGTTTCTACATTGGGAAGGGTGCTTCTTATTGAATATTAAACCATCTGCATTGAATAATTTAGTTTGTGTTCAGTTAACATTTATTCTATGAAAGCCTCCAATTTTTGTTTCTTGCACCAAAATTATTTGATTTTCATGACAAATCCAGACACAGATACCAAGCTTTATTGGAACATCTACTCCAAAATAAAGTTGCATATAAAGCAGCTCTTAATGAGCTCTTAAAACTAAGGTTTCACTGTTTTGACTACTTTGGCCTATTCTATTTTGCTGACTGATTAATAAAAGACAGCTTAGTTTGGAAAATCTAGAGCTATTTCAAAAATTTAAGGAGGCAATGAAAACAAGTAAGGCCTAAGAGGTTGTACATGTTGACTTAAAGCTAAAATTCACTAAACTGAAACTCAAAAATTAAAATTCATTATATGGAATCCCCAGTACCTGGCTTAAGTTCTCCCTGCACTTGTTGTGATACTACTGTATTGTGTTTCCACATTGGTTTTAGTTAAAGTTGCAAAACTACTAAACCTTTATCGATAGTGGGTACTAGAAATCCCCGTGTCAGATAAGCTCAAGGAGCTATGCCTGTTGAGAGATTGGCTTAAATAAGTGCAGACGACATTTCCATTTTGTAAAACTAGCAGAATGCAGGGTGTATGTTTCACCTTCTGATATATAGTCACTGAATAAATTGTCATATTATGGATTGAGAGATTTCCTGGAATTAAAAAAGGTGTGAAAACTTTAAAAAAGACATATTCCCAAGGACGCTCCCTGGATTAGAGAGTATTATCTCTATGGAGAGTTTGGACAAACTTGGATTGTTTTCTCTGGAGCATTAGATGCTGAAGAGACACCTGCTTGAGGTTTATAGGTTTATGAGAGGCATAGATAGGATAAGTAGTCTTTTTCCCGATGCATAAATGTCAAATATTAGAGGACATAGCTTTAAGATGAGAGGGAGAAAGCTTAAAGAAGGCATACAGTGAACATTTTTTTTACAAGAGTGACAGATGCATGGAAAATGCTGCCAGGGTAGTGGTGGAAGTAGACATGATAATGGCATCTAATAGGCATTTAGACAGGCATAAGAACATGTAGGGAATGGAGGGATATGGGTTGTGTGAGGGTGGATAAGGTTTAATTTAATTTGACTTTGTTCTCAGCACAGTCATGAGCAGAAAGGCCTGGTCCTGTGCAGTACTATTCAAAGTTTTATGTAATAGAATGATTCCAATGATCAGAATTTACAATTACTTGAAAGATAGGAGAAACTTGAGCTCTCTTGGAGCAAAGAAATTTGAAAGAGATGTTTAACATCATGAAGGAATTAGAGGAATAGCCTATGTGAACAAAGGTAAATAACCGGAAGGCACTGATACAAGAGGTTGGGTTTGAGATTGGATAGTGGAAATAACTCAGTAGTAGCTTTGAGAAGGGAGTTTGGTAAACTCTTGATGAAAAAACAAAGGTAGGAAAGAGTGTGATCAGCTGAATTCACTATTAGATGAATGAAAATCTGTGGAAAATGTTAATAAATCTAGTTCTATAGAGAAAACTGCCCGCACAGAAGTAATCCACTACAATGACTGTATTTCAAGAGTAGCACAGATTTAATGGAGAAAATGGCCTCTTTCTATACTGTACCATGTCATTGATACCACTATACCCTTTGTAATTAACTATAGGGCTGTCAAATAGCTTTTAGGTTTAACAGTGTGATGTTGTTAGGGTATTGTAACAATATGCTTTCTAAATTTGAATCAATGTCTTCATTAACATCAAAATAAACTCCCTCAATGTTTCAGATTGTGCAAGCAGCAACAGAACAACAGCGTACAAGTTTCATATCAGCAGTTCCTGGAAAACCTTGGGGTGACTGACATGCCTAAGATCATCAGCACAGAGGCACCTGTGCTCAATCAACAGCAAGATCAAAAGAGGCAAGGTCACTTCTCCACCAGCACTCAGTGCATCTCTGTTATTTAAAATGCTGTCAAAATCTTGATTGGTTCAAAATGAATATTAGGATGTGATATGCCTTCTAGGAAAAAGCAATTCTGTTGTTATAACTAGAGCCTTAATTCTAGAGAAAAAAAAATTAGTTTTATTGTTAAGTTCCGGAAGTTATAATCCTAGTTGGTTATTTGGCTAATGTGATCGTGAATAGAACATTATGCACAATATTTTGAAAGTATGTTGAAAGTTTGCTGAGATCTCTGATGTTACTATCTGAGATTTAAAATTGAGATCTACTATACACAATAAAATTAAAATTGTCTAAATTGACTGAATAGAAGTGAATCATTGTCAGTGAAACTTCATGGAGTTGTGTAAAACCCTAGCAGTTCTATTTCTGTGATGTTCAGAGTCTGTTTATAAATGATTTTCAAATTTAGATCTAAAGTTTTGCTGAAAATTAACAGGTAAAGTTTCAAAGCTATATTAAGTAAATATCAAGGACTTGGTGAATGTTATCTGCCGTCACTGATTCACTTGGCTAATCTTGTTCTTCACCAAAGATATCATAGATGTTCCTTTCTCTCCACCTCTCACACTATCACATAGTTTTGTTGCATGATATTATTAAGGATAACAATTTTGTTTTCTTCATTACATTAGAGATCTTGAGGTCTTATGAGTTTTACTTTTCCTTTAATAAATAACCATGATTTTCTTCTTAAATTGTGATCCAAGTAAAATAGGATAAAACTTTCTTTGAGTGAAAGGGCACTCATATTGCATCAAATGTCCAATGGAAATTAGTTCCCTTGGTAATAACAAATTATTGATTTAAAATGTAATGTATTGATATTTAGGTACATGAGTCAAAACTGTAAGTTAGCATACCCACAGATGAATCAGAATTATATGAATATCAGTCCCCTCACCCCCCTCCAAAAATAGACTTGACTGAATGAATAAAACCATTTGCATTCATTTTTCCTCAGTATAGTCTCCAAGGAATGATTTCAGAACTGTGAACAAACTGTGAGATTTGTCATTTGGGAAAAAGCAACATCCTTAATTTCCTCACTCAGAGAAACACCAGTGCCATCTACTCGTAAAACATGCTCTATATTTTAAAGCTGTTCTATTACTTAGTTATTTCAATGGATAGCTATAACACTTACTGTTTATGTTTCAGGCTCATAAAGAAAGAAAATGAGGATTCCATGTTTTGCAAGAAGATGACTTTGAACGAAGTGAAGTCAGAGCTTTGGGAACGTATTATCTATTGTGACAGTAACATTAGAAAAAGTTTCCTTACCCATAAAAACCAATGTACTGGCAAAATCAACAAGGAAGGATTCAAAAAGGTTTGAATTTTTCAGTAAAAATAACCTCATTTGATTTAGGGAAGGTAATATTCAATGAGGCAAAATGATAAAGTTAAATGGAGAGGTATCAATCAGTTCAAACTGCATGTCGATGATAATCGTGAATGAAAGTTACAGATGGTTGTTGTTTTACTTCTGTCAGCTTTTTTATTTGCTCTGATTTTCCATTTCTTTTGTTTAGACATAACAGAAGGAAATGCACCAAGTCACATGAATGATCTTTGTCAAAGCATACTACTTTATTCTTTCCCTTTTATGAGGCAATACTTACTGCCTTTCGTCCATTGTCTTCTGCCAGCAATTCCACGATGAAGGATGTTGGTTGATAGGTGATCCAAGAAAGTGATGTTGGTAGAGAAATAATCCCAGAGCATAGCAGCTAAATTTGATCCACTCTCCATTCCATGTGCAGACACTCACTTTCAAACAGGGCCTTGTAAAGTAATAAATTTACTGAGCACAGTCAAGAGGTTAAATATGAAAGAAATTACCTCAGTTTGATTGCTAAATTCGGTGAAGGAAATTTATAGGTAAGTAAATGGTAAAGGGGGAATGAGGAGGCAACAAAGAGATGGAAGTAGGCTAAGAGAGTGGGTATTGTAAGAAGATCAAAAATTGTCCATTTTGACAGGAAGTTTTTAAAAAATCTAAATGATGAGAGATTGCAAAGCTATAAGGTGCCAAAGTATGTGGATGCCTTAATGAAGAATTCACAAGAAACTTCGGTAGTAATTAAGGAAGATAAAAGAAGAGTTTCATTTTTGTTTGTAAATGAAACTGAATACAATTTAGTGAAATTGTGCTTTTGTTATAGAGACAGTTAACATCACAACATCAGGAGTACATCATAAGTCTCCTTATTCAAGGAAGGATGTTAATATATTTGTAACATTTCAGGGTGTATTTAACAAACCAATACTTAGAATGGGAAGATTGTCTTAGAGGGACGTTTGGACAGGAAAGGCATGTCCGCCCAGGGATTTGGTAAATTTAGAGAGGAATTGATTGAAGCATACAAGATTGTGAGATATCCTGACAGTGTAATGATGGGCAGGATGTTTCCTGTCATGAAAATCTAGAACTAGAGATCATTATTTAAAAATGAGTGATCTTTTCAAGATGGTGATGTGGAAAAAGAACTCCCTCAGAAGACTGGGAATCTTTAAAATATTTTTTCAAGGAAAGGTTGGATCAGAATATCTTCAAGGCAGAGGTAGATAGGTTCTTGATAAGTAAGCAAGTAGAGAGTGAAGATGCAATATCACTGCTGGTAGACTGGAATGTAGAGGTTACGGTCAATTAGCAATCATTTTATTTAATGAAAGAACACCTGTAACCTATTCCTGTACCTTAAATTGTCACTAGCTAATTCCAGTAGATTTTAAATATCATTACTCATGCTTTGCTATACTCTTCTTAAGTTCTATTTATCCAGTAGTTGAAAGATAATGGTAGATGTTGTTTAAAAAAAAGCTTATTAATGATTGTATACATGGCATGTATGTCAACAAGTTTCTTTAACTTTGATTAAAATATATATACCTGTTATTTTGCTCTTTTGATACCTTTCCATTATTTTCAAAAGTAAATTTCCAAGATTTTTAAAATTCTGCTTTTATCTATTTTATGCCTGTGGTATTAATGAAGTATTTTCCAATCAATTAAGATCACCGTCAAGTCCACAGCGGTCTCCTCCTTGGCCTCCCACAGTATCCTGGGATAGATCCACTTCAAAGTTTTTCAAAACCTCCAAGATACCCTAGAATTATCAACATACCCCACCCTGATCTCAACATCATTCATGTCCTTCTCCACTATGAATACTGATTGCGATGTACTCATTTAGGACCTTGACCATTCCCTCTGGCTACTTGCGTAAATTCCTCTGTTTGCCCTTGAGTGGACCTACCCTTTCCTATCGTGCTACCCTTTTGCTCCTGATATAGATATAAAATGCCTTGAGGTTTTCCTTAATCCTACTTGTCAAGGACTTTCCACCCCTTTTAGCACTCCTAATTCTTTGTTTAAATTCTTTCCAGATTTCTTTATATTCCTCAAAGGCTTCATCTGATACCAGTTTCCTAAACCTTATACAATTTTCCATTTTTCCTTTAACTAAACTAAAATATCTCTTTTCATTGCAGGTTTCTAAATCTTGCTGTCCTTTCCCTTCATCCTCTTGGTGTTCTGAACTCTAAACAACTGGCCTTTAGCACTCTTACGTTCAGATGTGAAGGTCAAAATTTATTGAGGTAATGCCTGCAGAATGCCACACATTTGTTGGTCTTAACTAACAAAACTGCACCCCACTGGGTCTCTTCTGATATTCCAAATGATATTTCTACTTTCTTTATGGGGTTGCCCTCTAAGTAATTCTGGTGGTTGACAATTTCTGAAATCATGATTACTGATCATTGGTGAAACAGTTTGCCTGTTTCTGTACCCATCCCAACAACTCCACCAAATGGCAGTCTGATTTAGGACCACTAGGGACCGCTACTACACTAGGAGAGGTACTGCTGTCATGATGTGTGAACTGGGAACTTATGAAATTTTTGGTTATTATGCAAAACCAGGGTTGAGAACCATAATTCATGTTGAATATTCATTATGCACATAAGAAAGTTTGTTCCCTGCAGCTAAATAAAATAATGCCTTGGATCAAATCTGTAGCTCCATTTTAGCTTGTGTTTCTATCTGTATTAGAATTTTTAGGCTAAAATCAAATTTACAACATAATGTTCATTCCATTGTTTTCTAGGTGCTACAAGATTGTGGCATAATCATGGACGAACATCAGTTGAACATTCTGGCTAATGTACTGGGATTCAAGAATCAAGACTTGGATTTCCATGACTTCTCTGAACACTTCAAAGGTAGCCAAAATATTGCAAATTCAATTAGAACATTGTCTCTGACACCATCACCAGTCTAAGCAAATCTAGAGATCTCCCATTTACTGCCATCAAACTCATTGTTTCCTTACCCCACACTGCTCGTTTCTATCTCTCACCTAAGATCCACAAACCTGACTGTCCAGGTAGGCCCATTGTCCCAGCTTGCATCTGCCCCACTGAACCCATATCTGCATACCTTGATGCCATTATATCCCCCTTGGCTTAGTCCCTTCCCACCTACATCCGTGACACTTTATATGCTCTTGATCTCCTCAAAAACTTTCAATTCCCTGGTCCTGATTGCCTCATTTTCACCATGTATGTCCAGTTCCTATAAACTTAAATACTCAAGAAGGCCTTAAAGCTCTCTGCTTCTTTCTTGACAAAACACCCAACGAGTCCCCTCCGCCACCAGACTCCTCTCTTTGGCAGAACTGGTCCTTATCCTCAACCAATTCTCCTTTGGCCCTTCCTACTTTCTCCAATCTCAAGGGGCAGCCACGTACACTCGTGTGGCCCCCAGCAATTCCTGCCTTTTTGCTAGCTATGTGGAACAGTCCATGTTCCAAGCCTTCTGTGGTAAAGCTCCCCAACTCTTTCTGAGCTACATTGACAACTGCATTGGTGCTGTTTCATGCACCCACACTGAGCTTGTCAATTTTATCAACTTTGCCTCCAGCTTCCACCCTGCCTTTATCTTCACTTGGTCCATTTCTGACACCTCTTTCCACTTTTTCAATCTTTCTGTTTACATCTCTGGAGACAAACTGTCTAATGACATCTTTTAAACATCTACCAATTCTTCACAGCTATCTTGACTCTTCCCACCCTGTCTCCTGTAAAAATTCTATTCTCTTTTCTCAGTTCCTTCATCTCCACAGCATCTGTTCCCAGAATGAGGTTTTTCTTTCCAGGACAGATGTCCTTCTTCTTCAAAGGACAGTGTTTCCCTTACTCACCATTGATGCTGCCCTCACCCACATCTCCTCTATTTCCCTGACATCCACACTCACCCCATCTTCCCACCAGCTTAACAGGAAAAGTTTCTCTTGTCCTCACCTACCACCTCATGAGCTTGCACATCCAACACATTATTTTCTGCAGCTTCTGCCATCTTCAATGGGATCTTACATCAACAAATCTTTAACTCTCCCCTCAACCCCCAACTCTCCACTTTCTGCAGGGATTGCTCCCTCCATGATTCTCTTGTCCATTCATCCCTCCCCATTAACCCCCTTCACGGCACATCTCCCTGCAAGTGACAGAAATGCTCTACCTGCCCATTCGCTATTGTATTAGGTAGACTAAGAAATTCATTGGCATGAGAGACTATCTTATAAGTTGTTGTGTAGTTTGCCAGTGACTATTTATTCATAGATTAAATCAACCTCCCCTCCATTGACTGTCTTGGGAATGCAGCCAGCATAATCAAGACCCTCGTTCTTCAGTTATTCCTTATTCTCTCTTCTCATGATGGGCCAAATATATGAAAGCATGAACAGCCAGACTGGAGGACAGCTTCTATCCTACTGTTATGTGGCCTCTCATGTGCTAAAAGATAAACTTTGACCTTCCAGTTTACCTAGTCATAGTCTTGCTATTTATTAGTCTACCTGTCTTGCATTTTATCTGCAACACTATATTCTACATTCTGTGTTTTTAAACTCCAGTGTAATAACATATGGCATGACCTATGTGGATGGTATGTAAAACAAACACTTCACTGTGTTTCAGTACGTGTGACGAAATACCAATATCATTGCAGCAAAATTCAGCAGCTAAGACCAAGATCTGTTGTGTTGCTGAATAACTCTTAACTTTATGCACACTACCATTTTGGGGAATTGTGTGAAAGAAAATGATAAAATCCAAGGCTGGGGCTGAGTCCTGAGAGATTGTGAGCTTTAAAATTGAATCAACTGACAATGGTTGTATTATGAGATGGTGGAAAGAGGCGTGATTCAAGGCAGATCGGCATTGTATCAGGTGGGTAGAATAAAATTGAGACCATAAGACATAGGAGCAGAATTAGGCCATCTGGCCCATCGAGTCTGCTCCACCATTCAATCGTGGCTAATCCTTTTTTTCTATCTCCTCCTCAACCCCAGTTCCTGGCCTTCTTCCCGTAACTTTTGATGCCATGTCCAATCAAGAACCTATCGATCTCTGCCTTAAATACACCCTATGACCCAGCCTCCACACTGCATGTGGCAACAAATTCCACAAATTCACCACTCTTTGGCTAAAGAAATTTCTCCTCATCTCTGTTTTGAAAGGGCACCCCTCTATCCTGAGGCTGTGCCCTCTTGTCCTGGACTCTCCACCATTGAAAACATTCTTTCCACATCCCCTCTGTATAGGCCTTTCAACATTCAAATGCTTTCAATGGTTCCCCCATCCTTCTGAATTCCAGTGAGTACAGACCCAGAGCCATCAAACATTCCTCGTATGATAACCCTTTCATTCCTGGAATCACGCTTGTGAACCTCCTCTGGACCCTCTCCAATGCCAGCACATCTTTTCTAAGATGAAGGGCCCAAAACTGTTCACAATACTCAAGGTGAGGCCTCAGCAGTACCTTATAAAGCCTCAGCATCACATCCCTGTTCTTGTATTCTAGATCTCTTGAAATGAATGCTAACATGGCATTTGCCTTCCTCACCACCCACTCAACCTGCAAGTTAACCTTCAGGACATTCTGCACAAGGACTCCCAAGTCCCTCTGCATCTCAGATTCCTGGATTTTCTCCCCGTTTACAAAATAGTCTGCACATTTATTTCTACTACCAAAGTGCATTACCATGCATTTTCCAAACTTGTATTTCATTTGCCACTTTTTTGTACATTCTCTTAATCTGTCTAAGTCCTTCTGCATCCTACCTGTTTCCTCAACACTACCTGCCGCTCCACCAATCTTCGTATCATCTGCAAACTTGGCAACAAAGCCATCTATTCCATCCTCTAACATTGATATACAGCATAAAAAGAAGCTGTCTCAACACTGATTCCTGCAGAACACTGCTTGTCACTGGCAGCCAACAAGAAATTGATCCTTTTATTCCCACTCGTTGCCTCCTACCATTCAGCCAATGCTCTAACCTGTAATTCCATTGGCTCTTAACCTTGGTAAGCTGCCTGATGTGTGGCACCTTGTTAAAGGCCTTTTGGAAGTCCAAATATAGAACATCCACTCCATCCCCTTTATCTATCCTACTTGAAATCTCCTCAAAGAATTCCAACAGGTTTGTCAGGCAGGGTTTTCCCTGAAGGAAACCATGCTGACTTTGTACTATCTTGTCCTGTGTCACCAAGTACTCCATCACCTCATCCTTAACAATTGACTCTAACATCTTCCCAATCACTGAGGTCAGGCTAACTGCTGCCTTCCTCCTTTCTTAGAGTGGAATAACGTTTGCAATTTTCTAGTCCTCTGGCACCATGCCAGAGTCCAATGACTCTGGGGGGTGAGACAATAGGAATAGTGAGATTGGGTTAAGTGGATAGGATATTCAATGTGATTGGAGACCAGTTAAATAAATGGGATTCTGAAGCACAAGTTAGGATTTCAGTGGTCGAGTAGCATTGGGTGGGGGAAAGGGGATAGTGTATTGGGTGGGCAGGTATTCCTTCCCCCATTCTCCCCCACCCCAAACAGATGCTGCTTGTCCTGTAGTCAGATTGATTTTTGCTTCAGATTGCAGCATCTTCAATCTCTTCTGTCTGCAAGTTTAAATCTTTTGAGGAAGCTTTATTAAAGGATAATCTCAGGCATAACTATGACTGAAAATATATTCTCTGTGATTTGCAAATGGTTGTGTTTCTGGCAAGGTTGGCATGATTTAACCCAGAAATCTCAATCACACTTTGCACTAGAAATAGCCAGGTTACAAGAATTCAGTTCTTCTCAATTAAAAGAATTAGGTAAATGAGATGTGGGACATTGTGCTCACCCCTGACCTTGTTACATTGAAACTTGTCGCCCAAATAAGAAGGGCTTCAGATAAGTTGGCAAAACCTTGACCTTCATCAGTCCAATGCATGGTGATAGTGAAAACTACGGACCACTGGATGCCTGGCATCCTTGGAATATACTTTTCCTGTTGCATTTGGTTCTGTCTGCATCTGTAATACTGTCAGTTTAAAGTTGGGAATAATAGACTGCATGCTGTGACTACATCTACGTGACTGACATGAATAGTAGATCTTCAGTTTAGAATGAGTCGATAAACTGCACCACCCATCCAACTGCTATGACTATGTTCTCAAAACCCTTCTCATTACATTGCCTCATTTCTAGAGTTCCATTAATATCCACATCTGAATTCCAAGGAAGGTTTACCGATGTTTCAGCTCCAAGATCGGGGAAAGTTCTGATTTACTAAAAAGTGGGTGGTGTTGGCTCGGGAATACAGTTTGCAAATACAAGGGGTAGGCCATTTAGGACTGAGATGAGGAGAGCTTCCTTTGCTGAGTGTGGTGAACCTTTTGAATTTACTCTGTTAGGTGGCCCTGGATGCACAGTCACTGTGTATTTTTCATAACAGATTTGACCAGATTTTTGGTCAGGAGATAAACGGGTACTTGAGGAAATGGTGCTGGGGTAGAATTTTAGCTATGATCTCTAAGAATGGTGAATAGATTTGAAGGACAAGATTGCCTACTCCTGCTCTTTTTCTTCAAGGTATAATCAAACATTTAATTTAATGATTTCTTTATCCGGATTACAGATTACACAACTGCAAGTCCAGATGTTGCAATAAAACAATCTTCCAGTAAAGGGGCTGACTGGAAAATGAGACGCATGATTGCTGATGATTGTTTTAATTACATCTTTGAAAAAGTGAAACATTCATCTTTGGTAAGGTAATTTAGATAATGCTGAGGAAATGTTGCAGTTTTTACTACTTATGGATATGTGTTACCTGTGAACAATTAAGTTTGTGATTTTTAGTAAATAATTAATATTTTAAAATCATACTCCTGAAACTGGGTGATATTACTAATTATGTATTAATTTTTTTCAAGGATTTACAGGTATTGTTTGACCAATTAGACCGTAACCACGATGGATTAATTACGATGTACGACTTCCGTACTCTGCTTGATGACTTTCCACTTACAGTTACAACAACCGAGTATCATCGATTTTTAGAGATGTTGGGACTTCTACCCGAGTCAAAACTAACATATTTGGAATTCCTTAAGATAATTAGGATAATAGAGTCCAAGCAAGATCAGCGCTGGAATAAATCAGCCCACAAGTCAGTGTATAACTTTGCTTTTTAAAGCTCACTGTTGTATTGTCATCCATTAATTTGTTTGGAAGTGAAAATGTATTGCTTGAATACAAATATAAAGCAAAAAGACTTTAAAATATGCAAATCTGAGACAAAACTTTCCATCATTGTCTGGCAAACGTCAGTAGGAAGCAGGGCTAGGTCTTTTCTTCAGGTGAAGACAGTTATTGATGAATATGATGTTAGTGGAGGTGGTGTTCATGAGGCTGATTTAATGAAAGATATGAAAATAATAGCTGGAGACTGAAAATATATAACAGCATCTCGATTAGACAATGAAAAACGTAAGAATAATTTATAGGTAAAACTAATACAAAGACAGTGAGCAGCTCATAGAAAAGCGGGAAGTGTGGGAAAATGTGCAATATGCTCATTCTTCCATATTTTCTCTGCCTTAAATACTTTTTCAGTTTTATTTCTTTATCTCTGTCAAAGTGATTATTAGCAACATGATCTGATCATTTGAGGGGCTGTGTAGTTCACTTATCTAATCCTCAGAAATACTCTCCATCCTCTTTGTGGCATTATGACTTTTTATGTATATATACAATATAAGGTAAGTTTTTACAGTGGAGGAATTTTGATCAGGATGTTTGTTGCTGATCTCCATAGGTAAGTTTAAGTGTTTTATCTTCCTTTCTCATTCTCATAAATAATGAGGAAATAATTCTGCCTTCCTTGTTTTGCTACTCTCATCCTTCCATGTCCTGCCATGCAAAATCTGCAGAACTGAAAGAAATGCGCAAACGACAACTGAGATGTGTTTTTGTATTAAGAACTCAGAAGGGAGCAGAACATTTAGATGTGTGAAACATGAAACACAAAATATTTTTCTGAAATGTAATACTAAGTCGGTGATAGAACGACACTTAAAATAGTCATCTTGCACATTTAGATACTGCACAACTCACTAATACTTATGGGGATGACATCTTTCTGGACTGTTTCTTCTGCAGTTCTGAACTGAGTGATTAGAAAACCGCAGTGCAAGTTAGTTGTCAGCTTCCGAATAAAATGTAGAAAGATCAGAGAAGTGCAAATAAGAGGGGCAAAGGATAATTTGGCTGCCAACATAAAAGGGAATCCAGTGGTATCTTAAAGGGAAATAAATAATACAGAGCTGTATGTGGACCAAAGAGGCCAATTGTAAAGGATCATAAATTATATCTATTTATGTAAATGGATAGTATGAGTATTTTGCATCTGTCTTTACCAAGAAGTAAGTGAAATTCTGGAATGTTCTAAAAGGGATGGGCATTGTAGCAACCATCTCCAACCATTTGGCTGTGAGCCTGGTGCTACAAATGCTGGTGTGATCATAGCCCAAGTACTGCAGCACTGTATATATGTATGCCTACACCTGTGGTCTATTTACTTGCTTGTATGCTTACCAAAATTTCATGCTATTCTAATTCTCTTTCTATAGTAAACTAAATTTCGTGTTTGACATTCAGTTTTGCAGTGAGCTAGGAGTAAATAATCTGAAACAGGGCTCCAAGGCCCTCAAACTAGGATTCAAATAAAATGGTACAATTGCAATCAGGACAACATTTTAGAGATTTCCTATAATAGCACTAAATAATAAATTAGTTAATCTTTTGGCGGTTGGGAGGCAGGAAGCATTCCTCTATTCATGATATTGACATAAAAAGAAATAATTTTTACTATGATAACTTCCATTTATTTGTAGCTCGAGAGAGGACACAGATAACACTTACCTGATTTGTGAGCAGGCCCATGACCACTTATCTAATAAAGCAAAAACAAAATGGCATGAGATGATCAAGGTAAGAAGAAAATTCTGATGTGATGTTCCAGTATTTTCTTTTGGCTTATTGTTTTCTCGCTATAATTTATTAAGAGACTGTACTGACTAATTTGTATATATACTATATGTTTTTCACTGTTTTATATAATTTTTATTCTTTATTTCACTAAATTATGGCTTCCTCTTCCATTTGGAAAATGTAGGTACAGGTGTCCCCCGTTTTATGAATGTTTGCTTTACGTCACTTCGCTTTTACAAAAGACCTACATTAGTAACCTGTTTTCGCATTACAAAGAGGATTTTCACTTTTATGAAAATGTTTCCCATATAAATTAATGGTTCTTCTCTTTATGCCATTTCGGCTTAAGAAAGGTTTCATAGGAGTGCTCTACCTTTGTAAAGGGGGGGGACACCTGTGATTGTAATTATAATATTATGTCCTGATGAAGGGTCTCGGCCCAAAACGTTGACTGCTCATTTCAACGGATGCTGCCTGACCTGCTGAGTTCACCCAGCTTTTGTACGTGTGATTATAATTTGTTTGGGATTTAATAATGTGTCCAAAAGCTTTTGCTTTGGACTCAATCAAAATATTCCATTAGTGTTTAGAAAACTTTTTAATTGTTCTAGCTTCTGCTCAGACTTGTTTCCATAACACTGCAGATAAAAACTTCTATGAATTAGTGCAGTCCGGCAGTGTCGTAAGACTTTGTAATTAAAAGCATTTTCTGGTTCACTTGATGCAGGTAATTAAATTAGAAATGGGTGTCAATGCATTGTTAATCTGTTCATGTAGCTTCAGTTTAATGACTGAAAATTAAATAAAAACAACATAGAATTTATTATTACATTGGTATACTGTGTCAAATTCTTAGAGAATTAATCTATTTAGCAGTTTTTAACATTGTTGTCATTGTGTTTATAAAATATATATAAATTATAAACTTTGGAAGAAATTACAAAAGTAAATAAAATTTGCAATGATAGATAATTCAATATGTAGGGAGTGTCAGTTTTGTGATTGTGGTCAGCTTTACTTTTTAAACTAATGCAAAAGTAACAAATTGTGATAGACATTTGCTGAATATTGGGTTCTCTGATTCATGGTTTGATTGATTTGGGCAATTTGAGGAAAATCCAGTTACTACCTCAACCTTTCTACCAAATATACAAAGGTTGCTATCAAACATAAACTGAGAATAATGATATTTATATTTTCTAGGCCTTTAATCAGATTGATTCTGAAGGTAACCCTATTGTGCAAAAGAGGGATATAAAGGAACTTTTATGCCGGCCCTGTATGCCAATTTCACCCAAACAATTTGAAACACTTTGGTCCTGGTAATGACATTTCATTCTTCTTCGCCACCTCTTGTCTTTTGAAGTTGATTCATGTCTTAACTAGAGTTGTGATAGAATAGTATCTTGATGAAATGGTCATTCATTATATCTAAACTTAGAGACAGTATGTAAGTTAATCAACTGTGAAAGAACTCAAAACCTTCCTTAATATTTCCTTCACTTGACTTCCATGAGCTTTTACCTAGTGTTGTAAGATATTATAAGAAGAGATTTTGATAATTGTCTTTTTCCTGCTCTCAGTTTCCCCGTCCCCTTCTTAATAGGCCATGATTTCAGTTCAAACAAGTCAACTGCAGGATGAAAATTAGCATACACCACAGATTATGTTTCAGACTTTCTTCGGCTTGATGATATCATTATACATTTGATAATCAATCATCAACTAATTAATTAAAGTAATATTTTACATATCTTAAATTACTGTATATTTGAATCATGGAATTTAGATTTTCTTCCCCATGTATGTTTGCACCTGTGGCTAAATTGTTTTCATGGATTAGAATTCTCTTTTACTACAAATTTTTCTCATCTTCACTCCATTTCATGTGTAACCCCTGGGTCACCTCAGGCATCGCTCAAACTCGTTCTCGTCTAGGGGGAGCAGCCTTCGGCCCCGCCAAACTGGGTAATCAGCTGCTGTGGATGCTGTGTGATGTCCCCGCCTCGCCCAAAAAGAGACAGTACACCTTATGCGATTAAATGAGTACAATTTATAAAGATTACTATAACTAAGCGATTACTAACGATACAGTATATATGAATAAGAGAAAAAAAAAAGAAAAGGCGCCAAACTTATCAAAGTCCAAACCACTTCGTGCACAATCGTTGGAGCTCAATTACTGAAGTCTTCTGGTATTCGATCCCCTCCGAACTCCTCGACCCGCCTCCTGGGACCCCACGGTGGTCGACCAGACGCTCCACACTCCTCTGTCTCCCTCTCCTCTCCTCATCGAAACCCTTGGGCCGGGGACCCCCACTGTGGTCCGTTCTGTCGCCCAGCTTCCAGCATCCCGTCCTCTCTCTCTCACTCCATCGCACCGACTCCCCAAAAGCCCCGCCAACAATCAGTTTACAGTCCCAAACAAGCTTCCAGCACTTATCATAACAAAGAACCTAGCATTCCTACTATTAATACAGGCGCCAGCATTCCTACTTGTAACAAAACAAAGACGCCATTTTGATTACATACACAGTAACAAAGAAAAAGAAAAAAAACCCCCGTTACACTTGCTATTCTTTAATAGCATTCCTTAAAGCTCATATTCTAATGAGAAGAGTATTCCCTTATTATACATCCCAAGATCTGTTCTTGTGGATTATCTTGAAAAGTTTTGTTTATGTTAAAAATATTATGCACTTGGTCAATTCTTGTTAAAATTCAATGTAGATGGAAGCTGCATTTTTTGTTGAATTATTAATTAAGAACATTTGAAAGTGAATTTAGACGAAGGAGCAAATGAGTTAAACAGCATAATTGCATTATAAAATAAAAGTATAATCTTGGATTTAAAACAGTATTATTTCAGATATGACGTGTCAATATAAGTACCTTAATATGAAGTGTTGCATGAGTAACTACAGAAAAGGAGAGTATTCTTAGAGATGGTATATATAATTATCTGGAGAGACAGGGTCTGATTAGGAACAGTCAACATGGATTTGTGCGTGGAAGGTCATGTTTGACAAATGTTATTGAATCTTTTGAAGAGGTTACTAGGAAAGTTGATGAGGGTAAAGCAGTGGATGTTGTCTATATGGACTTCAGTAAGGCCTTTGACAAGGTTCCACACGGAAGGTTAGTTAGAAAGGTTCAATCGTTAGGTATTAATATTGAAGTAGTAAAATGGATTCAATAGTGGCTGGATAGGAAATGCCAGAGAGTAGTGGTGGATAATTGATTTTCAGGTTAAAGGCCGGTGGAGGCTAGTGGTGTGCCTCAGGGATCTGTACTGCGTCTAATGTTGTTTGTCATTTACATTAATGATCTGGATGATGGGGTGGTAAATTGGATTAGTAAGTATGCTAATGATACTAAGATAGGTGGCGTTGTGGATAATGAAGTAGGTTTTCAAAGCTTGCAGAGAGATTTAGGTCAGTTAGAAGAGTGGGCTGAAAGATTGCAGATGGAGTTTAATGCTGATAAGTGTGAGGTGCTACATTTTGGTAGGAATAATCAAAATAGGACATGCATGGTAAATGGTAGGGCATTGAGGAATGCAGCAAAACAGTGATCTAGGAATAATGGTGCACAGTTCCCTGCAGGCGGAATCTCATGTGGATAGGGTGGTGAAGAAAGCTTTTGGTATGCTGGCCTTTATAAATCAGAGCATTGAGTATAGGGGTTGGGATGTAATGTTAAAATTGTACAAGGCATTGGTGAGGCCAAATTTGGAGTATTGTGTACAGTTCTGGTGACCAAATTATAGGAAAGATGTCAACAAAATAGAGAGAGTAGAGGAGATTTACTAGAATGTTACCTGGGTTTCAGCTCCTAAGTTACAGAGAAAGGTTGAACAAGTTAGGTCTTTATTCTTTGGAGTGTAGAAGGTTGAGGTGGGACTTGATAGAGGTATTTAAAATTATGAGGGGGATAGATAGAGTTGATGTGGATAGGCTTTTTCCATTGAGAGTAGGGGAGATTCAAACAAGAGGACATGAGTTGAGAGTTGAGGGGCAAAAGTTTAGGGGTAACACGAGGGGGAACTTCTTTACTCAGAGAGTGGTAGCTGTGTAGAACGAGCATCCAGTAGAAGTGGTAGAAGCAGGTTTGATTTTGTCATTTAAAAAAAAAATTGGATAGGTATACGGACAGGAAAGGAATGGAGGGTTATGGGCTGAGTGCAGGTCGGTGGGACTAGGTGAGAGTAAGCATTCAGCACGGACTAGAAGGGCTGAAATGGCCTGTTTCAAATGTGCTGTAATTGTTATATGGTTATAAAAGTTTCTCCATCTCTGAAATATTTAGTTCTAATTTCAAGGCAGTAGTTTTGCTTCAAAAATTCATGCACAAAAGATTGAATACCAATCAAAATGTAATTAGCGAAAGTTCTGCCTAATTCTTTCCTCAGACACCCTCAAAAGGTAGTTAATATGAGCATGCTCAAAATTATATGCTCATAAAACTATCTACCAAAACACAAAATTAGTGGAGACTGCACTTGCATCAAAATTCATTTTAAAAATATTTTTATGTTTGATTATCTTAAAATACTGTTTGTTATTTCTTCAGTCTAATCCTTAAGTTAATTAAATTAATGGAAATTTAATATGGTAAAATCAAAATAAGAATATAAAATCTGCTTGTATGAGTTCAGAAAGTTCACAACAGTACTTAATTTTTGGTAGCTCACAGTTACTTACTTTCCCTTCCACAGAAACTGTGTTGCATTGAGGCTGAAATTTTGTCACAATGATGAGTTCATTAAATGAGTTTGATTCACAATTTATCCATTCCTCTAACAACTTTAAAAGTGCATCTGGGCCAACACACTTTAAAAGCTTTGCCAAAGAATTCCTACATTCATTTGTGTTGCTGACTAAGTTATTGTACTACAATATAAATAAGTTGACAAAATGCAAACCAGAACTGATTTATGTGCCATAATATTGGCCAAAAGGAAATGTAAACTTGCTGCTGGAAAAATTGAATATTTAGGGAGCACAGGTGGTCTCTGGCCTGTGCAGTGCATGTTCAGCAGAAAATCCAAAAGAAGTGGTAGAATGAGACGAGGCATTCTTCTTGACACCAATGTTATAAAACCAAAAGAGAGAATTTCTCTGGATATTCATTCTCAAAGTTTCATTCTTCAAATCAAGTAGCCAAGCTTCTTTTCTGTTCCACAGAACAACTTAGGTACCTGTCTTTCACTAGTGAATCACAGAGCACAACAGACTAGCAGAAAATGAGGACAGCTGACAGCTGCGGCTCATTTGGCCGAATTTAGGCCTTATTGCAGACCCCTGATATTAAAATATGATGCAGTCGGCTACATCATTAGACATAGTACCTTTCCAGCAATAAAAGGGTTCTTTCTAATCTCAGTTGGATGTAATAGTGCAACCACCATTGTAGACGATTTATCCACAATGTGCTTACTGGTAATTATCACTCAATCAGCATCACTAAAACAGATAACCTGGTCTTTATTGATTTTTGAGGAAGCTTAGCATGTTTAACCATATGTCATATGTTAGTGACATATGTCAGCAGTGACTAAATGTCAAATACCACATTGATGAATAAGCATTTTGGATATACTGAGGGAAAGAAAAACACTGCATAGATGCTTTTCATCTACTCTTTTCCTTTATTCCTATTGACATTAATTTCCGTTTGCATGTATTTTATTGTCCTGCAGGTATGATCCTGATAATAAAGGTTTTGTGACTTACTTTGAGTTCCTGCAGAAGCTCAGGAGTAGGTTTGGATCACAAATCCAGTCAGACAGAAAACAAATTGTTCCAGAGACCAAAAACAACTTAAAGGACAGATCTGAACAACACCAGGTCAATGCAGATAGCATCCAAAAACAGAGACTTCATACAGGCAAATTTAATATCAAAGAATTACAAAAACAGCTCAAGTAAGTACAGTGCACATTTTCAACTGTTCTTATTAAAGCAGTTAGTGAGTTACAAAGGAAATTTAACACTTGGTTATGGTATAAGGTTTGTCAATGAACTTAGTTAAAAATGTCTATCATTGGCACTATGGAAATATCAAACTCAAAGAGAAGGGGTTATTTGGTAATGCTACATTGTCAAAGAAAAGCTGCATATAGTTGGGGAGAGCAAGCAAATTAAAAATTGGAGTCATGGTGTTGCAGCCTATCTCTATGTTATTCCCTTTGGATATGACTGATTGATGGTATTTCCTAATTATTCTGGGTGATCAGGTGTACAGGATAGCTTGTAGAGATTTCCATTTGCTGTTTTTCAGATAAAATGAAACATTAGTGGAGTACTTAGTAAAGAGATAAGCGTGTAAGTACTAGGATCCACCTGGGACTTACTCATAAAACTTCTGTTGAAGAGAATGCCTTGCTGCAACAAAGGGTAATAGTATCTGACAGGGTAGGAATGAGAGGTGGGGAAAATATTAATTGGAAAGAAACCAAAGGGGGCAAATGAAAGAAACTGGTATTTCCTTTACAAACACTTTCCGGTTTTCTCTTTAGTCAGTTGAAAACAAATTTTACAGCATCTTTTTCCAAAGATCAATTGCAATAATTGGTAATTAAAATGGAGAATTTTTACATAATATTCAGAATCTTCTGAGGTTGTGTCCAATGTAACTCTTGAAATACAGTGAGTTTATGTTTTAAACGTTCATGTCAAATTCTGGATGTGTAGCCCATAAATTCACAAGAATTGTCTGTAATTCAATGAGAGTTCAAATCATCAACTTTCTATTTGTGCTGTCTCTAAATGGTGATTTGAAAACTTATTTTTATTCATGAAATTTAGGTATTGTTAGCAAGCTCAGTATTTATAATCTCTCCACATTGTCTCCAAAATTCTTGGATGCTTATGCCACAGAAGGAAGCCATTTGCCCTTTTAAGAAAGGGCTTTTCAGTACTAAGTCTGTAGCTTTGTTGATTACAGCACACCATACTTTTTCAAATACTTCCTAAATAAGTAAAGGGTTACTAACCCACACCAATCTCATTATTCATGCATTCTTTGTGTACTACCACCAGGTATCTCTGAACGGGTTCTGTGCCCTCTCCAAATGTGTAGCCTCATGTTTGTGTGGAATTGAATTTCATTTGACATATTTGCCTTTACCTGATCTAGCAATTGTACAGAGTTTTGGTGAGAGCACATCTTGAGATTTCATCTCTATTTCTAACAAAATATACTCACCTTGGAGGTGCAAAAGACTGACCTTGTCTGATTGAATCATTGTGCTTGTGGAATGAGGAGAAATTGAATAAGTTTGAGTGAAGCACACTGGAATTTGGGATAAATACTGTGAAGCTTTGGCTGGAGAGTTAACTGGGGGGTAATGTAGTTTCTAAATATGACTGGTTATTTAGAATAGAGATGGGAAGAACTTCCTTTATTCTGAGAGCTGAATTTTCTACAGTGAATATTTAATTATTGAGGTGATTATTGGATTACAGGCCTCTAAAGGAATCAAATGTTTTGTAGTTCAAATGGGAAATGAGACTTGGCTGTGCCCTTAACTCCAAAGTTCAGGAAGTTAGGTGGTCAATTCCTGTTTCTGCTTTATATATTCTTCACATCATACTGGTTCAACTGGTTCTAGAGTTGCAAATAATGTTGGTTCATTGCCTTCTCAAAGGGTAATTATAATTTAATGGATTTGAGATAATCACATTGGTATTTGTATTTTGATGTTAATTTATTGATTTAAATTCCCAACCAGTTATGATGATTGAGCATTACTTTGAATATGTGTTATTAGACCAGTGTTCAAACCTCTAGACTTCTGGTCCACCACCAAAACTACAATGCTATCATCCTGCTAAAATATCTTGTGACAAAAATATGTATGAAAACATTTGCTGTCTTCCAATAAGAGGAAGCTTCTGAATCATAACTGATAGAGGTAGCATGTGCTTTACTGCTGACAAAAATAAAAGTTTGGAGCTTGATTGTAATATATTAACCACCTACTTTTTTTTTGTTCTTTTGACCTCCAAGAGCTATGTTCAGGGATCACCACAAGGGTTTTAATGAAACCTTTTCTAAACTAGACAAATGTAATGATGGCTGCATAACAATAAGTGATTTCCAGAGTGTACTGAAGGATCATAACTACCAATTGGGACAAGAACAACTCAAACAACTCCTGGTCAGGTATGAGCATAAAATGAATGTCACAAAACTTTTGTACAAGGTGTATCTACATCAAATTGTGTTGATGAATTTGGAGAAGTTATTTGGAAAGACAATCTTCACAAATATTTCATTATTGGAAACATTAGTTTGAAGTTGAAACCAGTTTCCTGAAGGTTCAAAGGTTCATTTATTATCAAAGTATACAACTCTGAAAATCTTCTGCTCCGGGTAGCCGTGAACCCAAGAGAGAAAAGAAAGGCAGTACGAGCATCAATCCCCAAATCCCTCCTCCCGCACAAAAAAAAAATGGTACAGGCACATCGATCCCCAAATCCCTCCTCCCACACAAGAAAAAGAACAAAAGTGGTACAGGCACATCGATCCCCAAATCCCCCCTCCCACACAAGAAAAAGAACAAAAATGGTACAGGCATATCGATCCCCAAATCCCTCCTCCCACACAAGAAAAAGAACAAAACTGGTACAGGCATATCGATCCCCAAATCCCTCCTCCCACACAAGAAAAAGAACAAAAATGGTACAGGCACATCGATCCCCAAATCCCTCCTCCCACACAAGAAAAAGAACAAAAGTGGTACAGGCACATCGATCCCCAAATCCCTCCTCCCACACAAGAAAAAGAACAAAAGTGGCACAGGCACATCGATCCCCAAATCCCCCCTCCCACACAAGAAAAAGAACAAAAATGGTACAGGCACATCGATCCCCAAATCCCTCCTCCCACACAAGAAAAAGAACAAAAGTGGTACAGGCACATCGATCCCCAAATCCCTCCTCCCACACAAGAAAAAGAACAAAAGTGGTACAGGCACATCGATCCCCAAATCCCTCCTCCCACCCAAGAAAAAGAACAAAAGTGGTACAGGCACATCGATCCCCAAATCCCTCCTCCCACACAAGAAAAAGAACAAAAATGGTACAGGCACATCGATCCCCAAATCCCTCCTCCCACACAAGAAAAAGAACAAAAATGGTACAGGCACATCGATCCCCAAATCCCTCCTCCCACACAAGAAAAAGAACAAAAATGGTACAGGCACATCGATCCCCAAATCCCTCCTCCCATACAAGAAAAAGAACAAAAATGGTACAGGCACATCGATCCCCAAATCCCTCCTCCCACACAAGAAAAAGAACAAAAATGGTACAGGCACATCGATCCCCAAATCCCTCCTCCCACCCAAGAAAAAGAACAAAAGTGGTACAGGCACATCGATCCCCAAATCCCTCCTCCCACACAAGAAAAAGAACAAAAATGGTACAGGCACATCGATCCCCAAATCCCTCCTCCCACACAAGAAAAAGAACAAAAATGGTACAGGCACATCGATCCCCAAATCCCTCCTCCCACACAAGAAAAAGAACAAAAATGGTACAGGCACATCGATCCCCAAATCCCTCCTCCCATACAAGAAAAAGAACAAAAATGGTACAGGCACATCGATCCCCAAATCCCTCCTCCCACACAAGAAAAAGAACAAAAGTGGTACAGGCACATCGATCCCCAAATCCCCCCTCCCACACAAGAAAAAGAACAAAAATGGTACAGGCACATTGATCCCCAAATCCCTCCTACCGCACAAAAAAAACAAACAAAAATAGAACAGGCACATCAGACCCCAAAAAACAAGAAAGACTGCAAGGAACACAGGACATGAAGAACTATTAGACTGAAGGTGGCCTTAATAGTAACTGATGGAATTGTACTAAAATGTGAGAACCTTAACCGACTTATGCATCAGTTTCCTATATTATTTGTAATGAATGAATGTTTATTTCAGTGTACACAGCAGCAAGCAAATATGTTTTCTTCTGTCTTGCTCATCTGGTCACTTTTCACCAGTTGCTCAGTTCTTAAAGATAATTCATGGTTCTTATTTCAGTTATATTTGTAAATTGTGGATCATCTTTATACCTCAAAATTATGTTAATATATCATACACACAGTTCTGGAGGAGCTCAGCAGGTCAGGCAGCATCTATGGAGAGGAATAAACAGTCGATGTTTATAAACTGTTTATTCCACTCCATAAATGCTGCCTGAGTTCCTCCAGGGTTTTGTGTGTGTAACTCCAGATTTCCAACATACACAGAATCTCTTGTGCTTATGTTGATGCATGTTGACTTTAAAAAGTATCTGGAAATCATACAAGCAGGGAAGGTTTCTAGTCTGTCCATGCTTTAGCTAAAATGGACAGTTTATAAAATATTTTCATGCCCATTTTTTGACAGCCAAGTTTAAATTTTCCAAGCATGTATTACCTAAATCAATAGTGCACTTCTTTTTATTTTGCTGGGAAGAGACAGATAGAGGACGGAGGCACATTTAAAATCCAAGCTACTTCTAAGAGACCTGTTTTATCTTAATTGTATGTAACTAGGTGTTGATATACTTGTGACTGCTCCATTCAGTGCCTCCACGTTGCTGCATTTAATACTGCTCTGCTACCTCTTCATTGTCTCAGTCTCACTGCTCCAGACAAAGGCCCCTCACTTCACTCATTGCACCTATACTGGTCCATTTCCAGCTCTCCGGAAATGTGCCCACTTGTATCATGCACTAAAGGAAAATGAATAAAACTACAAGTGCTGGAATCTGAACCAAGAGCAGAATTGCTGGAAGTACTCAGACAATTGAGTAGCATTTATGGAAAGAGAAAGCAGTTAATGTTTCAATTTGAAGTTCCTCCACTATTCTGATGAAGGGTCTTCAATCTGAAATGTTAACTGGTTACTCTTTCCACAGATGCTGCTTAACTAACTGAATGCCCCAGGTATTTTATTTTGCTGGCAGATTAGGCCACATGGAGAATTCATAGATTGGCTTGGCCATAGGAGATGGAGGGAAGTGTTGAGGGGTGGTATTCTGGCTGGAGATTGGTGACCAATAGTGTTCTGCAGGGATCAGTGCAGGGACCTGTGTTGTTTATGATATATAATCAGAATCAGACATTATCACTGATGTATATGGCATGTGGATTCTTCTGCTGCAGCTGTACGGTGCAAGGAAATAAAATTACTGGAAATTACAAAATAAATAATATAAATAAAGATAAGAGTAATATAATTATTTAGATGAAAATGTACTTTGGCTGATTAATGACTTTGCAAACAACGCGAAAAACATTGTTGTGGATAGTGAGGAAAGTTGTCAAGTGGTTCAGCAGGATGTAGACTAGTTGGAAGTATGGCAATTGGAGTTTAATACGTAAAACTGTGTGGTGATGCACTTTGAGAAATAAAATTTAACAGGCAAGTATATAGCAAATGGCAGCATACTGAGAAGGATTGATGTACAGAGTGATATTTGGGTACAAATCCATAACCCCTTGAAAGTGGCAACACAAGTAGATTGGATGGTAAAGAATGTGTATGGCATATTTGGCCTAATCAGTCAGTGTGTTGAGTATAAAAGTCGTCGTGCTGCAGCTGTGTAAAACATTGGTCTAGCCACATGTAGAGAATTTTGAAAGGGGATGAGTTTATCGGAGATTTATGTTGTGATTTTTTTCTTAGAACAGGTGCTTGGAACATGCTATTGGGGCAAGTGCTGGAAGCAGACATGATAGCAGTTTTTAAAGGGCATTTAGACAGGCATGTGAACAGGCAGGGAATAGAGGGATATAGACTATGTGCAGTTTAAATTGATGTCATGGTCAATACAAACTCTGTACTGTACTGTACTGTACTATGTTCTAGCTTATTCGGTAACTAGTATATACCCTGAGTGCATATGTCACTGATAAAAACTTACAAGTCTGTACCTATCAGTACAGTGCCCATTTATTGTTATAGATTTGACTCCACCAGTATAAGACAACTTTGTTTAGAACTGAGATTTTTCTTAAGATCTTAAGATTGATTCTGTCATGGTCTCTTGAATTCTCATCACTGAGTTCCCATCCCAGGCCTAGCAAAAGGTAGATCTTGATACTTATTTTCAAGTGGGACTCAAGGCCTTGTGTTGGGAGAGCTTCAAAGTCTGGCCCTTGCTCTGATGGGATTTGGAATCCAAGTTTGGCATTAGGCAGGGCAGCTGGGACAGACAATGTGGGCAGGATCGGCCCAAAGGCTGGAGTTACCCACCAAGATCAAGATTGTTGTATTTAGTTTGGCATTTTTTTTCAATTTGATCTGTTATTTTAGAACATGGCACATAGAACACTGCAACACAGTACAGGCTCTTTGGCCCACAGTGCTATGCTGACCCTACAATCCATTCCAAGATTAATCTAACCCTTCTCTCTTACATACCTGTGGTAAACTATGTATACCTGTCTGGACATGCCCCTCTGCTGACCTCTCCTGTGGCTCTTCCCACAGACCCCTATATAAAGGCGATTGGGGCACTGCTCCTCCCTCAGTCTCCGAGATGTCGTGCTCCCTTTTTGCTGCTAATAAAAGCCTGTCGTTCACTTCCAGTCTCCAAGAGTTATTGATGGTGCATCAATACCCTTCCAATTTTCTTTCATCCATGTGCCTATCTAAGAGTTCCTTAGATGTCCCAATAATGTATCTAATAATGTTGTTTAAAAAAAAACTTTCCTCTACCATCCTCCTTATAGATATTCCACCTTAAAATTGTGTCCCCTTGTATTAGCTATTTCCGCTCTGAGAATAGTCTCCGGCTAACTGCTCAATCGATGCCTCTTATTATCTTGTACACCTCTATCATTACATTTCATCCTTCTTTGCTTCAAACCCTAGCTCACTGAACCTATCCTTATAATATATGCTCTCTAATCCGGACAGAACCTGGTAAATCTCCTCAGCACCACATCCTTCCTGTAATGAGGCAACCAGAACTGGATATTTCAAGTGTACTCTAACAAGGGCTTTATAAAACTGCAGCACAGAAATGGGGTTCTTGAACATAGGTCCTTGACTAATAAAGGTCAACACACCATATGTCTTCTTAAACTCCCTATCAACTTGTGGGGTAACTTTGAGGGGACTATGCATCTGGATCCTAAGATCTCTCAGTGAATCACTGCACACTTTTCCCTAAATGAACTCTGTCTGCTACTTCTCAGCCCAGCTCTGCATCTTGTCAGTATCCTGTTGTAACCTATGACAATCTTCTACACTATTCACAACTCCACCAATCTTTGTGACATCTGCAAAGTTATTGGCCATTCCATTTTCCATTTGCTCATCCAAGTAACTCGTAAAAATCTCAAAGAGCGGGGGTCCTAGAACATATCCCTGTGGAAAACTACTGGTCACTGACCTCTAGGCAGAAAATCTACCATCTTCAGGCAGAAAACCTCCATCTCCAACCACACTCTGCCTTCTATGGACAAGCCAAATCTGAATCCATACAGCCAGTTTCCCTGGATCCCATTTTACAAATACTTCTTTTTAACTACTTTCATCTATTTTCTATACTGCAAAGAAATTATACTTTATCAATTGGGATGGGTATTCTTCCTGTCCTTCAAGACCTGGAGCAAATAGATTTCCTTGTTCTTGCAGTACCTAATCCAGTTATATCCAAAGAGACACACTCAATAATGCAGGTTTGTCAAATTATTTTGATGAGCTTGACTCTTTTTTTTAAAAAAAACTATTATAGACAAGACATCAGCATCAAATAGCTTGAAGTCTTGATTTTTCAAAAGTGCTTCATCTCTTTACCATGCATGAAGATAGAACCAAACAAATATTAGTTAGTACATGCTGTAAAATTCTTTTGGAAAACAGATCGATTGAAGGAGAATGATAGTACTTTGGATTTAACGATATGCAGTGAAAGTGTATTTAATATTGAATAAACTCTTCTTGGGCTTCCAGCCAGGTACAGGTATTGATTATAACTGATGTTTCAGTGACCAACTCTGCCTAGAGTTGGTCATTAAAATGTCAGTTATAATTGATATCTGTACCCGGTTGGAAGCCCGAGAAGAGTTTGTTTGTCATATACGCTGGGAAAGCGCTTGATCCTTAGTGTATATTTAAAGTATTTAAAGTTTCCTTTATATAATTTTTAAAACTCCATTAATTTCAGAGAAATTTAAATGTATGTTAAATTTTTTTCAGTTTGTACTTTAATCACTCAAGAACTGAATGTAAAGTCAATGTTTTTATCGAAAGTACCGCGAAATCATGGTGTGTGACAGGATCATGTGTTTACTGAACATTAATCATGATTTGTGTTTAATATTGCAAGTTATAATATGGAATAGTGATGCAAACATAATGAAAATAATCAATGAAATAGGTACTTCAGAATTAAAGACTGTTGGCTGCTAAACATTTAGAGATTTGCCACGTAGTCTCGGAGCTGATGCTCAGCAAGTGGACTGATAGAGGCTTTTTCCCAGGGCTGAAATGGCTAGCACAAGAGGGCACAGTTTTAAGGTGCTTGGAAGGAGGTAAAGAGGGGATGTCAGGGGTAAGTTTTTTTACGCAGAGGGTGGTGACTGTGTGGAATGGGCTGCTAGCGACTGTGGTGGAGGTGTATACAATAGGGTCTTTTAAGTGGCTCCTGGATTGGTACACAGAGCTTAGAAAAATAGACGGCTATAGGTAACCCTAGGTAATTTCTAAAATAAGTACATGTTTGGCATAGCATTCTGGGCCAAAGGGCCTGTATTGTGCTGTAGGTTTTCTATGTTTCTATGATATGTTCCAGTTAAGTTTCTGGAAATTTACTGAAATAGTGGAATAAAAAGGTGCTGGAATAGCTGAGTGCTCTTTTAAAAATCGCTCTATTACTCTTTTCCACTGTCTCATCTTTCATAATCCTATCACCCTGCCTCAGGTTGGAAATTCCACTGTATAACAGCAAGTTTTCATATTCTCATTTCTTGCGGGCCATTGAGGGTATTGAAGACAAGTCTTTAAAGTGTGGGTCAAAACTTACGTTGATTCCACATGAAAACATTGAAACCCCATCTCCAGAAAAAGTGATCACTAGACTAAAGGGGGTTGTCCTCAAATCCTATGGGGCATTGTTTAAGGTAAGTGTTTTTTTTTGTTTTAACAGTCAGGATAGGTGTAATGTAAATAAGATAGGGTTCAGATGGTTCTGTTGTGTACTTATATTTCAGTAATATTTGAGTAATTGTGTGTGTATGTGTATAAATTTGATTAAGTGTTCTTGTTGTTTTAAATAATTATTGATTATATGTAAAAGTAAGTGAATTGCATTTGTCAACACACTACCATGTGATACATGCTTAAAGTAAACATGAAGTTAGACCCACATTCTGAGACACCAGTAACCTCTTTTGAGTTAATTTAATATTTTGATGTTAGAAAACATAACATTGGTTACGAGGTATTTTATAACTGAACACAAGACGGCTTTTGACCTGTTGAGGCGCAACGTGATGTTCGAACATGGCCAGTAAAAAATGCAGCCCAGCACATACAGAGATGGTTGAGTTTTAAAAAAAAACCATTACAGCATATTTTCTTTGGAAGGGAAGATACGATCGTGTTTTTAAAACAAAAAGTCAGAAAATGGAAGAATTCACAGGTTCATAAAGTGTGAGAGCTGGGTGATAATCATAAAAGAAGGCAGAAATAGCTGGCTACATTGGAAAGGCAGACAAATTTGATTACACAACAGGCATTCAATGATATTTTCAAGCAGCTGAAATAGCCAATCAGAAATGAGTACCAATTGTTGCGTGCATTGGGTTTAAAGGCATACAGTTTGCTTCAAAATTTGACTGTTTCAACCAAACATCCAAAATGAGCTTTGCTAATATTGTCAAAGTAATGCAGGAACATTTAGAATCAAAAGTCATTGTAGATTGCAGAATGCTTTATGTTTCATGAAAGTAATCAAGTAGAAGGGGAGTCCATTTCAGTGTATGTGGCTGAATTGGAGAGGTTGAGCATCGTCAGTTCAGTAATGGTCTTAATGATGCACTGAGAGCAGAATTTGTTTGTGGAAACTTACAATAAAGCATTCAGAAATGGCTCCTAACTGAAGCACAACTTACATTTAATGGAGCAGTTAAAATTGCTGTTTCAATGAAAACCACAGACAGCGATACAATTGAGTTGCAGTCAGGAATGAAAGTCAGTGTGAAGAAAATTGCAGTGTCTATATGGAGGCTTCTCTGGCCAAACAAATTGTGTTATCATTGTGGCAGGGGCTCACATATACCAGACAAATGCAGGACTAAGGGAGAAACTTGTAGAAAATGCAACAAAGTAGGACACATACAAAGAACATGTTGGGCAGACAAAAATAGATTGAATGCTCAGGGAAGAGAAAGGGCTAAAAAGTCAAGTTGCCATTTCAAAAAGAGCACTAATCTGCATGCTGCTGATGAAAAAATGATAAGAGTGACACGGGGCTATCTAGCCTTGAGATCTATAGTGTAAGAATTAACAATAGACTAGCAATATAGCTTATGCCAGAAGCAAATGGCAAATAAGTTAAAATGGAATTAGACAATGGTTCAGCTGTTTCCGTCATTCCACAAAACTAGTTTGAATGGTATTTCAAAGAAACTGAAGCCTGCAAATATCCAACTAAGAAAAGATAACTCCTGCGGGAATGACATTCCTGACAGTGTTAAACGACAGCCCACAAGCCACATTGAACTTGAAAGTGGTAAAAACAGGAAGACCAGTATAATGGGAATGTTAGCATTAGCTGAGACAGCTACAAGTTGATTGGAAATCTATTCACCATGTGCATGACACATCCCTTGCAATGAAGCCAACTAAAAGTGAACTAAGAAAGGTACTGGATGATGCTGCAACTGTCTAGTTGATGTACATCATGAACCATTGTCAAACAGAAGACTAACATGCATTGGTGCCAACTTCTGTGCCTCTGGTTCAAAAGCATATTAGACCAAGGAAAGACCATGCTGCTCAGAGGAATCATAAATGTGACGAAAGCAGTGGCCTGACTACAACAGTTTTTGTAGGCAACATTTCTGAGAAAGCTTCTAATATGTTAATCGGGCAGTTACTTGCGAAATATGGCTTGGTTTTAAGATGGAAGAGAGTTCAAGCAGCTTCAGGAAAGTTGCAAGCATTCGGCTTTTGTGAGTATAAAGTACTCAGTATGCATTAAGGTTATGGCATGAAACTTTAAGTGGGAGACTGAAAAACTGTTTGTAAAAGTAGATGCAAAGACCAAGTCCCAGCTGGATGAATGGAAGACCAAAAGGAAATGAGTTAATGAAAATACAAAAGCTCATTAGATGTGGACGAGGAAACCAAGAGGAGAGATCAGATCGCAAAAGGGGCAATAGAGGGATTAATAAGAGAATACTCCAGTGAACTAGATACACCTTTCCAAGATCAAAATGCACAAACTAGAAGAAAAAAGGAAGGAGAAGAAAGGTGTCCAGAGCTGTCGGAACCACGTCCTACAACCCCAGAATCAAATGTTTTCACAGCCACACATTTCACCTGCCAAGCAGAGTGACTCCCCCTTGTCAGGAAAGACTTCATCCCACAAGAATAAGAAATCCTCCACAGCAATTAAATCTTTATGTGTGAATGGGACTATTTAAAATTTACAATACTGTGGATGTGTGTGTATATGTAGTAGTTGTATAATATAGTGTACTGTGTATATAGATGTGATGCATTCTCTATTGAATTGGAGTTTATAGCTAATCAGGGAGGAGTATTACGTATTTAATATTTTAGTAATATTTGAGTAATCTTGTATATAGTTTGATTAAGTATTCTTGTTCATTTACATAATTACAGGTTATTTGTAAAAATATGTGAATTGCATACTTCATCACATTATTATGTGAAACGTGCATGTCTCACTTAAAGTTTGACCCGTATTCCTGGACTCTCGTATCTTCCTTTGAATTAGTTTAAAGTTTTGAAGTTACAAAACATAACAGACTCCACCCTGTAAAACCTCAAAAGCACAGAAGCATTAGATTTTATCTGGAGAAATTTAAGAGCAAAGAAGCAAGGATTTGAGATAAAGAGAGTGTGGGGGGTGGAATAAAATTAAGAGAAAAGAGTGGGTTTTGGAATACTGTAAAGTAGATAGTTCAAGGGGTAAACACCAAAATTGAAAAATTGGGCTTCTCTTAAATTCTGTACGATATGTGCAAGTGCATATCAGTAACTTTCTAAGATAAATTGTAATACACCACAAGCAGAAATATACAAGACAGAAAACAGAGAAAATTTTCAGGAGCAGAAGATGTTAATGAATCATAAAGAACAGCTAGTAACATGTGTGGACCATAATATTGAAGGACCAATTGATTTCCAAGCTATTTATCAAAAAAAGAATTACAGGTGCACACTATTTTGCTTGTCCCTAAAGCAATTGTCTTCTGTTTTCTAATTATTCATCTTGTGTTAGCTGTAGATGAATAATTTTCGACAAAGTTGAACATAAAATAGATTAGCATCATCAATGTTTCCACAAACTTTTCAGACTAATTGCTGTGCTTTCTTTCTTCAAAGTTATTTTAGCATGTGATCAACTACACAACAAAGCAATTTGCCATGATTCATTTCAAAGGCTAAATTTGAATTTGAGATAAAGAAATGTGGGAAATATACTCAAAACATCAAAATCATTGGAACTTTCTGAAGCCTATTCATAGGGTAACCAGCAACACTTAGAATACTGTTGATTATTTGGGGAATCTCCAACAACTCTTGATAAAATCTCCTGGATACTGCAACAGTGCAACTCCCTGCTCCCATGTGAAGTACTTCTATTCTGTTCTGTAACTTCTCCCCTAGACTTCCATCTTCCAGCCCCTCTTTATGTTCTTTAAAACTATTGCTATGCTGAAACCGTCATTCATCCTGATGGGTTTTTGTGAGGCATCTGAATCACAATGCTCGAAATAAATGCAATGCTTCATTAAATCTGATGTACTATATAAATGCAAGTTATTGTTCTTCCATAACTAACAATTCTTTGTATGACACAAACCATCACAATTCTGCACACCTGGGCTGGATTCTGCTTGACCCGAATCATGTCCCACTTATGTCCTTGTGGCTCTGTTGTTCAAATTACACTGCAAACATTGCTGATGTGGTCACTCTGTGAAACAGGTCCACAAGTGGTGACTGGATGGTTCCTAGCAGAAGCTAGTTTCTGAGATCTGATATTGAAACACTTGTTTATGGTTTCCAAATTACTCTCATAATCAGAGAAATTTAGAGCCATTTGATGTAAGTAATCAAAATAATGGTAAATGGTTAATACATATTGTATTTAATTAAACATTACTATTAATTAAAATATACAAAAAAGATCACTTTTCAGTGAAGGATGATAACTCTATTCAAATAAATTCTATGCACTCCTCCCAGCTGATGTAAAACTGAGGGGGTTTCTGCAGCCAGTCCCTTGGCTCAGTAAATTATGCAAAGTCCCATGACTCTATGGGTTGCCCTATTGCTTCGGATTGCAAGTGTATTCTCTAGTTCTGCACAGATGCAGTATGATCTGGCCCATTGTTTCTCGATCATTTTCTTTTTCTTCCTCCATAGAGAAATGGCAAACTCCACACTATCTCTCTCATTACTTAGATCATTTGAAATTTGAGGAAGTAGGAGATGAGAGGCAGGTACTCATGCTTGATTCTGGTCTGTATAAAATTTTATGCACTTACTATAATGTAGGTCATTGTTGTTGTAGGAGCCCATCATCCTCAGTAACTTAATCAATGAAGGTATATGAAACTGAAATAGGCAATTCTAACTAAAATTTTGCTTGTTCCTTGCCAAAGATGTTTTAATACAAAACTAAACTAACTACTCCAAATCCTCCCATGCAGATCTTCAAAAACTCAGAGATTTTTGTTGCTCATTAATATTTTGTATGAAGCATTAATCTTTGATCTTTGCTGTTTTGTTTCCTCAGGCTTTTAAATCATTTGATAAATACAGAAATGGAAAGATCAACTCGCTGGCATTCCGCCATGTACTGAATAATGTATGCTTCAGGATGACAGACAGGGAGTTCAATTACCTCCTCAGCAAATTGAAATTAGACTCTGACTACATGGTGGACTGGGTTGACTTCCTACAGACCTCCACCATTTACAATTATAAGGTCAGCATAGTTAGTTTAATTTTTTTCTCTGCAACTATTCAGTCCTTATCTGACCACAAACAAGAGAAAATCTGCAGGTGCTGGAAATCCGAGACACACACAAAATACTGAAGGAACTCAGCAGGGCAGGCAGCATCTACGGAAAAAAGTACAGTCGATGTTTTGGGCCGAAACCCTTTGGCAGGACTGGAGGAAAAAAGCTAGAGTAGATTTAAAAGGTGGGGGAGTGGAGAAAGACCCACCAGGTGATCAGTGAAACCTGGAGGGGAAGGGATGAAGTAAAGAGCTGGGAAATTGATTGGTGAGATGAGGTGAGAGAGGGAAAAGAGGATGGGAAATGGAGAAGGAGGGGGAGAGTGGTAGTACTGGAAGTTTGAGAAATCGAGGTTCATGTCTTCAGGCTACCCAAACGGAATATAAAGTGTTGTTCCTCCAACCTAAGCGTGGCCTCATCACAACAGTGGAGGAGGCCATGGATGGACATATCAGAATGGAAATGGGAATTAAAATGGGTGGCCATGGGAGATCCCGCATGTTCTGACAGATGGAGTGTAGATTCATAGTGAAGTGGCCTCCCAATCTACATTGTACAAGATGTACAAGAGGCCACACTGGGAGCATCGAACACAGTAAATTACCTCAACAGACTCACAGATAAAGTATTGCCTCACCTAGAAGGACTGTTTAGGGCCCTGGATGGTAGTGAGGGAGGAGGTGTAGTGGCAGGTGTAGCACTTGTTCCACTGGCAAGGATAAGTGTCGGGAGGGAGTTCAGTGGAAAGTGATAAAAGGACAAGGGAGTCGCTTAGGGAGCGATCCCTATGGAAAGCAGAAAGTGGGAGAGAGGGAAAGATGTGTTTGGTGGTGGGATCCCATGGAGGTGGTGGAACTTTTGGAGAATTATGTGCTGGATGCAGAGGCTGTTGGGGTGGAAGATTAGGACAAAGGAACCCTATCCTTGGTAGGGTGGCGGGAGGATGGTGTATGAGCAGATGTGGGTGAAATAGAAGGGATGTGGTTGAGGGCAGCATTGATGGTGGACAAAAGGAAACAACTTTCATTGAAAAAGGAGGACATCTCCTTCGTTCTAGAATGAAAAGCCTCATCCTGAGAACAGCTACAGTGGGGACAGAGGAATTGAGAAAAGGGGATGGCCTTTTTACAAAGCAGTAAGGAGGTTTCACCTATCACCTGGTGGTTCTCTTTCCCCTCACCCCAACTTTTAAATCTACTCTTTAGTTTTTTTTCTGCAGTCCTGCTGAAGGTTTTTGGCCTGAAGCATCAACAGTACTTTGTTCAATAGATGCTGCCTAGCCTGTTGAGTTCCTCTAGCATTTTGTGTGTATTGCTCAGCCCTTATCTGAATTTTGTTTCAATCAGCACATATAATGTCCCTCTTGTTTCTTATCATATGGAAACTACTTAATAGGAGGCATAAATAAAATATAAAGGTATAGAAAAGATTTTTGTAATCAGAATGGTGCAACTTGCATGGAAATATTAACTTAGACATACAAGAACTAAAGAAACAAATTTCCAATGTAAATTGAATCTTAAAAAGTCCTGTTCTGCCTTACAGTTTGGTCATCTAGCTTTGTAACAAAGGCACGTTCTTATGCCATGAACTTTGGCTTTGAAGAACACAAGGAAATTAATCAATCAAGTTTGGGATACGAACTTGCGGGGCCATGTTAAAATCATAGCTCGGTTATAATGACTAACAATTGAAAATGATTCTTAGTTCACTGTATTACTCAGCTGATTATGAAACATTTGTATTGTTAACTGTTTATTGTGTTAAAGTTCTATAGAGCTGATGAGGGTGTTTAGATATGGTCCCATATCTGAGGTCTCTGACCTCTCTGTCCATAGGTATTATTTTCACAATGTTAGGATATATGAGAAACAACCAGACACAATGTCCAAATTGAAACTTAACTTTGCTTTGTACAGAACTGCATATGTAGTCAATGTTGTGGGATCCTTTTTCCATATTTGGTAACTAGCATAGAAATGATTAGGTGACAGAATCACTTAACTCAAATGGAATACAATTTACTGATTTATTTACTTAGAGACACATCATGGAACAGGCCCTTGCGGGAAAACGAGCCACAATGCCCAGCAACTTACCTATTTAACCCTAGCGTAATCACAGGACAATTCACAATGATCAATTAACTTGCTAACCAGTATGTCTTTGGGCTGTGGAAGGAAACTGGAGCACCTAGAGAAAACCCATACAATCACAGGAAGGAAGTACAAACTTTTTACAAAGAATACTGGAATTGAACTCCAAATTCCAATGCTCCGAGCTGTAACAGCATTGCACTAACCACTACGTTGCCGTAGTTATTTGGTTGAATCTTGACATGCTGTATATGGAAGAGTCTTGCAGATAGTAGATTACCAATTAGTGGGATGTGGATTCCACAGAACAGATGATGTGTATTTTTTTGTACATGAAAAATTAATTTGCAATTTGAAGAGTGTGTATGGATGTAATGTTATGGAATTGCACTCATTACAGGCAAAAGCAGAATATGTTGGAATACTCAGTAGGTTAGGCAGCAAAATGGAGAGAAAAATCATTGGACTTTACAATGATCTTTCATCGAATCTATTTTATGCTAGGTTATTGATCTGAAGTCCTGAAATAGTCTTTTTTGTTGGTTTTCATGTAATTACTTTTGGATTCACACAAATAATAGTAGTAGAGTTCTGTTACTAATATCTACAGACTTCAGCATTCGGACTCAGACCCTGTGTTGTCAAACTGATGTGTTCCATTTGGTTAGAAGACTAACCACTCTTCAGCAACATACAGAGAATGCAGGACGAACTCAGCAAGTCGGGCAACATCTGTGCCGGGGAATAAATAGTCAATATTTTTGGGCTGAGACCTTTTAATAGGACTGGAAAGGAATGGGGCAGATGCCAAAATAAGAAGCTGGGAGGAGGGGGAACAGAACAAGCTGGACGGTTATAGGTAAGACCAGGTGGGTGGATGGAGGAGGGGAAATGAAGTAAGAAGCCAGGAGGTGATAAGTACAAGGGGTAAAGGCTGAAGAAAAATGAATCTAATACGACAGGACAGTGGACCATAGAAGAAAGGGAACAAGGAGTGGAACCAGGGAAGGTGCGAGGCAAGTGAGAAGGGAAGGGGTAAGAGGATAACCAGAATAGGAAATGGAAAAGCAGATAAGGAAGAGAAAGGGAATTACTGGAGGTTAGAGAAATTGATGAACATGCCAGTAAATTGGAGGCTACTGAAAAGGAATATGAGGTGTTCTCCTCCAGTCTATGTTGGCCTCATCATTGGCAATAGAGGAGACCAGGGGCAGACATGTCAGAATGGGAATGGGAAGTAGAATGAAATGGATAACCATCAGGAGATCCTGCCTTTTGCAGTGGACAAAGTGAAAATGCTCAACCAAAATGGTTCTTTAATCTGTGCTGTGTCTCACCAATGCAGATGAGGCCACCCCATCAGCACTAGATATAATAGATTACACTGACAGATTTACAGGTCAAGAACTGTTTGGGCCCTAAATGATGGTGAGGGAGGAGATGTAGGGGCAGGTGTAACACGTCACACTTGCAGGGATAAGTGCCAGGGGAGAGATCAGTGGGGAGGGATGAATGGATAAGTGAGTCATGTGAGAGCAATCCCTATGAAAATGGAGGAAAACGGATCACACACAAAATCTGGAGGAACTCAGCAGGCCAGGCAGCATCTATGGAAAAAAGTACTGTCGACATTTTGGGCCGAGAGAAGGGTCTTAGCCCAAAATGTCAACTGTTTATTCATGTCCATAGTTGCTTCCTGGCCCTCTGAATTCCTCCAACATTTTGTGTGTGTTGCTTGGATTTCCAGCATCTGCATATTTTCTCTTGTTGACGATGGAGGATGTTGTCAGTATGAAAACTTGTTTGCAAAAGGATTTTGTGATGGTCACACCTAGCAATGCTGTCATGGGCAGATCATCTGCAGTGGGTGACAAGAACAAGGTAAAATAAGTTTGTGTACTATTTGTCACAGACACAGTCTGAAAGTTTCTTGACTTAGCGTGCTTTGTGAAGATCATCAATATCCCATTCCAGAGTATGTTTTGAGCCCTTACTTCTTTCAGTACTACCAAGTATTGTTCAACGTAGTTCCATCACTACTTCATCAGCTGAGGGAAAGTAGCAAGTGGTAATTAGGAGGAAGTGTTCTTGCGCCTGTCTGACCTGATGTTATGATTTGTTATGGGGTTGGTAGTCAATGTTGAGGACTTCCTGGGTTACTCATTACCACTATGCAACTACCTCTGTTGAGTCTAACCTGCCGGTGGGGTAAACATGCACAGGGATCTTGATGGAAGAGTCTGGCATGTTTTCTGGAAGAAGTGATTTGTGGAGTATGACAATGTCTCACAACAGCTCAACCAATCAGTTGGACAACTCTGACAGTTTAGACCTTTGAGTTGTCTAGATTTGGTATCCAGCTCATGCTGTGTTATGGTTAACTGGTTTCAGTATAACCCGGGAACACTTCTTTCCCTCTGCCATCCGATTCCTAAATGGACATCGAACCCATGAACACTACCTCACTTTTTAAAATTATTTCTGTTCTGGCAATATTTTTAATTTAACAATTTAATATATATATAAACTTACTGTTATTCTGTTTTATCATGTATTTCAGTGTACCACTGCTGTAAAGTTAACAAATTTCACGACATATGCTGATGATATTAAACCTGCTTATGATATTTGAGATAAAGAACCTTAGAACATTTTAAATCCTGACCAGATTCTAGTACATCACATTCCAAAATGCATTTTCTAACTGATCTCTTTATTCGCAAGTTTGATTGTCATCTAGCTGTTCTAATGAAGTACAGTAAAAAAAAGTTTATACTTATTTTATATTTGTGTGGATCAATGGAGCCTTATTTGTTAGACTTCAATACTTTATAAAAAATAAAGCAAAAGGAAAATAAAATTCTCATTTTCCATTTGAACTGACAATGGTGAGTAGTAATTTTTTAATATACTAGAATGATTTTTTGCATCATAACATACATATACAATTACATTACAACCACTGTTGGCAGATAGGTCCTCTATATTGGGCACTGGACTTGAGTTACAAGCAATTTTCGTGATTTTACATACTATGGATTGTGCTGTTACCTTGATATTGCCTATGGAAAGCTGACATAATGATTGAAGAACAATATTGCTACAAAGAGCATCCACTTTTACATTAAGAGACAATGTATTATTTATGACTTAATATCAGGGACACACAAAAACAACTGAACAGGAGTACTAAGTTGTGAATTGAATAGGTGGACCAGAGACCACTGGATTTTATACACATTTAGAAATTGCTTCTGGTGTTTGATTTCAGGTTAATTAAAAATTTGGAGTAACTTATTTTTCCCCTTTTAAATACAATGTTGCGGTGTTTATTCTGTAGATCCTCGACTTTCTGGGGACTCTTTGCCAGTATTTACCCTTTTGGATTGAAAATAAATCCTGTAGAAGAATTAAACCTCACTGCAATTTCCCAAACCATTACACTGGACTATCTTTCCACTGAACCGGTGGGACAGCATTATTCATTTGTTCTTTATACAATTGTGCAGCTGATATCTTTTAGCTCCAGTGACACAGGTTTAGTCTTGATCTCCAATGTTCTCTGTCTGGAGTTTGCACATTCTTTCTATGGGCTACATCTATCTGTGGTGGTTTTCTCCCACCTCCGAAGAATATGTGGCTTGGAAGGTTAATTGCCCAGTGTAAATTGCCCCCTGGGTGTAGGTGACTGGTAGAATCTGAAGTGAGTTGGTATTTAACTAACGAGTCAGCCAATGAGTGGGAGCATCTTTCCATTGCTGCATGTCTGGCCTTGTGTCCCATTTTGTGTCATCCAGTAAGAGCATCAATCTCTAAATCAGCTCCTAAATGCCATGCTGACATGTATAATTCCAATTACTTTTAATTTTTTTCAGATGTCATCCATCCCTGATTGCCATTGAGTTGGTGATAAACCACTTACTTGCACTGTTGTAGTCTATTTGTGTTATCTGTGATATAGTTATTAACAAATTGTAATTTTGCATTTCAGGCTGCAGAGGTACCAGATGGAGAAGCGGCTAGACCAAAATCATCACAGCAGTTAACAATGAATGACATTACGTCCCATGTACGAGAGGTTGTCAATAAGTGCCTCTATACCATTACTCAAGAGTTTGAAGACATTGATTATGCAAATATAAAAGTTATTTCCAAGAAAAACTTTAAAGAAATATTTTTCAAGCACTTCATGAGTCTCACAGATGAACAGGTAAGTTATGTAGAAATTGGAATTATATAACCATTTTGCTCTGCATCATCATTGTTTGAATTGAATAATAATTGATATTTAATAAAGTATCAACAACTAACTTTATATTGTTAAATTCAAATCAACATGATTTGCATTATGCAACTTAAAATGAAGAGGATTAATTAGGTTTTTTTTTCCGTATCTTCCTTTTGATTTCTGAAAGATTTAATCAGGGAAAGTTGAGATAGTTTTTTTTAACTCCATAGAACATAGAATAGTACAGCACAGTACAGGCCCTTCGGCCCACAATGTTGTGCCGACCCTTTAACCCTGCCTCCCATATAACCCCCCACCTTAAATTCCTCCATATACCTGTCTATGAGTCTCTTAAATTTCACTAGTGTATCTGCCTCCACCACTGACTCAGGCAGTGCATTCCACGCACCAACCACACTCTGAGTTTAAAAAAAAACCTTCCTCTAATATCCCCCTTGAACTTCCCACCCCTTACCTTAAAGCCATGTCCTCTTGTACTGAGCAGTGGTGCCCTGGGGAAGAGGCGCTGGCTGTCCACTCTATCTATTCCTCTTAATATCTTGTACACCTCTATCATGTCTCCTCTCATCCTCCTCCTCTCCAGAGAGTAAAGACATAGCTCCCTTAATCTCTGATCATAATGCATACTCTCTAAACCAGGCAGCATTCTGGTAAAGCTCCTCTGTACCCTTTCCAATGCTTCCACATCCTTCCTATAGTGAGGTGACTAGAACTGGACACAGTACTCCAAGTGTGACCTAACCAGTTTTTTATAGAGCTGCATCATTACTTCACGACTCTTAAACTCAGTCCCTTGATTTATGAAAGCTAACACCTCATAAGCTTTCTTTACTACCCTATCTACCTGCGAGGCAACTCTCAGTGGCAGACTGTCTTTTTTCCAGCAAAGGGTAATACAAATGTTGCATTCTACCGCAGTTTAAGATGCCTGATCTTAATAAGTAAGCACTTAAATGACAATGAGAAGGATCTAGAAAGAGTAGAAAATAAATCCCATCCCAAAGAAATAATTGTACAGGACTTAATTGACCAACTGGTAAAGGAAGCCATTGAAATAAAAGCAGAGGCAAAGAACTTTAACAAAGATGAAGGTCTTGCTCTGAGTAAGAACTGGAATTTACGTAAATACGGTAGGAGCATGGAAACCTGAATGGATGAGGACTAACCAGTCAGGAAGGATGGACTATGGGAGTATAAATACCACCAGACTAGACATGCCCAGGCATCATCCCTGATGAAGATGGCAAGAGTCTGACATCAAAACATCGGTTATAATCGATACTTGTACCCAGCTGGAAGCCCGAGAAAAGTTTATTTGTTATATATGCCAGGAAAGCACTAGATCTTTTTTTTAACAGTTTGATGAAGTTTTAGTTTTTCAGAATTATGGATGTTAGCACTTATAATGTAAAGACAAAGCTCAGTGTTTCTTCAGCTATAGTACTAAAATACAAATATATAAGAAATAACCTTTTCAAAGCAATTCACTTATTTCATATTTAAACAAGTAAAAATTTGAATGGAATATAATTTTGTTTGATTTCAGGCTTTCAGTTCTCCAGATGTGTTGCATTTCATTGGGGGGGCGGGCTGTGGAAATAAGTTTTGATACAGTGTATTGTTTATCGTTGACTTTCTTTTTCAGTTTGAAAACCTGTGGAATCAATTACCGGTCAATGAGTATGGGAATCTGGAATATCACAAATTTTTGAAGCAATTCACTGGTCAGGAATTACTTGACATGAACAGTAGTCGAGCATCATCAGGAGCCAAACTGTCAACATCTAGAAGTGCAAGTAGATCTTCAAGTTCTCGGAGTTGTAAAACAGCATCTGCCGTTCTGGGCAATGAAAAGGTATTGGCTACTAAAAGCTCCCGATTAGAAATGCTGCAATAGTATAACAAACGATAGAATAATATTATTATAGCATTAATTTATCCAGACAAATTACTAGCACATTCACAAACTGATATATCACTATCAGCACAGGTGCACCACAAGGCTCTGTGCTTAATCCCCTGCTCTACTTACTTTATACTTACGACTGTGAGGCTAAGCACAGCTACAATGCCATATTCAAGTTTTCTGATATTACTGTCATTGGTCATATCAATGGTGCTGATAAATCAGCTTACAGGAGGAAGATTGAAAATCTGGGTGAATGGTACCATTACAACATCCTCTCACTCAATGTCAGCAAGATCAACGAGCAGATTATTGTCTACCAGAGGAGGAAACTGACTGGAGGTCCATGAGCCAGTCTACACTGAGGTATCAGAGGTGGAGAGGGTCAGCAACTTTTAATTCCTTGGTGTTATCGTTTTAGAGGATCCGTCCTGAATCCAGCACATAAGTGCTATTACAAAGAAAGTATGGCAGTGCCTCTACTTTCTTAAAAAGTTTGCAAAGATTCGGCATGTCATCTAAAACTTTGATAAACTTCTATAGATGTGCATGAGAGTGAACTGACAGGTTGTATCATGGCCTGGTATGAAAACACCAATGCCCTTGAATGGAAAAGTGTACACAAAACAGGGTATGCAGCCCAGTCCATTCACAGGTAAAGCCCTCCCCACCATTGAGAACATCCATAAGGAGAACTGTCGCAGGAAAGTAGCATCCATCATTAAGGGCCGCCACCATCGAGGCCATACTCTCTTCCTGCTGCTAACATCAGAATGGAGGTACAGGAGCCTTAGGACCCACATCACCAGTTTCAGGAAATGTTATTACACCACTACCATCAGGCTCTTGAACAGATGGGATATGAGTGCGTGGAATGAACTGCTGGTGACGGTGGAGGAGGCAGATAAGATGGGGTCTTTTAAGAGACTCTTGGATAGGGACATGGAGTTCAGAAAAACAGAGGGCTATGGGTAACCTTACGTAATTTCTAAAGTAAGTACATGTTTGGCACAGCATTGTGGGCCGAAGGGTCTGTATTGTGATGTGGGTTTTCTATGTTTCTGTAACTTTACTCAACTTAACTCACCCCAACATTGAACTGTTCTCACTATCTATGGGTTCATTTTCAAGGACTCTTCATCTCACGTTCTCAGTATTTTTTCTTTTTGTATTTGCACACCTTGTTGTCTTTTGCAGATTGGATGTTTGACCGTCTTGTGTGTGGTTTTTCATTTATTCTATTGTGTTTCTTTATATTTATTGTGAATGCCTGCAAGAAAATTAATCTCAGGGTTGTATATGGTGACATATACAGTATATACTTTGATATTAAATTTACTTTGAACTTTGAGGGCTTGAGTTAACAAGGAGAGAGTCTTTAGGCTGGAACTTTTGTTTTCCTAGAGTGTAGGAGATCAGGGGTGACTTTATCATGAGGAGAGTAGATAAAGGTATTGCCAGGTTTTCCCAGTGCAGAGGTATCTAAAACTATAGGGCACACGTTTAAGATGGGGTGGGGGGAGAATTTAAAAGGGAATGAGGAGCAACTTTTTCACATGGATGGTTGTGGGTATATGGAATGAATGAGCTGCCAAAAGAAACTGTAGAGACAGTTACAATTACAATGTTTAAAAGTCATTTGGATAGGTTCTTGGATTGGAAAGGCCAAATTGTAGATATACATGCTAAATGGAGGCAAATTGGACTAGATCAGATAGACCTTTTGGTCAACATGGACAAATTGGGCTGAAGAGCCTACATCTGTGCTGATTATCTCTATGACTCTACACTGTTACTTTACGACCACCTGTGGGCTATTAACTCTTGTCTGAAAAATGCCTAATTCGTTCACCGCAGAGTGATTGCATTTTCAGTGTTCTTCTGTATTTGCGGTTACCATTTGATATAAACTGGAGAAAAAATTCACAAAATTGCTGATATGAGATATTTGTAGTTCAACTATTAGACTAAAAATAATTAATAACAATTTAGCAAATGTGATAAATTTGCTTTGTTAATCTTCCTGCAAATCTATTGTAGCATTTTTAGAAACCTGGCTTAGTTTCTTCCAGCCTTCAGGATTTTTAACTTATTTCTGGTAACTTGGTTTGCTATGGGGTTTATGATCTGTTGTTGTAGAACCAAAGAGTGAGTTCCTCATTATCTGAACCTGATGATTAATAATACTACTGAATGTTAATTCCCGAGTCCACTTATTGAACAAAGAAATTCTCAAACTTATGGAGAAACTACTTAGTTTTGATAATTAACTGGAAAACACAGACACTATAAAGTATTTTAATGACTATGACTGATTTTAAGTGGCCTCAATGCTGCTTATATGCCTAATATGTGAATAGTTTACCAGCAATGTTACACAAGCTTCAGAAGGATTTCTCTTGTATGACATGATACCTTACAATGTTTTGGCAGAACTTTTACTTGCCAGGTGTTTGGTTTGTTTAATGGTTTCATAAGACAATGATAACCACCACCCCATTCACACTTTTTTTTTCTTTGTGATTTCCAGCCAATGGAGTTTTCACAACAATCGGCTTCCTTAGCTTCATCAATGAACTGTGAGGCAATTGAGCAGAGGCTGAAGAAATATATTAAACATTTCTGGAAGGAGATACAAAAAGAATGCATTGAAAAAGACACTGAGAAACAGGGTGAAGTTGAAGCTACTGCTTTTCAGGGTATGCCAAGCTTTTTTTAAAAAAAATGTTCCTTTAGTGTTCAGAATATTAGTACTTGCACTACCCACTCTGTAGTGTGGCCATTAGTTTGATGATATCAAGCTTGATCCAATTATTGAAATGACTGACACACAATATGCAACTGTAGCGGGTGAGAACAGTCTAGATTGATCAAGTGCTCAGTAAAATAGGCATAAATGTAGTGCAAGTAAAGACAATCTTTCTATTTTGGATGAAGAAGAACTTTGCAATTTGAAAATTGATGAATAGTATTTGTTTCTGAAAGCCTTTTTATAAATATTCTTGCTAGATTTATCCTAAAATTACAAATAATTTTAATTTTAAGATATTAGGAAATGCTTATTGTTAGAATAAGCTGAAGTTACACAATTTTAATCTTCGACTCACTATCTGTTAATGTTCCAGTGCTTTCCATTAAGAACTGGGTAAAGGATTTGCACTTATTTTCTGTTTTCTTGATTTGCAAATTTACCGTGAAAGAGAAACCTAAAACTCACTCTCATAATTACCTTCTAATAGCAGGTCTTACCATCTCCTGATTGAACTATGTACTACAGGTATGTGGTCATGACAATAGGGTATAACCACCTCTGGTAGTTATTCCCAGGTATGCTTGTACCTATCCAAAGATGGCCAAAGACCTTAGTTGTCCAATTGCCTCTCTTCCAATTGACCAATTCATCCAGCAAAGTCAATAGTTCATCTTAGGTCAGAGTCATTGTGGAATCTGCTGGCCCTTGATTTGATGAAATGCCTCTACTACAAGAGCAGATAAGAGCCAATTCATCTAGGTTGGAGGAAAGGGGAGTAGCAAATCCTTACCTTGTGAATCCTTGCATAATCAAAGATAAGTGCTTATGTTGACCATCTTATGGTTTGGCTGTACATCCCTGTACTTGGAGCTGGATGTTATTTCTTTATTCCTGTGCTTAAATACACCGAGCTATTCATCCTGATAATGTAGTTTTAGTTTAGGTTGAAGTTACACATGCAAATTCAAATTTTACAGGGTTTAAGGGGCTGATTAGAATTATATTGGAAGAACAATATATAGGAATAATTTTCCCATTTAAATCGATCTTCAGATTACCTACAAATATTTCCTTTAATCTGCATGATCCTTGGGGCAGTTGTGGATGGAGAATAAACATTAGCATTTCCTATAATCTTTACTGTGGAAAAATATCTAATAAGATAGAGCAAAGAAAATCATAGCTTAACTCACCACAAGCTACAAACCATGCTTGAGAAATATTCTTCTGCATAGATGAAAATATGTTGCTTTGTTTAAAAATAATTAGTGGAGATGTGTACTCATAATTTGGTTGTAATGAATCTAGGAAGCTATTATTTTAGGCTTGATAATTCTGTACATTTCTCATTAGCCAAGAATAAGAGAAAAACTAGCTTTCTGATCTTTTCATATTACACTAAGCACTTTCAGAGCACAGAAGTGGCCAAGAGCTGCTCCCGTCACCATTAAAACGTGATGTAGAGAAAGGCTGCATGAATAAACAACAATTCTGTGATGAACTATTTTTAATTGCTTTCAGGAGCAATTTATTGTTGTCTAATTCAAAATTTACTTCAAAGCAACACTTTTGTAATTTTTGACAGCAAGTGAAGTATTTGGCTAACCTTTGTTTTAATGATGGAGAACAATAGTTGAGTTATATGACTAATGATCAGAGCCTTGGCCCATTGATTCAGAAACAGGAAACTAAATCCCAGTACAATAAGTAGAAATTTAAATTCAATTTTTTAGATGAATAAAAAATTTGTCCCAATCATAGTACCAGAAAACTGTTCAAAATCCACTGTTCATAAATGTTCTTCAGGGGAAAAATCTGGGCATTATCCAGTCCAGCCTATATCTGCCTCATGCCACTCCAAGTATAGATTCATTCTTAAATGAAATCAAAAAATGACGTGTTGAATTTTGTTTTTATTTCAGATTTCTAGCACCTGCAATTCTTTTTCTGTCATTGCTTCTTGACTGCCTCAGTTTACATACAATTTGGGATAGACAATGAACATCATTGAATTTCCCCATGGGGATGAATAAAGTATCTATCTATCTATCATCTATCTACACCAGCTCTGTCGACAGCCCACAGACAGATCATAAGCAAAAAAAATGTGTTCAATTTATATTGTGGGTAGCTGGCCTGTCAGAATGTGTTTGTGCAAACTATTTATGAGAAACAAAATAAAATTAGCGTTATCTCTTCACTCTTCCAGCTGTAATGAAAAAGTTCTGCATACCTATTAAACCAGAAGAGTTTCAGCAGTTGGCCAAAAAGTATGAAACTAAGAATGTGGGTCATTTTGCATACAATGAATTTCTTCAGCACCTCATCTTATCACTGGGAAAACTGGATACAAATCCACTGCAGAGAATGAGGATCCCTCATCCAAAGATCCCGGTGTGTACAATACAGGTAGAGTAGCACAATGATTAAGTAAGCAGACTGGCTCCCAGAAGCCTGGAATGTTGATCCAAACCATGAGCTTGAATCCCAGAACCATCATAAAAAGCAGGGAATTTAAATTCAAGAGCTTTGGACTGAAATACTTGTATCAATAATATTGCCCGCAAAACAGTTGAGTTGCTGTAAAAACACATTTGGTTCAATAAAATAAATCAGTTATCCTAATACATTTGGGCCTGCTGACCAATTAATGTGGCTGATACTGAAATCACTCTGTATCCTCAGTGCATAGTGCAGTTAACAATGGACTGTAAAATGCTCGCAATCTTTGTGTGTGGGGGGAGGGGGAGGGAGTGAATAGGGGACTTGAATAGTAACAAATAGCATAGTTTGTCATACTGTGGAGGAAATTCTGTTCTACATATTGTCTAATAACTTGCTATAAAGTTTTACTCTCTTTATTGACTATAGAATTAAAAATTCATGATTGACAAAATTTTGGTGCACAAGTTACTTTCTGCATTTTTCAAAGCTCTTATTTGGCTAGTTTTAAGAGAGGAACAGAATATGTTGGGTACTTCTGACTAACTCTTACAGGTCTCCTTCTTGAAGGAAACTTTGAGAACAAATGTTGGTACGAATATTTTTAAGATGCAGATGCTAACCAGATCATAGCTGAAGTAATGAGAAATATAATTGATTACTAGAAACCCAATTTAATGTAGTAGGTAAAAAATTGTATCTTTAGCATTTGAGAGTTTTTGGTGTGAATTAAAATAAAAATGAATGTATTTTTAACTTCTGAATGTTGAGCAGATTCATCTTTCATGTTGTCTAGGCTTGGTTAATAGTTTTTCATCAATGTACAAGAAATTTATAAATTAGTTCTTTCCTTAGTACCAGTATAACTAAGACTACATTTTAATAGCATATCTACAGTTGGTGGATTTGTACATTGTGAAGGCAAAAAATGATGGTAGAAAAACAAAGCCATAACAATTACTTTTTAATGTAATGTGTAAAATCTCTTGATATAATAGAACAATGGGAGTATAATTTTTCTTTTAATTTACTCTAATTACACCAAGCACAATCTTTTTGCCACTTCTGTACTACAGAAACCACATTCATCATATTGCAACCATACAGTGAATAAGGTTACCATAATAAGCATTCTGTCTAAGTCTAACCATTTGATTTGTTCAGTTCCTCTCCCACATGTCTGTCCCAAAGCAAAAATAGGGAAGGAAGTGAAATGGTAGAGTGCCCCAACATCTGCCCTCTGTTTTTCTTTTCAGATTTATATAAACTATTTCGTCACGAGTAAAAATAAATTGTCAACTTGCAAAGTGAGCAGCGACTTGCCACAGCATTTGAACTTTGTTTCTCCTCAGATGTATTATAGCACTTTATTATTTTACATCCCTGTGCCAGCTTTCATACAGTTTTTCTTTCACTCGCAAACTCTTGTATTTTATCACAATGTATTTCTCCCTTACAGATGAGCCCCGGAATGCAACATGAGACACTTACTCAATTAATGATGCGGATTCAGCCATGCATCACAAAATGTTGGAAGCTTATGCGTCGAACTTTTAAAGCCTATGATGAGACAGGGAGTGGCTACCTCTCACTTTTTCTGTTTCGACAGGTTAGAACCATGGCTTTTGTCAATCCAAAACTTTTACATGAAGTTTGAGCTTTCTCTTTGACATTCATATTTTTTTAATGAAGTTGGTTGCTGTCAGTATTTTAGGGAGTTCTGGTGTACAGGCCAGTTAGGTAGAATGTCATACTGAAAATTTTATGAATTCTTCAGAGCCGGACGTATAATACTCTAATTTTTGAGAGAATAGAAAAATTAAAGATGTGCACGAGAAGCAACTGCATAAAAGATTAAAGAGCTACAGAGGTTGTAAAGAAATAGTTACAGCTTAGTGCACACTCGAAAATTTATAGAGGCTATAAAGCAAATCAAAAGCTAGGCGTTTTTGCAAAGAAAGCAGCAATTTCACCAATGTCCAGAAATTCAGAAGTATGGTATCCCACACTTGACAGCAGATGATTGTTATTTCCAATTCCACTGTGCTCGGATACCGGACTTCTCAATTTTCCTGTAGTTCTTCCAGCAGTTGTGCTGGGAAACCCACCAAATGAATTTCTGCAGTTAGGTCTGGCACCTGTTCAGTAACTCCATTCATTTTAATGGAACTGATTAACTGTGAGGAAGATTTTTTTTAAGAGTTTTTACTTCAGGAAAAAAATATTTTGGGTAGTCCCTTTGGATTTTGTTTAATTTTTCAAATAAAATACATGAAACATGCCACATAAGTTCACCAAGGCTTTTTCAGCACCTGCTGAGCCCACAGCATTGAAGAACAAGGGTTGCAAGTACAAGGAACAACCTAGCCTCTCTTCAAGTTAAACACATGCTGACTTGATAACAGGATCACTTTTTTTTAATGTCACCCAATCCAATTCTCAGAGCTACCTATATAACAGGGCTGTAAGAATACCTTCACTGTGCACACTGCAGTGGTTCAAGGGTAATTGGAGACAGTATATAAATGCCTTTTGGGACCCAAAATCAGTGGATGAAATATAATAAAAAGTCAGATTTTTTTTAAATGCAGCAAATGATCCCTTGTTGGTTGTCCTAGAACAAGGCAGAGACGTAATGGTATCCAGGGAGAAATAGAAACAGTTGCTATAAAATCCAAAGAGCTGCTTTGAAATAGGTTAACATCTTGAAATAAACAGAAGAATCTTTGGTACACTAAGATTAAACTTATTTTTCATGATGTAATTTTCACGATGTCCATTTGGATTTCTTAACTGTATTGTTGTGTTGTATAGGTCCTGCAGCAGTATGGTATTAAACTATCTGAGGAGGAATTTTACTACCTGTCGTCCTATTATGACAAGCATCTACAGGGAACAATCTCATATAATGAATTTCTGCGTGTATTCCTCTGATTACTCTGTTTCAACGTTCATTTTGTAATTTTAAAAAGAAATATGACATCTATTTTCTAATGGTAAAGGTATTTTCTAAACTCTCAAATGTATAGTTATTTTAGAAGCATCTTATTTTTTTTAAATTCTCCTATTGCTATTGATTGAAAATGAATAAAAGGCAAAGTAATGTTACAAAAACACCACTGATATATCCAGTCACATAAATCTATATTTAATAATAATGTATTATTATTGTAATGCATTACAAAGGTAAATTTTTGAGGAATTCATTAGTTACAAAATGTCACTGGCAGAAACAGTTGAAAACATTTCCCAGTTATGTAACCGGAAAATAAACCATCTTGAGATTGACAAAATTATATGTGATGATGGAGTAGTTATTCCATGGTCCTGACCGTTGTCGGTGTAGTCCCATCCCAAGAATTACTGGCTCTCAATGTGTTGTCACCATTTCTAAGTATTTGTGAAAGCATATGTGATACTTTGCTTTTTTGGCTTTTGCCATATGATCCTACTTCATCTATTGACCATTTTCAGCATTTTATAGTTTCAGTTCTATAGCCTCAGTAGTTACGTTTTTCTGCTTTCTCTGATGAGCCAGTATACTTTAATGGAATTAGCAGATTAAACCAAATACAGCCTCAGTGGGCACATTTCTTGGACTGAAAGCTGGGAAAACTGTACAAGTTTGTTTTACCCCTTTGGACTCCACATCAGCATCAGCAATTTTGCTGAGGGAGTGAGGCTAAGTTCCACTGTCAGAGCCAAAAAATAACTTGTTTATAGTTCAGAGTTTATAGCACTAAGCAGATTATCCAGGTATCCCATTATATGTCCATGGTCATGGTTCTTTCATTTGAAGATGTCTGATTATTTAATCTTTCCATAAAATTAAAATAGAAAATTAAGTTTGTTTTATCTATTTTAACCCAAGGAACAACATTTCCATTAAAATTCTATCTACTTGATAAATCCACTGAAACTGTTAGTCCTAGGAAAGAGAATTTATGAAGTAAATGTCCTTTTTCCACACTGCACATGAAGACACCAAGTACAGGTCCTTCCCAGGTTAATGGCAGGGTTGCGTTCCTCCAAGTCACTTGTAACCCTAACTGTTTGTGCTGTGTAAATGTAGCCTAGCAGGAGATATCTAGAGCTGGTTAGCAGCCAATAAGTCCATTTTGAAGATCTCATTCATGTGTACAGGCTCTGTATAAGTTGGGTGATCTTAATTCAAAAAAAAGCAAAGCGAAATAATTTTAAGAGGATGATTGAGTACTACGCCCTCTGGTGGAAATCAGTCATCTTGATAAAGATCTTTTATAATTCACACCAGCAGTTTTGGAGATATGACCATAAGATATAGGAGCAGAATTAGGCCATTTGACCCATTTCATCATGGCTGAGCCATTTTTCCTCTCAGCCCCAATCTCCTGCCTTCTCCTTGGATCCCTTCATGCCCTGATCAATCAAGAATCTAATAAGAAGGTAAACCTGTTGTCAGTACAGATCAATTTGCTCACTGAATCTGTACCTAGTGCAAGTGCTAGAAATCCCAATAAAAAGCTTTCAGTGCCATTCACAATTCCTCAGTCCAAACAATTAAAACCTGCATGCAACAAAATTGAATGATAGTCAGTCTTGGAGTGATAAGTGGTAAATAATTTGCCTGCCAGTAGTGATCACCTCTAACTAGTGAAGGTATTAACATTTCCTTTATACTTACGGTCATCATTGACTGGAAATTAAACTTAAGTGCCCACTATTTGACCTGCTGTAATAGCCATGGCATTTACATGGATGTTCAATAATCATATAAACCAACACAGCAACTCAGATTTCTCAACAGTCCATGTATTTATTCCCATTTTGCACTAATTTATTTACATTTTAGTTCAACTTGGAGTAATTTGCTTTGCCTGCACTGTACTGCTACCACAATACAAGATTCTGAGTAGACTGGGCTTTCAAGACAGCCATCTCATTCTCAATTTACTTAATCTTCCACATCTTTGTTGCTCACCTTTGTTATTTATGTCCGTCTTCTCTCAGCTGCACTTTAGTTTATTTACAGGTTTGTCACTTGGGAATGTATCACAAAGTGTAAGGACAAGAACACAGTGCATTTGCCTGTTTGGACACAGCTGCAGTGACACCAAAACACTAAAGCTTCAGCATCTGCCATCAGCAAACAAAGCTTTCCATGTGTGTTTCACTGTACAGGATTCAACGGTGAAGAAATAGCTATAATTCCTGTTGGTTTCTGTGATGCAATTAGATAAATGGAGGAAAAGTTTAGATCGTATACACTGGAAAAACTGAGGTAAGGGGATTGACATGTTCTTAGGCATTAGAATATGTAACCATTTGGAAGAGGGAGTTCCAGATAAATAAGCAAAATGAATATTTTCCCACTCTGTGATGGGAGTGCACACGGATTTGATAGTAGCAGTTCTCAAACTAAATCCTGTGATTCACATCACTGCCTGCGTATGATGTATGAGTTTGCTCATTTTATTTCAGAAATCTAATTATAAAGGTGTACAATGGATTACAGTGAAACTAGGCACTTCTATATGTTCCAATCCCACTTTTAACTTAAAGATGTAGTTCTACTTAACTATAGGCTAAGTTACAAACAGGATCAGTATACCATCCAGCAGTATTCCAAACAAAACTCACTCACCTTAATTTTTAAGTAATCTTTGAAGTTTATTATGAAAATGATTAAACAGACAAAATCCTTTATGTGCCTGCTTTAGAGGTCTAAGTTGGAAAATAAAACTAAATAGAGAGAGAAAACAAGGTAATCCAAGAAAAATGTGCAGAGTATAAGGTTACATTTACAACACTTTACAGTGATAAAACTGGCGGTATTAACAAAACTGTGTGGCTCCCTTACTGCAAGTCTATGACCATTGCCATTTATATAAAGTAACAAAATCTTATTGCAGTTTATACAGTTTGTATTTTAACTTCTTTCTATCTACTTTGGTAAATATTAACTTAATTTCATATGGAAAACAAAATGCCAACATTTGTACATAATTTACACATTGGTAATAAAGCTTATAAAGCAGCATCTACAGGTTTTTTTTATGCTTAGGTAAAGTATCAATCAGACCAGTAACCTAAGAATAGGAGAAATAACACAAGAATCTGTAAAACACTTCCAGTTCTGTACAGATAATGAAACTTCAGACCAACAGGAAGACCTGCCTATTCCAGTTAGTAAATCAGCCAGTAGCTTTGCTACCATTACATCAACTAAATCAGTAGCATAAATACAAAGAGAATGCATTGGTTTTTAGACAAAAACAGGATGTTCCCAATTAACATCACCTATGCAGATAAAAACAACCAATATGGCTATACCATGAAGAGCTGAGACTGCCTATGCTGATTTTCTTTATAAAGGAAAGGGTTACCAATCATTAAAACACAACATTCTGTATGGAGCATTTTATCTTACTGGAACGTACTTGGAATCATTTTTCTCCTCCACTCCCTCCCACCCCCAAAGAAATGATAGAAGTGTTAAAATTCGGTATTCAGTTTGCAAAATGTCCTTTTAAAAAAGGCTTTTCTGTAGCAAAGAAACAAAATAAATTTTTTTGACCAATCAGAATGAGAGACTAGAATGACTGTCCAATTCTGTTTCGTCTCTGAAGTATAGTTAAGTGTTTATACAAGTCAAATAGTACTTTTAGACCTAAGGAGAAAACAATTTAGATTTTTTACTAAATTGATTCAAATACAACATTCAAGTGCAATTAAAGTTCCAAATATTAGTTATAACTTTTCCTTTATTTCTATTGCATCTTTTTAATATACTTTTACAGGTAGTTGCCAATTTTTACTACTTTCCAACATGCTGGAAGAGTTTTTGTTCTACTGGATCTATATTTTCCCTGTAGAGGAGATTAAAAATGAAATTATGTCAATAGTCATTTTCTATTAAAATGAAATGTTCTTTGAACGTATAACAAAGGTGACCACCTGTAGTGCACATGTTTACAGCCAAAGCCAAATGCACATAAGGCTTCCCAAGTTCTTTCTGCTTTCAAAAGAATATCAACCCAAAGCAGGATAATTGCTTGTATATTTCAGCACATTTTAGAATATGTTCTTCAATAAGGAAGAATGGAAAAGATCTTTAAAATCAAAAGAGGACAATTAAACAGAAGTTTGAATTGTAATGAGAAAGTAGGACACCGGTGTTGAAGGAAGGGATGTCTTTTTTTTTCCAGATTGCAATATAACAGCATGTTAAAGATCTTTAGCAGCAAACCTACTTGTAAGGCCTCAGAAACCTGGAAACTTTGGACCGCAGCAACTTTATAAATGATCTGGGGAACATTTCTTTTGACTCTTGTGCTGTATACTTGAAATAATTTTGAGGATGTGCCAATACATCAAAGAGTGCTTTGATCAACTTCTTGTCCTATGTTTAAAAAAAAACAAAGTTCATGATTGAAAACTTTCTTCAGCATGGGCACATACATGTGTTTGTAAATACTTATGTCAATCTTTCTTCTTAACAAACTTACTTTAAGAATTTCTTGATGATTCTCAGAAGCATACAAACGGCCGTCTCTGACAATATCTTCTATAAGCTGTTGGTAGTCCTCTAACCAAGAGAAAAATTAAGTAGCAACTTACTATTTCAATTCTGATAAATGTTCTTTGGTAGTTATCATTTGCAAGCAATATTTTGAAATGTTCTAATTATCTTATTAAATAATTATGTAGTATTAAAAGTAACATTCTGCATGGGCTTTTTGTTAAATATAACCTTGTAGTTTGCTGATACTAATTAACTCATTGTACACAGCAAGTGAATAGAGAGTCTTATGTACAATTAGCTTAGTGCAATATGGGTACATTATATATATCTGATATATATATCTGATGTAGGTATATGTGTGTGTATATATGTGAGAGAGAGAGAGAGAGAGCAGATAAATTACATCTACTATATTATAAAGTAGCTTGTACACCACGGTGGAATATAAAACCATTAGACAGTGAGAATAAAAACAATCACTAAATAGATACTTGCCACGTCATTTACCTTCAATTTAAATACTTTATAAGACCATGTCCTTTTCCTGTATCTTATACTTTTGCTAATCTGGGCAATGTATTACACTGTATCTTAAATATTTTAAATTTATGCAAACTATTTAAAACTTGATGTTACAGATGTACATTCAAAGGATGTTTCTTAACATTTTGCAGCACTATGATGCTGTGGAAAAACAGTTTCAAGCTCCATTTGAAGAGAGAAGTTATCTTGGAGATCTAAGAAGCTCTATCTTATCTTTCCCCTTTAATAGTTTTAACATCTACTCCCATTCCTCTACTGTGGTAGAAGTGGTTAAGACATTTATCTAGTGATCTAAAGGTCGCTAGTATGAGCCTTGGCTGAGGCTGCGTGTGTGTCCCTGAGCAAGGCACTTAGCCACACATTGCTTTGCGACAACACCGGTGCCAAGCTGTATGGGTCCTAATGCCCTTCCCTTGGACAACATCGGTGGCATGGAGAGGGGAGACTTGCAGCTTGGGCAACTGCCGGTCTTCCATATTTAAAAAAAAAACCTTGCCCAGGCTTGCACCATGGAAGCTTCCCAAGGCGCAAATCCATGGTCTATCGAGACTAACGGAGGCCTGCACATACTGATAAATATATTAGAGCAGATGACAAAACAGTTTCTGCAGGAGGATATTCAGAAAGATGTTTGACTTGTCTGTCAGAAGTATCAAAAACACCATTAGCTCTAATGCACCTTTTAAATATGTATTGTAATCAAATTCACTGCAGTCTCAGACTTGCCATTCTCCAAGATCAACTTAATTTCCAGTTTTTACTCTTATATTCAAATGTGCTTGCAATTAAGGTAAATATACCATTTACTTTCTTAACTACTTGAAGTTCCTGCAGGTTAACTTTCAGTGGGTTGTTACAAAGACACTCTTATGCCTCTGCGTGCCAGTAACATTCCACCTTTCACTGTAAAGATTCCCTCTTTATAATTTTTCTATCAATGTGAATTAAACCTCACTTTTTCACATTATAATCCATCCGCCATGTTCTTCTTCATTTACTTTATCTTAAGTATGGTCTAAGTGCCCTGTTATGTCTTTGTTAATAATAGTTCCACATTTTTCCTATTATTGATATCTGGCTAACTTAGTCTGAAAATTCCCTGTTCTCAGAATCCTTCATTTCATAAATAGAGCAGATGAATTTACTACGTTCCAGTATATAGACATCCGTACAATTTTGAAAGACAGTACTTGTGCGTCTACAACAGCCAATGAACTCTCCCCCAAAAACGTAAGCAGTAGATCACCAGGATCTGGAATCTACTGCCCTATACTCTGAATAATTTCTCCAATAATTTTAGACTGAAGTTTAAGGGAGGATAATATTGTAGAATAGAGAAGAGCCGCAAATAGAGTGGTGCAGATCACCATGATTGTAAATCATTTTACTGAATAAAATAATATGGTTCTAAAGCAATATTTAGAACAAATTGTAATGGAGAAATTACCTCCACTTGATCTTAGTTGATAATATTAGGAAACCTTTCTCTTTTTGTGATCTTTTTTCAAATAAATATTAACTGACTGTAAGCCATTCTATTGCAAACACAGTAGTTGCTTAGAAGCTTTGTATTAGATTCATTGCATTGCATTGTCTCATAGTTTGAAGAATGATGAATAGTTTGGGGAATATATTTAAAATGAATGGTTTAAAAAGGGAATGTTTGAAAATAACTCAGAAATGGTCCCCAGAATGTATAAAAGTCTTGGCTAGATTCAAAAACTGAACATCGGATCTTCTCTAAATTTAAGCATGACATAACATCCCGTAACCATTGAGCATGAGTAGGTGGAACAGCATCCTTCCATTTAAGCAAGAGCACCCTCCTAGCTATAAGAGAAGTACAAGCCAAAATATGCAAATCAGGTGTCTCCAAAATAAAGTCTTTTCCTCCAACAGTACCAAATAATGCGGTCAAAGGGTTAGGCTTAAAATTTACCTTGAAAAATACCGAAAATATTTGGGATTCTTTCTTCCAGTATCTTTCAAGGCTTGGACATGAATCTGTATTTGATTTGTTGTAAAAGTACAGATTGTGGCTAATAATATATTTTATTATATAATAATGGTTTTTTTCCCACTTTTTTCTTGCTTTTCCTAACAGCTCTGACTTTGGTAGTGGATTTAATTTTTTTTCTCTATATAACAATGATTATATTTCAATATTATGATTTAATTTTTATGAGTACAGGGTTTTGTGATTGTAACTATATTTTTAATACAATGTATTTGGTACTCTTTTTTTCTTTTGACTTATATATCTTCTTGTACTCTGTATTCCTTTACGCAGAGACTAATAAAAATATTGAAAAGGGAAAAAGGGAATGTTGTTAAAGCAGAAAATATACTTATTCAAACTACCAATATAAAAAGGAAGAGCACCTTTGAGTATATGGATCATTTTTCCTTACCATCATATGTAACATATGGAACTTGAAATCCTTTGGCGCTGTTCCCTTCATTAGCTTTGAACTGAATCCATAGTTTCCGAGACCTTGAGGTAAATGCGATAGGTCGTTCATAAGTTTGGCATGTTTCATAGGTTGTAACAGATGTTGGTGAAGCTGCAAGTGAAGTTATAAAATAACATAATATGAACCATAATGAAAATGCATGTACACTACATTATTTGAAACTTATCCTTTTAACTCTTTGACTTCATTTGGAACAACTGGAGCCACTGAACCTGGGCTTGGTGCTGGTTCAGTGTTACAGTGTAGAAGTTGCAGTAAGTTAATGCCCCTACTGCCAACATTGAATGTTATTGTGTGGTTAACAAACCACTTGTGATCACCTCTCAGAAAGCTGAGACTCCTGCATCTGTAATGAAATCCCAAGCTGCCTGATAAGAGAGAGAAAGGCCGACAATTCCACATAGAACTCATGGCACTTCTCAGGAAAATTTGGGCCAATCTTTGCTATAGATCAAGGTGCAATAATGAGATAAATGCTTTTTTTTCCTTCATGTATGTTCACTAGCAAGTCAATAGCAAATTTCAGTTAATGTTTTTAAAGATGGGTGAAAGGTTGAAGGAAGAGTAACCAATGCTCCATCATTAGCTCTTCAGTTTCTTCTCCACCTACTTGATAATATACAGGAAAAGTTTGCAGAGTTTGAACTGAAGGTGTCCCTTAATACTTAATTCTACTTTTCAAAATAGACTTTCCATTTCTAATTGTATCTGGGTCCTAGTACATGTAAGAAGAAAACAGCATCCAGCTACCAGAATTAGAAAGGCTAATGCAATACCCATCCATATTGTAAAAAGAATGGAGTATAAAATGGAGGACATTTTTGATACAAACTTATTGGGTACTGGTGGACTGCACCTGGAATACTATGTACAGTTCTAGTCTCCGTATTAAAGGAAGAATGTTCTGCTTTCTAGGCAGTGTAAAGAAGATTCACTAGGATGATTACTGGTCTGGCATCAATGATGCATGAAGAATGTTGAATAGTGTGGGTTTATTTTCATTGGCGTATGGAATCAGAAGCAACACTAATGAGGGGGATAATTAAAGTGGATGACAACAGGTTTCCCTCAGTGGAGATATCTATAACTAGGGAGCATAGTTTCAAAACAATTGAGGTGGAGGTTAGGAGAATTTCTTTTCTCTCAGAGAGTCATGCATCCATCAGAGAACTGTGGAGGTGAAGTCAGTGATTACATTTGAGGCAGAGACTGATGGATATGTACACTAGCAGCGAGTGGGATCTTGTGTTACAGTTCAAATTGGATCAGTAGTGAACTTGTTAACTAACAGAGCAGGCATGAGAGGTAACCAGCTCACTCATGCTCTCATATCTTGTGTTCTCATGTATTCTTTGAATAATTCTCAATTATTCTTTAACAAAAGGAAGGAAATGGGATATTTTAAAAAACTACAAACTAAAATAAGGCAAAGTAAGTAAACAAAAAGGACAGGATGTGGAGGATGAGAAACAAGAAAACATATTAGCTGAAGTAAGATCAAAATATTAGTAAATAATATAAAATAATGGAGTAATATAAAATTGGTACAAAATCTTAAAAGAATTATTACTGAATGTAATTACTTACAACTCTTTCTCATTACTAAAACATCTCCACACTCGTCTTCCATTGGTAAGAAAATTTCTGGCACAACAATGAGGATTCTTCTCTTTGGTGGTGGATTTATATTCCAAACACACTCCACATTGGAAGGATAATCTCCAGGATAGTTTGGTGACTCAATAAAGCCTGTGTAGTCTCCAAGATCTCCTCCACACTGTTGGTCTTTTTATCAAAAAGAGACAATATTGAAATTGAAGGTGGGCAGGAAATTTACAGAATATTATCATTTGTTGCAAAGGATCTCAGTGCAAAAGTAGCGAGGATATACTTAAATTGTCATTTAATCTCTCCTGCTTTTCACCATCAGAGGTATTGGTAAGATGTCTTCTAGAGTATTGTGTACAGCATTGATTTTATTTATTAAGTAAGCAAATATTAATAATTCAGGAATAGTTTACATGACTAACAATCATAGGCAAGTTATCTTTGAGAAACGGTCAGACAGGTTAGACTTCAGTCTGGTGGAATTTAGAGAAGTGGGAGGGAACGTAACTGAAACATGTAAGGTGCAAAGTGGTGTTGACATGGTGGATGTAGCATGGGTGTTTACTCTTGTGGGGAGGATTTGTTATGTAAGAACGAGGGGATTCCCAATTACAACAGAGATGAAGAGAACATTTTTCCATGTCTTTGAAATACTGAACAGTGGAAGCAGAGACTTTGAGTATTTTTAAGGCAGAGATGGATAAATTCTTGATAGGTGGATGGAAGAGGGTGAGATTATAAGCCATGCAAGGCTTATTGAGAAAGTAAGGAGGCATGGGATAAAAGGGGACATTGCTTTGTGGATCCAGAACTGGCTTGCTCACAGAAGGCAAAGAGTGGTTGTAGACAGGTCATATTCTGCATGGAGGTTGGTCACCAGTGGTGTGCCTCAGGGTTCTGTTCTGGGACCCTTACTCTCCGTGATTTTTATAAGAGCCCTGGATGAGAAAGTGGAGGGATGGGTTAGTAAGTTTGCTGATGACACAAAGGTTGGGGGTGTTGTGGATAGTGTGGAGGGCTGTCAGAGTTTACAGTGGGACATTGATAGGATGCAAAACTGGGCTGAGAAGTGGCAGATGGAGTTCAACCCAGATAAGTGTGAAGTGGTACATTTTGGTAGGTCAAACATGGCAGAATATAGTATTAATGGTAAGACTCTTGGCAGTGTGGAGGATCAGAGGGATCTTGGGATCTGAGTCCATAGGATGCTTAAAGCAGCTGCGCAGGTTGACTCCGTGGTTAAGGAGGTGTATTGGCCTTCATCAATCGTGGAATTGAATTTAGATTCCGAGAGGTAATGTTGCAGCTATATAGGACCCTGGTCAGACCCCACTTGGAGTACTGTGCTCAGTTCTGGTCACCTCACTACAGGAAGGATGTGGAAGCTATAGAAAGGGTGCAGAGGAGATTTACAAGGATGTTGCCTGGATTGGGGAGCATGCCTTATGAGAATAGGTTGAGTGAACTTGGCCTTTTCTCCTTGGTGTGACAGAGGGTGAGAGGTGACCTGATAGAGGTGTATAAGATGATGAGAGGCATTGATTGTGTGGATAGTCAGAGGCTTTTTCCCAGGGCTGAAATAGTTGCCACAAGAGGACCAAGGTTTAAGGTGCTGGGGAGAAGGTACAGAGGAGATGTCAGGGGTAAATTTTTTACTCAGAGAGGGGTGAGTGCGTGGAATGGGCTGCCAGCAATGGTGGTGGAGGTGGATATGATAGGGTCTTTTAAAAGACTTTTAGGTAGGTCCATGGAGCTTAGTAAAATAGAGGGCTATAGGTAAGCCTAGTAATTTCTAAGGTAGGGACATGTTCGGCAGAACTTTGTGGGCTAAAGGGCCTGTATTGTGCTGTAGGTTTTCTATGTTTTTATTACTGGGGATAAGTGGGAATGAAGAGCTGAGGTTATAATCTGATATTCCTTAAATTGATTGAGTGGTCAAACAAGCTCATGGGGTGAGTGATCTACTCCAGCTCCAAATTCATATACTCGTTCATATGGACTTTTGAGGTTTGTTTTATTTATCCTATTTTCCTGTCTTACACTATCTTGACAATTGTCATTTAATCTCTCCTGCATTTCACCATCAGAGACATCCTTTGGTCATCAACCTGAAACATTCAACTTGCTTTGCTACCTCGTTCATCGAGTATTTCCAGCATTTCAGTTTCTATTGTAGAACAACCTGCATCTATGTAATTACACTTTTGTCACCACTCTGACATTAGCTTTCATGTAACTGTGATCACGCACTGAGAATCTGGAATACCTTATGTCATTTAGGTTGAATTACTAGCACTGTCTCCTCTGAGTGTCCTAAATCCACATAATTTGCCTGGCTTCAAGTCCCTCCAGGTAAAAACGAAACACGCTCATACTTGTACTGATCTGTTCAAAGGAAGATACTGTTCTTTAATGAAGATTAGGTATTTTCTCTTTCACACAGCTATATTGACACTGATATCTGTGGGGCCCAGAGGGATACATATTTGCCAATAAAATAAATGGTTGTACTGTGACTGGCAAGGAGTTTGAGACCTTCTGAGATATGAAATATGTCATTCTTGTAACAGCAGGTGTCATGAGGTACAAAACATTCTAACCCAGAGCGAATCAACATCAAATGCACTTATAATGGCCAAAATTGTTGGTTTATATCTAATAGAAGGCAATGAGAATTTTTAAAATAGTCTCATAAATTCTGTGTATGTGCAAAATCACCTGTTTTTGCAGCTTGCCTGCAAACCAGCACATTCATTGCCTAATGAGGACTGAGAACTTTTGAAGTTTTTTACCAAAGTAAGAGAGTGAAATACTCAACCAAGAGCCCACTAAGGCATCTGGGAGTTGTGTAAATGAGTTATAAAGGCTATTTCTATCCTGTTTAAAAAGGTAACAATCTTGAAATGCAGCTCTTGGATGGTGAAGCTGCTGGCATCACTGCTCCACAACACCAACAATGACTTAAGAGTTAACATGCAAATATAATTTAATACAAAAGTCATGAATTTGCAATTAGTAATGCAACATGGAATTTTACAGCTGTCTTCACTGTAATCCAGCTGTAACAGTGATTAAGCTTCTATAACCCAGTCCCTGAAAAACAATACTCGGCCTGAGAGCATTTAATGTACTCAACCATAATTAATACACTGCAAACTATCTGTTCCTAAAAAAGTAATTTTATGCTTTGCAATTTCCATATCAGAACAAATTATAATAGACAGCAACAAACAATCTGTGGGAAGAACTCAGAATCTGCAGTCTCTTGTATCTATTATAGTGTAAGCTTATATTTTATAAAAAGTATTTAGAATTCAGCTTTTACTTTAATCATATTGTATATGCTGATCTTTACTTAGCATTTTCTAGAATAATGAAAAGATTGACAAAAACTGATCCTGATTATGGTACTTGTTTCATGCGGTTGGCCACCGAGCCAACTCAATAATATCACTGCTGCTGCTGATAACAGCAAGAAGCAGAAAGAAGAATGTTTTGAACGTAAGCCTATTAATTTCAATAATTACAATGGCAAGACAATGAAATACATGTTACCATAATAGAGAAACCTAGGGGTGAAACTAGTGTTCCATCATACTGCAAAACATATTGCAAAGGTTGTTTAGCATCACGTCTGAAATCCCTTCTCAATGAAGACAGTGAGCTGTCATGCTGACATTTAGTGAACTGTACAAAACCTGCTGCAAATAAACATAATACTTTGTATCTGAAAAAATATTAAGACAACAGCAACACGTCCTGGTATCACCACATAGATGCCACAGCCAAGAAAGCTTCCCAATGACTTTATTTCCTTAAGGAGACTGTAGAAATTTGGCATGTCCCGATCGACACTTACTGTTTTATCAATGCACCATAGAAAGCATTCTGTCTGGATGTATCATAGCTTAGTATGGCAATTGCTCTGCACATGACTGCAAGAAACTGAAGAGTCATAGACACAGCCTAGTACATCATAGAAACCTGCCCCCTATCTGTGGGCTCTGTCTATGCTTCTCACTGCCTCAGTAAAGCAAACAGCATCATCAAAACCTCCACCAATTCCAGACATTCTCTCTTCTCCTCTCTCCCCTCAAGAAGAAGATACAAAAGCCTGAAAACACATACCACCAGGCTCAAGGACAGCTTCCACTCTGCTGCTAATAAGACTATTGAATGGTTCCCTAGTACAATATGATGGACTCTTGACCTCACATCATTATGATCTTGTACCTTGTTGTCTACCTGCATTGCACTTTCTCTATAGCTATTACTTTTTAACCTGCATTCTGTTACTGTTTTACCTTGTACCACCTCAATACACAGTATAATGAACTTATCTGTATACAGTGTGCAAGACAAGCCGTTCACTGTACATCAGTAATTGTGACAATAATAAAGCAATTCCAATTCCAGTTCCAGAACTTTCCAAATCTGTGTACTCTTTTGGATTACTGCAAAATAGTTTTGTATTAAGTCAATGAAAAAATGCTCTAAATAAGATCCTGAGATTACTAATTTCTAATGTATTAACAATTACTTACTTTTACATTGAGTGACGTTGGTAGAACCATCAAAATCTGTGGTTGTATTTCCAGGACAAGTGATGCAGTAATTCTGACCAAACTCTGGCTGATAAGTTGCAACGGGACACCTTATGCATCTGTGTGTGGTGGAGTTGTAATAGTGACCAGGGGAACAATGAACTGTGGAAAGGTTTATGAACGGTAAAAAATATTTCACTGAGTGATTTATTATGTTATTTTAAAAGTCATAAAACTGTTATACAAAAAACAATATTTTATGTAAAAGTTCACAGTAAATTAAGCATGAAATACAGAGTTTAGCATTAAATAACCATTTATTATGATGTTATATAATTCAAGTGAACAAGACTAAGACTCATCCAATTAAAAGGGAATGTTGATGCTGTTGTAAATGTCATTTAGTTTCATTGAATAGGCTGTATAAGTAATTGTAAACAACAAGCAATTTTACAAATTGAATTTACACATCACCTTTTGTTTTTGTTACGAATGTGCCACAGCTCTGAGGGGCCGAAGGGTGTGGGGTAGCCCCCTCCTTTGTGAGAATCACAAGATCACTATTAAGTCAGTTCAGGGGACACAGGAAATGAGAGAAAGACATGCAGAATCCACAAAAGGGTTGGAATGTGTCCTGGCCTCCGAAAGGCGGACCCATTGATACCGGCTATTGTCTCTTGGAGACGGACTTGTGTATTGCATCCTGCACGATGCATCGAAGCCCCCCCAGGCAATGAACCGAGGGGGAGGTTGGTGGAGGGATTGCATCATCTCAACCTGATCGACATCTGCGACCCTGTGAGTCAGGATAAAAAGAGGGTCTGTGGGAACAGCCGCTCAGACGCACCAGGAGAAACGCTAGCGATCCCGTAATAGCAAAAACCAGTGGAAGGCCACGTGTGTCCGTTTCCATTTGCCCCGGAATCGGTGGCCTTTACCACGGGAGAACGGTTTTTAGCTAACAATGGGGAAATCTACTCCCAACGACTCTCGAAGGATTGACATCATAAAAGGAATGGGCAAGTTTTAACCCGTCTCTCTCTCCAACCAAAGGCTGCAGCCTACAGCTTGACTGAACTAAAGTGACTTTTATATTTCCATCGGACAATACATTATCCCCTAGACAACGATAGAGCTATTTCTTATTGATTATTATTATTATACCCGCGCTTTTAGATTTAGTATTGACGACGTATATTATCTGTGTGTTTGCATTGATATTATTTTTGTGTATTTCTATCAATAAATACTGTTAAAAATAGTACCATCAGACTTCAACGGACCTCTCTATCTTTGCTGGTAAGTGACCCAGTTACGGGGTACGTAACATTTTGGAAAACCCTCCTTCCACAAATGGAAAGAAAACAGAATGCACAAATAAATAAACGAATATTAGGAAGGGAGACTAAAACTTGGTCAAAGAGATAAAACTTTTAGGCAGAGTCTTAATGGAAAGGGAACAGATGAAGCACAGGAGCTGAAGGTGGAAGCTGCTTTGCTGCAAGCAGCTGAAAATGTCAGACAAGGGAACAGTCGAGAGGTCAGAGTGGAAGGAATAACTACCTAGGGGGCTGGGGAGGTGGGGTAACAGAGGAGGGAAGCATCACTGTTGGAGGGAGAGGTGCTATAAGGAGCAGTGAGGCAGTAAAATCAATTATTTGAGGGCAGGGAAAGAAAAGGTGCTCGGGGCAGTCCTGGTGGAGTAGAAGGAAGCAGGCTCCACGCCCTGAATGGAGAAAGCACAATGAAGGATTAAAAAAAAACAGAAAATATGTTTTATGTGGGTGTGAGATGGTGGAAGTTAGGAGAAGACATGACTGCTCAGTGAGGTGAGGATGAGGTGTGAATTGCAGGTGAATTTCAGTGCCACAGAGGGAACCTTTCCACTTACACCTTGGTAAGAGTTAAGGGTATATTACTGTTTCATCAGTATCATAAAACCATAAGACATGGGAGCAAAATGAGGCCATTCAGCCCTTCGAGTTTGCTCCACCATTCCATCATGGCTGATTCCGGATCTCACTCAACCCCATACACCTGCCTTCTCGCCATATCCTTTGGCGCCCTGACCAATTAGGAAACTATCAACTTCCACCTTAAATATACCCATGCACCTTTTGTGACATTGCACATAGTGGATATGCAAGTATATTTGTAAAAGAGTAAGTGGCTTAGGAGACCAATCCCAGGGCTACAGAAGATGAACATGTTGAGAAAAAATGGACCAATATGTGAATGTGAGCCAGGATGGGAATGTAACTGAAAAATGATTTTGGTAAGTTAAATGGATTATGGTTGCTTTGATTAAAGTGGGGGATATACAAGATAAATATGTCAATTAATCTAGCATTTAAAATTCATTAACACAAAGTACACTGCAGATGCTGGGGTCAAAGCAACACGTACGACAAGCAAGAGGAACTCAGTAGGTCGGGCAGCATCCGTGGAAGTGAGCAGTCAATGTTTCAGGCCAAGACCTTTCGTCAGTCCTGATGAAGGGTCTCGGCCCGATACGTTGACTACTCCTTTCCACGGATGCTGCCCGACCTACTGAGTTCCTCCAGCTTGTTGTACGTATTTAAAATTTGTTGTTTGCACAGCTGTATTAACTTTTCATTGGTAATTTTTAATATGGTTTTACTGCAACTTTCCAACAAAGTGAAACAGTGAAAATGTGCTGCTCACTTGACTAGAATGCTGTCAGTGGAACTGCTCATACTGCAGATAACAACAGCAAGTCTTACCTTTCGTTTCGCAATCTTGGAATGAGACTGCACCTTCATATTTGGTTAATAATCCACCCCCACAATAGAAGCACTGTGTGCGGCCTGGCTCAGGCTGGAAGGTGCCAATTGGGCATGATCGACAGGGCCTAAACCCATCAGATGAGAAATGTCCTGGAGAGCACTGGCCTGAAAAATAGAGTTATAGAAAACTTCAATCCATTTGCACAGTAGCAACTTAAAAACAAGCACATCCACCCACAACTTAAAGAGTCAAAATTATTTGGTGGATAAACTACATTTTCTGATTGCATATATAGTACAATATATTACAAACTATCCTCCACAAGTCAGCAGAATCTACAGAGGGGAATAAACAGTTGATGTTTCAGGCTGAGACCTTTCATCAAGACATCTTGCTTGAAATATCAACTGTTTATTCTAATCCTGACTTGCTGAGTTCTTCCAGCATTTTGTGTGTGTTGCTTTAGATTTCCAGCATCTGCAGAGTCTCTTATGCTTATAAACTATCCTTCTGTCTGGCATATGGGCTCAAATCCAATCCCAGAAGAAGGGTTGTGTAAAACTTTTGATTATTAATTAGAGATCATTGACAAACTGTGTTTGGATGAAAAAACAAAATTCTGAAGAATCCACCACACCAATGTTGTCTTTAGAAGTACACTTAGTGGCCACTTTATTAGGTACATCTGCACACTAGCTTGTTAATGCAAATATCTAATCAGGCAATCATGTGGCAGCAACTCAAAGGATTAAAGCATGCAAGCGTGGTCAAGAGGTTTAGTTGTTGTTCAAACCAAACATCAGAAATGGAAGAAATAGGATCTAAGTAACTTGGACTATAGATTGATTGTTGGTGCCAGACAGGATGGTTTGAGGATCTCAGAAACTGATCTCCTAGGATTTTCACACACAACAGTCTCTAGAGTATGCAGAGAATAGCATGATAAAGAAAAGACACCCAGTGAATGACAATTCTGTAGGCAAAAATGCCTTGTTAATGAGAGGTCAGAGGAGAATGACCAGACTGGTTCAAGGTGACAGGAAGGCGACAGTAATTCAAATCATCATGCATTGCAACAGTGGTGTGCAGAAGAGCATTGATGTGGATGAACAACAGCAGCAAAAGACCATGAACGTACATTTAATGGCCACTTTATTAGGTTCAGGGGGTACCTAATAAAGTGGCCACCAAGCATAGGTATGTTCATTTCCTGCCATGGATTTGCTGTTTCACTGCTCACTTGATGCATACTGCATAACCTAATTTCAACGGGAAATTTCCAAATCCATCCTGGAGAAAAGAACGTTTGTGAAAGTCCACCAACCCGAAATGGTCTCTGTGTTTCTCTCCCACAGATGGTGCCTGGAAATTGTATTTCCAGTACAATTTCACTAAATAGTAGAAAGGGCTCAAGAGCCTAAAAAGGCAACTCTTGCTCATGTATTCATTTACTTCTTGCATTTCAGAATTCCAACAATAGCCAAATTTTGCTTTGGTAAAGAAAAGAAAGGTTTGATATTGTTCAACAGGAGTACCACTGGCATGAAGAGCCAGTTCTACTGAATTATCCAGGAATATGGAATATGACTTTAAACTTCATTTTCAATACTTTTGGATCATTAGTGGCCATGGGATCATTGACTCCCACTGTGATTAACCTCTTCATGTTATCTAGCACAAATCCATAGAATTCTCAGTAACACACACAAAATTCTGGAGGGACTCATCAGGTCAGGCAGCATCTATGGAAATGAACAAGCAATCAACATTTTGAGCCAAGACCCTTCTTCAGGACACATAGAATTCTCTTTATTTTTGGAGACAGAAAGCTTCAAACCATAATGAACCTCTGGTGTTTATAACCCTCATCAGCTACACACTCAAAAAAAAAGTATTCTGCGGGACCTTGCTCTTAAAAACACCAGGGAGATACTTTCACTCTATGTAATTTGAATTCTGGCTATTCTCAAAATTTCATCAAAATTCATTTAATTCAAGCACAGCTCTGGCAGCCTGTGTGTGTTAACATCAGTGTATTAAATGTTGGGTAAAAGCACCACTTACAATTCAGCAGGTAAAACATGGGAATAAAAATGCCTGATGTGGCGGACAGAGCACCTTCACTCTATCTGCCACAACAAGTGAGCTTTCCTTGTGGTCACCTACCTTTATTCCACTGCCCATTGCCATCCCGTCATGTCAGTCCACAGCTCCCCCTACTGCCAATATGAGTCCACTCTCAGGTTGGAGGAGAAACACCTCATATTCACTCATATCTAGGTAGCCTCCACCATGACAATATGAATACTGAAATTTTTAACTTCCAGTAATTTCTCCCTTCCTCTCCTTTCTCTCTTTTTAAATTCCCTATTCTGGCTCCCTTTGTACCCCTTCCCTTATCTCCACCTCCCCAACACCTCTCACTCGTGCCCCTCCTCCTTTCCTTTCTACCATGGTCCATTCTCCTCTCCTATCAGATTTCTTCTTCTTCAGCCCCTTACATTCTTCAACTGTCACCTCCCAGCTTCTCATGTCATCCGCTCCCCCTCCCCTATCCACACATATTATGATAAACTAGCTATACTTATTCCTGAAACCATTCTGGATGGACTGTATTTATCTTTGGTACTAGTAATCCAAATAGCATTGTTTAATGCATTCAAGCATTGACTGCATCAAACATTAGTAAAAATTCAGCAGTGAAAACATATACTGTAGCATTCTACTCTGTTTAAGAAGTTGTTTTACATATCCTGTAGAGGGCATTAATAAAAAGAGTTGAAACACAATGTTCCCAGATTTTTTTAAATACCTAACACCACCAATAGTTACATATTATAATAATTGCACCCTGTGCTAAGCTAATAAGTTACTTTGAAAGTTGCTTTTTTTTAATTAAAATAGCAATGGGATTAGATGTCTTTTCTGATTAAACATGAATGATTTAAAGATTTTATTTTGCACAAATTGTAAGTAAATCATCCTCTTACATACGCTTATCAATCTGTGTTTTATTTTCTTCAGTCTCAGTGAGGAGAATGCTTGAAATTCAATGTTTATGCTCCTTTCCCCCAGATTTTCCCTGGAGTGTAGTTGAATGTGGGGAGTTTGACAGAGGTACAAAATTATGAGGGAGATAGATAGGGTAACTGCAAGCAAGATTTTTCCATTGAGGTTGGGTGAGACTAGAGGTAGAGGTCAAGATTTAAGGGTGAAACGTGAAATGTTTAAGGGGAACTTGAAGGAGAACTTCTTACTCAGAGGTTGGTGAGAGAGTGGAACGGACTGCCAGAAGTGGTGGATGCGGATTTGATTTCAACCCTTAGAGATATCTGGATAGGTACATGGATGGAAAGTATATGAAGGGCTATGGTCCAGGTGCAGGTTGATGGGACTTGGCAGGTTAATAGCTTGGCACAGATTAGATGGGCCAAAGGACTTATTTCTGTGTTGAAGTGTCCTATTACTCTCCCTCTGTTTACCTTGTACATATGTATGTATGTATCATATACATCTTGCTTTCAATCTGTACTGACCTTTCTAATTATTATATACCCTACAAATCTTGGAGCTCCTTCATATTTAAAAATAATTCTAATTATATGGACTAAATGTAGAATTAATGTTTGTTTATTAAGGATTTCAATAGAATATTGACTTTTATATTTTACAAGATTTCTTTCCTTGCAGTTTTTTCTGAATAAGGTGATCTAGGAACATTAAGACATAATATCATCTTTATAACTTGAAAGGAATGTGGAATGTTTGGACAGAGGGTGGTTAGGAGTAATTCCTTGTACAGAAGTAGAATAGTGAATAAACAAAAAGAATATTGAGAAAATCTACCATAAATTGTGCCTAGTTTCTTACCATCTGACAATTGATTACCAAAGTATGTATAAGGCAAGAACCCACCTCCACACTCAGATACATTCCGAGCCCCAGCTATTCCTTGTCCATCGTTGCTAGGACATGGCTCACAGGACAGCTGCCCTCTTGTATCCTGGTATGTGCCCGGTGGACACAGGAGACATTGGTTGAGCTCTCCACTATAATAGCGTCCTAGTTCACAGCTGACTGGAAGAACAAGACAGATTTGTGAGTGAACCGAAAGGCTTAGCATTCCAGCTTCTGCAATTTTGTAGTCTATCACGCCTGTAAGATATTCACATCATCCTCTCAAACCTAATCAATAAACTCATGGACCTTGGCTTCAATACCTCCTTGTGCAATTGGATCCTCGATCTCCTTACTTACAGACCAGAGTCAATTCAGATTGGCAACTACCTCTCCTCCACAACCTCTACCAGCACAGGTGCACCACAAGGATGTGTGTTTAGCTTCCTGCTCTACTTGCTTTTCACTTATGGCTATGTGGCTCCAATGGCATATTCAGGTTTAATGATGACACCACTGTCGTAGGCTGAATCAAAGGTGGTGATGAATCGTCATAGAGAAGGGAGATTGAAAACCTGTCTCAGCAGTGCCACAACAACCTCTTACTCATTGTCAGCAAGACCAACCAGCTGATTTATTGATTTCAGGAGGAGGAAACCAGAGGTTCATAAGCCAGCCCTCATCGGGGAATCAAAGGTGGAGAGAGTCAGCAACTTTAAATTCCTCAGTGTTATCATTCTGCCCTGGGACCAGCATGTAAGTGTCATTACAAAGAAAGATTGGCAGTGCCTGTACTTCCTTTTGAGTTTGAGAGGATTCGGCATGACATCTAAAACTTTGACAAACTTCTACAGAGTTGTGGTGGAGAGTATATTGACTGGCTGCATCATAGCCTGGTATGGAAACACCAATGTACTGGATACTTCCCTCCCCACCATTGAGCACACCAGCATGGAGCATTGTCACAGGGAAGCGGTATCCATCATCAGGGTCTCCCATCACACTGGGCATGCTGTCTTCTCACTGCTGCCATCAGGAAGAAGGTACAGGAGCCTGAGGACTCACACTGCCAGGTTCGGGACAGTTATTATGCTTCAAACATCTGGCTCTTCAACCAAAGGGGATAACTTCTCTTAACTTCACGTGCCCCATCATTGAAACAATAGACAATAGACAGTAGGTGCAGGAGTAGGCCATTTGGCCCTTCTAGCCAGCACTGCCATTCACTGTGATCATGGCTGATCATACACAATCAGTACCCCGTTCCTGCCCTCTCCCTATATCCCTTGACTCCGCTATCTATAAGAGCTCTATCTAACTCTCTCTTGAATGCATCCAGAGACTTGGCCTCCACTGCCTTCTGAGGCAGAGCATTCCACATATCCACCACTCTCTGGGTGAAAAAGTTTTTCTGCATCTCTGTTCTAAATGGCCTACCCCTTATTCTTAAACTGTGGCCTCTAGTTCTGGACTCACCCATCAGCGGGAACACGCTTCCTGCCTCCAGCGTGTCCAATCCCTTAATAATCTTATATGTTTCAATCAGATCCCCTCTCATCCTTCTAAATTCCAGTGTATACAAGTCCAGTTGCTCCAATCTTTCAACATATGACAGTCCCGCCATTCCGGGAATTAACCTTGTGAACCTACGCTGCACTCCCTCAATAGCAAGAATATCCTTCCTCAAATTTGGAGACCAAAACTGCACACAATACTCCAGGTGGGGTCTCACCAGGGCCCTGTACAGCTGCAGAAGGACCTCTTTACTCCTATACTCAATTCCTCTTGTTATAAAGGCCAGCATGCCATTAGCAACATTCCCAAAGCCTATGGACTCACCTTCAAGGACTCTTCATCTCATGCATTCAATATTTGCACTTGTTTGCATATTTATTTATTTGTTGTACACTTTAAGGTTGTACACTTAAGTTGGAGCACTCTTTCACTGATTCTGTTATGGTTGCTATTCTATTATCGATTTATTGAGTATGCCTGCAAGAAAATGAATCTCAAGCTTGCATATGGTGACATATACTTTGATAATGAATTTACATTGAACTTTGAACTTTCGTCTTTATACTAAAAACTAAAGAATCATGTCTTTAATAATAAAGGAAAGCTGTTGTCTGACTATTAGGCAAAAGACCGAGGAGCTAGTGGGCGGAGTTAAGATGGCACCAAGTGGCTGCCTCTTTGCATTCATCTGTGGAAACAGATTAAATTCCTCTCTGTAATGTCTCTTTTTTCCTTTTTCAATGTGGCTGGGGTTCTAGCGAGGTCCTGATCTGCAACAGCACTCATCGTGCATTTTTTTTTAACGGCATAGGAGTTCCTGTTCCTAGAGATTGCTAGCTGACCGTTTTCCGAAATTCTCCAGGCACAGCTTGGAAGATGGTGCCTCTGGGGTGCGGCCATGTGGACGACCGATTCCAGGCCGGTGTTGCCAACTGAGGCGTCGTTAGAGAAGGAACATCAGGATTTCACTGCTGCGGATGTATGGACAGAGGTCTCTGTAGTCAGGCAATCGCACTCTCTTCCTCTCAATGGTGGGAAGCGTTTGTTGCCAATCCTTGAGTTGGAGAATTTCAGAGTAAAAAGCAATGTGGCAGACTATAATATTGTAACAGAGACTGTCAGTCTTCCCTTTCACTGTGAAATTGGTGATACCTCTCTGTCCCTTGTTATTGAGAGAGAGAGAGAGCCTGCACCATATGCAGACCTCTCTTTGGGTGCTTTGTTGTTGCATGGTGGTGGTAAGCGCTGACGCTTTTTGCTGAAATGGGTGAGGGGAGGGTGATGCATTGATCCTTTGCTGCTGTTTGTGCAGAGGAGGGGGAGAGGGGACTTTGGGGTTCTAATATTTTTCTGTCGTTCATTCTTTCGGGGTTCTTCTGTTTGTATGATGTCTATGAAGACAAGTATTTCAGATTGTATACTGTATCCATACTCTGACATTAAATGCAACCATTTCAATTAAAAAATCCTATCTGTGGATTAAAATTGACTTCCAAGGCTCTGACACAGGTTAATGTTTGGGACCGCAGAGTAGTGGAATTAGTAGAGTTGCTGCCTCACAGATCCAGTCCAGGGATCTGGATTCAATCCTGACCTCCAGCACTGTCTCTGTGATGTTTGTGCATTTCCCTTGTGTCTGTGTGGTTTCCTTCCACATGCCAAAGAAAAGAGGAATTATACATTAAATAAACACTGCAAATTGTTGCTATCTGTAGTTGAGCAATGGGAATGTGGAGAGAATGATATAAGTTTAGTGCAAAAGGGACTTTGATGCCCATAATGGACTTGATGGGCTGAAAGTCTTGTTTCTGAGTAATGAATTTATCATGCATTTAGAGTTCCAACCATGCATCAACATTACCTTGATTTCCCAGTACAGTGCACCTCAAAAGAAGGATATCTGATACCTTCATATATTTGATTTTTACACTTTTAGCACAAAATTTGCATATTACTCAGAGCAGTTAAATTTTGGTGGTGTTTTCCAAAAATAAGCTCCTTTGGACCTCCATTTCAGAAGATAGGCACCATTTAAATTGTGTTAACACCCAGGATGATTTCAGCCACTACCTGATCCAGCTGATTTCAATTTCTTCTGTTATACTCAGTTTGGCAGCGAGTGACTTTACAATATAAAGTACAAAGAGAAGTTTATAACAATGTTTGGCATTGATAATCTCTTTAATTAATTGTAGTCATTGTTGTTGAGATTCTCAAGGCATGTGCAAGGCTTACTGAAGTGATCAAGTGTCAGAAAGTGACGGAAACACTCAGCAAGTCCAGTAGGATCTGCGGACAGAGGAACAGAGTTAACATTTCAGGTTTAAGACTTAAAGGTCCGATGAAGGACCTTCAACTTGAAACATATTCTGTTGCTATGTTCACAGCTCTTGTCTGACCTATGGAGCATTTTGATTGTAATGTGTTAAAAAAAGGCTTATCCCTTTCCTCTCCATTGGATTGGTTCATCTTAGTTGATAATGGCCCATGCAAACTCAGAAGAATACTTACTGCACTTCCCATCCTGGAGCACTTGACCTGGGCTGCACATTTGGTTTTCGTGCGTTTTTGCTGGTTTCTGGGCGACTTCATACTCTGTTCCAGAGAACTGAATATAAAATTGTTGTTTATTAATTGACTTCCTCAAAGTTTTAATTGCTGTCTGCAGTTTTTGTTCCATCTTCTTGCGTACACATTCCATGTTGCAGGAGTCTGAGGAGAAAAGCAATACAGATTGCATTAAAGGTTGGACTGAACATGTACTTATTTACAATGTTGTTATATTTACAATAGAAGATATACTATTATAGATAGAGTATACTTTATCAAAGGAGTTTGCAAATGGTCAAAGGACTGAATGTGAGAGAAATGAATCCTGGCAATTGTTAAACCATTTTGAAGTGGAAGTGAACACATTTTTACTTCCATCTGTATTGTATGTAATTAGTTTTGCTACAACAAGTGTATGGGACATTGGAAAAAATGTTGAATTTCCCCATGGGGATGAATAAAGTATCTATCTATCTATCTATCTATCTTCAACACCCTACATTAGACAACACATTGACATTGAAATGCAAAGGGTTGGAAATGCCTGAGGGTATTAGATCACCTCTTGCTTTTCAAAGCCATTCTGGCTCTCTACAGGAAACTCCTTAAACTCCTGGGGACAGAGGAGAAAATCACTACCGGTGTATTAGTGGATTGTTGTTGCTGTTCATTTTCGGTAGCCAGTTTTGCCATTTCTGTAGCATTTTGACTATTTTTGTTAAGACACAAAGTTGCTAGCTCAACGGTCAGCCTAGCACGGATAGAAAGCATGCAAGGAGCTGGCCAGATTTGAAATCAGGACCACTCACCTCAAAGTCCAGTGCTGATGCCACCACACCACCAGCCAGCATATATTGGTGAAGGTTTATGTAAATTCCTTTTCCCTCTAAATTGGTGCAGTATCAACCATCCCCCTTTGAACCACTACTTGTCTGGGATGATAGTCGAGTTGAGTGAAGTATTTTCTCTCCTATGTAAAATCAGATCTGACTAGCATTTTGAACAACAGTGTAGTGGTTAGTGCGATGCAATTACAGCTCAGGGCATTGGAGTTCAGGGTTCATTTCTGACGTCATTTGTGGGGAGTCTGTACATCCTCCTCGTGGAATGCATGGGTTTTCTTTGGGTTCTCTGGTTTACTCCCACATTAGAAAGACTTACTAGTTAGTGAGTTAATAGATCACTGTAAATTAATATGGGGTTAAATCGGGGGTTGCTGGTTGGTGCAGCTCAAAGGGCTGGAAGGGCCTATTCCACGCCGTGCCTCTAAATAAATAGAAATTTTAAAATAAGAATAATGGGAAAGATTGTGTATTGAAATAATTCTCAATAATGTGAGGTCGAGGAATCACTCATTGAGAACACATCTGGCTTGGTTGGATAATAGGGATGGAAGGAAGCCCATGTTAAACACAGGGATGGACCAGTTGTGCCAAATGGCCCGTTTCCCTTCTGTAAATAACCGTGCGTGTAATAAATGGCTTTTAAAAGAAAAGTCAACAAACATTTGAAATGGAAGCATTCAAGCTGGCATGGGAAAATATGAGGGCAATTACGTGAAGCAGATTGAGATATCTTTTTCATGAGAACTGCTTGATTTGGATACACAATCTTATTGCATTCCTCTTCAAGCAAGTTTCTCTTTCCAATAATGTAATCCCTTGACTCATCGACAGGGGGTGCTGGAGACTTGTTTGTGAAAATTTGTGAGATCACCCAATCATACGCCTGAAACCCACAGGATATTTATCAGTTTGAACTCATTGGGACATTAGGACTCTAATTGCCACATGCCAAACCATTACCCTGAAAACAAAATGCAGAGTCCACACAACTGAATGCCATTTCTCAGCTGGGTGTCTCAATAGCAGACAGTTGCTTTTGTTTTCCAGAAAGTGCATTCTGTTCCCAGGCTAATTCATATTTGTGCTAACATGCACAATTTTAATACTTGCATTCCTTTTCAACATTTTGCTAACTAAAATCTAAGTGAATTTTCCTGCACAACATCTTTTTTGTTTTCCCCTTTAACATTATTCAAAACTTTAGAACTGCACTTAAGTTAATATTGAGAATAACCAAGGGGCAGCCTACCAGTCATTTCTCAGGAAGAGATTTCTGTTATAATCTCTGATTTAAATGTTTTTGACAATGGTAGATACTAACAAAACAACAGAAAATATACGTTATACATACATGTGCAAATAGCTAGGTCAAGTTTACATCTCATACCTAAAACGATAGAGTCCCGAAAAGCAGCAAATTAACCTCAGTTGTGACAAGAACTCACTTCCATGCTTAAGTTGGTGGAAACAACTGCAAAGCTGCAAACTGAACAACAGCTAAAACACCGAAAACAGCTGAATCCCAAGAGCAGTGAGATGATTAACTTTCACTAACTGAAGGGAACCTTGATCCCTCGATACAGCGTGTCTACTTATCAGTTGGCAAGTGATTGATCATTAGTATATGAACATGTATGATACCTGTCCATCACATGTTATTTTCTTGGAGCTTCTCCATTAAAAAGGTGCAAAAAATACTGAGAAGGGGCCCAGATTAATAAACATTAGAGTGGGATGGGTCGAGAGCCACTGCTCACAACATGTAAAGTTCTAAAATGGCAAACTGTATGTTCTTCCTTTTCATTTAGAAGCTTTATTATGATTGGGTTATACAGTAGTCCAGAACAGACTTCCCCTCATACCATTCCTTGAAGGTTACCAATTACTTAACAATAATATTAAGGACTCTTACCATCCGGGACATGCCCTAAGACAACTGCGCTGCTCCAAGGAGTGCTATATGAGGTCATTCTTACCCTCGGCCATTAGGCTCTATAATGAGTCAACCTATAGTCGGGGAAGTGATAACCCCCTCCTGTTAGACTGTTTGAGGTGACTTATTTTTTTATTCTTTCTTACTTCTCTTCTAATACCTGTATATCTGTGTGCTTGTAATACTACTGTGATGCTGTAATTTCTTCTGAAAATCAATAAAGTATCTACTTGTCTATCGATCTATCTCTTCTCATTCCTACCATCGGTGAGAAGGTACAGTACTGGGGCCTGAAGACACAGTCAATGTTTTAGGAACAGTTTTTTCCCCTCTGCCATTTCTCAGCTAATGAACAGTACTTCACTATCTCATGGTTCCTCTTTTGCAGGTTTTTTTATTGTAACCCACAGTAATTTCTTTATGTCTTGCACTGTATTGCTGCCACAAAATAATCAATTTCACAACATATTTCAGTGATAATAAACACAATTCTGATATTATGGTGATTTTTTCTTTCTATCTGCTTGAGACATCCTCCTTGCTCTTTATGCCTTCTGAATCCCTTAATTGTATTTATTCTAAATGCTTCTGCTGGGGTTAAAATACTGACAGTACACAAAAGGAAAATATTTTAAATGGTAGCTTACTGCTCAATAACACAACGTCAATTGACTATATTCATGTAAACTGGAAAGAATGCAGAAAAGATTTACTAGAATGTTGCCAGGACGAGAAGGCCTGAATTATCAGGAGAGGTTGGCCAGTGTAGGTCTTTAATCCTTGGAATGTCAGAGAATGCGAATAAAATGTATAGAAGCGTTTACAATTATGAGAGACAAGGATAAGGTGGATGCTAACAGTTCTTTCCCCAGGGTAAGGGGTCATACATAGGTTTAGGTGAGAGGTGAAAGATTTAAAAGGGACCTGAGAGGGATGTTCTTCAACACAGAGGATTGTGAGTATAGAACAAGCTGCCACAGGGAATGGTTGAGGCAGAGACAGCATTATCATGAAGAGATTTTGAGAGGATTCTGTTCCAGTTTTAGATTTTTCTTTAACTCCAGTAAACATCACAGAAAAAAAGACCTATGCATTGAAAGTCTTTTGGAAAAGAGCAACCAGCTGTTTTGCAGGGTTTTGCAAATTTCTTTTACAACAGAAGCAAATAAGTCAGTATCTGTGGCAGATTAACTTTCATACAATCTTCTTTGGAAGTGGTCAAAGTAAAATACCAAAAGGGGTGAAATACAGAAAAGCACAACATAGATACATGCCCTTTGGCCCATCATATTTCTCATAATTTTGTATACTTCTGTCAGGTCACACCTTAGCCAAATTGTTTCAACCATTCCTTAAAACACTCCAATCTAGGAAACATCCTGGTAAGCCTCTTCAGCACCACCCTCCAAACTTCCACATCTTTCTGGCAGCCAGAAAGGTGCACAATATTCCAAATGTAGGCTAAGTAACATTTTATACAATCACAGCATGACTTCTGACTTTTATATTTAATGCCTTGACCAATGAAGGCTAGCATGTCCTATGCCATCTTTACAATCCTATCCACTTGTGCTGCCTCTTTCAAGGGACGATGGGCACTCTTTAAGATCCTGTTGTACATAAATGCTCCGAAGTGTCCTGCCCTTTACTGTGTACTTTATTCTTGCATGTGATCTCCCAAAATGTAACACCTCATACTTGTCCTGATTAAACTTTATTTGCCAATTCTCCTCCCAACTTTCTAACTGACTTATATCCTTCTCAATCCTTTGATAACCATCCTGTCTATTCACTACTTTTAACAATTTTCATGTATTTTATAATTGAACTAATGAGTTATCTACTTTTCATCCAAATCATTTTATTACAGACAGAGATTCCTGCACTGATCCATGCCGAATATCAAGGGTCACAGATCTCTGTCGGAAAAGTATCTCTTCACCACAAACCTCGATCTCCAATGTTGTTTCCAATTTATCAATTCACTGTGGATCTCACATGACTCAATCTTTTGGACAGGCCTACCATGAAGGATCTTGACAAATGTTTTCCTAAACTTGATGTAGGCATATTCCATTGCCTTACCCTAATCAATCATCTTCATCACTCCCTCAAAAAATGCCTCTATCAATTTTTGAGATAGGTTCCATCATGCAAAGCCACAAAAATTATCCCTAAAAAGTCCATGCTTTATGAAACACAAGGAAATCCTGTCCACAAGTATCTGCTCCAATAATTTCCCTACCACTGATGTAACACTCACCAGCTTGTAATTTCTTAAATAAAAGAGCAGCACTGGTTATTTTACTGTTTTCTGGCACTTGCTCTATAGATATTTCATATTTTCTTATCTTAATGTTTAATTTTATAGTGAAAAACAAGTTTACTTGTGCTAAATGGAAAGAATGAGGAAAGGAACTGTTTCTCTCTGTTCTCCATTCTGCAAGTCTCTGCAACAAGAAAAATGTAAATTTGTAAGCTCCAGGTAGGACCTTGAGGACAAGAGCAGAGGTCAACGTGGAGCAGTGGAGTGCTCAGCAACTGGGAGTAAAACATCCCTAAAAGCAAAACAAAGTTTGATCAATGATTTGGTGTGACAGAAATGAATAAAGAGAAAAGGTCGTACAATGAGGAAAAATTACTCTCGAGCGGAACTTGCTCTTCAAGCCCCTCCCTTTCAGTGGAGAAGGGTATCATTATGGTGCCCGCTTGAGGGTGAAATCTTGCAGCTATCTCAGCATCTCAGGGTTTTGACATTTGAAAAGGGCACTGAAAATAAAAACCCTGCAGGTTGCTTTTAAGTGGCTCATTAAAAGTTTGTGAATTACTATTTTCAAGTGTACAGTCAAACATCTGATGATTACATGGGTAGATTCTTTTATCATGGATTTTCAAGTTAAAGAAAATTAAATTAAAACCCAAGAATTATGTTTGTACATAGTTCATAAATCCATCTTCACACTCTTAGTTTTCTCTTTCCTTCCAAAGTTCAAATAACATTTATTATCAAAGGCTGGCAGTATGGGTGGTTAGGTGGCAGGTGAAGTTTAATACTGAGAAAGATAAAGAGTTACACACTGGTATGAGGACCAATAGAAGGCAATGTAAACCAGAGGACATAATTCAGAATGGGATCAAGAATGGAGAAATCTGGGGGTATTTCTGCACAATCCATGGTAACAGTCTTTTCTCCAGAGCAGTTTGAGAATGCAGTGAAGAAAGATGGGATCCTAGGTGTGTTGGCTGTTAATGCAAATGACACATTTCACTTTATGTTTCGATGTACACATGACAAAAAAACCTGAATCTTGAAGCTTTACATTGAGAGAGGGAGAAAGTACAAAAGGAAGAAATTCACAATGGACATTTATAAAATTTTACTGGTTCAGTCATCACTATGTAAGATGCGAAGTCCAGAGCATTACAACACAGCTACATTAGAGCCACAGAATCCTATCATAATTTCTTCATTAAAGAAAAAGTGATTTGCTTCCTATTCCAATTACCAAGATGTACATATAATCGTGGAACAATACAGCATAGATACAGGCCCTTCAGCCCAGCCAGTCTATGCCAACCCTGGAGCCCAATCAGCTAATCCTAATCTCCTGTGTCCAGTCCATGTGCGTCTGAGTCCTGCATCTCCATGTACCTCCCCTCGTGCTTCTTACATGATACTGTTGTATCTGCCTCAACTACTTCCTCTAGCAGCTCATTTAGCATACTCACACCCTCTGCATGAAAAAGTTGCCCCTCTAGTCCCTTTTAATTCTTTACCCTCTCACCCTTGATCTATGCACCCTCTCCCCCAGTTTTGGACTCCTCTATGCAGGGAAAAGACTTTTACTATCTACCTTATCTTTGTATTTCATAATTTTTAAATCTTTCGAGAGTGTGAAGAAGAGATTAATTAATAATGACTCTTGGAATGAGGGATTTAGTTATGAGGATAGGCTGAAGAAACAGGATTCACAGAGAGATACAGAATGGAAGCAGCTCCTTTGGCCCACTAGGCCAGCACTAACCATCCAGCAGCTCTTTCCACTAACCTTACATTAATTCCACTTTACTCTCCTGGCATTTGCATCACCTCCCTCCAAATTCTACCTGATAGGCTGGGGACAAGTAGCAGTGAAATAATCTACCAACCCACATGCACTTGGGATGTGGATGGAACCCAGAGTACCAAGGGAAAACCCATGTGGTTTCTGGAGAATGTACAGTGCAAGCTCTGTATAGAGCGCCATTGAGATCAAGATTTAAGCCAGGTTGCTGATGATTGCGATTCTGTGGTAGGGTGGTAGCAAAAGGATCTGATGGAGTTACTTAAAATCAGAAGGGTCTAGACAGGAAAATTGAGAGAAATGCTGCCTGATGGTGGAACAGTCAAAAACGAGAATGAAGATGATTTTCAAAATAGCAAAACTTATGAAGGTATACTATGTCTCGTACAGCAGATAGACCATTTTTGTTTGTTGTGGAAGCACTGGAACTTAGCATTCAAAAGGGAGCTGAATAGGACTTCAAAAAGGAAAGAAGATGCAGGACCATGGAGGCAGGCGAGAGAAGGATCAGCTCGATTGCTCTTATGGTGAGTCTACATGTAGTTGATGATCAGAATGGTTTCCTTCAATGCCTTGATCATTCTGTGATCTTGTGTTACTCCAAGTGGCCAACTCTTATCCCAAGACACAGCCATTGAAATAATCATTGTACAGTCCCACTGATGTTCAAAGAGCAGTTTGTATACAGCTGTATCCCACAAACAACATGGCTATGTCTGGAACATCTATTTTGGCGATATTGATGATAAAATGCTGCTGGCAAGATGTTTTTTGCCTTCCTGGCATATTTTCTATTTTTCAGATATTTATCCAATAGACTTTGAAGTAAGCAGTTTGGCCACGTGACCTCATTCACTTGTTACACCTGCATTGAACATGAACTGCTCAGACACAGGCTTTGAATTGACACACCAGATTAATCAGTTTGGAAATGTTGTTATTAAATGTTCTTATCATTCCGATGTTCACTTATGGTCTTACAAAAAGCATTCTTATGATGTATTTGCAGCAACAAACTTACGCATTGACAACTTTTTGAAATGGCCTCTTCCTATTAAGTGTTTGCTTTTGTCGTCAATAATGAAAAGCTACGTTTTCCTATATATCTGTATCTGGAAGTTACTCATTCCTAAAGCAGAAAGAAATCCTGGGCATAGCTCAAGTCTGTTGGCTTAATGCATCTCACATTATTTTTGGTGTCTTACTGCACAGTCACTTGAAAGATGTCTCACAAGGAAGCTGCCAATAGGTATCCCAACTTTGGCACAGCTAACAAAATTGTCACTCTTCAAACAGACCAAAGTATATTTCAAAGTACATTTATTATCTAAGTATGTATGTTATGCAACCTTGAGATTCATCTCCCAATAGGCAGCCACAAAGCAAGAAACCCAAAAGAACCCAGTTTTACAAAAAAGACCGACACCCAATATGTAGAGAGAACACAAATCATGTAAACAATAAAAGCAAGCAACAACATTCAGAGCCAAATTGAGTCCTTAAACCCAAAGCTCGGAGCAGCCAGTGTAGGCCCATAGCCTCAGTCTCAATTCATCACACCAAATGACAAATCGCCACAAAGCATGGAGCAGCCGGAGCAGTCTCACAGCCTCAGTGCCGCGGAGACTTGAGTAAACATCATGGAAGAGCGAGCAGAATCAGCCTGACCCTTGTCTTCAGTTCGACACCCTGCCTTTTCAGAGACATCTGACCCTGTAATTGGCACATTTGGCTGAAAATTCAAAAACTGCTTTCTCTGGTTTCCTAAGCCAAAGTGACAGAGCCTGGCCTGAGTGTGAGGAACTAGCAAGGTGCTTGACTGATTTAAGCACTGGGCCAGATTAGAAAGGTCAGGTATGGGCTAAGTCAAAGCAACGGGGCCCAGGCCCAAGCGCGTATTGAAGCAGCACAGCCCGGGTCCGAGAATGAGGAATGAGATGAGGTTTGACCGATTTAAGCACCTGACTGGATTGAGAAGGTCAGGAAGACAGGACTGGAAGCTAGGTATGGGTTGGTGTTCAGCTCACTGCTTCATGAGGTCTCTGTACCTGCAACTAACAGGCTCCTGGATCAGCTGCAGTGATGACTGGCTGCTTCATGACTTTTGTGAACTTTAATTCTGAATGTTTTTTGCTTACTTTTTACTGTTTGCACAATTTTCTTTGCATGTTGAATGTCTGACAGTCTTTTTTAGTTGGTTCTATTGGGTTTCTTTGTTTTATGGCTGCCTGTAATGAGATGAATCTCAAGTTTGTATATACTATACGTACTTTGATAATAAATGTACTTTGAACTTCTCATTCCAGAATGCAGAATGGGCATTCACACTGATGGTGATTCCTTGAAGATCTGGAAAAAAGAAACCTTTCATATGTGTAAACAACAGCAACTTGGAAGACCTAGTGCTTTATACAGCCTGTCCTGCAGAAATTTTGTCACTCCTGCACACCTCAATTTGTACTGACTCCAAGGAAGGTTGAAAACAAAAACACACACCAGTTTAAAAATTCTCTGAGGGAATAAAGTCCTACAAGTCCCCTTAGCAGAAAATTAAGCTTTACAAAAGAAAAGCAGGGTTTCAGTTGATTATTTCCATGTTTAGAAAGTGCAATACTTTGAATAAAAACACAACGGACTGCAAATGCTGGCAGCCTGGAGCAATACACAAAGGCACTGGAAGAACTCAGTGGATGAGACAGCATCTGTGACGAGAAATGGCCTCCATCCCTTCCCTCTACCATTTTATACTAGCAATCTCCCCAGTTTATTTCCAGTTATGGTGATGGTTCTCAACCCAAAATGACGACTGTCCAATTTCCTCCATAGATGCTGTCTAATCTGCTGAGGTGCTCCTGTATCTTTATGTGTTATGCATTTATTAAACGAAATTGATTTCTCTGAAATTGACCTCTCCATTAAATCCACGTAATTTCTCTGAGCCACAATGGTCTTGGCTGTATAATGTGAGACTGATTAACCTTAAGTTTAAGTAGCCACTAACCTGTCACCTGTTCAGATTTCATTTCTACCTCGAATTCTGCTGTAATATGCGAAACCTCCTTAGATGGTGACTTGCGTCCACGCCTCCGCTTTTTGGAAGAATCACACTTCAGATTTACGAATGTCACATGGCAGTTGTCTGTGCATGGGAAGTGTCCACCTTTGTGCAAAGGAAATTGAAAAGTGAAGAAGCAGCATAGAAAATAAAATAACAGCATCTACATGACGAGATATAACTGCAAGGTATTTGGCAACAGTATACATTGTGGTGCACTTTCAATCTCAGATAATGTTTTAGCAGGTATCTTAAATTTTGGAATTTCCCTGTTGATAAAGTCTTGCCACAGTAGGATAGAGATTAGCATGACACTACTACAGCTCGGGATATTCCAGAGTTCGGAGTTCAATTCCAGTTCTATTCTGTAAGGAGTTTCTGTACGTTCTCCCCATGGAAGGCTTGAGTTTTCTCTGGGTCCTCCAGTTCCCACCCCAGCAACCCCTCACCCCCCCCCCCCACCCCGTACGAAGACATTCCAGGGAGGTCAATTGATCATTGTAAATTGTCCTGTGGTTAGGTTAGGGTTAATTGGGTTTGTTGGGGGATGCTGGGGTAGCATGGCTCAAGAGGACAGAGGGACCTACTCTGCACGGTATCAATAAATAAATAAATATCAGCTGATCAGATTATCCACAGCCAGATCCTGCCATGTTAGCCTTACCTATGTAGGTGACAATTTAAAGATTGCTCTGAATGTTGACTAGAAAACAGAACATAACACTAAATTATCAAAGGTTATATTGATCACATTATTGGTTTATATCGGTGGCAAAACATTGTATGCTGAAGAGTTCCTACTGTGCTGTGATGTTCTATGTTCTAAGATCTACAAAGAGCAAATGAAAACATTCCAGAGGAGTTATAATAGTATATTATAGTAATTTCATCAGACCTGGATGAATTTAGTACATCCATAATGACAATTTAAGGCAGAACAAATGAACTTCAGGTTTGGAATACTGAGATACAAATAAGCCTTTTGCCATCCACTCAAAAAGGATACTTTTGCCATCCACTCTAAAAGGGTAATGACATTTTTCATTACTCATAGCAGTGTTTCTGTGGACTTTCTAAGCCACATGATAATTGAAAGGGACCTATTTCGGTTAAAGACACCAAAAATCAACCTGAAAACACCTAAAATATATTTCAAATGGGCACTTTGCCAGGAGATAGACTGAATTCTAATCATACCAGTCATTTTGGACTTGATCTAAGTCACAGGACCCACAATGTACTCTCTCTCAAAAACTAAAATAACACTATGTATTTATTTCCAAGTGAACTATGGGAACATCTTTGCAACTTTTGGCTGAGTAGCTTTATTGACTTTGACATTCAAAATACACATGACGTTGTCTTTCAGCTTGCTCTAAAATACTGAGTGCATTAATATAAACTGCAGTACATCATCACGGGAACCTGCTGGGCAATTGATGAGGAACTGCCATCACTGCTCTCACTGATGAATGACACCATCTGGAGCACACTTTTAAAACTGCAAATATCCCTCAGTTCACAATACTTCTAGGAACTGCTTGGGCTTGCTCTTCACAAATTTGTCTGAAAATATTGCTGCAACTTGTTTGTTAGCAGTCACTTCTGTCACTCTTGCAATGTGTTACTGACATGGTGTGAACACATACCATAGCTATGTAGAATTTGATCTGTTATTTGACACCTTGGACAGCAAATCTAACAATGGAGATAACAAAGAAATTGCATGCTTCTCAATAAATGAACAAACAATAATCCCATTTATATAAATAGGAATATATACTTCTGAAATAAGGTCATTAGTATTGCAATTCAGGTCAGCCATGCTCTATAATTTGCATTTGCTCATCACTACTTCCTTTAGCAATCCTGTATTGTTGTTGTGCTCCAGAGAACAAGAATATTTATTACTTTGATGTCATAGGAGATTTCAACCTCCACTTTAAATACACCCAATGACTTGGCCTCTACAGCCAACTGTGGCAATGAATTCTACAGATTTACCAACCTCTGGTTTAAAAAAAACTCCACATCATTTCTGTTCTAAAGGGATATCCTTCTATTCAGAGGCTTTGCCCTCTGGTCCTAGACTCTCTCACTCTTGGAAACATCCTCTCCACATCCACTCTATCTAGACCTTTCAATATTCGATATGTTTCAGTGAGATCTCCCCTCATTCTTCTAAACTCCAGTGAGTACAGGCCCAAAGTCATCAAATGCTCCTCATATGTTAACCCCTTCATTCCCGGAATCATTCTCATAAACCTCCTCTGGACCTTCTCCAATGCCAGCACTTCTTTTCTTAGAAAAGGGGCCCAAAACTGCTCACAATACTCTGTGTGGTCTGATCAATGCCTTACATCCTTGCTTTTATATTCTAGTCCTCTCAAAATGAATGCTAGTATTACATTTGCCTTCCTACTACCAACTCATCCTGTACCTCTAGCGAATCCTCCCAAGTCCCTTTGCACCTCTGATTTCTGAATTTTCCCTTCATTTAGAATATGCACTTCCCTACATTATATTCCACCTGCCACTTCTTTGTCCATTCTCATAATCTGTCAAAATCCTTCTGCAGATTCCCTACTTCCTCAATACTACCTGCCTCTCCACTTACTTATACATATGTCAAACACAAGAGATTCTGTGGATGCTGGAAATCTAGAGTAACAAACAAAATGCTGGAGGAACTCTGCAGGTCAGGCAGCATCTCTGGAGAGGAATAAAAAGTCAAAGTTCTAGTCTGAGACCCTTCATTAGGATCTGTTTTTCTACTGCTTTTAAGCATCCCTGGTCATTTGGACATCAGTGAATAGCAGAACGGCAGGAGTTTCAGAAGACTGTCTTGAGGAAAAAGTTAATCTGGATTATGATAATGTTTTCCATCCACTGAACAGTTGCAGAAGGTTGCAGAACCTCTAAGGCTTGTATTTACAAAAGTTAAGTGTGACTGTGGGCACCCTATGAGAGACACATGGTGCACAGGTCACATCAGCCGTGGGCGAGGTCTGATACAATCTCACCCAATAACCCTTCAAATACCATTAATAGTCACTAATCAACAACCATGGTCTGAAAATTAAAAATAAAATAGTGTGGATATGCATTTTTGGAAGACATTTGAAAAACATATTTTTTCTTAGTTTTTCCTTACTCTTCCTCTTAATCTAATCTTTCAGTACATGATTGGGGTTTCTTGATTGGACAGTCAATCTAATTCACCAGTATATGAATTTGATTTTACCAATCTCTCATTCCTTTCTATTTCTCATTTTGGATAATATCAAAAATATATATAATATATTCTTGAAAATTAGCCTGAGTTAGTGATATCCAGACATAAAATTGAGTGCTGACTTTCAAATTTCCTGTTGCGCCAGCTTTGAGTTTAAACCACCTTTAGTCATTAAAATGTCATTGGAACAAATAGTTACAGCATGGAGTTAATTCATATAGCTCTTTCCAGAAGCTGATGCCCTTTGGAATTCTGAATAAGTGAGAAAAACCAAGAATTTAAGCTAATTTTATTCTTTGTGAAACAAGACTTCAATAATGTGTATCATTTAGTCAAAGGGCTTCTATCTGAAGAATGATTTTTTATTAATATTGCAAGTCAGTAATAATGGATTGTTCTGCTGTTATGGGCAAATTAGCAATGAAATTAAAATTGGCAGATGCTCAAGGGCAGTTCATTGACGATAGGTATTCATTATCTTTACTAATGTTAAATTTGTTCCTTCAATTTATTGACACTTTGGATTTCAGATATCACTTCTCTACCGCAATCAATATTTTGACTCTGTTATGGCAGGCAATGAAATTTATTAGCATTGACCTCTGTTCTCACTGACAAAAACATCAATTCCTTGTAAGAATAGTTTATGCCAGTACACGTTATTTTTCATACCAGAAGCATGAGCTCATTACATTTCAGACCCTTCCCTGTTATAAACAAACTATAACATACCTGACATACTTTGCTTCAGACTATCCTTAATCCTCTCCTTAATTCGTGGTCGAAGATGGCACTTGGCATCCTTTATCTTGAATCTAGCTCTTTGCTTTATTGGAGGTGCCAAGGGATCTGAAATAAAAGGAACTGATGTCTTCAGTATCAGAAGATTTAGGTTTAATATTGTATTCCAACTCATTAACAGGATATGGCCTACATTGAGAATGTCATCCCAAATTACTCCTAAAAAGAGCTGGTTAATTTGTATAATCTCTGGTGAAGGTACTTCCACCAGATATGAGTGTACTTGTTCTAGAACCCTAAACTTAAGCCAAATAGTTGTTTTTAAGTACCTTCGCTTTATGAAGATTATACCGTGGCAAACTATAAGTCAAAGACTAATTAGTCCCTTAGCTGCAGGAGTTTAGCTGTTAATAATCACTCTCCCAACCAAGGAGGAGATACTTCCAGCTAATGAAGCAAATTAAACACAATTATTTTATTTTAAATGGAACTCATTACTTTTGAGGAATAATTCTAAAAGATTATAATATCTACAAAGGATTTCAAACTACAAGTACAATTCCTACAGATTAGAAAACCACATCAATATGTTGCAGATAAACATGTCATCTGTCATGTAAAAGATCCTTTGTGGGTTGAGGCTGAGAAGTAAATTCCATGTTTTCATCACGGTAACTCTTCCCTACCCCTACTGCCTTCTGATATTTATTCTTTTTTTTGACAGCCATCTAGTGACAAGCTCACATGCACGTGATGTTTGTACGACTGCATTGATCATGTCAGATGGCAGGAGCTTTAAGTTAGCAGACGATGTTGTTTCTTCTGATTAGGTTGCAGTCTCAGTAAAGTCAACAATGGGCTTCCTGAGCCTGGCTAAGTAATACAAATTAAAAATTAACAATAAAAATCTTGAACCTTGAACAGTTTCTTCTGCTGTGCTAAAAAGCTGAGTTTAGCAAAGAGCCTCCTGACCCTGGATAGTGAATATCCATCACAAAAGTGGTTCAATAGAGGCTCTTTGGATCTAAAAGCAGAAACAATTTTGAAGGACCAACAATTTATCAGAATGGATTGTGACTTTGAAGAGAATCTGGATATGACAGTTGTCCGCTGGTGGTAGTGGCTTTGAGCTTGGGGAGGGGGGGTGATGTACAGTAAGTTGGATGAACAACTGCAGTGCATTTTGTAGATGGTAGATCAGGCAGCCACCGAGCGAGGAAATACATGTTTAGGCTGGTGGACAGAGCGTCATTCATCTAGTTTGAGATATTCTGGACGGAAGAAAACTTCTTGAGTGTTACCAAAGTGGCACTCTTCCAGGCAAGTGGAGACTATTCTATCACACACTCTCTTTGTAGAGACAGTCTCTGACTGGAACTTGTATGGTATGCACATTACTGGCCAAGTAAATTAGAAATGAATACAATATATAAAAATTCAAACAGAGCATCAGATAATTATTATTGCATGTGGCACCAGTTCTCTAATGAGCTCCACATTTCAAACCTGAAGTCACTCCAGTTTCTTATTCTTTCCTCATTCCCTTTAATAGGCAGCCATGGTACCATAACTCTATTATGGTGCAAGGTGTTCCTGAATTTGGAGTTCAATTCTGATGCCATTCAGCAAGGAGTCTCTGGATGTCCTCCCTGTGGAATGTGTGGGCTTTCTCTGGGTCTCTTGGTTTCCTCCCACAGTCTAAAGGTAGGTTAAGTGGTCATTGTAAATTACTGCTGGGACACAGTGGCTCAAAGAGCCTACTCTGCACTGTATATTTGTGCTTTAAGTATTTACTTAATATCCTGCTAGATATTCCTTGACCACAACTAGGATTGCACATCTCTGGCCTGGATTTCATGGAGTAAATTTAGCAGTTCAACACTGTACTGCCAGCATTTGGCTTTTCCTCAGGATTTTTGGAGCTCCTGGTTGAGATGTGTTGGTCAGTGAATACAAAATAAAAGTCTCCACTCTCAAGTGTCTTGAAACAAGTCATTCCTTCACTGTCACTGAAGGAATGTGAAGGAACCCCAACCCAGTACCAGAAGGACTTTGGTAGCTCAAAAGTGCAGCTTACCATCAACTAGGGACAGGCATCAGTACTAGGCTTGTCAGCTATGTTTTGGATTGTATTAACAAATAAATTAATAGAGATTCCTTATCAGAATCACTGAGAGACTAAAATAGAAAAACAAATGCCATTCCAAGATAGTTTAGCAATTATACTAATCACCCCAGAGAAAAAAAAACATTGCAGTAGTGCATGCCATATTCCATTTCATTTAGATCCTGTGTGAGTCAGTTACCTGCACAGCTGGGGAGAGTTGCATTTCGTTTCTGTGAACCTTTGGTTGGCTGTATTGGAATGCCACAACTGAAAGTATAGCTGTTTTCAGAATCTAAAGGAAGATAGAGATTATATATAAGATTAAGATGGATAGTAATAGTGAATCAGTTTTTTTCTAACAGATCTGTAAACAGAAATTGAACTTTATGGAAAAACATGCATAGAGCAATACAACACAATACAGGACCTTGGCCCAATGAGTCTATGCTGATGATGATGTCCCTGCATTTGGTTTATATCCCTCTAAGCACCACCCCTGCTTATTTTAGATAGGGATTTCTCAGCTTGGTCACAGTGGCTGTGTTTGGGTTATGAAAGATTTAAGCTTTTATTTGTAAGACAATTTATTTTACTAAAAGCAATTAATATTACTTTCCAAATCTGATAGAATTGCCTGACTTTCCCAGAGCAACTTCTATACAACAATGCAATTGATATCAAAGAAAATTATAATGACAAATCCTATTTCTGTATGAGTGAATAAGAAAGAAATGAGAGTAAAAGTGAGTGAAAAAACACCAACCAGGGTGCAAAATCAATAACATTTTTGTTGTTTTCCAGATAGATCAAGATTAGTTCTAAAAAATAAAATTCACGTCTTGTTCATTCCAGGCACCCAGCACTCTCTGTGTCAAAAAACTTGCCCTGCATTATCTCCAATGAAGCTTACCTCCAAGAATGAAAAAAATAAAGAAACCTCTCACTTTCATATTGCTTTTCAATCCAGACTGATACACCATTTAAAATGAGTTCAGCTGCGCTACACATGCCAAACACCCTGAGCATAAAGTAGAAGGGCTTGCTGTCATAAGCACCTGTCGCATAGCTCAGTACAGCTGAATTCTGCCCTTGAACTTAGTACCTGTCGTCAGCTTCCATCTTTCTATGTGTGGATGTGGAAGTCAAGAGTGCGCAAACCTGGAATCTGCAACACGCTGACTGTTCCATGGAGACAATCACCATGAACGGGCCCATTGTTCATTAACTGTTGTCTTAATAGGGGATTGCAACCTATTCGGAAAACATCTAAATGTATCACAAACCTTGTTGTTAAAAATCTCCCTGTGTTATGCTGGGAAATTTATTATAACTAGTAGAGATCTTGAATCTCAGTGATTACCTTACTAATCTGAACAAGCCAACAATAACTAAATCAGACAGCACTTGAACCCTATTTATAGTCCTTCTCAAGTGCATTTTACATTTTTGTTAAGTATATTTATACAGTGTTAAGTATTAACATTCAATTATTCATGACCTGCTTCTACTTATATAAGCATAAGTATATATAATATATATCACAAATACAAGAAAATCTGTAGATGCTAGAAATCCAAAGCAACACACACAAAATGCTGGAGGAACTCAGCAGGCCAGGCAGCATGCATGGAAAAGAGTAAACGGTTGACATTTTGGGCCAAGACCCTTCATCAGGACTGAGAAAAAACTGGACTCCTCATCTTTTTTCCCAGTACTGGTGAGGGTCTCGGCCTAAAACGTTGGCCGTTTACTCTTTTTCCAAAGATATACATACGTATATCTTTATGGGAAGGGTAAATAAGATACTATGGCAAAAAGCATAAAACAACAAATTCACTACCAGTGAGACCATTATATGATGTGTAACATGTCGTGTTCAACTTGCTTTTTATTAGAGTACTGCTTCTCTAGAGTACTCATGATGCGCATTCTACTTACTCCATAAGCAGATTTGTTCCTCTGTCAGTGCAGACACTATTTCACAAATGTACATTGTACACTGTCAATACTAATACATTCCCACACTAGACACTTCTGAAAAGTTTGATAAATTCTGAAAGGATGGGAGATTTATGGCTGTGGACAGCAGAGGAACTGCTGGTATTCTGACAGCAAAAATGAAGTAAATTCCAGACTTCCACATGTTAAAATGACACATGGATGCCCAGAACTCATTACCAGTTGGGAGGGTGGGGGGTAAGGGGTGGTCAGCTCAGAGTATATTCTGTTACACATGCGGATGGTAGAGGACAGTTTCATTTATACAGTTACCACAAAGGTCTTATATGAGGTGAAACCTTTTACAGGATCCCGATTTATTTCAACATGGTTTAAAGAGTATAAGTTTCAAAGGTGACGGGGAAGGCAAGTTAAAAGAATAATTACCTTAATTTAATGTTGCTGATATCTTACCAGTTTTTATGTATCATTATGATTAATGTTTTAAATTTCCTTATTACTTACATCAATGTTAATAGTTTTCAAATGTGTTCAAATGCCCACTTCCAATATTAATGGCCAATTTGATAAACAGTTTGACTGTCTGCCAAGAATGTTTTGGAAACTTTGCCTCTATGCAGATGTGCTGTGGACAAGTCACTGTGAGTGAACACAAGATACAGCAATGCCATGCAAATGGGTCCACAGGTGGTGATGCCAGGAAAGAAGATCAGGATGACCCGATCTACTGTTTAGCAAAGTCAGATATCTTCCCTGTGCCAGTGAGTGCAAAGGTTCTTTCTAAAGAAGAGTTTGGTGAGTGAAAGAAAATTTCAACAAAGAGATTTGAATTTCCAAGAGGTACTGAGATACTCCACTGAAATGAGGGAGTTTTTGTTTATACCATGTTATGATATCCCAAAATACAAATGCTGATATTTGGTGTAAATATCTCAATAGAAAATAGGTGCAGAGCATGGAGAACCCAGAAATAAGAGTAGAGTGGTTAAGGCATGGAATAACCAGACTTTGGGAGAAAGGATTTTGAAAATGGAGGAAAGGAGACTAACAGGAAATAGAGAGTTCAGGATGAGAGTTATAAATTGACAACACCTGGTGAGAAAGGAAAATGGCCAATCTTTTGAATGACTGCAGTTTTTTCTCCAAGCCTGCTGGGCTAAGTTGGGAGATGGAATAGTTTAGGGAGGATGTGATGAGAAATGAAGACTAGATTCCTAGGACGGAGGCTGTTAAGATTGCAAGTCACTTTTTTCTGCATGGGGTGGTGGAGATTGATGGCTAGAGACATGTATAGTGAAAGCATTGCTTCATTGAAAGGTGAGCTAATAACCTTATTTAGTGGAGGTAGAATTCTCTGTTCAAATTCCAGATTACTCACTTGGTGTTTGTGCTGCTTTGTCTTACCTGCTTTGTCAGTTCACCATAAATCATGTCACAATACTTTTGTATCACCTAACACAACAGTTGGTACCACTTACCACTGTTAAAAATTAATAGACAATGATGGACAAGAAGTTAATTATTGAATGCCTTGTATTTTCAGAACTGGTAGCATTGGTATTCCATTTTTTACTATTTGTACACTATTTGGTCAAATAAATTATTATTCTAAGTACTTATTCCTACAAAGCTCTCCTTCGTTATCATCCTGCATTCGCAATTAAATTCATTTGATAACCTGCCTTTTGTATCAACAATTCAATGCATTTTTCAAGGCCCACTTTCAAAGTCACCCACTTCTCCCCACAATGGTATTGACATAATCTTTACAGAAGGAATGCTGACCTGCCACAAAGAGTGCCTTTGATGGGCAAGACAGAGAGCAGCTTTCTACTCCTCTGCTCTTACTGCAGATCAGCTGAACTTTACGTGCAACCTTTGAATTTCGGAGACATTTCACCGTCTCTGAGGGAGAAAGAAATATTGATTACAAAGAAAGAAATGGTCGACGTGTTAATCACCATAACAGATTGAGGCAACTGAAAAGGCTGAGAAACAATGTCTTTACAGGTGATTGTTACATGATGTCTCATTGGAGAGATGGAAAACACTCTGAATCTTGAAACAAAATTTACTGTATCTCTGAGTCACATATGATAAACTAACTTGCAAACATTAGCACCTTCAGTACAGTTAATTTTCCCAAGTTTATTCACAGGGCACTTTGGATAAAATCTCAGAAACATCATGTGAAGTAGAAATAGGAAGATGATTAAGAATAAATCCTTGAATGATAGTTAAAGATCAGGAAGAGATCTTGCAATGCAAACATTTTAAGGCTAAAATGATAAAATTCCCATAAAAATAAAGGATCTCGGAACATAACAACTGACATCAAAACATCACAGATTTGTTGGTTTTAAATGGGACTAAAATGGCAGGTAATGTTTTATAGTGCAATAGAATATGTTGCACTTTTGACAGGCCAGAAAATTTGTTTTTATAGATTTTGATTCAGCTCTACATTTTGTAGAGAAAACCATTCAACATTGTTAAGTGATTACTTGTACCTTAGGAAATTGAATTGTTTCATAGAGTTCTGTACAATAATTTTAAAGTGTGGTGGTTAAAAGATAATACCACACTTGTGATTAATGCATGGTCTTTCTGTATCCCTTCCCCTGCATTTCATCTTACTCCTTCAAGATTTCTACATACCTGTCTTAAAAGCCATGTATTATAAATCATTTTTGAATGTTGCCAATTTATTGCTAAGATGATGGCTTCTACATTCTGTTGCAAGGTGCATGACATTTGGCTTGAAAGCTATCAAAGCGTCTAACAATTAGTGGAAAAAATAACAAAGTGAAATTAACCAGGCAATAGATTTTTTCAAAAACCATAATGGCTTTGAAAGATGATCAATAACATAGTGAAACCAAACACAGTACATGATATTTTGCTTGTTAAAATAAAAGGCAAGTTACAAATTTAGTTGATTTGTTTCTCCATTTCTCTCTCTAATCTACGCACCGAGGCCTTGTATATATACTAACTTGGAAGTAGTGCCTGACTTTTTTGGCATTTTGTTGATCTGTTTCACTTCACTGCTTCTTATTAAAACATAGGTTAAATTAAATGCTGTTCAAAGTATATGATGTTAGTAGAAGGAAATGTAATACTTCTTGCTTAAAGTTTTCATTATTATCAGGCATAAAGAATTTGCAAAGATAAAATAAAACTGTTGGGCATCTAAGAGCTACCAACCAAAGTTGAATTCTTTCCCAGAATTTTTCAGACCTTGTATTGACACTATACCAATGTGACATTCTCCATATCCCTACTCATCATCTACCAAATTGTTAGAAGTGCAATTGTGCCCATTTGAAATTGCTCCAATACACTTTGCAGTTTGACTACTGAAAAATAAAGACAGACCAATCATTCAAGCAGAGCCCATCTACCCAGATTTGCCTGTTCCCGATTTTGAAACTGATAAGAACAAAGAAGAATGCAAAACAATCCTATATATAGGACAAGTAATTCAGTGTTGAGAAAAGCAATGGAACCAATTGAAAAGGCTAGTGGAAAAGATAAGAGAGCAAGGAACAAAGATGTGAAGTATTTTTCCAGGACGCTGACACTTCTGGAGTTGGGCAGTAATAGCATTCATACTGGATGACAACACTGTCCGAGCTTCCTGTTCATTATATTTACTGTAACAGTGTACTCTATTCCACCCCTGATGGTGAGTGAAAGGAGGAGGTGTTTACTTTCATAGTTCTAACTTTAGCTCTCAAGATGACTGAAGTACTGTATCTGAACCCTGGATGTAGAGACTGCTAAATTCAATTTATTGCCACTAAAGCATTTTGTATAGAAATAAATGTGTACAGAAATAATTAAGTTTTGAGATCTGAGTGCTGAAGAGTACCTGTGACAAGACAGATAATACATTTAAGATACTTTAGGTTTAATTTGAACTCACCTCAAAGGGATCGAATCTAAGACATCATGTGGGATGTCATATATCACTGCAACATGTGAACATTCACAACATGCTTTTTATTTAAATATGGAACTGTTAGTTGTGACACATTTTATTTTACTTCACTTTCTTCTGAGTATTATATGTGTTTCATTCCAGCAGAAACCATCAAAATAAACTTATTGAGGGGAAAGAAACATTACAAGACTCAGAGGAATCCAGCTTTACATATTGGTCCCTCAATATGATCTGCGCTGAATTAGGCAAGATAATTATAAGAACATTAAAATTGTGCTTTTCTTCTTCCAGAGGACTATCTAAAGCCATGAAAGTACAAGCCCAGATACAGGGAAGGACTATAGCACATCAGAGATCCTTCTACAGGTAAAGAGCCTGTCAGCTTCCACAGTTCAGATTTAGATAGCAAAAATATCGATGTCAAGCTGAAGGTCGGTACTCTTGCCTACGGGAACAAAGGTGTAAAATGAGAAAACGTTAATCTGCTCTGGACGGCAGGTTGGAATTTCAAATTCACCATCTCCTGCTTTCATCAGTGCCAATTTAGTGAGGCGCTGAGCAAATCTTAGACATCCCCCAACAGAAAAATCACTTCAGAAGCTTTACTCAAGACAGTTTGTATTCACCTCACAGAAGCCTGGGGGCATTGCCAGTAACATTTTATTCTGTACTAAGAAAGGTTGATCTCTGAAATATCCTTTGAAAATGAAGAGAAGTATAGACCACTATTAAAGTAAAAAATTAATTTAAATACATGTATTCCCAAAATTGCTCCTTAAATATTTATTCTACCCAATATTTTCAGTGTCTTATCTTAGCCACACAGATAAATTAAAAATCTGTTGAAAAATTACTGAGTAAAGTAAGTTAAGACTCTTATAAGGCAGATATTAGAACAAAAAATGGAAAAGTCTGACATGCATCCAGTGTACAACTCATGGCAAGTTTAAGTCAGACTATTGCATTTATGAAATGTATTCTGCTGCTGCTACAAAGTTCAATGCACAAAAATTTCTCTGTAAAATTAGAACTGAAAAGTGTAGACACTTAAAGTGCATTGGTCCTTTTTCATGTTGATTCTGCCCAAATTAACTTTCTCACCTTGCCATCATTATTTCTAAAGCCATACTCACCGGCACAATCTTTTTTGTTCCAATGCAATTTCTTCCCAGGAGGACATACACACTCATAACTTCCCATTGTATTAATACAACCGTAATCACAGCTCCCATTATTTATACTGCATTCATCAATATCTGAGAAGGCAAGAAAATACATTATGATGGCTAGAATTATTACTTGTGGTGTAAGAATAAAATTCCTGTATTATTAATTATAAAATCCATACTGACACTTCAGTTTGTAAAAGGAAACAAGATATTTTCTTTGAACATAGCTAAGAGGTGTATTATTCTAGGTCCATTAATCAAATAATTACCATGTTGGTATTACAGTGGAACTAAGTAACTAGCTATACCATTTAGGGGCAGCTAAATTTAGTGTATTAAAGTAAAATGATAAAACACCCATTAATATGACCTCTTCAATTTTCATCTTATCCAAAATAATTTCTTGTGTTCTACCTTATGCTTTTAACCCCTTCTTCTCTTACCTCCATTTCCATTGATATCAGTGTCTCATTCATTTACCTCCTACTACAGCCAGAGACGTCACAATTCCTACCTTTGGTCTCAATTGGCATCAGACCAGATTAAGTCTTTTTTGTGCCTTTTGCATACTCTTGTTAGTCCATCATAGCAGATTACCTAGCCTTTTTAAAAGCACTAACCCAAATTTCTCAGTCATTCCCAATGAGACATTGACTATAGACAAGGACCTCTATTTTCTTGTATTAATCTCCACTCCATCACCCAACCAACCGAAACCTTAGCTCCTTCTTCAGTAACAGAGGAAAAAATTTATTGTAGGTTTCTAACAACTACAATCTCACATTGTGTTGCCTAGCCTTTGATTCACAGTTCGGTGCCGTATTTCATCTTTACTTCAATATAAATATATGGGATGTCACTTACTACTGCTACAGTTTATTATTGGCAGAACATGTGATTTACAATAACACACATTATATTGCACAAACCTCCACAATGAGTCAGTCCGTATAAAGTATAGCCTTTATGACACAAACATTCAAAGCTTCCTGGATAGTTGATGCATATGTGGTCACAAGTCCTTTCAAAGGAGCACTCATCGATATCTTAAATTGAAGAAAAGAAATATCACCATCCAGTGATTAAAATCACTGTTGCATACCTTCATGCAATTAATAAAGGCTCCAGCCCCATATGGTCCTTCTTTCAGATTTATTTGAAGCATAAATATTGGAACCTGTTTAACAATTGAGCTAGTTTTCCAAGGGAAGTTTCTTTTGGGAACATTCCCGAAATTCATCTGGTGACTAAACTCAATCCATTAAATGAATCATTGCCCAAGCAATGTACTTGCGAGATCCAGCTGATCAGTATTTGTGAATATTAGAATGCATTGTAGGCAGCACATATGAAAACAGTTGAGCCTCTTTACTTAACTAGTGTACAGAGCCCATGGCTCACCATTGTACACAGGAGTGTCAACATTTCACACACATAAATTTTTGTTTGCTCAAGAGACCTTTAGATTTACAGCTGCTCAGTTTCTAAGTGAGGCGTGATGAACAGAAGGAATTCTTTGACATTTGGAAACAGCAGCACTTTCAGTTTCTGACCACTGTTTCGTTTGTATATACTTCAATGGGCACAAAGATGATGCAGTTCATTAAATAAAAGAAAAGCAAACCTAGCATGGACCATCAGCATGGACATTGTGGGCTGAAAGGCCTGTTTCGGTGCTGTGTCACTCCAGTACTATATTTCCAGCCTCAGCATATCCACTGAGGAGTGTTAATAAACTTGCTTCACCCTCCTCTGTGCCTTTACCAAATTTTGTACAGAGATCCAGGCTCAAAAAGGTAAGTTCCACAAAGTTTAAAGACTTGCATTTAAAGGTGTGAGCTACCTAATGCAGAAATTAACAAGCAACTTAACACATCAAATAAAAGAAAAATCCTGAAATGGGGTTGATTGAAAGTCCAAGGCAACAAACTGTTACACGCTATAAAATTGTAATCCGATAGTCACAAATCCCAGTGTTTTTCGTGGATGGAACTCCTGGCTAGGGAATACCTTGCAATTGCCAATCACAATCCTAGGTCTAAACATAGAAAATGTTGGTAATTCAAAGCAGATCAAGTAGCTATGTTGATAGAAAGAAGATCAGTAACATTAGGGGTGTTTTTGTTTTAATTGTTTCTTCCCAATTAAAACAAGGAAGATGTGATAATTTCTGCTTCATCCAATGTATATGCTTTACTGAAATACAAGCAACATGTATGATTTGGCACAAAATAAAAGCATAGAAAATATGACTGGGCTAATACGTTCATTGTTCTTCATTTACCCATATCTAGGGTCTCATAAAATACTGTTTTGTAAAGTTCTCACCATCTTAAGAATGCTTCAATGATAACATAGTCTAGGTATTCTTCAAAATGTTAATTTTTGCTGCTTACTTTCCTCTAAAATATACACATCTATTGCTCACTTAAGAGCTAGATAAATATTAATACAAGCTAACCAGGATGGTTTGGGGATTACAGTTTTAATTTGCAATTCCAGCAAAGGAATTATGTTGGAGCAGAACCAGTTCTATGTCCAATAAAATCTCCATCCAACATTTTATTTCAAGCACCCATTAATTTTTTGATTCAAATTCAAGCTTTCAGTAGACTAAAACATGTACTATGTTGACATGCTGTTGTTTTGTCCCTTCTTTACTGGTTTCAATCTTGTCCAAAATGATGGAATTAGTATACCCTAAGGGACCTTTAACACACCCTGGCTGAAGGAAGAGGGTAAGTGTGTAGATAAACTAGATTTAGTCCCCAATTTTCATATAATTCCCACTATAACTACATGAATGGAATCTTTATACTGTATTTTTTATCTGACTGAGCTAGCTGCTTAACTCAAATGGTAGCTTAATAAGACAAGTTAATTAGTGCCTTATGCCATCCATGGGAAACCCTGACATCATAACAAGCTGCAGTGACAGCCCTGTTTTTAGTTATTTCTCTGCCAACATGCCCACGGGCATAGAACTCTTTGTTTGAATTGCTCTGATCAGGTTTCAATCACTTTCATGGATCCGAAAGAGGACCAATATGTAAGTAATATTGGTTAAAAGTACTACATGCTTGTTGCCCTTCTTGTTTAACTTGCCTAGACTAGGGGACTAGAGTTATGAGAAGAGGTTGTGTGGACTAGCACTTTATTCCCTGGAATGTAAGAGGTTGATGGGTGACTTGATAGGGGTATATAAGTTCATGAGGATCACAGAGGCGGTGAAAGCACAGAGAAGGAATGCTGAAAACAAGACAGCCTAGGTTCTAGATGAGGTGAGAGATTTATAAGGGACATCACAGAAAGCTTCTTCCTGCAAAAGGTGGTGCACACTTCGTAATGAGTTGCCAGAAATAGTGGTTGAGGTGGGCACCTTAGCAACATTTAAAAGCCATCTAGATATGTACATGGATAGGAGGGTTTTAGAGGGCAATGGACAGATGGGACTAGCTCACTAATCAACAAAGCTGGAATGGATAAGTTATGCCAAAGGGCCTGTTGCCATGTTGTATGACTCTATATAAGTCTGCAGTTCTTTGACATAATTGATTAACTATTCTCTCTAGTATCATCCAGCTGCATAGGACTGTACTTCTCTGGTTTCATTATTCATCACATCCATCACTGCCAAAGAATAACCTACATTTCATATTTTTGTACCATCACCTTGGTCCCTCCGATCTTATTTCACTTTTCCAGGCTGTCTTTTGGCAACATTATCAAAAAATACATCTTCCTCAGCTTCCCCAGGCAATCACTATGACAATGATGGAAGAATACAATAACTCATCTACTGCTGAAATTCCTATTCATGCTTTTGCAACCTGTAGGCTTGACTGTTCCAGTGCCCTCCATGTCCAGCCCCAAGGCCACCCAGATTTCTGCCATCCATTTTTCACCAAAATCGATCCCCATTCACCTATCACACCTCCTGTGCTCCATAATCTACAACATTGCTGAAGATAAGTGAACTGTTGTTTCAACATTTTTATTTCTTATTTTTAAATCACTCTTTCAGCCTTACAGCTTTATAACCAGTGCTCTGCAAATTCTAGCTCAGAGTCCAATTGCTCAACTACTGGCAGCTTTATATTCCCTTTACCCTCTGGATGCCCTTTCAAATCTATACCTGCCTCACCATGGGTGTATATTTTTCCATTGATGTGAGAGTGAGGCAGGGCTGCCTCTTTGCTCCAGGGAAATAGGGTTGATCCTGACTTCGGCTTCAATCCAAGTGGTGTTTGCATGTTCACCATGTGACCATGTGTGTTTCTGACAAGTGCCCCAAATTCCTCTCACATCCCAAAGAAGACATTGCAGGTTAATTGGCTACTTTAAATTGCCTTTCTCATAGATTGATTGCTAAAGGTTCAAAGAGGAGTATTTGCATGAGATTAAGTTGCAGAAATATGGGAAGAGGAGATTTTGGACTGTAGGCATGGCTCTGCTGCAAGTTTGCATCGACTTGAGGGCTTGAATTGTTTCTTCTATGTCATTATAAATAAAATGTCTTTGATAAGGTTCTTGCAAAATCACCTTGTGACGTTGTTGCTGCGGTTGTGAAGGATTGCTTCACTCTGTATAATTTGGCAGAATTTGTTCCCAAGAAAACTTGGGTCAGAAATGTGCATTCAAGAGGAAAAGTCAGAGTTTCTGCTATCCAGTGGATTCCATATTCACACTAATGACCACTCTCCACTCTTCCACACAAGATTCCAGCAGTGGCTTTCCCAAAACAAGCTAGCTGGCTCTTCCATTCACTCAAGTAGATGACTGGCTAAGGTGTTAGGTGTTTTGCCAAGATCTTCCATAGGGACTCTTGGTCAAAAAGGAAATTGTCTTTAACTTGATTTTCGTTTGGAAAGTTTAAAGTCACCCTTTTCTTTGCATGGGCTGGGTCTCTCTGTACTTGGTATTGTTTGTTAAAGTGTCAAGATTTTGCCACAACTTGGCATTGAATATTTAAACTCAAGAGTGTATTGTATATAAACTGGAACAAAAATATCACTAGTATAATTTAATCCAGTTGAATCTGATCGGCTGAGATAAAATTTTATTTTGCAATTGATTGTGTTATTGATGATGTGAGAGTATTTTGTTCATAATGAGTACCAGTTTCAAAAGGCATTCCATTTATAGCACTGCTCTCCCTCAAAATAAATAATGCTGGCTACAAGTAAAGGAAATACGTGATGTTACTACAAATGACTTTCCGGAAAAATTACATCATTTTTCATGTAATCCAAAGCAGTATAGGAACACATTTTTTAATGATTCAAAATCCCCAAGACCAGTAACTTACTCCTTTTGGCACTTCAGTCAATAAAACAAACTACTTAGCACTTTCAGGTTAATGCCCCCTGCAGCAACCAATAAATCACCTTCATGCTGGTTTGCTCAAAATATCCATCAATTTACAAAGCTAGCAGAACAGAATAAAATATTATCACTGACAAACCGTGCCTGGAGTTAATTACAGAGCAAACTCCCTCAGTGAGTGGTGTGGGTGTTAATGCCCATGAGAAACAGACTGCTGATACTGCACTGCTTTGTCTTGCAGCAGCTGGTCCCAATAAAGTTGCCCAAGGGGGGAAGAAGCTAATCTTAAATCCAAAACTCTGATCCTAGTTTCTGTGGATTTTCCATGCCCTATCTAAACCAATTATATTTATTATAGAAACATGTATTAAGGGCACTTTTAGGTTTTAAAAAAAAGCAGATCCAACAATCAACATTCAGAATTTAAAGTCAGCTACTGAATTAGTTAAATACCAAGTAAATGGAAAAGTATACAGAAAAACAGAAAATCTATGGCTCTGATTGATTGCAACATGAACAAAGATACACCATAAGTTTTCATTGCCTGTCAGTGTTGAAGTTCAGTGTAGATCCTGGCAATTAATGGCATGCAAAACAAAGTTTTCACTGCACCTCAGTACAAGTGACAATGAACTAATTTAAGTTTACCAAGCCCATAACTATGAACAACAGGTAATGCAGAACTTTTGTAGCAGAGTGTTATTGTGTGGAAAATACAGTGCCCAATATGCAAAGAGCAAACTCACACAGCCAACAGCATGATGATGACCAGATATTTGTACCTGGAGTTGTTGGCTGAGGGTAAATGCTGACCAAGATGCAAAGGATAACTCTTCTTTTTATGAAATAATGCCACAGGGATTTTTTTCAGATATACCTGAGAGATCAGCTAGAACCAGAAATGAACATCTCCTCTGTACACCCAAAAGTTCTGCACACAATGCTACACAGGAGCAGGAGCCTAGAATGTTATGCTCCCAGTTTCAGAAGAAGATGAATACGGAACCCTTTGATTCTGAGGTGAATCATAATTGGTAAAAAAAAATCTGCTCTAATCTCTACTCAGCTGATAAAATTCTGGCTCCAAGTCACTTCATTAAAGTGAGATAGAAACCAATTCTTCATTCCCCCGATAGGCTATACCCAACTGCTTCACTCTCACCCCTAGCAAAGAGGTATCATCATGAGCAGGTGTTGCGACCCAAATCCTTTTGCCTACTTGCTCACTCATTAATTCTTACTCTAATACCAGCTCAGAATACTTCTTGATACTCTGTGCTATTGTCACAATCTCATCCTCAATCTTGAGTGCAGCTCTCTGCCTGAGCCAACTCATCATTTGTTATCTCAGATATGACTTCGCACCCCGGACCTTTTTGGTGTCCTTAGATCTGTTGTCAATAGGGGTGACATCTTAATCAACATGTTAATTAAGATTTCTGAAAAGTCCATTAACTCTCGAATGTCACCCCATTATTCCTCTTTGGACTGTTTATTTTTTGTTGTAAACTAGTAATTTTTTATGTCTTCCACTGTATTGTTGATACAAAATCACAACATGTGTCAGTGATAATAAACATGATTCTGATTCTATGTCCTCTTGGTCTCATTACCCTGTAACAATTTCTCAGAATCCCATGAGCATCTTCCCAAATATTAATCAATATTCGTGCATGTTTCCCATCACCTCCATAGCCAATACTTCACTTCCTCATCCATTTTACTAAAACTCTTTCATTACTTTAAAATAATTGTATGCAGACTTCCAAGGAATTGGAAAAGTAAAATGTCATGCTATAATGTGCCACCAATATTCCAAGGTTAAAAGATAATCTGGAGATATAACTATATTTTCATATGATATAAAGCTGAATCAACAGAAATTCTAATCTACACAAAACGGCTGAAATGCAGCTGTTTACCATCATTTTATTGATTATCTCATAATTGTTTTTTTTTCTCAAAACATTAAAAGTTCTGCTCAATCAGTTCAATGAACATCATAGCTTTTCAAGTTCTTTAAGCTGGTCCAGCATTAAGTGTAAACAATCCTCGTGGTAGGAACCCCAGTACCCTGTGAAATGAAATTTGCTTTTGTAATGTGATCTCTGGACTTCTTTGGCAAATGGAAATGACTGACAATGGTTGAGCTCAAATCCAGAGAGTTGAGCTCAAATCCAGAGAGCTTTTGAACACCAAAGACTTAATAATCTGAAAGAAGAATTGTTTTGCACATATTTGGAAAAGTAAATAGAAATAAGAAACAAGTAAAATTATAGTGGACTATAAACTGTGTCACGCAGAGAAATGTAAGCAGTAATGTCAGTAAATAAAAGCTATGCACCAATTTTTCCTGGCGCTTCAAGGAGTAACAGGATGTATGAGGAGTCATGAATCCTGATGACTTACCTGGGCAACAGCACCCTATTATTCAATTAAAAATTGCTTTTGGACACTAGACTGATGCAGCTTGTGTCCTCAAAATGTAGTAAAAGGACCTCTCTAGACTGTTGAGAGATATGACCCACTGGTGCACTGGTGAAGAACTTCTGTAGGATAATATCTAAGGGATATATCAAGGGTATGGAACATTTCTGCTGGAATACTCCTAACAAGGCAAAATTGGATCATTAGGAGGTGTCAACAAAAATCATGGAAGATATTAAATGCACATAGGATGAAAAGGATAGTATTATTAAGGTGACTTTATTGATTAAGGAAGCAAGTACACATGGTTGTATTGATACACAGCTAAATGATTGCTTGTAGGTCAAGAAACATAGCCAAAATACTTCAACTGTTTTCCACTGATGTGGAAAAAAGCAAGTGTTGCATAATTGACACTCCAAGTTATGAGAGAGATGAAATGTTCCATCAAATTCAAATAGACCTTGTAGTGATTTGCCTACCCTAATTGGAAGACAAGGTTGTACGTCAGCAATTGTGAAGATAGACAGTAAAATTATTTGTATTACAGGGTCATGTTTTTAGAAGAATCATTGGATGGTGAGGGGATTCAAGAGCCATTCATGATTTAGGGTACGCTGGCTACGCTCAAGAAGACCACTGCTCAACTAATCTTCGGAGGCTCTGCAAGGTGTCTCCCAAGATGGGCAGGGATGGGGACTGGATCACTAGATGATTTGCACCAAAATCTGTCTCATTCATGTACCTGAATGAATGAAGGTGAAGAAATCCCAAAAGGAAAAGAAAGCCACTTGGAGGCAATCATACAGTTCTCATTACAAAGGTCAGAGAGTACCCAAAGAGTAGTTAATTTCTACACACGTTGTCAGGCCACCACTCCCAGCTCCCACACAGTAAAAGGTGGTGCCTCACATGAAAGTGATTCCAAGAATGGAAATGACAGAGGCAATGAGGTGTATTCAAGTATCTTGTATTTATGACTTTCATGGCTTGGGTTCTTCTTTGGCATTTCACAAGTCTCAACTGCAACTTTATATTGCAGAACCAAATGAACCAGTCAATCTGCACACAAAATGGGTAAATAGCAGGGAGCTAAAGAAGAGAACAGTCTTCGTTCAGAGCCAAATTTAGATGAGGACTATGGATGACCTCCCAAGTTTTTGATTAAAGCCATTCCCTTACACCCAAACAGATGGGAACATAGTTCAAGCTCTTATACAGAAAAATAAAATGGAATGCAATACAAAATCTTAGTAAGAGATGAGCAAAATTAAGAAATGGGGAATGATACAAGAAATTGATAGCCACATCAGAAATATTCACAGCAAAATAGTTTGTAATTCTCTTTATACTGTGGTGGGGTTACCATCTGTCCATAGAAGTATCCATATGTCTTTCACTAAAAAGGGCCTGTTGCCTCTTATCTCCAGCAAACAACTGCAGGATTAAAAACCACATTTGAAGAGCTCCACATTGAGAATGCACATTCACAATACGCAAAAGTAGAGTGCTGGTTAGAGTGTCCTCTAGAGGCCAATATGACCTTTAATTATATTCAAATTGAAACCAGATTTCCTTTCAATACACCACAATGAAAGTTGAAAGTGTCTCTGGGTTTTTAAGTTACTGCTCTGCTAATTCATATCAGTTATCAGTGCAAACTCAAGAATTTCACTTCGATAAAAGCTCTGCTTTGTGTCAAGGATTTTGTTAAAGTGTATTTTTTTTCCCTGTCAAGAACAAGGGTCTCACTGCTTGGGGATGGGGCTACTTTCTTATTTTCTGACAGATGCTCAATTAGTTCCAAAAGGTAAAGACATATTCCTGTGTTCTGTGTAGTCAGATGCTATAAACTAGTGGTATGAAAGACTGCATTACATGTACAAACCTTCTAAGCAGGAAATGAGACAGATCTCTCTTTGCAGTTTATTAGACAGTTTTTGTAAATGCTTCCGCTGTTGTGTTTTATAAACAGTTTCATGGTTACTTAAGGAATTGGAATTATATACTTTTTTTCTATGAGAATTGTTTTCTATAAAAGACCCAAAACCAGAGTTCTGAATCTTTTTTTTTGCTGTAGCCCACTTTAGAAAGGGATTTGTTTATGCAGCAACCCCATGTCCCCTCTCCCCCTCCACCCTATTCTCCACTCCAATAATAAATTTTGAATGGCAAAATTTGTTTTTAGAATTGTGTCTCCATTCTAACCTCTCCACAACCGTGGGAGAGCACTCCCCCCATTCCCCATTTCGAAACCCAAGACTCTAAACAAAATAGTTGAACTTCAAGTTGACAAACAATGTATTGCTGGCTTTCAGCATTCCCATTCAAATGTTTTGATGTAAAACATTGTGAGAGCAAATGTTGAGAATAATGCATATTCAGTCTTACAAAATCATTCATTTCCCAAAATGTATGAACCTACGAAGAACCATTTTGTCTCTTTTTCTAGAGTGCCCACCCTCTGCTTCAGAGAATACTACAAGATCTCATTGAATAATGTTATTATGTTAAGGGCTTGGTCCTAAGCTTTGTAGAATTGCTATATCAAGGGGGCAATTTAGCAGCTAGTGAGAGGAGAACAACCCCATTGTAAATGGTGATGGAGCTCTGCCTGACTGCTAAATACAAGGCTGAAGCTTTTGGAATCACTTTCAGTGCTAAAACTGGATGTGGATGATCAGTTTCTGCTTCCTCCCATGATCCTTGCCATCACAGATACGTCTACTCAGCCTAGCTTTCTCAGTCCAGATAATTGCAGGAAATGATAGTGATCACTGAATATAGCACACATTAGACAGCCAGAGAACAGCTTGGTTCAGTGTGAGTTCAACTGATGCAGAATCTGCTACACTTTTAGCAAAGCAGTTGAAGTGCACTTACAGTACTTGCATCTACTGACGATGTGGAAAATTAACCGAAGTTTGTTACATTTCTGTGCAGTTAGGCTTTCGGATAAGAATCACCAGGATTCATTTAAGTTCCACGATTCGGTCTAGAGATCCCTCCCCCACACCCCCCCCCCCCCAAAACCACTTATTCGTAGGTAGCGAATCCAATCTTCATCGGGTCTCACCGACAGACAGCAGGCCACATCGGGAGCTCTGGATACAGTATATGATCCCAACATACTCAGAGGTGAAGTGTCGCCTCACTTGGAAGGACTGTTTAGGACCTTGAATGGTAGTGAAGGAGGACGTCTCTAGGGACAGGTGTAGCACTTGTTCCCCATGCAACAATAAGTGCCAGGAGGGAGACTGGCAGAGAGGGATGAATGGACAAGGGAGTGGCGTAGGGAGCAATTTCTGTGGAAAGCAGAATGTGTGGGGATGGGGGTCGGAGGTGATGTGCTTGGTGGTGGGATACTGTTGGAGATGGCAAAAGTTTCAGAGAACTATGTCCTGGACGCGGAGGCTGGTGGGGCGGTAGGTGAGGACAAGAGGAAACCTATCCCTGGTAGGGTGACAAGAGGATGGGGTAAGAGCAGACGTGCATGAAATGGATGAGATGCGGTCAAGGGCAGCATTGATGGTGGAGGAAGGGAAGCCACTCTCTTTAAAAAAGGACATTTTCTACATTCTAAGAATGAAAAGTCTCATCCTGAGAACAGATGTAGCAGAGATGGAGGAATTGAGAGAAGGGGGTGGCGTTTTTACAAGTAATGGGGTGGGAAGAGGTATAGACCACAGAAAGCACATCAATTCCATTTCAGTTGATCATCACCTCATTACTCAAAGTGATAGAATGTGTCAGTGACAGTGCAATCAGGGCAGCACTAATTCATCCATAACCTGCTCACTGAAGTTTAGTTAGGGTTCAGTCACCAAAAGCATTTGAGCCATATACCAAAAGATACCCAGCCTACTTCTGAGTCAGGATGGTAAGTGACATGGAGGGGAACAAGCAGGCAGTGATATTCTTTTGTTTTCTTTGGTACCCTTGCCCTTGGCTCAACATTTGGTTGTACATCTGAAGGTAGTGCTATTGGAGCAACCTTAATGACTGAAACAAGTGTATTTTTAAGAGGCTGCACATGACAGACACACAGTGCTGATGGTGGAGTGAATGTATCCTTAAAGTTACAAAAGGAGTGCCAATTAAGTAGACTTTTTTTTCCTGGATGGTATTATGCTTTAAGTAATGTTGTAACTAAAGTCATCCAGGCATATGATGAATATTCCATCTTACTCCTGATGTGCCTTACAGATACTCTGAATTGTATCAGAAAATACCCAGACTCTGATCTGGCTCTGAAGCCACAGTTAGTATATAACCAGTCCCACTGAATTTCTGGAGTGGACATACTTTCTTCTTGAAGGTAGAATTGTCCGTGGTGCAAAATGACGTGGTATAAATATTACTTGCTACAGTCTATTCTGAATGTGGTTTTGGTTTGGCTGTGTAAAAGCTCCGTCTGCTTAATGAACTGAGGAGCAGCAAAATAATTTAACATTATTCTATCATTTCACTTGTTGATAGAAGGGATGTCAGGGACGAAGCAGCAATAGATGTTTGAGTGGATTGATTTGATCTACAAGGACCAAGAAACAAAAGCAGGTATTACAATGTTATTGGATTGGCTTTACTTTGATGGCTGATGACTTCAGTTTTACCAGGTCTGGCTGATGTCACCTTTCATCAAATGCCCTTCTGGAATTTAGTTCTTTGCTCCAATGTAGACATATTTATTTTAGTTTTAAGATCCCCACTTTTCCCCTCCCCTTTATGTACATTAATTGGCTGCTATGTTTTCCACAGTGCAACCATAGCAACATTTCACTGGATGCAAATTGCTACAGAAATCCTCTCCTCTTTTCTCTCTTCTTCAAGCTTTATTCACACAGATTACAACATTTTTAATGTCATGTGTAGAAATTATGCTTTTACTGGTCAGTACAATTATCACCAGAAAATTCCAAATGAATACAGTTGCAAACAAAACGAATAGATTAGCACACTATTGAAGAACTGAATGGTGGCCTGCACTCATCAAATATGTTACATGAAGGATGTGAAGAGTTTCATTTTTGTTAATCTAGCACACCTAACTCTTGAAGAGCAAGTTTTGTTTTGGCGGGCAGTGAAGGGAATGGTGATTGTTAAACCACACAAAAACATTTGAGTCGCACACCTAAAGTTACCCAGCCTACTTCTGAGTCAGATGGTGAGAACACACAATATTAATTTTCCCTCTTGCACTCAAGGTGCAACGGAACCAAAATGGATCTTTATCCTTCCAGTTCCAAAAGTGATCATTCAGTCCATTATGTCCATGCCAATTACTTGAAGGAGTTATCCAATTACTTCCACACCCCTGCTCTTTCCCCACTGTTTTAGAGTCCTCTGTTTTCAATTCTTTATCCATTTTCTGACAGCATTACATCTTTTTCCACCACCCTTCCAATGTAAGTGTTTTAGATTGTGAGAACTTTTCATGAAAAGAAAACAAAATCTCCTCACCTTGTCTCCAGCTTTTCTGCTCTGTAAATAGCTATGCAAGTCAACATTATAAGTCTTACTTACTGTGGCAAACAGATCAGATCAGTTTCAAGAATCAGTCCTGCTGTTTGTAAGGGTTGCCAGAACGGAGAGTTCCAAGTTGTCGCCAGTGTAAACCAGACTAGGCTCAAGCTAGTGCCATTTTGATGAATGTCAGCGTAAACAGCCACCAAATCTGAATTCCTACTGCCTTCCAAGATCCTGACGTTTCTCCCACTTTTTCCATCTCACTATCTCCAACCTCTGTCCCCACTTCTTCAGTTTGTATTGGCAGTGGGATTTCAGGAAAGGGTGTTTTCACAGATTAAATTTAGAAGGAATAAGGAAAACACATAAATGGTTCACTAACCCTCCCCTGTTTATTTGATTAGTGAGTTAATATTATGGCACAAACAAACTGTTGGTTCAATATTCGGTCTGAATTTGCTGAGCACAATCTAGTTTGACCAAACCTGTTGACCTCTTTACAGAAGATTCCAAATATTAACACTTAATATTTTAAAACATAGATTGATATTAGTGTTGGTCAATGTCAGTTCAAGTACCATTTTTAATATGGTTAAAATCAAAGGCTGTTCACAAGGCATATGTTAAGCTTTTAACTGCAAGTACAAGGCAGAAGTAATTTATGACATAGTCAGAAACACTAACATGAGATTTCCACTTTCCCTTCATACAGAATTGTCTACAACTTTCTGAAAATTTTTCACTCTATGTTTTAAAAAGCTAAAGATTCAAATCTGAACTGTGTACTAATTTTAATGGATCTTCTGCCATTAAACAAGCAGGTTTTTCAACTTCAAAAGATTCTGGTTCAAAGGATGTCTCAGCAACATTCAAATTCTGTTCGTTCCCAACATCCTCCAATCAATCACTCATTGGTATGAGAAAACCATTACATTACTGTTGTGAGAGCACATTCCTTGGTATATGTGGAAATTCTTAAAAGATTGAAGTAACTTGGAGCTACGTTGAGAGAAGTCTTTAATTAACAATGTTAGAATTTCGAGCTGTGGAGGCTGTGCTGATGCTGTACTGTGCTCCAGTCTGGCCATTGTGAAATAACACATGTCCCTAAGTTTCAGCAAAGATAAAGGCAAATTCCAAGACCAATCTCCAGCATTGGAATAATGGCTATTTAAAAAATTTGGATTAATAAAAAGTGCATACTATATGCAAGTAATATTTCAGGCTCCTTCAGATAAAACATTATCCAAAGATTGGTTTCTCGTTATACAGAAAAGATCCCACAGATGAAAAGCGAAGATATTCTTTTCCAGGTTCCTGAAAAATATTTGCTCTTTAATCAACATTACAAAAATGGGCCATCTGCTTATAATGAAACAGTAACTCATGAAATTTTAGTCCCTACATCTCTTAAAATTATGATGTATGGATTCAGACCTTCATCTTGGGACATCCTAGTAGTGCTATTAAAAGGCAAATCTCTTTTTTATTCAGAGTATCTTGTACTGTGGAAATGGATATGGAGAATACTTGGCACAAGGTGAAGGGATGCAGTTGAGTAGTTGGGATATGGCAATAAAATGACTACTAATAGAGCAGTTACTGTCAACAGAGTAGAACTTTCCTGGCTACTGTGACATCTGCTAAAGTGAGATGGCTGAGTGATTAGTAGGTGAAATTTCCTCCCTCCCTAACCACATGGTAACTCATGGAAGGTTAAGGATATCAGAGTATGTGAAAATTGCAGTAGGTAGTCATAAGTCTGGAACATTAATAAATAGCTTCAAGTTTCAGGGTCCATGTCCAGCAACAAAAATGACTCATTATTACAAGGAAAATAAGGTTCATTGTGCTGGTGCAGGGTTCATTCATTAACGCAATGTAATGCTATCCATTGGTTTGCTTCCACTTACATAAAAATGTGAAGCGACTTCCAGTCAGACAGGGATCCTATTTTAAAGTAGCCTTCATCTCTCAAAAAGAATGAGAATTATGATTGTTGGATATAGTAAGCTAATTGAATCTAGAGCTGTGCAAAAAAAAACAATAATCCTTGACCATGATAGAGAGCAGACACCAGGGTATTTTGACTTTGTATCAGAGTTCTGAGGGGATACGGTGGAAAAATGTATTGTGTCTGTAGTTTGGCAGGATGCCTTACAGACACATGCTGGGAAGACAGCAACACTAGATAGCCACAGAGACATATGTCAAGAACTTTGTCCCAAGAATTGCAGGGCACTGTCATTTGTAATTCAATTATTTCACATGTGTGGCCAAAGTTAGAGATTACATTTTGAAATTCCATGTCCTAGCAACAGCAACAATAGCCTCTCTGCTGAGCAGTTCACTGCATTCCTATTATTTCCCTACTGGCATTCACTATCAGAATTCATGCACAAAGATTATACGTTAGACTATTATCTTCACAACAAGTTTAAGCTGGCAGGTAGTCATATTACCTCCAACTATTAAAAAATAGCTCACTGATGCATTTTTACCTCTGTATACAGGAAGGTGATGCACAACAGAGCCCAACCAGCCAGTGGGTTGTGGGGCTGGTGGTGGGGGACGGGGAGCTGTTCCCTCATGTGCCAACAGCTTGTAAGACATGGGGCTTTCCAGTAATGGCAGGGTTATTGCCAAGTTCTAAATCAGTTTCCTCACATACCCTTTTGTCTACTGTCTACTGATTTTTGGATACAATTGATTTTGACATACAGTTCCCAATAATGTGCTCTCCTCTAACCACAATCTTTCCTTTGTCCCATATTTCTGGTTGAGAAAAGCAACACTGTAATTCCATTCTCGGAGTGACCAGCTGAGATTCAAACTAAAGGTTAGTCTTTGACTCTACATGAGACTTAGGATCATGACGTAAAATTGGGCAACAGTGCACTGCATCCACTAAAAGACTCTAGGACTGAATGGGCTCCAATTGTGATGAAAAATTACTCAGCCTCTTTATCTTCTTTTATGAGAGTAGATGATTATTTTTCCACATAATATTTTAGTTCCCATGCACTTTTCTATTATCTTAACCTTAAAACAACTGCATTCTCTTCACAAGTCACACGACCACCTTGGTTTGCATTATTGGCAAACCTGCATAGATTACACTTTGTCCCTTCATCAAAATCTTTGACTACATCATAAACTGCTGGTGTCTTAGTACTTACTCTAGTTGTCACATTCTCTCCTGCTTTCCTAAACTGCTGAATGTATTCTTAACAGTGTCTTTCATTTTGTTTAAAAACATCTTGTGTGGCATTTTATCAAGGTCCTTCTGAATGTTTAAATATGTCACATTCACCATTCTCCTTTATCTGTAATACTAGTTAGAGTCTCAAAGAGTTTTTAAGTAGATTTCTAAAATGTGATGCACTTTCCTAAATCCAGGTCAGCATAATTTATCCGTCCAAATATTACTTCCCATGTGCCCAGTTCCATTTCATTAATAATAGATGTTGATATATTCTGTACTATTGTTGTCAAGCTAATGGATTCTCTCCTTTTCTAACTAATAGGGTTAATTTTGCTACCTTCCTGTCTGTGTGAGCAATCTGATGTGATCAGTGGAATTTCAGACATCAGTTTTAGACCTGATGTGTTCACCTTAGAGTGCATATGAAATTCTATCATATTGTAGTCACTTCTTCCCAGGAGATCCTTAAAATAAATCCTTTCTCATTACATATGATCAAATCTGAAAATGGTTGTTTCCAAGTTGACTTTGTAACATACTGCAATCCTTGTCTGACTCCACTATCTTCTTCTATGATCTGCTTCTTCTTTGCCAGTTTGGTTTTGTCGAGTCAACATGAGGATTAAAATCTCCCATTCCTTTCAAACATGCTTTGATATTTCCTCATTTGTGCGTTGATTTATCAATAAATCACTCTTTGGAGGTACATGTGCCATAAAATACAAACACCTGTGCAGCACAGTGGAATGCTTTACATTGCCAGTGATCAGCTGTTGGGGCTCAATTTCCACCACTATCTGTAAGGAGCTTGTATATTTTCTCATGGCCGTGTGGGTTTTCCCTGGTGCTCTGGTTTTCTTCCATATTCCAAAGACATTCTGGCAAGGGTTAGTAATTTTATTTTATTCCCTATTTTCAGTTCCTCCGTCTCTGCTGCATCTGTTCCCAGGATGAGGCTTTCTGTTCCAGGACATCCCAAATGTCTTCATTCTTTAAGAATCACGGTTTCCCTCCTGCCATCATCAACGATGCCCTTACCCGCATCTCCTCCATTTTCCACACTTCGGCCCTCACCCCATCCTCCCATCACCACAACAGAGACCATGTTCCCTTTGTCCTCACCTACCACCCCACCAGCCACCGGACCCAGCATATCCTCCGCAACTTCTGCCACCTTCAACAGGACCCCTCCACTAAGGACATCTTTCCCTCTCTACCCCTCTCTGCTTTTCACAGGGATCGTTCCCTCTGTGACTGCCTGGTCCACGTGTCCCTCCCCACAGATCTCCCACCTGGTACTTATCCCTGTAAGCGCAAGTGCTACAACTGTCTCTACACCTCCTCTCTTACCATCATTCAGGGCCCCAAACAGTCCTTCCAGGTGAGGCAACACTTCACTTGTGAGTCTGTTGGGGTAATCTATTGCATCCGGTGCAGCCTCCTCTACATCGGCGAGACCCGACGCAGATTGGGGGACCGCTTCGTCGAGCACCTCTGCTCCGTCCACAACAACAAACAGGATCTCTCGGTTGCCACCCACTTCAACTCTGCTTCACATTCCTATTCGGATATGTCCATACATGGCCTCCTCTACTGCCATGATGAGGCCAAACTCAGGTTGGAGGAGCAACACCTCATCTACCGTCTGGGTAGTCTCCAGCCCCTTGGTATGAACATCGAATTCTCCAACTTCCAGTAATTCCCTACCTCTCCCTTCCCCCATCCCAATTTCACTCTGTCTCCTCTTCTAGCTGCCTATCACCTCTCTCATGATTCTGCCTTCTTCACTACCCATAGTGCTTTCCCCTTAGATTCCTTCTTCACCTCTCCTGCCTATGCCCTCCCTGCTTCCCCTGCCCAACCCCTTGATCTTTCCTCTGATTGGTTTTCCACCCTCCCCCCCACCTTCTTTATGGGGACCCTGCCCCCTCCTTCTTCAGTCCTGACGAAGGGTCTTGGCCCGAAACGTTGACTGCTCATTTCAACAGATGCTGCCCGACCTGCTGAGTTCATCCAGCTTGTTTGTAAGTGTTAGTAATTGGTGGTCATGCTATGTTGGCACTGTAAAGCATAATGACACTTGCGGGCTGACCCCAGTACATCCTTGGAATGTGTCGGTCATTGACACAAATAATGCATTTCATTGTACATATTGTTGATTCGATGTACATGTGATAAATAAAGCTAACTTTTAAAAACCTTAATTGTTTCTCCTGCTAGTCATGATTTCCATCTAACTCCTGCATCTATATCATGACTCAGCAACATCTGATATCTTCCTTGATAAATAGTGCATCCATCACAACAGGTCAACAGCAGATGCCATTTATTGGCTCTTCACTCTGCCCAGGAACATTTGATGCAATGTGCATACATCTGGATGCTCTTCGTTGACTACAGCTTGGCATTCAGTACTATCAACCCCTCAAAACTAATCAATAAGCTCAAGACCTAGGCCTCAATACCCAGTTTTGCAACTGGATCTTTGATTTCCTCGCTTTCAGACCCCTGACAGTTTGAATTGGCAACAACATCTTCTCCACAATCTCCATAAGCTCAGGTGCACCACAAGGCTGTGCGCTTAGGTCCTTGTTCTACTCACTATATACCTATGACTGTGAGGATAAGCACAGCTACAATGCCATATTTAAGTTTGCTGATGACACCACAGTCTTTGGCCTAATTAAAAGGGGTGATGAATCAGCATATAGGAGGGAGATTGAAAATCTGGCTGAGTGGTGCCACAACAACCTCTCACACAATGTCAGTAAGACCAAGGAGCTGATTAATGACTACAGGAGAAGGAAACCAGAGGTCCATGTGCCAGTCCTCATTGGGGGTCAGAGGTGGAAAGGGTCAGCAACTTTAAATTCCTCAGTGTTATTGTTTCAGAGTATTTGTCTTGGGTCCAGCATGTAAGTGCCATTACTAAAAAGCACAGCAGTGCCTCTACCTTCTTAGGAGTTTGTGAAGATTTGGCATGACATCTAAAACTTCAACAAAATTCTATAGACGTACGGTACAGAGTATATAGACTGGTTGCATCATGGTCTAGTAAGGAAACATGAGTGCCTTTAAACAGAAAAGTCTACAAAAATTAGTGGATACAGCCATCATGGTAAAGCCCTCCCCACCACCGAGTTCATCTACATGGAGTGCTGTCATAGGAAAGCTGAATCCATCATCAAGGACCCTCACCATCAGGCTCTTGAACTAAAGGGGATAACTGAACTGTTCCCACAACTGATGGACTCACTTTCAAGGATGCTTCATCTGATGTTCTCAATACTTACTGCTTTTTTTCAATTTTTAATTTTTCTTTTTGTATTTACTGTGAATACCCACATGAAAATGAATCTCTACTTCGATTATAAATTTACCTTGAACTGCACCACCTTTCTCAATTGACTAGTTCTTCTAGAACATTACATAACCAAGCACCCAGTCCTAATCACACTGTAACCATGTGTCCCTAATAACCAGTAGATCATCTTATATTGGTCCCTACATCAGCATATCTAGGCGCAAATAATTATGCGCATTCAAATAAAGAATATTACATTTTGAATTTTAAAAGCTCTTTTTACTTACTCTGGGTTTACTTTTGAGATGCTCACTTCAGCTTACATTTTCTGCCCCTTCCTGTTACACTTTGATTGTTATTTTAACCCTCACTATCCTCGCTGCTGGTCTCAAATTTTCTTCTGATTTATTACACATCCTGTCCTCCCTCCCGCTATTTAGTTTAAAACCTTATCTACAATCCTAGTAATGAAGTTCACCAGGACACTGGTCCCCACGGGGTTCTGGTGAAGCACATTCCAATGAAACAGTTCTTTCCTTTCCTTGGACTAGTGTTCGTGCCTCGTTAATCGGAATGTATTTATTTCATACTGAGCTTTGAGCCGTGTGTCTACTTTTTTTATTCTTATTTGCTCTAATTCTTTCTCCCTCTTGATTTTTTCCACTCTCCACAGATGCTATTTGATCTGAGTATTTTCAGCATTTTTCTTCATTTCAGATATTCCAGTATCTCAGTTTCAGCATTGCTCACTCACTCCCTTTCTCTCGCTCTCTCTCCCTCTTCAACCACTTCTACTTAAACTCCTCTAGACAGATAGGCTATGATTAACAAACCTTCATCATGCTCTTACTGATTTTACTAACAGTCTGTGTGTCACCTGGACAATCTTGTTCTTTACTCTATCACAGATATCCCCTTTGTTCTCTCCACCACCTCTGTGCAACATAATCCATCCTTGGCTTCTTATTTCTCCATTACTAATAAGAGTTACGGTAATTGACTTGAGAAGTTGACTATTTCTCACTCTGCAGATGCTGCCTATCTGTTGATCATCTTCTGTATTTTCAGTATTTTTAAATTCAATTTGTTAAGTAGTTAATGAATCCATTTATCCAATGCCAGCACAAGGAAAGATGGACTTCAGGACAGGGGGACGTTAATGCTGTTAAATTAGTGCTCTGTAATGTGAAGTCATCAGTGAGAGAGTGGAACTCCAAAATCAGCATTCAGCACTGATGCCATGACGTGCCTGCTCTGTTACTGCCAGTGGATGTTGAGTGCATAGCATATTACTGCCTTTGTCAAGAAAATGTTCAGTGTGCTTCATATTAATGGCACATTTTGAAAGCTACAGGACAATTGAGGCATAAAATGCATGGTCACAGTCCAAATTTATTACTTTAAATTCTATATAAGTATTTTTCTTAAGATCAATATTTGAAAGTAGGCTTGTAAAACAAAATCTTTAATCTTATTGACAACTACAGTCAGTGGCCACTTTATTAGGTACATCTGCTCTTTATTGCAAATATCTACTCAGCCAATCATGTTGTAACTACTCAATGATCAACATGCAGACATGATTAACAGGTTCATTTGTAGCTCAGACCAGCCATCAGAATGGGGAAGAAATGTGATTTATGTGACTTTGACTACAGAATGACTGTTGCTGAAAAATGGGGTGGTTTGAATATTTCAGAATCTGCTCATCTCCTGAGATTTTCACACAAAGTAGTCTCTAGTGTATACAGAGAATAGTGCAAAATGCAAAAAAAAAATCCAGTGAGGGGCAGTTCTTTGGTGAAAATGCCTTGTAATGAGAGAGGTCAGAGGAAAATGGCCAGACTGATTCAAACTGACAGTAAGGAGGCAGTAACACATTACAACAGTGGTATGCAGAAGAGCATCTCTGAATGTTCAACACGTCGAACTGTGAAGTGAATGGGCTACAGCAGCAGAAGATCATAAACATACACAAAATGACCACTTTATTAGGTACATTTTCCCCACCCCCTTCTCTTCCCCACTTGGGCCTCTTACTTCTTCTCAATCACCTATCACCTTCCCCTGGTGTCTTTCCTTCTTCCCTTTCTCCCATGGTCCACTTCCTCTACAGCCCTTTTACCTTTTCTGTCCACCTGGCTTCAACTAACATCTTCCAGTTATCCTCCTCCTCCTCCCCCAATCTTTTTATTCTGGTGTCTTCTGCCTTCCTTTCCAGTAATGAGGAAGGGTCTTGGACCAAAACATAAGCTGTTTAATAATTTCCATAGCTGCTGCCTGACCTGCTGAGTTTCTCTAAAATTTTGTGTGTGTTACTTGGGATTTACAGCATCTGCAGAATTTTTTGTGTTTATATACATTTCATCTCTCTTTAAAATATTCTAAAGCTTACACAGCCAATTAACCACCTTTAAAATGAGCTCTCTGCCAGATTTTGTAAACTCTGAGTCCAAAATGGCTGTCCACATCTCCTACAAACACTAACATGTTAACAGGCAGTTAATGGGTTTGCACAATGTTGATTTAGTGATAAAAATTGTCTGAGACAATTCACCTTCAGAACAGTGGTACTGGATAGTTTATAACTACGCCTAGATGCAGGTAGAGTGTTGGTTTAGTGTCATACCTCTGCCTGCTGTCCCTCAGTATAAGAATGGAGAGTGTGAAGAACTTCAGGATATCCTGGTCAAGAAAGATGCTATAGAAATGGACTTTTTTTTGCAATGATGAAATGCGATCAATGTACATTAAAGTCTTTTGGTGTGACAACTTACTTCTGAAAGTATATTCCAAAAATCTCTTTGTAGTTCTGAATGCTCAAGAAAACAATAATTTGGGTGCCTGATTGCTTAAAGAGTAGGCTTTAAAGAAATCACCCTGCAGACAGCAGAGAGAAGCTCAAATGTATATTTTGTATGGTATGGTTTATTATACAAAAAACTGCTGATGCTGGAATATAGAGCAACAAGCAATCTGCTGGAGGAGGTCAGTGGATTGTGCAGCATCTGTGGGAGGGAAAGATATACTGATGTTGTGGGTCCTGATGCGAAGTTTCAACCTGTAATTCCTTTTCTCCGACAGATGCTGTTTGACCTACTGCATTCTTCCAAGCAGAATGCGTTGTGTTTTATATCACTTAGCCGATGATCAAATGCCACTCAGAAAACAAAACTGATACCATACATTCACTGCTCTGTTATAGGCTGTCCTTGTTTATGCTGTAGGATCTCAGAGCCACCTTCAGATATTCTGCACCAGCCTACCCTAAACACTTGTTTAATTCCAAAGGTGATGAATGCTGTATTCTAAAGCATTGGACTTGGGCCATATTTGGGACTGTGAGCCAAAAACATTTATAACATTATTGCACTTGTGGGAGCAATATATAGTTTATATTCCCTCCAGTGATTTCTTGTTTTAGAATCAGAATCAGGTTTATTATTACCGGCATGTGACATGAAATTTGTTAACTTAACAGCAGCAGTTCAATGCAATACATAATCTAGCAGAGAGAAAAAAAATAAAGTAAAATAATAATAATCAATAAACAAATAAATCAATTATGTATATTAAATAGATTTTTTTAAAACGTGCAAAAACATAAATACTGTATATTTTTAAAGAAGTGAGGCTGACAGCCTTTCATGTGACTGGGACAATAATAAATAGAAACCAAAGTTTGTTAATGAAAATGATGGGAGTGATTCATTTGCCTGCAGTGTTAATTACAATTATTAGAATATTCACTTAGATGTGATTAGTGTTTCCTGATCTGGCAGAATATCCCCAGGTCAGCTTATTTTGAATGGGAGTCTTTGGTATTTCTAGATGTTAAATGAAGCATTCGGCTGAGCACAGTGTCCTTATTGTTGTGATTTTCCAGATCACTGACCAACAAGCTGGATTTAAATAAATGGTTAATCTAGCTTGTACCAAACAACTTAAAAGTTAATACTTTCCTTTCTTTTTCCCATCCATATCATTCTTTATACTATGAGTTGGTTACTTATATTCTTTCATGGATGATAGAATTCATTCATATTGATTATAGTTAATACAGGAACTTGATTTTCATACCCTGCAGAAAATTAGGAAATTTTCAGCAATGGCTTCTATTGCCAATCCTCATCTTTAAAAGCCTCATTCCAAGATATCCAAATGTATCCTTTCTTCATCAAAGTATCAATACCATGGACGGTAGCCCATTGAATTGCAAATTAGCTCAAGCAAAAATACTGATTCTTACTTATTCCAAAGAAGTCTAATTTATTTGTTAGCTCAGGTACTATGGGTTTGATTGTCACCTTTAGTGGCTGAAAGAACTATTGTTACCCACCTCCAGCAACCCAATTCAGTGCAGATCTTTGATACAACTTGGAGTTTACATGTTCTCCTTGTGGCCGTGTGAGTTTCCCTTGGCTACTCTGACTTCTTCTCACTTTCCAAAGACGAGTGAATTGTTTGATTCATTGGCTACTTCAAACTGCCCATAGTGTGAGGTGAGGGATAGAATGTGAGGTGAACAGGTTATGGGGAAGATCAGTGGGGAAAAAGGATTGCTTAGAGAATCAACACAGACTTAAAAGAGCAAATGTCCTCTTTCTGTGTTGTAAGGAAGTACAATAAGTTCTCGGCATGAATTATTTAATGTTACATGTAGGAGGAGAAAATAAGGTCAATTATCATAGGTAGTTGTGTGGATTTCATTCCTCGAGGGAGAAAATTTGGGGTTTATTTTTCTTTAAGGATTACTTAAAGTGAAACAATTGAAATGCAAGAGTTGTGAAGCAAAGATTTTCTCTGTACACTAATCCAACAAAACTTTACTGAAGAGGTTTATGCAGAGAAGAAACTTGATAGAGAATATTCACAAGCTCAAAACATTTCAAAGTAATTTACAGCCCAAGCAGGGCCTTTGAAATGTAGTCACTTTGGATTGTAGGAAATGGAGCAATTAATTTAAACAACAAACAGCAATGAGGTAAAGATTTTTTAAAGATGTTATTTGAAGGATAGCAGAAAGAAATCTTCTCCTCTTCAAAACTTCTGTCTACCAGAAAGATAGGGCCATAATGTAAGTCTCAACTGAAAGATAACATGCTGCTTCATTCATTTAGTCAATTTATTAATATATGATGTCAACTAGATTTTCTGCACATCTTCAGTGTGAGCTTTAACCCATGACCTTCTGAATCAAAGGCAGCATAACTTAACCATGGCAAACACACTAAGCCTACATCAAAGAAAAAAGGAAAGAAAATTAGACAGAAAAAATAATAAAGGCATTAAGGAGAAAAGCAAATAGAGGAGATAATGCTAGAAGTACTTATCAAGTCAGGTAGCACTTCTGAGAGAGGACATTTCTGAACATGGGAAAGTTAGAGACAAAGCAAGATGTAACATGGAGAGAAAGGGGGAGAGGAGGGAAAATGGAAAACAGAGAAAGCGAAGGAAGATCTGGGATACAAGAATTGACAGTTGGGCTGCTGGATTGGGTGAAATAACATGGGATAGGTGCTAATAACAAAAGATAGATCTGAAGGAGGCAAGAAAGAGAGAAGAGTATCTAAAATTACCAGCAGATTGATAAAAATAGAGATAAATGCTTGAAGTATGAGATGAAAAAGCTGTAATTGCTGAATACTCAGTTTTGGGAAGCCTTTAGAAAAGGGTCATTCTATTTTGTATTACACCATCATTTAGTTCACCAGGAATATTCGAGGCTCTCAGCTACCTGTCCCTTTAATTCTCTGATCCAGTCTGACCTCACTTCCATTTCTTACCCTAAACAAAACACAATCTGGACTCAAGGATCAAAACGTCATCATCTCGTTCCACATTGTGGCCAAAGGAATCAATAAAAGTCCAATTTTGGATTTCCAGCATTTGTAACTGTTCTCATTCTTTGCTAGTAATGTGGGAGTATTCTTCTTCTAGTATTCCAGACTATCTTGTTATTTGCCAGTGTCTTTACACCCCAGTCACACCCCTCCTCTTTTAATCTCTTCTGTCCTCTACTATATTATCTTCCATTATAATCCTCTTTCCCCATTCTGTACTTGTATTTTCCCCGTTCAGATGGCAGATCATGAACTTAAAGAGAAATGAAAAAGTATTTCCAATACTTTTTCCTTCAGTCAGTTTCACAGCAGTTACAGGATTGTACAGGGAAAGAAAACAAGGCATATAAACAAAATCAGGTAAGAAAATTAGCAACTACAATGGTAAAGGAAGAAAAAATTCAGGTGGCATCAGTCTTGCCATACTATGACAACAGAGAATCCGTTTTGAACAGAATAATCTGTTCAGACTGAAAGGTATATCAGGAAATATCTTGAAAAAATTGCTTAAGTAGCTCAGCATTTAAATATAATCCCATTTTTTAAAAAATTGATTGATTCTTGTAATCAATAAGGAAAACATACAGTAATGGAAGATCTGTGTTTTGCATAATGCTGTGATTCATGGGTGGCAAACTCTCAAATTACCAACAATTATATCATGCAACATATCAGAATCTGGAACTTAAAATCATTTTTATTACTCTATCACTTTGCTGATACAACCCCCTTAGCGCTACCAGCAGAGGAATCAATTTTGTAATCATTAGGACAAGACATGTGTTGTTATCCATGAAAACCTAAGGAGCACATCCAAGTGTTGTAATGGTTTTGAGTTTTATTTTCATTGTTTATGTGAGAACTATGAAAGACAGAATTGTGATCTTATAAACCAGCCCACACTATTTACTATCCTGTGGTACATGAAGGGGAGAGCACAATCCTAAATTAATTTATTTCAGCAATGTATTTATCCATATTTTAATGGATATCTGCCAACCTCAATAAACATATTAAAACGTTGAGCAGGAAATAGCTGAGAGATTAATATCTCACAGTAACCCTCAACTTTGTGAAATGATGTTCACTCATTTAAAACTTGTTGACTGCTTGAAACTAACTTTCATGTTTTAATTGCAAGTTTCCAAAAATGCAATATTAGAGTTAGCACACAATATTTCTAACTATTTGGTCCATTCAGATAGATGAACAAATCTACAGTTGTTTGAAAGTTTCCATTTTCTTAATATTTTTCAAAATGAGTTACAATCAATGAAATACATTTTGAGAAGTGTGTTGACAGGCAAAAATGCTGATACATCTGTGCTCAACTAATCATCTAATCTTTTGTGTTTGTTTTGTAGTGATGTGTGAATAATATTGCCAAGCCACATATTCTTCAAAATTTCCTTTGGGTTATTTATCTGCACCTGGGAGAAAGGCTGGCCACCTTCAGCTGTCATCTCCAATAAATTAGGCTCTCAGTCCTGTGTTGACATATTATCCCAGATTACATGTTTATGATGTAAAGTGGAGCTTGAACCTTTAGCCTTCTGACCTAAAGCTCAACTCTGGTCAAAAATGCTATCATCGAATTGCTTCAAGAGGTGAATTTATATTTGACACACTTAGAACTAGTAACATTAGTACTACCAATAACAACTGTAAACACTAAATAGAACTGAGATGCAGCCAAGCTTATATCAGGCCATTAGTTAAAATTAATAGTCAGATACTTGGCTCCAAACAACGTGAAGATGACTGTTACTTCATCAAGAAATCTGATGCCAAGAATTTTAACATATGAATTCCATCAATTTGTTTGTTTTAGGGTAAAGAAACAGAGCAAAGATCAGCATAAACTCAATGAGTAACTTTGACCCTGAACAGGGACTGACTGCATTTTATTGATGGAGTCAATCCTGCAGTTTTGGTTTGGCTTCTGGAGCCAACAAAAATCTCAGTACAAGCCAACATTAGCCACATGATAAAGTCTCTTGTTTTTGCTCAACAGAATGAATACTGAAGATATTTCTCTCACTCCAAAATGTCCCGGTGAAAGAAAACATCAATTGTATGATTGATATAGCCATTCACAAGAGAAATCCTTCACATACTCATCTTCAAATACATTTCTTGTTTAAAGGCACTAGTGCTTACATGGTTCATTAGCCTGCATTATAGATTTGAATAAACAACTTTCCCTCATAGTATACTGGATTGGTTCATTATTTTTAAAAAGATGCCCTTGTGCATTACTCCTGGAGTTCTAGTGGTAATTGGATCTGGGACTGGGCATCAAGGATGGATTTTGCCATTGCTGGGCAAAATCAGAATAACAATTTCAGCCCATGTCTGCATCCAAACATATGGACACAATCCTGAAAGAGCCTTACTACACTGTTATCAATTGGTGGAGCTTTTAATATGAAAATTATGTTCTGTCAATGGAAATCTGATGGGAAGCACAATAACACCCGAAACCTTATTGCCACATTTCTGCCCCATCATGACAATTAAAGCCAAATTATTTGAAGCTCTCTTGTTAAAATATCAATATAAAAGTCTTCTTTCAATTCAAGACTAAAATAAATCATCAACTTAAATTCTCAAATTAGAATTTATTAATGTTCATGATTGTATTATGCATCTTGATATAACTTATTCAGAAAGACCAAATTGCTGTCATGTTCTTTACAAAGTTTTAGTTTAAGAAAACTAGTGTCATTTGAACATTGGTATCCAGACGTAGATTTACCAACTTGCTTTTATTTTCAGATCAACTTATTTTTTGACTGCAAACAGAGTAGGAAATGAAGTGGATGGAGATTTACCTTGGCAAGATCGCTCATCTGTCAGGAGCTTGTAGCCTTTTCGACAGCTACATTCAAAGCTGCCAACTGTATTCCTGCAGAAATGGTCGCATCCTCCATTATTTATTAAACATTCATCAATATCTGTGAGGAAAGAAAACATAAAAACTCACTACAAAAATTAATAAAGTTTAACGCAGGTGTAAAGACAATGGAGATACTCTGATTAAACTTCTCACTAGTTCATATTATATTGAACAAATAAATTAAAGATCCAATAATATTGCGAGTGCCAGAATATGAGGTTGCTGATTTCAATTGCTCTCCAGATTGGAGAGCACTGAACCACACAATTCAAAAGTCATCATTGTAATGAAGTTTTCAAATCTAGTCATTGCTCATGCAAAATTCAAACTTCTGATAGGAAAATTAACTGGTGCGTCTTTGAACAAACCAAAATGCTGTGAAAATAGCAGATGAGGGAGAAACCATGACAAATACAGCCACATTATCATCATCTGGGGGCCAGTGTTACAGCTCTTTCTACTGTCAAAGGTTTAACATGCACTTTCCAGTTGTATAGTGTATTTTAATGGAATGTTATTACTATGTGACTCAAGGTCTGAAAAACATTTTGCCAAGAATAAAATGTACATGTAACAGCAATATGACGTGTATTGTTAACGCAAGTCTTGGCAAGTCTTTTGCTGATTATATATCTGTGGGCAATAGTTGGCTGATATTCAGATGTGAGGACTACTGAGCTGCGATGTCACAACTTTCTGCCCACATTTAGTACATAAAGAGCTTTGGCAACATTAATGAGATATTTCTGACTGCAAACACCTCATAGACATAGTCTCATGTGAGGAGATAGAAGGAGCAGTCTATGTCAATGGAACAGAAGACCACCCATGGGCCTGGAAATTCAATATCAACTGATAAGTGTGCTTAACTCAAACCTATTTATGCTACAGCTGCTAGAAAATGGTACTCCATTACAATTCTTATAGAATTTTCACTACATTTTTGAGCAAACATTACAGAAGGAAAAGAGGGGAGATGTAGTGGTAACAGAAATCATATAAAGAACAAGTCAGCCCACTCTTAGGTGCAGAATGAAGAGGAATTTAATGATCTTGCTCAAAAAAGAAACTGTAGAGGGCTACTTCCAATGACAATGTCCATCTCCAGAATGCCTAGGTAGAAGAGAAAGTTCACCAAGATTTCAAATGTTAGCATAATCAGATCTGGCATGTGGAAAGTTCTTTGTAAAACGAATGCAATGAGTTGGCACAATCTGGAAGTTACAGCCTGAAGGAATGTTGAGAGCTGGTTTAGTAGTTACTTTTAAAAGAATGTTGTTTAAATATTTGAAGGGAACAAATATTCAGACCCCAGGGGGAAAGAGCAGGAACAGAACAAGTTATTAGCCCAAACAAGGGGTTGACACAGACATGATAGACCAAGTAACAACATTCCATGATGTATGCATCAAAATCAAAGGGGATATGTTGTAAGACTGTTTCATTGCAAAGCTCTTATTAAGAATTTTTCTACCCAAAACTTTAAAATACAAATTAATTGTTTTTAAAAATGAAATGGATACATTAAAAAGACTTAAATGGGGCTTTTTAGGAGAAAAGCAGAGGATCAGGAATAAATGAATAGATGTTGAGAGGTCAGTGTAGTGGGTTAAATGGTCTCCTTTTGGGCTGCTGAATTTTATAGGAGGAATTCATGTGATTTTCTGATCTTTTACTGCAACTTCAGCAAAGTATCAACAGATATCCTAACAAATCTATAGAAATGGCCAACAACAAAAATAATTCTGTGGGTTGGTAATTCACTTGTTCAGTGTTATACTTGTGCGCTATGTGAATGTTCACTACTGCAAATTGTATCCAGGCCCATTATGTGTGGGGTATGCGTGCACCCGGCAGCTTCTGGGCCGTTCTAGTGGCTTCAGATGTTATTGAATGCCTGTTTTTATGTCACATTGCAAAAATTATTGTGTGCATATGGACAACTTGCACCTAAGCATATCTTATCCAGAGGCAAAGAAAAAAATCCTGCCAAAGGCTTTTGGCCCAAAACGTCAACTGTACTTTTTTCCATAGATGCTGCCTGGCCTGTTGAGTTCCTCCAGCATTTTGTGTGTGTTGCAAAGAAGAATTTGCCTTGAACCTTTGCACTGAGGTATTGGATATCTTTTGTATTATTCCTCTAGGTAGGCTTCTTAGTACTCATGCCTTCCATCATTGCTGCTGATGTCCTGAACAGCCCACATTTGAAGAACATAAGAGCATGGGCTCTTAAGGACATCAACAGCTATGGTGCCTCTGCCTCTGAATCTCACTTCTCAAGTTACCAACTCCTCTCTATCATCTAATCATAGACATTGACCAGCCCCTTATCTCCCTTCACATTTCTGCACACAATCACCCCCCCCTCCACCCCCCCCCCCCTATCCATCAATGAGATCTACAGCTTGCCTGTCTTCCACTGCAGTGGTAGAATCATGGTTGAATGATACTTGTTTGCACTTGATGGCATTCACCATCATGTAACAGAATTTTGATGCTGATTGTCTTTGTGAGATACTACCCACACCCCTCAAGCACTCCATTTGAACACTGGTGAACTACCAATCCTTTCTAGACAGCACAGTTGATAGCAGTAGAACTCATAGGTCCAGAGACCCAGGTTCAATCCTCTGCATGTTAAAACATCCTCTACAGGGGTGCCTAACCTGGGGTCCATGGACCCTTGCTTAATGGTGTTGGTCCATGGCATAAAGAAGGTTGGGAACCTCTGCTCTACATGTTCTTACAGTGACTGTGAGAAATTCCTGCTGGTGCTCTGATGTTCTCCCACATCCCAAAGATATGCGTATTGGTACGTAAATTAACCACTGAAAATTGCCCCCAAATGTGGATGAGTGGTAGAATCTGGGGGAAGTTGTGGGGAGATCAAAAAGTGGGATTGATACAGAAGTAGTAAAGATGGATGCCAGATGGTCAGTGCAGAGTAGGTGGGCTGAATGGCCTGTACCTGTGCTCTTTCACTCTGTTGTGCATCTTCATGAAGTAAACCAGTGTCAGTATGGATAGACTGATGAGTCTAAGGATGTGATTTGATGAGAGTTGGATTTGATGTCAATGCCCCTGAAAGGCACCTACAAAACCCTTTACATGGAGTATTTGATGGTACTTGTAGTTATGGTATAAAGTTATTTGTGTTATTCAGTGTAGCATAGATACTAAATGTGGCATCATAAAGGGAATTGAATAAAATTACATCTTAGGTTCCAAGGATCTGTCATTTGACCCCATCAGACCATTTTCCAGCTGTAACCATTAAGCATCCCAGAAACTTATCAGAACCTCTGTTTTACAAACTCAGGGCATAAATTATACACAATTATCAAAATTACTTATTAACTGGTTAGCTAGGCATGGGTGGAAACACAATTTATTCCTTTGTTTAATTTAGAAGTCACTGGGGTGAAAGACTTGTGTCAGAGGTATGGCGATAATCCTTATTTGATTGGTATTCCTTGTCCTGAATGGTGAAGGGATTCCATGTTAGATCCATATCAACGCCTTTTCAGGCACAAAACCAGTCAAGGGCAAAATTGCTAAAGTAATGGGTCAGAGGAGCTGCCCTGATGATTTACAATCAGCAGTGTATTTAACAGTGAACTCATCAATCATAAGCCTTTAAGCAGAAATTGCTGCTTAAAACAGGCAGATAACATCATCTGAAACCAGCTGCTTTTACGAATGGAGAATACGGATTAGAGCATAACTGCATCTGAAGATAATCATGTCATTTCAGTTGTTTGCCATGTGGAGAGCAATTCTGAATATTAAGCTTTAAGTTTGCTTGGCAAGTACCATATTTCAAAGCTACCATGTTAAAAATTTTAAGATAACATCTCCCCCGAAGTTTATTGGTGTACAGAAGGGGAGGTTAGCACAACATTAAGTGTTGGCAGCAGTATAATAGAGAAAGATTGAGCTCGTGAATCACAGCGGCATAAACAGCACAGTAAAGTCACTAGCGGAGATCTGAAGTTAGGCTTTTAGAAGCTAGGGAAGGAGTTTTAAAAAAATCAGAAAGTAGGATGCTGATGGTTATAATCTCAGGATTACTCCAAATGCAAATGAAAGTAGAAAGTACCCTGATTACAGTGTGTGAAGGACAGGATATCAGATTCTAGGAGTCCACTGAGACCAGATCAGGGGCAAACTGAAATTACATAAAGTGAATGGATTGCACGTCAACATGAATGGCATCAATGCCCACATGACAAGGTTCACTAATGCAATTGGATTAGACATAAAATGATCCAGCAAGGGGTAGGCATCAGTCTTTAGCTTTAGAGAGGAATAAATTACATACATGAATGGAAATATTAGGTAGCACTAGAGTAGGAATTAGTATAGTATTTATGGGGAAACAGATGGATACATTTTAAAGATGTATTTGCCATATGATGTGGACATAGTTGTCCACCCATATTTAAAAGTGGGTGGGTTGTCCCCTTTTATGTCCACCCCTATTTGCCCTTGATCTGCGAACCACTGTGGTGCACACAAAATTCTGAGGAAACTCAACACGTCATTCAGGATCTATGCAGAGAGATCAGAGTCATTTGCCTTTTGTCAGAACTGGGAAAGTAACAACAGGAATATTATAAGTTTCAGACATTGAGAAGGGTGGAGGAAGAAATGAGATATCTGTGATGGAGTGAAGACCAAAATTGTCCAGATAACCAAATTGCATTAAAAGTAGCTTCTAACAGAAGAAAATTAATGCTAATTAATCGTAGTCAATTATCTTTAACCAGCCGTCATTACTCCTCACAGTCAGCACCAAATCTTTCCCTATGTCTTAGCTACCCTCCTCTCTGCAGTTTAAAACTCTCCTGTTATTTTCACTTTCTTAGTTCCAATGAACAGTTACTGAAAAATTATTAAATCTCCCTACAAATGCTGCCTAACTTGCTGAGTATCCCCAGAATTTTCTATTTTCATTACTACTATTACTGGAACAAATATTTCCAAAAATAATTCTAAGTGTATTTAATTATTTTAAGTTAATTTCTTAAACTGGCATTGTGGGATATAAATTCATATTTCCTGCTCACTACTCCACAATTCTGGTTGCTAAACTAGTATTTTAACTGAAACAGTATCACATCCCATATAACCACATTAGGAAAATTTGATGGATTCTGCACTCGATGTGGTGCAGTAGGTTGCAAATTATTTCAATGTCATAATAAATTAATTTTTAAAAAAAAATTCTCATGTGGTAATATTGTTCAAATGGAAAAAAATCAGTCTGCCCTTCCTTTTCAATTGGCAGAAATAGGTGCACGTTTTTTGTTTCAGCACTCGATACTTTTGTCCTTGAACTAAGCCTAATATAAAAGAATAGAACTTTATAGTCACAAAGCTAACGGTTCTGTTGCACTTCCCTTTCCTGAAATGAAATGAATGGCCGAGGAAGATATATTTTGCAATATCTGCAGAATGTTGGCTGATATAATTTGTCAGTAGCTTTGGGTTTCAGATACAACGCTGCTACATTCAACCATGGCAATTTCTCCCCTTTGAGCTACGAAAAGGGAAGAGAACCCAAAGACATACTGACTGAAAGCAATATAGTGTAATTTCTATCAGAAAGAGATGTCTATTGATAGTAGGCAAAAATCACAACTGATCAAATAAGGTCTGATTAAATAATTGAATTGGGATTAAATTCGTATCACCAAAGCTTCAGTTTAAGTGAAATTCTTATTTCTAAATGTTGTTGTTTATGCATCTAATAGTGATACCAGATTGTAATTCAACCTTCTCTCCACAATTCCATGCAAATCACAAAAAGAAACAACCATGGCAAGATGATTAAACTAAACAATAGGAGAGATGAATTGCTTGTGCTGTCCGAGTAGATTACTTTAATCAATAACTCGTGCCTAATTATAGAGAAGAATCAAGGGCCTGAACTGGTGAAAAAGAGTTTATAAAAGGTGAGTAAATAGTATAGAATGAGCAGGATTTTCCTCCATAATTGTACAAAACAAGAATGCACTATTAGGTCTACTGTCACAGTACCATCACACTGTCCTGGATCAAGAATTTCCATTACTGATCGATTCAATGTATTCAAGTAACAGCGAAGATTAACTCTTATAAACATCCAGTAGAAAAGGTTGGATTAGGTCCTGAATTCCTACCTGAGGGATAAGGATTCTCAGGGTTCCTCTTGTCCTCACCTTGCATCCCACAAACCTCTGCATCCAGCACACAAGTCTCTGCAACTTACGCCATCTCGAACTGGGTCCCACGGCCAAGCACATCTTTCCCTCCCTTCAACTTTCTGCTTTCCACAGGGATTGCTCCCTACATGACTCCCTGGTCCACTGTCCCTTCCCACTGATCACCCTCCTGGCACTTATCCTTGCAAGCAGAACAAGTGCCACATCTGCCCCTACACCTCCTCCCTCACTACCATTCAGGGCCCCAAACAGTCCTTCCTGGTGAGGCGGCACTTCACCTGTGAGCTTGTTGTGGTCATTTAATGTATCCGGTGCTCCCAGTGTGGCCTCCTGTGTATCATAAGATCATAAGACATAGGCTATTATGCTATTCAGAATTAGACTATTCAGCCCATCAAGTCTGCTCCACCATTCCATCATAGTTGATCCCAGATCCCACTCAACCCCATACATCTGCCTTCTCTCCATACCCTTTGATGCCCTGATCGATAAAGAAATGACCAACTTCCGACTTAAATATACCCACAGATTTGGCCTCCACTGCAGTCTGTGACAGAGCATTCCACAGACTCACTACTCTCTAGCTAAATAAATTCCTCCTTACCTCTGTTCTAAAAGGTCGCTCCTCAATTTTGAGGCTGTGCCCTCTAGTTCTGAACACCCCTACCATAGGAAACATCCTCTCCGCATCCACTCTATCTAGTCCTTTCAATATTCAGTAGGTTTCAATGAGATCTCCATGTTCTTCCAAATTCCAGTGAAAACAGGCCCAAAGCTGCCAAACGCTGCTCATAGTTAACCTCTTCATTCCTGGAATCATCCTTGTGAGCCTCCTCTGGTCTCTTTCCAATCAGAACACATCCTTTCTGAGATATGCAGCCCAAAACTGTTGGCAGTACTCCATGCAACCTGACTAGTGTCTTATAAAGCCTCAGCATTATCTCATTGCTTTTATTTTCTATTCAATTTCTTGCATTGCATTTGCCTTCTTTACCACAGATTCACCCTGTAAATTAACCTTCTAGGAGTCTTGCCCAAGGACTCCTAAGTCCCTCTGCACCTGTGATGTTTGAACCTTCTCCCCATTTAGATAATAGTCCACACTATTGTTCGTTTTACAAAAACACTGTATTCCATCTGCCACTTTTTGCCTATTCTTCCAATTTGTCCAAGTCCAGCTGCAATTGCATTGCTTCCTCAGTATTACCTACCTCTCCACCTATCTTTGTATCATCCATAAACTTTGCCACAAAGCCATCATTTCCATTATCCAAATCATTGACAAATAATGTGAAAAGTAGTGATCCCAATACTGACCCAAGGAACACCACTAATCACTGGCAGCCAACCCTTTTTATTCCCACTCACTGCTTCCTGCTTGTCAGCCATTCCTCTATCCATGCCAGTATTCTTCCTGTAATGCCATTGAATTTTATCTTGTTACGCAGCCTCATGTGTGGTACCTTATCAAATGCCTTCTGAACATCCAAGTAAATGACATCTACTGCCTCTCTTTTGTCCACCCTGCTTGTTAATTTCTCAAAGAGCTCCAACAGATTTGTCAGGCAAGATTTTCCTTTACAGAAACCATGCTGACTTCGACTTAATCATTAGTCTCTAAGTACACCAAAACCACATCCTTAATAATAGACTCCAACACAATCCCTAACTGGCCTATAATTTTCTTTCTTTAGTCTTCCTCCCTTCTTAAAGAGTAGAGTGCATTCGCAATTTTTCAGTCCTCGGGGACCATGATAGAATCAAATGATTCTTGAAAGATCATGACCAATCCATCCGTTATGGCTTCAGCAACCTCTTTCAGGACTCTGGGATATAGTTCATCAAGTCCAGGTGACTTATCCACCTTAAGAACGCTGAGTTTGCCTGGCACTTTTTCCTTTGTAATAGCAATGGCACTCACTCCTACTCCCTGACACTCACGGACCTCTGGTTCACTGCTAGTGTCTTCCACAGTGAAGACAGATGCAAGGTACCTATTAAGTTCATCTGCCATTTCTTTGATCCCCATTACTACCTCACCAGCATCATTTTCCAGTAACTCTCACCTCCCTTTTACTTCTTATATAACTTTTAAAACTTTCAGTATCCTGCTTTATATTATTGGCTAGCTTGCCCTCATATTTCATCTTTTCCCTTCTTATAGCTTTTTTAGTTGCCTTTTGTTGGGTTTTAAAAGTTCCTAATCATCCAACTTCCCATTCACTTTTGCTATCTTATATGCCTTTTCCTTGGCTTTTATGCAGTCCTTAACTTCCCTTGTCAGCCACGGTTGCCTACCCCGCCATTTAAGAACTTCTTCCTCTGTTGGACAAATCTATCCTGTGCCTTGTGAATTATTCCCAGAAACTTCAGCCAGCTCTGCTATCCTGTCATCCCCACCAGTATCCTCCTCCAATCCACCTGGGGTAGCTCCTCTTTCATGCCTCTGTATTTCCCTTTATTCCATTGTGATACTGATATATTTGACTTATGCTTGTACCTCTCAAATTGCAGTATGATTTCAATCATATTATTATCACTGCCTCCTAAGGGTTCCCTTTCATTAAGCTCCCTAATAATATCTGGGTTATTACACAACGCCCAATCTAAGATAGACTTCCCCCGATAGGCTCATGCACAAGCTGCTCTAAAGCTGACACCAAACTGATTTTCCTAATCTCCTTGCATATTTAAGTCCCTCATTGCAAGTGTGTCATTACCCTTATTACATGCCATTTCCAGTTCCCTTTGCAATCACAACCCCACATCTATTATTACTACTATTTGGAGGCCTATATATGATTCCCAGAATGTTTTTTTTCCCCTTGCAGTTTAACTCCACCCATAAAGATTCAACATTCTCTGACCTTATGTCACCTCTTTCTAAAGATGTAATTCCATCTCTTATCAACAGAGCCACACCACCGCCTATGCCTTTCTGCCTGTCCTTTCAACACAAAGTATATCCTTCGATATTAGGCTCCCAACTATGACCTTCTTTCAGCCACGACCCAGTGATGCCCATGTCTTACCGACCATCTCTAATTATGCCTCAAGTTCGTACACCTTATTCTGAATGCTACACGCATTTAAATACAGCACCTTCAGTCCTGCATTCTTCTCCCTTTTGAATTTCGGCTCTGCAGTACAATTTAACTCTTTGCTCTGTCAGCATTTATACCCAACCACTGGCTTGTCCTTCCTTACATTCATGTTACATCCATCATCTATTTGTAATCCTGCTGGCTCATTCTCAGCTCTATCATACTGGTTCCCATTTCGGTGAAACCAAACATAGATTGGAAGCCCACTTCATCGAGCACCTTTGCATCACCTGCCACGAAAAGTGGGATTTCTTGGTAGCCACCCATTTCAATTCTACTTTTCATTCCCATTCCGATATGTTGGTCCATGGCCTCCTCTACTACTACGATAAGGGCTCACTCAGTTTGGAGCAATATTTTAGAATCCATCTGGATAGCCTCTAACTTCATGGCGTGAACACTGATATCTCGAACTTCTGGTAATTACCTCCCACCTCCCCCACTTTTCTCCTTCATCATTCACCCTTGTTTCCCTCTCTCACCTTCTCTTCTTACCTGCCATCACCTCCCTCTGATACTCTTACCCCTTTCCTTTCTTCCATGATCTTCTGTCCTCTCCTATTACATCCTTCCTTCTCCAACCCTTTATAGATAGATAGATAGATAGATAGATAGATACTTTATTCATCCCCATGGAGAAATTCAACTTTTTTCCAATGTCCCATACACTTGCTGTAGCAAAACTAATTACATACAATACTTAACTCAGTAAAAAAAAAATATGATATGCATCTAAATCACTATCTCAAAAAGCATTAATAATAGCTTTTAAAAAGTTCTTAAGTCCTGGCGGTAGAATTGTAAAGCCTAATGGCATTGGGGAGTATTGACCTCTTCATCCTGTCTGAGGAGCATTGCATCGATAGTAACCTGTCGCTGAAACTGCTTCTCTGTCTCTGGATGGTGCTATGTAGAGGATGTTCAGAGTTATCCATAATTGACCGTAGTCTACTCAGCGCCCTTCGCTCAGCTACCGATGTTAAACTCTCCAGTACTTTGCCCACGACAGAGCCCGCCTTCCTTACCAGCTTATTAAGACGTGAGGCGTCCCTCTTCTTAATGCTTCCTCCCCAACACGCCACCACAAAGAAGAGGGCACTCTCCACAACTGACCTATAGAACATCTTCAGCATCTCACTACAGACATTGAATGACGCCAACCTTCTTAGGAAGTACAGTCGACTCTGTGCCTTCCTGCACAATTCCTGCACATCTCTTTCACCAATCAACTTCCCAGCTCCTTACTTCAACCCATCCCCCTCTCCCAGTTTCACTTATCATCTGCCACCTTGTTCTTCTTCCTCCCCTCCCTAGTCTGACTTCTTCCCCCTTCCTTTCCAGTACTGATAAAGGGTCTTAACCCAAAACATTGTCTGATTATTCCCATCCATATGTACTGCCTGACCTGCTGAGCTCCTCTGGCACATTGTGTGCATTGTTCTAAATTTCCAGCATTTGCAGTACCTCTTGTGTCTAAGGAACTTAAGAGTTTCTATCTGTTGCAATATTTTCACTTATGTTTTCAACTAGCTCAAGAATCCAACTGTGACATTTTGCAGTCTGAAGTCTAAAATACAAGGACTATGTGGAGAAGATATATGCCAATGAGACTGAGGAATAAAGGGCTAAAGGTATAAATGTTGAGGCAGTGGTGACCTTTACTATTGCTGGAAATGTTGCTCTATTTCTCATCCATATGGATTGATAAGTGGAATTCGGACTTCCTCTTTTCATAAACAATTCCGCTCTGTTAATGGCTGCCTGTCTTGGAAAAATGAAATATAATATGCTTCAAGTGCAATATTCTCTCTACAGAAACCTTTCTTCGGTCTTCAATTGCTTGTAAAATTATTTTTCGTTGAAATATATACATCATTCTCCAGGACTAGAAAAAGAATTGCACTTCTGCAGTTTGGAACAGTCCACCTTTAAGAAAATAAAGTATTGAGATTAAAATTGAATTAGCTTTTAATATAAAAATTCAGAGGGGAAGCTGAATGTGTACTTGAGATTTGGCACTGACCAATTTGACCTTCATGTGAACAGTTTGAAAGACATACAAAAGTATTTTTTTTGTCAGAGCAAGGAACATTAGTAGACAACTCAGTTAAGAGTCTGGCAGTATGCCGTTTGAGAAATAATTTGGCAATTTTATTATTAGCCTTATTTACAGGCCCTATTGCTTATTTCACAACAGTGAATCTGTTTACACAGGTCTTAACTTGTATCTCGGATGTTTATTTAATGAACCGTACTGGAAAGAGCTCATGTATAGACATTTATTAGAAATGAACTTGGGAGCTTTGGATAGTACAAATGAAAAATCTGTCATTGTCCATCTAATTCATATTGTATATCCTGACAATTTCATGACACTGTGTTCATGGAATTATTGACTTATTAGGGTGAATAAGTCAAACTTGGCACTAATCCAGCATTGAAACCACCATCTTCTGAACTGGTTGGCTTAAAAATATTATATACCATCCAGAAAAATGAGAAGTCAAATTATTTTTCTGATAGTTAACTTATTGTCCTGGCAATAACAGCTCATTTATTTAGCAAATAAATAACAAAGTGACTTAAACAGGACAGTATACTCCAAGAGCATTCTCACCAATGACTTATACAACTGCAACATAATATCCCAACTCCAATATTCAATGTCCTGACTGATGAAGGCCAGCATGCTAAATGCTCTTTTCACCAATGTTTCTACTTGTGATGCAGCTTTCAATGAACTATGCACTTGTACTCCAAAGTTCCTCTATTCCATTACACTCTCTAGTGCCCTACCATTCATAGTATAAGTCCACTTATCTATTGAAATGAAATTGCCATACTGCAACCCATTTCCACAATCAATCCCCTTGTAATCAACGATTACCTTCTTCGCTATCAACAACACCTCCTAATTTGATGGCATCCGCAAACTTATAGATCAAGTCTTGTGCTTGCATATCCAAATCTTTTACGTACAATAAATAATGAATATACAAGGTTCCAAACACTGATCCTGTGGCACACCATTAGTCACCGGTCTCCATTCTAAGAAATAACCTTCCGCCACCATCCTCTGCTTCCTACCTTTGAGCCAATTTTGAATCCACTCAGCTAGCTCTCCTTGGATTCAATGGGACCTTCTAGACCAGCCTAGAAGCTCCCTTGTCAAAAACATGCTGAAATCCAAATATACAATATCCACTGCCCTATCATCATCTACATTTTTGGTTAACTCTTTGAAGTTTTCTAAAAGGTTTGTCAAGTGTGACTTTCCACATATATAGCCAGAATACAAGAGAGGCCGTGTACAATACACCGATGTGTCTATTAAGGGCATTTATTACTTGTAACCAGAGACAAATTTCCAGGCAATATTTTTAAGCTATATTACATGTTTCAAAGATAGTCAGTGCAATAGGTAAGGGATACTTTCAACTTCATACTTCAAAATCTATTTTTAAAATTGTGCGAAGAGTAATAAGGTTTTCAAGTATGGTTCATTGATTGAGTCTGAATAACTACAGACTCAGAAACCCCCAACTATAGCCTTGTTATGAAACAGTTATTGTTATTTTGTTGGTTCTCAATGTCAGCCAATGCCATCCTTCTTAGTGAGCAAATCCCACTCCAGAACCACAAGGAGAAATTTTTCCAGTGAGATCATGAAGTACTAGAGATGCAACCTTTCACATAACATGTTAAATTTAAGCCATCCTGCTTTTTCAAGTGGACAATCTCTGCAAACCCCTTCTTAAGTTTCAATGGAGTGAACCTCACCAGACAGGCTGGAATTTATCTCTTGTAGGCTGGCTATTATTTAGCCCTCAAATTTGCTGTCTTGATTCCCACACTGTTTTAATTGTTTTGCAATACCCATGACATGTTTTAGAAATTTGGGTATGAATGTTAACTAGTGGAAGTTTTATGAGTCTTTATTTATGTCTACTATTGGTTGCATAATACACACCTTCAGAATCAATCAACCTCAACTGAGAGATTGGACAAAATGGAATGAACTACAAAATTATGAGGCAAACCATAGAGGTGGCATTAACCAATCAAGTGCAAATGGCATAATACATTTCTCAGAGAAACAAATATTTTGGGATGCAATCAATTTCCAAAGAGTGCTGACTCCCGGAAACCCAATTGACTTCTCTCTATGACCTCCCAATGCTGCTATTCTTCTGACTTGTTGATCTCCATTGAAATCTTTACAGTCCTCCTCTTCTTCCACCTCCATTCACTCTACAGTTATGATCATCTTTCCTATTAGCTCAAACCATGCATCAAAATACATCACTTTCTGCTTGTCTACCATAGTCTCTAATAAACTAGTAAGCTGTATTTTCCCTGGCCTGAGTAGTTTGTTGTCATTACTATCCATGGGATTTCAAACAATCTTCTTCAGATTCATATTTCAGATGAATTGATGGGATGCAGTGGATGCTTTGTTGAACCCTGAGAAGATCAGTTGACTTTAGAGCAATGGCACTTTCATTAAGGACTTTCTCTTTTCATGTCAGTTGTAAACCAAATGTATCGTTTGTTTTGCATTACTCATTTTTAGGTCCCTAGACTTCAGCCCTTTTAAATCTGGTAATTTAACTTGAATTGACATTCATTTTCAAAATCTCTCATGCAACGTTCCATAGCTAAGGTATGCTTTTAAATAATATTTTTCCTGCACATTGACGCACTGTTGTACATGCTTATACTGTAAAAGATACAGCCCTTAGTACTTATGAGAGTCAAAGTATAGAATGTGTGGGACCGATAAAAATTTCCCTTTGCCCTTCCCCCCTACGCTGACTAATAAAATGGGAGAAATTCAATGATGCATGCCAATTAGGAAACTAAATACCCATTTTTATTTAGCTATGCTTTTATGACATAAAATATTGATGTTACATCTGGAGTTAGGAATCAAAGCATATCTAATTCATACAATGCTAGAGGAATAGACAATAGGTGCAGGAGTAGGCCATTTGGCCCTTTGAGCCAGCACAACCATTCAATGTGATCATGGCTGATCATCCACAATCAGTAACCCGTTCCTGCCTTCTCCTCATATCCCTTGACTCTGCTATCTTTAAGAGCTCTATCTAACTCTTTCTTGAAAGCATCCAGAGAATTGGCCTCCACTGCCTTCTGAGGCAGAGCATTCCATAGATCCAGAGCTCTCTGGGTGAAAAAGTTTTTCCTCAACTCAGTTCTAAATGGCCTACCCCTTATTCTTAAACTGTGACCTCTGGTTCTGGACTCCCCCACCATCGGGAACATGTTTCCTGCCCCTAGCATGTCCAAACCCTTAATTATCTTACATGTTTCAAACTCAGCAAGTCAGGCAGCATCCATGGAAATGAATAAGCTGTCCTGATAAAAGGTATCAGCCCGAAATGCTGACGGTTTATTCATTTCCATGGATTCTGCCTGACCTGCTGAGTTCCTCCAGCATTGTGTGTGTGCTGCTCTGGATTTCCAGCATCTGCAGAATCTCTTGTACTTAAAATGTAATTGAAGGGACTGTGGCTAATTTTACAATGTGCATATGCAATGTAAGTAACATTTCTGAATAGTAAAGTCTGATCAACATATTTGGAGGCCCCTGGTTGACAACTTTGGCACTGACACACTTATCAGGAAATTATCATGGAAATGATGTATCTTTTAGGAATTGAGGCCAGCAGAGAGGTAAATCATGTCTTGCAACAACTCCAGGATGACTACCATCTGTTTTGTAAGCCCTATTCCCATATATAATTCAATGCAGACAGTGTTGGCACCAGGCCTAGTGCTGTCACCTCCGATTGCTACGTGCTTCTTCTACCTACAATACCATGCCAAACCTCGGTTATCTTCACCTTTATCTGTATCCTGCTCTTAGTCTTCTGCTTGTTTAGCACAGGGGAAGCATCATGTACGTTTTTAAGTTCTCCAAAAAATTTTTAATTTGTCACCTGATTACTAATGCATCTGATTATGCATTTATCACCTGATTACCTAATGGTTAAATTTCACTAATGCATGTGAATCTGCATATGGAACTCTGTCTTGGAAAACTGAATGCAAGGATCGATTTCAGCCTTTTTGAAAGCAACCAAAACACACAGTTGAATAAATTGTACCAAATATCAAAAAACATGCTTTTGTCTTGAAATAGTTTATCATCAATTCTACTTGAATCACAAAGATCAAGAGGAGGAATAATGGCATAAACTTACAAAAAGAACTAGTAGCAATGGTAGATTTTCAGAGAATTAACAGATTTTCTTTGTTCTGAATAGTATCAAATACTACTTGCACATCAACATGTACTGTACCGCCTACAGTATCTGAAGATTTACAATTATTAGTACCACAAGGGCCAGCTGCTGGTGTAGTGGCATCAGCACTGGACTTCAAGGCAGATGGTCCTGAGTTCAAACTCAGCCAGGTCCCAACCTGGGCAGCAGCTGTATCTGCGCGGAAGAAAGGCCTGGCAATCTACTTCCATATCTTGCCACGAAAACGGCAATCTACTTCCGTATCTTGTCCATGAGGTCATGAAGAGTCGGACTCCACCTAACGACTGAACAACAAAGTACCACAAAAAACACTGAAGTCTAATGATACATTAACAAGCACAGGAACTGACCTTTGCATGTTTTCCCATCGGGTTGCAGCGTGAATCCAACAGGACAGCTACACCGAACTCCTGTAGCAGTATCTTTGCATGTACGATCACAACCTCCATTATTCACAGCACACGTTTCTGTTAATTATAAATTCAATATGGAAAATATCATTAAGCTTCAGAAATATCAGATTGACATTTACTTAGTAGGCAAAAGATGATGAAAATTCTATCATCACTTAACACACAGAAGTCTCATATCAAGATGATTTATATTTAAAAAATGAATAAGCAGCAACATATTCTGTGCAGTGTACATTTACATTTCTTTATAATTTATCTTCCTGCTTTTTTGTATGGAAGTGCTGACTTATACTGCAGTGCAGTTACACAAGAGCAGTCAAGTAGCTCACTTGTGAGGTCGCAATTGAATATGGGCCAATCTCATCTCAAAGCCACCTACAAAGGTGTCCATCCTATAAAGATTAAAGCACAATACTGGCTATCCATTCCCCTGAAAGCCCAGGGGCACTACAAGCATTTGTAGTTCTTTATTACCTTCCAGTTGAATTCATCACATACTGGAATCAAACCAAGTATCTTCCTTACGTAGCTTCTTTTTCTGTTTATTAAATGCACCACCAATGAAGGTTATTTTTTCTAAGCACAGGGATTATCACTAAACTGCAACATTTGCTGAAGTAACAAGAATAAACACAGAGAATGGCATCCTGTAAAAAGATTCTCCGTTTTATTTACAGCAAAAATCTGCACAGAATGTAGCACTGCAAAGTGTTAAGGGATATATTGGTGCAAAAAAAAAGATGTTGCACAAGAAAGCGAGCATTTCAGCAATATTGATTTCTCACCAAGTGAAGTCATTGTGGGTGAATATCAGAATTCAGTTAATCATTTGATGAGGAGTAAACCATGTGTATATTTCTACATTTGGAAATCTAGAACATCAAAGTATTAAAGCATAATGCAAACTAGCTTGTGTGTGAAGAACGTTCTGAAGTTAAAATATCCATTTATAGAATATGTGGATACATGGGACTGCAGGAGGCTTGGAAATGCAATCTGATGATTTTGCACATATCTATTTAGCAAGATTCAATATAAAGGTTTTTTTAAGAGGTGACTAGCTAAGGAGTTACATTTCTAAGAAATGAAAACAACAGTCTGTGGAGAATCTTTGGAACACCTCATCACAGCCAGAAGACTGGTGTCATGAATTTTATAGTGAATTCTAATACTTAATGGCAGGTTCTGTTATTCCTACTCCGTCTGTAACAGTGCCCTGGATTTCTACAGGCATTCCTGGTGTAGTTTACTGGCTCTGCCTCACTGAGCCAATTTGACTGCGAGTGTCTACCACCAAGCTGTCTGAATACAACTTGACCATAAAAGCATTGTCCCTTTCATTCCCCAGTCACCCCCATTTCCATTATCCAGAGGGTATGGGTATGCTTTGATTCCTGGAATAGTCATTCTTGGTAGCAAAGCCATGGGTGAGTGCTTTCTCATTTGAGCTGAGGCAGGAGAAGATTTCAGAATTTGAGCTTTGAATGGAATTCAAATGGATTTAACTGAAAATATTCTTGAGCATGGATCTGAGTGAAAGCTGAACCTCAATGCCGTGTTAAATATGACATCAAGGCCAAGAAGAGTCTGATTCAGTTTCAGCCAATGACTGAAAAAGGATGGAACTGGTGGCAAGATGGTAAAACTTGTGATGGGAACTGATATTGAAAGTATTGGCCTCATTGATATTTAGTTGAAAGAATTTTCTTCTCACATAGAGAGATAAGCCTTGTTTTCTAATGAAGTTGCCAAGGTGAGCCATGGAGATGAACAATAGGAGGGGCTAAGAATAGATCCATGTTGAGCATGTGATAATGGAATCTGTTTGGAAAGAAAAGTCATGAATGTTGGTTCAATGGCTGTGACTGGAAAAGTTAGAATGGATCTGGATTTGTATCATCTCATCCTGTTGAACAACACTGGACAGTGCTGGTGGAGGGTGGTGTTGACAACCTTAACAAAAGAATGATGAAAATTCTGAGAAACGAGAAGGAAATACATTTATCACAATCACATAGGCTGCTATTAATTGCCTTGACTAGAGCTATTTTTGCAAGGTGACAGAAATCTGACCAAAGGAATTCAAGAATGGTGTTCTGGGCAGGAATGATGGCAAAGTCCAAGGTCCTTTATGAGGAAAGGTTGATGACAGCACCTTATAAAATGAAGGGAATGGTATCTGGGAAAAGAAAATTACCATCAACATCTGAAAAAGAAAGCAGCATAAGGTGGGATATGGTGAAAGGATTAGGGTAAGGGTTGCATGATTGGGAAATAGGAGAGACAAAAGCTACAAGAGCTTAATTGGAGCTGTAAGGATGCAGGGAGAGAAGTGAAGAGATTGATATGAAAATCATTACAGGTTTGTCCTATTAACAAGGGGAAGAGGAAAAAATAGCACAGCATGGTATTGTCTGATGTGATGATACAGCTATTTGTGAGCTAGTATTATTTGGAGGTGTTCGGGAGAAGAGATGGCAAGCAGGGGCTAGTCGATGGGGCAGGGGTGTGGATAATGGCTAATAGAATGATCTTCTAATAATATTGGGAAGCAGATTGACAGATATATGCAGAATCCAGAAGTGATTCTTTCAGATCCAACAGCATATACTGAAAGCAGTTTTCTACTATACCTATTCCAACCTGATGTTAATATTGGGGATTGCACTAGGGAAACTGACAGGATTACACATAGTAATAGCTTTAGCGGTGATATGGTTGTCAATGGTGGAAGTAAGGACCTGGTTGAGATTTCTGAGCTGCAGAGATGTGGGGGCAAATTGAGTGACAAAGGTCAGACAACCGAAAGGTCAATAAACTGAGAGGTCAATAACCTGAAACACTAAGCCAGATTTTGGCACGAAAAGCCAACACTTCAACACACAATGAGCAGCATTCTCGTGTTGAACTGCCAGGAAGTTCAGGAGTTCCATGCATGTGTGCACAAAAGCTGAAAACTCAGCTGTGTGGAGTTACTTGCAGTGTTTTTCACAACTCTGTTCTATTGCTGGAATACTCTAGCGGGGAAGGAGCAGGTTGAGGCCAGTGTTTTCAGAGTCAAATTTTATTTACCTGACTTTTGGAATTTAGTTTTAACTGAATTTAGGTTATTACATTTTTAATAGACTTAAAATGTTTTTACAGGTTCTGAACACCAGGCAGTTGTAGTAATGGCTAAACCTAGGGCTATAGCTGAGTAGATAGTTGGATTCCTGAGCCGGACTTGCTCTGACTCCACTGACTAGGTAATGGGATTTACACCTGCCAGGTCCTGCTATACTACAAAGCCTCACTACCTAGCCTGGAGCCAGGTCCTATATACCAACTCTTCACAGGTACAATGTTAGCATGATCTCTTTATATTGGTCAGCAGTGAGTATAGGTGGATTGTTGCTAACTGCAAGTCCTGGGGCATTTATTTGTTTCTCTTCACAAGCTGCCTAAACTGTCAAGCATTTCCAACCATTTCTGCTTTTGGGAGCAAGCTAATTTTGGAGAGGTGGGGAGTAAACACAGAGGATATATTGTTGATGAGAAGGAAGTGTGGGGGTCATAAACAGGGATGTCCCCATCTGTGACTGGGAATGGCAAGGTAACTTGAGATGGCAATGGTGGCTGAAAATATACATTTTGGTGAGTTTCCATGGAAAGAGGGAGAGATTAAAGGAAGATAAGGGAATAGTGAATTGAGAACACAAGAACAAAGTAATTGAATTCACATAAGGATAAAAAGATTGTAAGATTCAGAGGTTGTTGGAGAAAGAATGCATTGAAGATGTATGAGTGAGAACATATTTGCTTGGAAAAGTGTTATAGAATCTATGTCAACAGAATGCAAATGAGATTAATTAAGGCAGTTATGACAATGTGTTCTGTAACATCCAATATTATCCAAGATTGTACCTTCAGAAAATCCTGCCTGAAGACCAAAGGACCTGTCATCTATAACTTTACTTAATGTGCAAGTGATGTTCCAATTGAAACAAGAAGGTATTTTTTAACACATTAAATAATTCAGCAGCCAGAAGAAATTAAAGGGGCATGGTTGTTATCAGTGGTGAAGAATACTAACAGATTCATACGGTGAAATGTGTTTGTGTTAACAATCGACACAACCAAGGATGTGCTGGGGACAACTCGCAAGTGGCAACTCACAATCTGGCACCAGCATAGCATGCCCACAATGTTCAGCAGAAGAATACAGGCAGCAGCAAAACAGCAACAACAAAACAAGACAACGATGACAAAACAAGCCCCATTCCCAGCCTTCCACTCATAAATCCACTCACACACACAGACAGGCCTCCAGCACCAGGACCGGTCTCCCCCACGCTTTCAGTCCTTGGCCCCCAACTGTCAGATATCGGAATTGACCTCTGGTCAAGCCAACCCAAGGGCTTCAACCTCTGGGCCTCTACCTCTACAGTTATCAACTTCAGTTTTTGATCTTTGGGCTTCCACCTCCAGACTCTCCATGCTCTGGATTCCAAACTTTGGCTTTGCCCACCGGACTCTGCTGACCTGTGTATTAACCGCAGGACTCACCGATCAGGGGTTTGACCTTCAGGACTTGATCTCAGGACTTGCTGATCACAGGTATCAGATCTGAGCTTCAACTTCACAGATTCAGATTCACATGGACCTCCAGCTCTGGGATTCACCAACCTGAGTGGATGGTCACTGGCCCTCATGACTTCTGTCCGTGTAGTCCTTCAAACTTGGACTCACTGGTCTCCTCAGCACCTGCCTACCCAATCTCTGGGTTGAACGTAGAGTGAACTTTCCTTGGACTCTGAACATCTGACTCTTCATTTACACCCCGACCTCCAACTCTCCTCATTCCTGTCCATAAGCCCTAAGCTGACCCCAAAACCATCGCTATGAACCCAAAAAAATTCAAATGTCGGAGCCACAACATTGATGGACCACGGCGCCATTTTGACTGGACCCAGAAAGGACAGTTACCCAGAAAATTAAAATCCTGCCAACAAAACAGTTCAAGGTATAAAGCCTACAGGTGTGTAGTTGAATTTATGCAGCGTGTCACACAATCTCATGAAGGAAAATTCGGGGAAACTAAGAGGAGTAACATAAAATAATAATCATCAATTGGTGTACATTGCAATTGGATGGAGCATGCAAATCTAGACTGAGCTGGTGTGTGGACGTGTGATTACAGCAAAGACTGAAATGATGTAGCACTACATTTCATGTTGCACATCTAGTGCAAACCATTTACTCATCAATAATCTGCACATTCACACTTGTTTTAAGCTTTTCCTGAAGTACTTGGCAGTCACAAGAGCTTACCCTGGAGCAGAAATGAGAGCAAATGTTTGTGATTTCAGGGCAATCTTTGTCCAATAATGTGACAAAAGAAACAATGCATTCATGGCAAAATTATAAGAAGTTAGAAACCAGTTCTCACAGACTCAAAAGGGAAGTGTCATTGGCCCAATACAATTGCATTCTCCTCAATCATAATGAGTGGATAAATCTGTAGTGATAAGCTATTGCTTTTAATGCAGTATCATGGGAAAGTGGAGGCAGGGTAATGTACAGATTTAAATGATAAGTACAGAATGCTCAGGTATCTGCACTTGACCTTTACTGTTCCCAGCATTGCCAAATTCACCACCTACATCTTGACAGGTTGTCATTGATCATACTCTGAACTGAACCAGCTATGCTAACACAATTTTTGCAGAACTGATGAAGAGATTGGCTAATGGTTCATCCCATTAAAGCTTCTCTGCAGGTACAAAATCAGAAATTTGATGGGCCACCAATCAGTTGCTTGGATCATCACAGCAGCAATAATGATCAAGAAACTTTATATCCAGGACAAATGTTAATTTTACCTGGTTCCTTCAACTGAGAACAATACTGACCACCTCCACCAAGGACATGGTGCTCACAACACATAAAAGCAGACAAGATGAAAAGCATTGACAGTGGCAGCCTACATGCTAGAGTCAATAATCAATGAGGAAATTGCAAGTCCTCAAGAAAATATCATCAAACCTAATCAGCATGATTTTATGAAAGGTGCAGTAAGTCATACTTGACAAATTTGCTTAAAATCCTCTGAGACTGTGACAGCAATCCACATCTCAGATCAATCCCATCAATCCCTTTCCCCATTTACTGTATTCTTTATAACTTACTTACCAATTCACCTACTGAACAGCATATGGGAAGAAAGCTGAGCACCCAAGGGAAATCAGTACAATGGCAGGAAGAACGTGCAAACAGCACACAGATAGCAGCAGAGGTTAGAACCAAACCAGGGTCGCTTGAGCTGTGAGACAGCTACAATGCCTCTGTGCAGGCCATCTTACTTTGACAAGACTGGGAACTCCCATGGAACAGACAAGGTTAAGATTGTGATGGTGGGAATGGCTGGGAGGTGACACAGGGAAGGTAAAAGATTCAGTAGTGTTTTTATGCTGCATCAGCCATAGAGAATAGTAGCTCAGGGTGACCACTAGAACAAGGAAGATACAATGTTGTAGCATGATGAGCTGAATATCCTTCAAAATCTAGAGATCCTGATCAGATGTTGCACGGAGCCTGAGCAGGCTAAATGTCCACTGTCACATAGAGTACCTGACATATTTAGCAAGAAATGATGTTATCAATTTGGCTGAGCAACAAAACAGAACAATCCAGTGAGAGAGCACAGTAGACCAGGAAGTAAACAGCTCAAATTTTTATCTCTTGAAATATGACCAGAGTAAGGATTGGAACATAAGTGTATATCATGGAAGAAAATGAAATATTTACTGTATGAGGAAACTTGACTCCAGTTTACTGGAGGAGAGAGGCAATGAGAACTCCAAATAGTTCACTGGTTCTTCTACTATCGTTCCATCAAATAATATTGTCACTACATTCAATGTCCCAGACTCAAAAGTGCACAGAGGCGTATACCTCCCTTCGTAATTAGCTTCCTCTCTGTATCTGAAAGCTTAAACCACTCCTACACACACACACACACACACACACACACACACACACACACACACACACACACACACACACACACACACACACACACACACACACACACACACACACACACCACACCCCCCCCCCCCCACACACAGTGTCAGAAACCAAGAGGTGATGGCAGCACCACTATACAATGCCAATGAAGAAATTCTGGAGGTGGAAACACCCTGTGTCACAGCATCTAAGCCAACTAAACTCCAGCTCATTTGCTTGCATCACATGGGTTGCAAACAACAGATTAGAGGATGTATTTTCACAGGATTGTACTGACATTACTGGATTGCATTCAATCAAGAGACAACCGGACTCTAGCTCAACAAAGGGGGCTAGCTCATTCGCCCTGCTCCACAAGACTCAAATGGTAAGCATTCAGGAAAAGGCTTCATGGAATCAGAGTGAAAGCCTTGTGCACTATCTTCCCTACCTGACTAAATGCATGAGACTGACAAGATTAAGATGTTTTCTGCTCCAACCCAATATGTGGGGTCAAGCAGAATCAGGAAAGCATCATTCCATTCTGGGGAGGATAAACAATCATCTGCTGTTGACAGCTCTCCATTATCATGCCCAATGACTTTAGCTTCAACAGAGACAGATGAGGAAATTATTCAAGGTCTTTGAGGAGAATTGGGCTGATAACATCAGAGTTCTGTAAATTATTGTCTGGGAGAAGACTGTTGTCAGAGTAGAACAGAGGGATGCTACCAGGAGTAGTCATTTGCCTGCATACAGCAAGATCTAAACAACATTCATGAATGGGTTCATAAGCAGCAAATGATACACGAACATTGATAGCGAGTCTGGGAGCATGTCAGAGACTGGGGTTCCTGTAGTGAGCCACCTGTCTTTGAGCTACTTCTGACACCTCAAAGACTCCTCACTATCCAAAAGGCAAGAAATTGGAAATGTTCTCTCCATTTGCAAGGGTGAGTTCAGTTCAACAGCATTCAGTAAGTACTAAATTATCAATTACAAAGCAACCCATGTAGCACTCACCACCCTAAACCTTCACTGCTTCCACCACTGGCACACCACAGCTGGTATCTACAAAATGAATAGTTACTTGATGAGCTAACCTTACTGCACCCTACCAGTAAGGAGGACAAGGACAGCAAGCACATAGTAATGCAAATACTGTATCTGCATTTTCCTTTTCAAGTTGCACACTGTCATGATTTGGAAATGTAATGGCTGCACCTTTATTATCAACTCTCTCTCTCACTTGCTGCTCCTAGAAGAAAGTCCCTGTGTTTGAATGGTCTCTCTCCCTCTCCTTTGCTGCTGTCGGAGGATGGTGTTAGAGTCCTGGGTCTTGGGCGGCATTTGATCAGCATGGTTTGTGGATTGGACTCTGTGATTCATGTTACGATGTGCTTCTGGTTTCTGGTCACTCCTTGTTGCGGTTTGAATCAGGGCGGCCTGCAGATGGCGAACAGCGCAGAGCTGGTTTGAACTGAGCAGAACTGAATATGTCTGGACTCATTTGATTATGACTTTGTGGGTTGATGTTTCATACTCTGTGTTTTTGCTCATTTTATTTGCCATTTGTACATTTTTCTTGAGTGTGGGGTGGGGGGTTTGATGTTTTCCATGAACAGGTTCCATAATTTTCTTCGTTTCGTGACTGTGTTGGAATACAAATCCCAGGATTGTATACTGCATACATTCTGATAATAAATGTACTTTGAATCTTTGAGAGAAAATTCCCACAGTCTTCAGAAGCAAACCTTGTCGGGGCGGGTGGGGGTTTGAAAGGTTTACTTGTAGTTGTACACCTAGCTCACAGCAGACCTGTGCCCACTGTCTACAACTTCTTTTTCCTCAATCTCACAGTTCCAAAATGTTTTTTTTCCTTTTTTCCTCCAATAGTCATCATTCAACTGATGACTAGCTGGCTCCAAAATAATTGTGTCACCTCAACTATTTGGGTCTATACCTTATCACTTGCTTCTCTCTATCACTTCAGTCTCTGCAAATCCAACTATTTGTTCTCAGTTTTCAGGATCTGATATAGGATCAGTGATCTGAAATACTCATCTATTTGATCCTCTACAGATTCTGATTCATCTCCTGCATTTTCTTCTTGTACATCACACTCATCTACTGCCCATACTGGTGAACTTGGAGCAGACTGTCAGTGGTGAGAAGCATGGAAATATAGTGGTACAACAGTACAGCCAATGTGGACAGCAAGCACAATGGATAAGCACCATGGCAGGCATGCAAGCTAGCACTATAGTTAATCATTTTAATTTCATAATTTACACTTAATATTTCAAGGTCATGAAACCAATAAACAGTCATTTTAAATGTTCAAATTCAAATTACTGTATTGGTTCATAAGAAATAGACAATTGCATACATATTGTGTTCCCTTTTTAAAAACTGAACACTTTATCAGTCTTGATAACATCAAGGAAGGATCTAACCATTAAAAAACTGGTAGCGAGGACTTCTATTCACTTGAATCAAAGTACCTGATTACCCCCATCTTTGATGCTGCCCCCTCCTATAGGGACAATATAGATTGCTTGCCTATTATTAACTAAGTGTATCATAATATTTGGAAACTCTTCCATCTTGTGATCCTCTAATTAAACACAAATGCAATCCTCCATTCTCAGCCAAAAGTTAGGATGTTTGGAGACAGTGATCACAACTCCCTGGCCTTTAGCATATCCTTGAACAAGGATAGAAGCAAATGATATGGATAAGTATTTAATTGAAGGAGGGCTAATTATTATGCTATTAGGCAGGAACTTGGGAGCATAAATTGGGAACAGATGTTCTCAGGGAAACGTAAAACAGAATGTGTAGGTTGTTTAGGGAACACTTAAGGTTCTGGATAGGTTTGTCCCATTGAAACAGGGAAAGGATAGTAGGATGAAGGAACCATTGTTGACAAGTGAGATGGAACATTTAGTCAAGAGGAAGAATGACTCAAGTTTCAGGAAGCAGACAGGTCTCTTAAGAATTGAAAGGAGCTTAAGAAGAGAATTAAGAGAGCTAGAAGGGCCATGGGAAGGCTTTGGCAAGTAGGATTAGGGAAAACCCCAAAGTGTTCTACACATTCATGAGGAAAAGGATGATCATAGTAAGGGTAGGACTGATCAGGGACAAAAGAGGAAACATTCCTGGAATAGGAGGAGATAGCAGAGTTCCTTAATGAACACTTTGCTTTAATACTTACTAGTAAGAGAGACCTTGATGAATGAAAAATAGAACAGACAAATGAACTGGAACATATTGAGATTAAGAAAGAGGCAGTGCTGAAAATTTTGAAAAGTATTAGGTACCCCAGGTCTGGACAGGATATATCCCAGGTTACAACAAGAAGGGATTGCTGTGTCATTGGCTATGATTCTTGTTTCCTCATTGGCCACAGGAGTAGTACCATAAGATTGGAGGACAACAAATACTATTCCTTTGTTCAAAAAAAGTAAGAGGAATAATCATTGAAATTATAGACCAGCAAGTCCTACATCGATGGAGAAAAACAATTAGAAAGAATTCTTAGAAAGAAGATTTATGAACAATTGGAGAAGCATAGTCTGATTAGGAATAGTCAGCATAGCTTTCTGAGGGGCAGATTGTGCCTTGGGGCCTGATTTAATTCTTTGAGGAAGTGACAAAACAAACTGATGAAGTTAGAAATTCTTTTTTACACAGAGATTGGAAAGTGCATGGAATGCCATGCCAGGGATGGTGGTAAAGGCAGATACATCAGGGACATTTAAGAGACTCTTATATAAGCACACGGATGAAAGGAAAATGGTGGGCTATGTGGGTGGCAGGGAGGGATTAGATCGATCTTGGAAAAAGTTAAAAGATTGACATAACATTGTGGGCAAAGGGGTAGTACTATGTTGTACTGTTCTGATGCACCATCAATAACTCTCGGAGACGTGAGGCGACAGATAGGCTTTTATTAGCTGGAAGAAAGCACTGTCAGCAGGAAGAGACCATCACACAACATCCTGGAGACTGAGGGAGGAGCAGTGCCTCCAATCGCCTTTATCCAGGGGTCTGTGGGACGAGCCACAGGAGCAGTCAGCAGAGGGGCGTGTCCAGACAGGTATATGTAGTTCACCACATGTTCTAATTTCTATTATGGTGTTAATGAAAAGTGGCCTAATAATTGCATGAGACTAGGTAGATGAAGAGTCTAAATTTAAAAGTCTTGGACTTCTTAACCTGGAATTTCACAGGAATTTAGAAGGTTGAGAGTGATCTCATTGAAACATTTCAAATGCTGAAAGGCCTAAATAGAGTAGATGTGGGAAGGATGTTTCCCTTGATGGGGAGGTCTAGGACAAGAGGGCATAGCCTCAGGATAGAGGGGTGTCCATTTAATACAGAGATGCAGAGAAATTTCATTAGCCAGAGAGTGATGAATTTGTGGGATTTGTTAACACAGGCAGCTGAGGAGGCCAGGTCATTGGGTATATTTATGGCAGAGCTTGATAGGTTCTTGATTGGAAACAGTATCAAAGGTTACAAGGAGAAGGCCAGGGAGTGGGGCTGAGAAGGAGAAAAGAGGATCAGCCATGATTGAATGGTGGAGCAGACTTGATGAGCTAAATGGCCTAATTCTGCTCCTATGTCTTATGATCTTAACTGAAGAAACCACACCATCCTGGAGGTAGCCTTAAAATGAATGGAGTGTAGGGCAGGATCACCCGCTAGGATAGATTTGGAAATCCATCAACACAGGCTGTTTGACTGAAGGAAATTCTTGCTGGGCTCCCTGTTAATTCAAAACCAGTACTTTGCAGATGCTGGAAGTCTGAAACAAAAACAAAAATTGCTGGAAATACTCAGTAGGTCAGACAGTATCTGTGGAGAGAGAAAGAGAGTTAATATTTCAGGTTGATGACTTTTCCTTGTCAGAAATGACTATCATGGCTTTTTCTCCCACACTGCATTTTGTTCCCATCTTTTGCGCTTGATGAAGTTTGAGACTCAGCATCCTGAGTAATGCATTTCTTGTTCAGTGGTCAGAGCAACTTATTAGTACTTGTTAATGATATAGTGATACCTTCCTTTCCTTTGTATGACGTGGAATTCAGAAGCTCTTCTTTGGAACCTTAGATGGATCCATCCTGAAAGCAACTTCGAAATGAAAGAAAGACTTACACTTACCTGTGATTACATTACTTTCAAATGAGATTGCTCAATTGTATCAATAACTACATTATATGCATATAATTATAAGACCTGGCATTGGATTACAGTTTGTGAGGAAGTTATGCTGCTTCTTACTATCCAAAACATGGCTGCAGACATTAACTGAACCATTGGTTTGCACCTTTATGGAATTCCAAAAGAAAATCATTCGAAGGCTCTGATTATTGGGGACAATTGCCAAGGCACATTTGGGAGATGTTCATAAGCACAGATATAGTGAGTTAAGTTGGTGAGCTCTTTAGGGCAGTTATCTGTAATGTCATTGTGTAGTGAAGTTTTACATGGGTCGTTCCTTTGTAGGTGGAACAGTATTTGAGTGTCAATGAGGAGAAGCTGATTGCTGGATGTTTCCTGTTGCATGCAACTCTGGGAAGCCACGTAGGAAGTGCAATGCTTTGTACCTGTGTGGTTTCTTGTCATGGAGCATTGGCTTTGGAAATAACTGGGGGAGGCTGCCAGTCTTGCCCTTTGGTTCTCTTGATATAAATATCAGGGAAATCACATGGGACGGCTTCCCTTCTATATCATGCTTTGTTCACTTCAAAGAATACCTTACTGTGTCTGATGTTGATGCTTGTGCCTCATTATCTAGGTTCTCCAGCACTTATTCACATATCTCAAGCAAGGGATCTGTTCTCTCCCTGGATGCAGCAGTTAATGAATAATGAACCCTACTTGGTCAGTAGCAGAGGGTAGATCCTAATTGGTGCAGGCAGTGAAATCTCAACCTAAGGAAGTTAATGGCAGCTACATCTAAGCCTGTGATCTTGGAGAGGCTTCAATCTCATCTGGAAAAACAGTCCTGCCATTGACACAAGCCATGCTGTCTGCATGTGGAGACCACAGCTTGACTTCTCAGATAGAAACTCAAATCCCCATAGAGTGACATCCACAAATGAGATCACTTCTATATTTCAACTTCAGTGTCCTACGATACCTGATCTACAGCCATTAATTATCCAGCAGATCCAACAAGAGCACTAAAGGAGCATTCAGAGTAAAGATGGTTGAAATTTTCAAATGGCAGTATAGTTCCGAGGACAAAAGGAGCATATTTCAGATTGGTTAGCCACTTTGCAGAGTATCATGAAACAAACTGCAGACACAATGGCTCTTTAAGTATCAATAACAAACTAAATGCTTCTAGAAAGCATGGTTGTGATGACAGAGGCCAACAAATAGCGCTACTCAATAGAACATAGCCCAGCCTCACTCAGTATGGCACTGTGTGAGAAATGGCATCACTAGAGGCATGTCTGATGATAAATTGGATCATCACTGCAGCTGCTGTCTTGATGGGAAGTGGTCTGTTGAATTCTGAAATTGGCAAGAAATGATCCAGAAAATATTATCAATGTGTTTTTCTCTGGAAATCAGCTGGAAGCTTACTAAAGTAGTCATTACTGAAATATGTTTCCTTCATGAAAGGAAACAGCTCCACTGGATTGAATTTCTAGGCCCAAATATTGCTTGTCTGGCCCATGAAAGCTGAATTCATGGGGAAGCTCCAGATGCAAGAGCTCAAACACACTCTTTTACTCAACGTTTTTCAAAATATAAGTGTCAAACATAAATTTCAATTTCAAGATTTAAGAAAATAGATCTTTAAAAATATTTTTGCGATTATACATTGGACATATAACAAAAAGGAACAGAGTTTGCAATGACCACAAAACAGAGATCATTTCTCACGTCAGTATTCTATAACCAAATTGTATTTTAGTGAGGGTAACACAATTTAAAATATGAATTTCTTACTAGTCTCAAACACTGACCAAGAAAACATCAACTTAATCTTAACTAGCTACTAGTTTATTACTGACATCTTTGGCAAAAGACTGCTTCAATGCTATGGAAAGATAAAAAACAGAAACCCCTGAATTTACCCTTCAGAATTAGTTAATACCACTGAACTAATATGTTCAATGGAGTCTAGAGTACATATATCAATTTGACAAGACTGTACAGACTGCCCTTGTCGAATTACAAACAAGCAGCATCTGGGTTTTCTCTACTTCAAATGTTCCTTCAAGAAAAGAGGCATTAGAATGAATGGGAGGGTACTATTAAGGTCACTGAACTCACTATAAGCTGTGTCATTGAAATTTCCCAGTACAAACAGGACATTCCAGTTTTTTTTTAAATGTGATTCGCCATACAGTGACAGAGAAAGTGAGCCTGTCCTATTCATGGACTTGCAATAGAAATACAATTCAGTCAATAATTCCACATTCTAAATTTTAAAATAACTACCGTAACTACCTTATATTGTACTCTATGTTAGAAAACATAGGATATGTATGTGTTAACCAGCATTTCTGGTTATCATGCTGTATGCATGGGCATTGTGACTACATTTTAAGTGTCCAATGGAATTTAATTATCCAAACTACAGCAGCATATACAAATTACTTACCCTCATTCTCTTCATGTGAAATTTTATAATGCCTTTCTAAAGGCTAAATAAGTAATTCTATTTGGGAGGAACTCCATTAATTCCCTTTGAAGACAGACAATAGAGCAGCTAGGAGTTAAGATTTGGTGATTTGTTGGAACAAAAGAGTTTTTTTCCCATTTGCGCAACTAGAAATGTCCAGCTTCAGCAGTAGGAGCTAACAGAGAGTAAGGGTTACTCTCAGAGGCAGCACAATCAAATGGTTTGTGGAAGAAGATTTGTTGTCATTTGGAATCTCTCTGCATTTTGTTTCTGCCATATCATGGATTTTAAAAATACTTTTAATCCACAGGGAACAGACAATAAAGAACATAGGTAAAACTGACACTTAAGCTGTTTGCTGGTATAGATCTGCTGCAGTTGGGTACAATCTACGGTTGAAATGCTAGAAAGGTACACCAAATGTGAGAAGTTATTTAGCATATTGTGTCTGTGTCAGTGAAAAAAGGACTACCAGCTTTCCAGCAGCAGACACACAGTCTTGCAGTTCTTGACTCCTTAAGTACACATCCAAGGATTTTTTAAATAGTGGTGAGGATTGGAGCCTTTACTCTTCTTTGAGGTGGCCATTTCCACAGCCTTATCACCATTTTCCTCATCTCCCTCTAATCTCTCTACCAGTTACTTCAATCTATCCTTAACTGGTTTTGACCTCTTTATTAAGGGTAGCAGGTTCCACCAGTTTATTTTATTGAGGTCACTCATAATTTAAAGTATTTGAATTAAATTTCTCTTCACTTTCCTGTATTCCATTTAAAAAAAACATGAGCTCATCCAATCTAACCTCATACTTAAAATATTCCAGTCCTGGCAACATCCATTAAATCTGCTCTGCATCCCACCACCCCACCCCACCCCCCGCCACCTCAAAGCAGTTACACTTTTCCTGTAATATTGTGACCAGATCTGTGTGTGGTAGTGGTACTCAAGCTGTAGTGTACCTGCAGTTCTAGTGTAACCATATATTCAATGCCTTAGCTAATAAAGGAAAATATCCAGCAGGTGTATACAACCATTTTATTGAACTACCTCTTCTACCTTTAAAGACAAACTCATGAGGAAATGTTTGCTCCTGCACACTGTTCATTATTCTTTCATTTCACCTCACAATTTCCTGCAGTAAATTCCTTTTGCCAACTAATCAGAACATCTATATTATCTTTTAGTCTAAGACTTGCTTCCACACCAAAAACCACATGGTCAATCTTGGTCATAGCCACTTGCTTATCTAAGTTGACCGCAAATATCAACCTTTGGTGTCATTCAAATTAACAAATGATAGAATAGTGAATATTCAGTGATAATAGGATATAAATTAAAATTGGACAACTCCAAGAGGCAGGTGTATGAGTTTCAATTGCATTATTCATGCCTACCTGAGTGTTTGCAAATATAGGTACACATGTTTTAAACTGCTGACCAGCACTAAGTTCCACACCAATTGATGAAATCTAGAAACTGCCTAGAGGAATAATGTTCAAGTTGTTGACTGCTTCCGTTTTGTTTACAAAAAATAATCATGATCACAATTAACAATCAAAGCTGAATTCTCAATAATGCCGTCTTTTATCTAATAGATCTGGTAGTACAGAGTAATTGTTATCATTACCAGCATGATGAGAGTCCGATTAATTTTGCTATCTGGATCTGGGACAAGAAGAAGATTTAAAGTAGTCTATTATTGTAAGCACTTAAGAATGTACGTTTGTTTAATGATCATCCATTATTAAAATCAAGGTCATTACCTTTGGTATTAGTCACAGAAGTTTCAAGACCCAGCAACATTTAGGGTTTAAATTCACTACCAGCTACAGAAGCTAGTATGTTTGTGGAACAAATCTACCTGACAAGTATTCAAAGTTTCACTTAAATGCAAGAACTAAACCATAAAATCAATGCTTGGGTGATATATTGCAATTGCTTTTAATTTGTAGAAAAGTGTAAAATACCATATCAATTCATTGAGTTTCAGACTGTAACCATTACAATGCATCCATGCTAGCAGAAGAGCAAAGATTCATGCAAAGATTTTATTGGTTGTGGCTTGTGAATATTTGATCACAAAAGTATTTGATTATGGTTACTGGCAATTCTGGAAAGCGCAGACTTCAAATGCAAAAATTAAAACTAACTGCTTGACTGACAGGTCAAGGCCATGATAAAATTTGCAATGAGTAAGCGCAAGACCCTCTTATAATATGGCGCTACATATAAACTTTATTGGTTTCTTTTCTGAATTTGTAGGTAATGAAATTCATTATCTAAGTTCACTGCAATGACCATATTACATTCACATCACCTTGGATTCTTACTAGCTTCGTCCTTTTCCTTGTCAGTCAAGCACAAGATTCCATGAGCCTTAAGGCTCAGTTCAATACAACTGAGTTTCAATTATAACAGATATGTGAAGTTGTGATTTTAGAAAAGGAGGCCACAAATTAGACCAATTTTTCATCCCATTAAATAAATACTGGAAATAAAGTTTAATGACATAAAACGTACACATTATACATTTTCAAAAGTTTCTAACCAGTCACTGCCCTTTGGTGCAACTTTCTTCTTTTGTATTTGGGAGGAGAAATAACAATTATAGATGGAATTACTTCAAAGCCCAATAATTAGCATCTTTTTAATTGATGGAGGAGTCACAACAGGAAATAGGAAATATAAAAGCAAGTATCATTGGTTAAGTAGGGTGGAGATGAGAAACCTTTTAATTTGTGACCTTACCACAAAGATAATATATACACAAGCGTTAGCACTAACAAAGGAAGTGGAAGTAAAGGTTTACCCATGTGTAGCCGCCGTTTCACCCGCTTGTCCACATCAGCTACTGACGTGGCATTGTACTCAGAGCTCTCAATTGCAGCCTCATCCTTCTCTAAAACACAAGTAAGGGGACAAACATGGAGCAGTCGATTAACCAGGAGCCCAATCTTTCTGCCGCCTACGACAGCTGCTTGGCATTGACTAACCAAACAAAAGAAAAAGAATTAAGAAGTAAGCCATGAAGCACTAAATCCTTGTTAGAGTGTTAATCCTGTTGGGAATCTGAAGAAAGTCTAAAATAAGATGGAAAAGATAGATTCTTGAAATGACTGCTAAAGGAATCTAAAATGATGTGCTATCAGAAGGTTGACAAAAGATAAGAATTTTGACAGGACATCAAATGGTGACAAGGTAGAAAATGAAAGGGAAGAGGAAGTGCGTGATTTCAATAAACAAAAACTACCATGAGCAAATGGCAACAAAAATATTGAGATCTGGAATTTTGAAGACTCATGATGGAAATCAAGAGCATCTTAAAAGGACAGACACAGAACTTAAAGAAGCCGGTGATGGATGGATATGGGAAGACAATAATCTTCCACAGTAACATAGAATGCAAAAGAGGCAGTGGTGGTGGTGGTGGTGGTGGAGAGGGGTAAATGAGTCTGCATGCAAACAGGAAACATCAATCAGGGGCAGCGCTGGTTGCCTGCTTGTCTATGGAACACACCACAACTGGCTGAACAGTCAGGACGAGAAACAATGTTCCAAGGATTGGCGTGCAGTCAGTATGAGTGAGTACAGGAAAATGTTAGCAACACAGCCATTAAAGTTAGTCTTTTGTTCATGTACACGGATGAGAGAGAGAGATAAAAACAGAGAGACAGAGACAGAAGAAAAGTGACAGAGCAAGAGAGACAGAGAGAGAAATAGAGGAAGAGATAGGGTGATATAGACAGAGAGGGATAAATAGACAGAGAGAGACAGGCAGAGATATAGAAATGGAGATAGAGAGAGGGAAGTGATGGAGATAGTCACAGAGACAGAGTGAGATATTTAGATAGAGAGAGGGGGGGCAGAGAGAGAATCAGAGACAGAAAGAAAGATAAATGGAGAGAAAGAGATAGAGAAACAGAGACAGAGAAAGAGGGATACAGAGAGAGAAAGGTTAGAAACAGATAGAGCAAGATAGACAGAGAGGGTGATAGATAGAAAGGCAGAGAGAGTGAGCGAAAGACTAAGAGAAAAAGGGAGAGGCACAAGGAGTGAGAGAGAGAGAGACAGAGAGAGAGAAAGAGACAGAGATACAGAGATGGAGACATGGAGAGAGGAAGAGAGAGGAGGGACAGAGAGAGAGTGACAGTCAGAGAGAGACTGACGGACAGAGATAGGAGAGAAGCAGACAGACTGAGAGAGATGGAGAGATAGACTGAGAGTGACATAGAGAGTATGATGGAGAGACCAAGACAGAGAGACAGAGGGACTGGGATAGAGAGACTGAGAAGGACTGTGATAGACTGAGAGGGAGAAAGACAGAGTCACAAAGAGAGAGATAGACAGTGAAAGTGAGATACAGAGAGAGACAGGGCAAGGGGCATAGAGAGGGAGAGAGAGAGAGAGAGAAAGAGATAGAGATAGACAGATATTAGAAGACAGAGACAACCTAGAGAGACACCGAGAATAAGGTAAGAGATGGAGAAAGAGAGACAGATGGACAGAGACAGAGAGGCAGAGGGAGAGAAAGACAGAGATAGAGGGAGACGGACACTGAGAAACAGAAACAGACTCACATAGAGAGACAGCCAGGCAAAAAGAGAAAGGGAGAGTCAGAACAGTCAGAGAGGCGGAGGGAGAGAAAGACAAAGGGGCAGACAGAGAGTCAGGAGGAGGGTGAGATGGAGAAAGGGAGAGATAGAGGGAGGGACAAAAGATGAGATGGAGAGTGAAAGGGGCTGAGTAGGAGGGCTGTGAGAGAGGGAGAGGGGATGAGGGGAAGAATGGGTAGAGGGTGAGAGTTGGAGTGGGGTAGGAGCCTGAGGTAGATGGTATGTGTGTGTGTGTGTGTATATATATATATATATATATATATATATATATAGGAAAACGGGACAGATGGTGAGTGGAACAGAGGGAGAGGGAAAAATGGAGAGAGGGAGATTGAAAGAGAGGCTGAAGGAAGGGAAGCAGGAGGTGGGAAGTGGGGGAGGGGGTAAAGTGGTGAGGGAAGATAAGGGGTGAGTGTGATGGGGTAGGGACAGTAGGATAGTTTGGAGGGGGTGAGAGAGGAGTGGGAATTGGGGAGAGGGAGATATAGAGAGATATAGACGGTGATAGAGGGTGATAGTAGGAGAGATGGATACAGAGAGTGATAGAGAGTCAGAGAGGCAAACAGTGAGCAAATCTGCCACACAACATTAGAATTGGATTAGATTTATTAGTTACATTAGGAATAATGAAATGAAATAATCCAAAGTTAGACAAGTAAAAGATGAAGTCTTTAAACATGTTCCCTCCCACTCAATTGTGGAGGAACAGGCAGTTTCAGTAGGGTGGTAAGAATGATGATTCAATAAATAGAAAGAAAATTGTGAGAAATTGTACAATGAAGTTGTTCTAGTACTTTCACATGCATCAAATGCAATAAGAATAGGAGGAAGGCAAATAATAAATAGGCTAGGTTTCATTTCAAAAATCAGACAGCTGAAGTTAAGGGTGACATTACTGGGCATTTGCAATCTTTCATGATGTCACAATTCCACATCACTTCAGATGGCAAATCATAATGAGTTGGATGAGTCAGGAAATGTGTTTCAGTGGCACCACGATATGGTTTAACAAGATTAAGTTCTTTTGTTTAACATATATATATGTATATATATGTGTATATGGAAACCAGTTTCTCTGTGGGATCAGGCTGCAATAGAGGCTTTCTATTGTGTACGTTTTTTAAAGTCTTTTGTTTAAAAAAAGTCACTTATATCAAAATCAACAATGCTCAGACAAGACAGGCAATCAGGAACCATCACCAGAAAGCAGAGGAAATGAAGATTTTCCTAAAGGAGGACTATATACAGAGAAGTTGGCACAGGCAGTTAAAGTAACATGGACCATATGACTAAGAAACAGTAAACTCCGAGTCTGTCAACATTTGCTGACTTGTGTTATCTGACATGTATAGAGAGTTTCAAGATTTTGTGAAGATTGAAAAGGACTAGAACAGATAAACAGATGGAATATGTATTTAACCAATATCTGATTAAAATATCACATTCCATTTTTCTCCATGAGGCAACATAAATGTTGTTCAAAAATGTTGCATCTTGAACATTAATATATTGCAAGCAGACACAACGTTATCAGACAAGGTTAAAAAGAGCACCTTAATACCAAATAGTCCTTTGTTAATGACGGACAAGTAAAGCACCCCTAAGACAGTTATTTTTAAGTTTTTTTAGATACAGCCAGCCAAGTTGTACAGATGATATCCTCTACAATAAACATTAAATCAAACTTACCTCTGCCAAATGTCACACTGCATTTAGATTGATGCCAATAAGATTTGTCTTAAAAGAAGGCAATTAAAGCATGTGATTGAGAAATAACTGTGGATCTGATGTGCTTCACTGTCTCTGATACATGATTCTTTAAGTTTGTTGCCTGTTATGCTGTGCATGCAACGGTTAATGTTCCACAAAGCACATGAGAAAATGTCATATTAATGTCAAGATCCAAAAGAGCGGCAGACAGAAGAATTTTGCAATGGGCATAGAGCTTAATAGCAAAATCTAATTAAGTCTCACTATATCTTTACATCAAAGCTTTAATATTATTACACACCAAAATCTTTGCATTGGTAGTAAGTTGTCTATTGTTAATATGTTAAACATAATATGGCACAGTATATGATTTTTAGATGTCAAAAAATCATGAAAGGATCTTACCTTCCAAACATTATAGGTAAAATGTGCAATCCGTTCCTATTAACATTTTCCTTATTCCATATAACACTGGATCTCCAACTGCTAACCACCCCCAAGCCCACCCTCCCCCAGCAAACCTCCTGCCCTGTGGGCACATTTACTCCTCCGATTAAGAAATGTCAGTTCACCTCCAAACTTTATGGGAGAAAAGCTTTTTGTGGTAGCAACTTTGATTATATTTTGGCATCCCAAGAACCATGCATAACAAAACATATTACAAAGCACATATTACTGGATGGTATTAGAAGAACAAGACATTGTGTTGAGCAAACTTAATATAGAAAAGAGTAAATTCAATGTATAATCCTCATACTAGCTGGCTGGCATCTGCAATGATCTTTTAGGTAAGGTAGAAGGGTAGGAGCTATGGAAATTTTAAACAGGTTATTAAATATTGTGGTGGTAGATATGCTTAGAAGGAGATAGTTGACTAGTGGTGTCACTAACATTAGACATGGTCATTGCATAATAGCTTGTATTTTTGGCTATAATAAGCAGATAAAATGCTGGGTCATGAATATAATCAGGTACTGTGGTTTCCCCATCAATAATTTACCAAGTCTATTTGGTAGGCTTATAAATGTAACAGTGATTTGCTTTTCAGATAAAGAACTAAAAATATCTGGTTGGTAATAAATGTTCCAGATGTTGCTCTAATGGTATTGCTGAAGCTGAATGCAGTTGTTATTACAGGGTAAATCTGGCAGCAACTATATGCATAGTGAATTTAAAATTTCCTACTAGGGATTTTTATTCTGCTACAGGTTACACTGCTGTAGTTCCTGCTAAAAAAGCAAAGCCGAAGGTTCCCAATATTTGATATGTATCCTCTCACCCCATCTCTACACTAATGTCTCCCCAAACCCTAATCCTGTTTTACCCAAGAGAATGCATGTTTTCTGGAGTGTTCAGAAATGTCACATCTTATGAAGAGAGATTGTTGAATTGTAGTTGCATACTGCAATTTCCATTTTTATTGCATTTCATAAATTACATTTTGCAGATATGTAGCAAGGAAGGTTTTGTCCATAGCTTTCCTGTGACACCACAAATTATCATCATGACTGTGGCCTCTACATGTCATTGTAAAACTAACACCTAGTATATGAGAATTGGAAGCCTTAACTATTAGAAATGCAAATGTTGGGGCAAGGCATTCTCATCTGAAGTGCCAAAATTAGAAGCATTTCGTGGTTCTAATTCAGGAAGATACTATGTATCTGATATGAAATTTCCTTCTGATCAATTACTCCCTCTTCAGTTTTGAAGTTGCTTTTCCTCAGCCTCTGACCAAAACTGCAAAAAGGCAATCAGTGACATTCTCATGTATAAAACTAAATCGGTGAAATGAATATCCAATTGTCATGATTCTGGAGTAAGCACGGTCACATGACTTCCCAAGTCACTGCTGCTTGAAATGGGCTTTGAGTAGGACAAAATGCGGAACCTTTAATCTTCAGGAAATTATAGCATTGCTCTACCATTCCAGAATTCACGCCCTCACAATTGGGTAGTAAATACTGTCAGACTGAAAATGTGCTCAGACTTTATGGACTTCAGTACTGGAAGCAAGTGATTCAAACCACATCAGATCCTATTGCTTTTGTTGAAATAGTGATGTGGGATCTTTAACATCTGCTTGAGGAACCTTGTGGGGCCTTGCTAAGTGCCTTAACCAAGAACAATATAACTTCAGTAATGGCATATGCTCAATACTGGATTTAAGCATCAGTGTAAATTATGGATCAAATTCTGATGTGACAGTTGAACTCATGACATTCTGACTTTGAGGAGAGCATGCCAAAAAAAAATTAGACAAGGCCCTGTATTTTTTTCCAGTTATTTTGGTAATGTACTAATGCATTGGCTACTCTAAAGGCCAAGCCTCCAAATTCAAATCCCACTTCTCACCCCCAGCCATGTGCCTTTTTTATGTAGGCCGTAGTTTTCAAAAAGTAGCAGTGTAAAATAACTTAATGCACAGAGTAGCAAGCCAAAATGTTCACCTATATTTCAAGTGAAACTTTTCATTTTGAACAACTTAGATTTTACTCCAGAAAGCACACAGGTAATGGACAGCTTGTGAGAACTTCATGTTACATGGTTACCGTCAGACTTGGTTTAAATAAACTCCAGCGTGCCTTGTGTTTAGATGTGTTAAATTCAAAGCTCACACATTGACAGTGCATGACTGAAGCTTCTTCAAAAGGAAAATGTGATACAACATGGAATAATCACAGAAAATTTCCTGCTGCTTCAAATGCACAAGATGAAGCAGTTCCAACATTAGAGCTGTCTTTCTGTTGGTGAGTAGGAGGACTATTAGGGATCCATATGCAACAGTAGTTAAAAAGGATTGAGAGTTAGATTCCCATGGAACAGGAGCAGAATGGAAATACTCTTTACATATCTTCATGCAATAGACAACATACTGTATATAGCATTTATACTGAAAGGCAGGCCTTTGCTCAGTGCACATATAGCAGCAAGCTGTCTAGCAGTGATATCTTCAACACATGCAATAAGTCTTCACTTACCAATGCACGTTTTCCCATCAGAGTGAAGAGCATATTTCTGGTGACAGCCACACACTGGTCCATTGTCGGTATCGTCACAGGTATGCTGACAGCCCCCATTTCCATAGTTACAGGTTACTGTTTCACGAAAAGTATAAGCCAAAACGTAAACACAGAATCCCATATTCTGAACGACACTTCTTTATAACATCTTGTGTCATTGAAAGAAATGTTGTGGCAAAAGCAATTCATTCTTGATGTTATAATAATGTGACCTCAGAAAAGGATAAATATTGCTATGGGACTGGAACAGTGAGGTGATTTTGGCTATTGTTGGAAATTATTCAGTTTAATCTTACCAAGTTAATCCTTAACTTTGGATTCCTTTACCAATGTGAAGAGTGGAGGACTCTAGGTAGCTATTGTAGGTAAAGAGTGCTCAGTAATTCCGAACAATTAAAGCTCTCATTTGTTATCAAGTCACAAAATGGATCAGAATATCAACAGACCAAGTACGGGGGTGTGGCTGATATTCCACTTACTGATAATACTGATTCACGGCAGACACTGATGATTTTCTTTCTCCACAAAATAAGGCATGCTGGGAAAAGGAGAAAGCCAATTAAAAATGCTTTTGTCATATGCTCCCTACATTTTATGGAACTGCAGATTGCCCAAGGAAACATAGGATCACCTGGTCCAAACTGAACCCATGATAATCCTTTTCCACATGACGTGATACGAACTTTTGATATTAAACTGACAAGGGAACTGGGAATAATATTCCTGCATAAATATAGCTTGTACTCATATATCTTAAGTAACATTACTATATAATCAAATAATGCAATGAAGGCATAATGTTTTGAGTGGGAGATGTTATATTCTACGGGTAACTATTGCCAATATTCCTTGCTAAAATTATATTTCTTTTCTACACTTGTCCTTGCATTCTTCATGCTGTGTAAATGCCCAAATAACTTAATCTCTAGCTTCCATGTATGCGAGGCTATATTTAACTATATAAAGTTGGAAAAATATGTCTAAGAACTATTTCCCTTTTTTTCTGAAAATTATTCATAGATCCCATAATTTCTGATCAATTAATTATAGTGAAACTAAATGGAAGCAAGTCAATGGGCCAAATATATTCCACAGTTCCTTTGAGAGTGACACCCTTTCTGTAGGAACATGCATAGAAAACCCTTAACTTCTGATTTCTACTCACTGGCAGCTTTGAAGCTGGGACAGGGCAAGAATTCACTATGTGGAGAACAGTACCCTACTGTTCCAGACTATAGGATCTAAATTACTAGCATTTAGTAAATGTATACAAAACTATGGTCACACAAATATTAATTTTGCTCAGAAATAGTGTAAATTAACCCTCAAGATAATTGAATAACCATTCATTTGGAGAAAAATAAATTGTATTTCATCACACTAATAACATGCACATACATATCATCATATGCCCATGGATCTACAGAAATATTACTCAAGGTATTGTACACATAAAGTTATTCCTCACTGACTAGATCAAGTGTGGACACTGAAGAATTAATAGATAGTTGGGAATACCAGTGCATATAAATATAACACAATTCAAACATTAATCATACTTTAATCATATGTCATTGAGTTCACAGTTGCACTACACATGCAATTTGCACTTTTCCATTATCAATGGTGTTAAAATTTGGGATTATGTACTCAAGAAATTGAGTGAGGTTTGAATACACATTTTTCCAGCTTGGAGGATGGACTGTTAGCACTGAGTCAAACAGGCATATTTTAATTCTTACATACTTTTCTTAAATTCTACTGGAAACATTAAAGGATTCAATAAGAAATAAAAACAATAAAATTGTACAAAGTGCTTGAAATCCGTGAGCATTGTACAATGTGTTGCAAGATCAGAGTAGCAAGCACTTAGATGATGTCGGAGCCACAAGCAGGAGTGATTTAAGACATTCTGGTATTTCTCCCTTTTGCAGTCTTGGCAAGGCTACCATTCTGTGGTCTGGATAATTGACATATTTTTAAACTACTTCTGGCACTTCCAATTCAACAGGAAAATTGACAGAGTGTGAAAGAGGTAGAGTGCAAGTGGGCATAGAAGGTAACGCATTTCAGTATTATAACACGCATTATATGGCTATGTACCACAATTTTTTTCATCCAGTAAGGCAACCATTTTATTGTAAGTAAGACGAAAGAGCTGATTGTGGATTTCAGGAAGGGTAAGATGAAGGAACACAAACCAAACCTCACAGACGGATCAGAAGTGTAGAGAGTGAGCAGTGTCAAGTTCCTAGGTGTCAAGATCTCTGAGGATCTAACTTGGTCCCAACATATCGATGCAGTTATAAAGAAGGGAGACAGCAGCAATACTTCATTAGGAGTCTGAAGAGATTTGATATGTCAATGAATACACTCAAAAACTTCTATAAATGTATCATGGAGAGCATTCTGACAGGCTGCATCACTGTCTGGTATGGGGGGGGGTGGGTGAGAAGGCTACTGCATAGGACTGAAAGAAGTTGCAGAGGGTTGTAAAATTAGTCGGCTCCATCTTAGGTACTAGCCTACAAAGTATCCAGGACATCTTCTAGGAACGGTGTCTCAGAAAGGCAGCGTCCATTACTAAGGATCTCCAGCACCCAGGGGATGCCTTTTTCTCACTGTTACCATCAGGTAGGAGGTACAGAAGCCTGAAAGTACACACTCAGCGATTCAGGAAAAGCTTCTTCCCCTCTGTCATCTGATTCCTAAATGGATATTGAACCCGTGAACACTACCTGACTTTTAAAATATATATTATTTGTTTTTGCACAATTTTAATCTATTTAATATATGTATACTGTAACTGACTTATTTATTTATTATTATATTTTGTTCTTTTCTTCTATATTATGTATTGCATTGAATTGCTGCTAAGTTAACAAATTTCACAACACATGCCGATGATAATAAACCTGATTCATTAGCCCATCTACTTAAAAGGCACCATGTAGCCTCAGAAAGATACTTCCTGTTCCAAATGCTCAGTATTGCTATGGAGAAACTATTGGAAATATTGCATGATCCATTCCCAACATGTTATTAGAACACACCAATCCATTTTATACTATATGTTGACTACATCTCCACTAACTTCAGTGAAAAGTCCTAGCATTGACAAAAAGGAGCAGAGTCCCTGTAGAGTTACTCTGAAGAATTTCTTGCCTTTATTAACCGGAATTATGTCAGTGAGCTGATATAATCCAATGGGAAATCCTAGCTATTATTTCTAACAAGATGTGTGCCACTTTAGTGAAATCTGTTTTTCTTCAAAAGATGGAGATTAAGAGAAAAACATTCCTATTATTTGGCTTGTTGTAGCTGCGAGGACATTTATTTCACTTGACAATACAGTGAAGCATTAAAAGTTCTATATATTACAGCAATTCATTTCATTCCATCAATCTCAAGCCTACCTTTCAAGCTGAAAATGGCTTAATTAATAGAAACAGAATGGGGGTAACTGAACTCAACTCAAGGTCTCAGTCAGTAAAGAAAACATTTAAATAAATCACACTGGATCAGAAGGCTCCAATTTCTTTTTTTTTTAAATTGCTGAGTTCAATTAGTCTGGTTATAATGACAGAACGTGCATTACAATTCCAATTGGATTAGAATGAGCAAAAATTACTCACTGTTTTGGTTCCAAACTGCTATTAGGTAGTATTTATTGCTTCATTAATATTGGAAGAAGAATTAATTTATCTGAATTTCATTATTGGATAAGCTGCCAGCAATCATTTCTTGAGACACAATACAGTCTTTGAAACTTTGTCAGACTGCATATTCTGAATATAAAGGCATAATTGTATTTGACAGAATTACGGTAATTGAGCATGCTCTTTATTTTCCACCATCATTAATGTTTTTTCTCTGAACCATCTAAACTGAAATAGCCAAGGAAGTGATGACCCCCCCCCCTCCCCACCTCCTGTTAGACTGTTTGTAGTTACTTATTTTTTATTCTTTCTATTTATTTTCTAATATTTATATCTGTGCACTTGTAATGCTACTGTGACTCTGTAAGTTCCTTTGGGATCAATAAAGCACCTATCTATGTACCAGGTAATAGTAACTATACTCATTTCTTCCCCTTCGTACTTGCTGCTGGTGTCTTCCACAGTGAAGATGATGCAAGATCCTTATTCAGTTTGCCTTTGTTCCACATTACTACCTCTCCAGTATCATTTTCCAGCAGTCCAATGTCAACTCTTGCCTCTCTTTTATTCTTTATATATCTATTTTAAAAACTTCTGGCATCCTCTTTTATATTTTTGATTAGCCTATCTTCATATTTCATCTTTTCCCTCCTTATTGCTTTTTAGTTGCCTCTATTAGATTTAAAAGCTTCCCAGTCCTCCAGCTTCCCACAACTTTTTGCTATATTGTATGCTCTCTGTTTTGCTTTTATGCTGTCTTTGACTTTGTCAGCCACTGTTGCTTTATCCTCCCTTTAGAATGTTTCTTCTCTGTGATGAAACAATCCTGTACTTTCTGAATACTTCCAGAAACTCAAGACATTGCTGTTCTACCATCATCCCTGCTAGTATCACCTTCCAATCAACTTTGGCCATCTCTTCTCTCATGCCTCTGTAATTATTTTACTTAACTATAATACCGACCCATCTGATTTTAGCTGAATCCTCTCAAACTGCAGGGAGGATCCTATCATATTATGATAACTGTGCTCTATGGGTTCCTTTATCTTAAGCTCCTTAATCAATTCTGCTTTATTGCACAACAATAAGGCCTTTTCCTTGGTGGGCATGACCACAAGCTGCTTTCAAAAGCCATCTTAGTACTAACCTGATCTTCTCAATCTACTTGCATGTTGAAATCCCCAACGACCATTATAACATAACCTTTTTTTACAAGACTTTTCTATCTCCTTTTGTAATTTATGGATAATGGACTGCTGGAAAATGACAATGGAGAGGTAGTAATGGGGACAAAGAAATGGCATACAATCTTAATAAGTATTTTGCATCAGTGTCTCCTGTCGAAGACTAGCAGAATGTCAGTGAGAAGAAGTGTGTGCCATTGTTATTACTAAGGAGAATTTGCTTGGGAAGTTGAAAAGTCTGAAGGTAGATAAGTCACCTAGATCAGATGGTCTACCTCCCAAGGTTCTGAAAGAAGTAGATGAAGAGATTGTGGAGGCATTAGTAATGATCTTTCAAGAATCACTAGATCCTGGAATGGTTCCTGAGGACTGGAAAATTACAAATGTCACTCCACTCTTTAAGAAGGGAGGGAGGTAGAAGAAAGGATACTAAAGACCACCTTGTCTGACTTCAGTGGTTGGAAGATGTTGGAGTCTATTATTATGGATGAGGATTTGTGGTACTTGGAGGCACATGCAAAAAAGGCCAAAGTCAACATTATTTCCTTAAGGGGAAATCTCCTCCAACAAATCTGTTGGAATTCTTTGAGGACATAACAAGCAGGACACACAATGGAGAGTCAGAGAATGTAGTCTATTTGAATTTTCAGAAGGCCTTTGACAAGGTGCAATGCATCTGCTTAACAAGGAAAGAACCAATGGTATTGCAGGAAAGATACTCGCATGGTTAGATGATTGGCTGACTGGCAGGACGCAAAGAGTGGTAATAAAGGGGGCCTTTTCTGCTTGGCTGACAGTGTCGAGTGGTGCTCTGCACCGCTTGGTTTTGGGACTGTTTTTTGTACACATTATGTGCCAATGAATTGGAAGAAGACATGGACGGCTTTGTGGCCATGTTTGCGGAGAGTATGAAGATTGGTGGAGGGGCAGGTTGTGTTGAGGAAGCAGGGTGGCTGCATAAGGACTTAGACAGATTGGGAGAATGAATAAAGAAATGGCAGGTGAAATATATTATTGCAAAGTGCATGGTCATGTACTTTGGTAGAAAGAATAAAGGTATGTAAATGAGGAGAAACTTCAAAACATCAGAGGTGCAAGGAGACTTGAGAGGCCTCATGCAGCATTCCCTAAAGGTTAACTTGCAGACTGAGTCCATGGTAAGGAAGGCAAATGCAATGTTAGCATTCATTTTGAGAGGACTGTAAAGCCTTAGGATGGCATGCTAAGGCTTTATGGCATCGGTCAGATCTCACTTGGTGCATTGTAAACAGTTCTGAGCCCTTTACTGAGAAAAAATATGCTGGCATTGGAGAGGCTCCAGAGGAGGTTCACGAGAAATCATCACAGGAATGAAAGGGTTAACATATGAGGAGAATTTGATGGCTCTGGGCCTGTACTTGGAGTTTAGAAGAATGAAGGGGAATCTCATGGAAATCTATTGAATATTGAAAGGTCTGAATAGAGTGGATGTGGGGAGGATGTTTTATATAGTTGGGGAGTCTAGGACCAGAGGACACTACCTCTGAATAGAGATAGGTCCATTTAGAATGGAGATGTGGAAACATTTCTTTAGCCAGAGGGTGGTGAGTCTGTGGGATTCACTGCCAATGTATGGCTGTGGAGGCGAAGTCATTGGGTATACTAAAAGTTGATAAATTCTTAATTAATCAGAGCTTCAAAGGCCGGAAGGCAGGAGAATGGAGCTGAAAGGGATAAATAAATCAGCCATGATGGAATGGTGGAGCAGACTTGATGTGCCGAATGCCTAATCCTGCTCCTATGTCTTATGGTCTTAAACAACTGCAATCAGCGTCTTTTTACCCCTGCAGTTTCTTAACTCTATCTATAAGAATTCTACAGCTTCTGATCTTCTGTCACTTTGTTCTAAGGAATCGATTTCATTTCTTACCAACAAAGACACTCCACTCTCACTGCCCATCTGCTTCTTTCAATGCGACGTGTATCCATGGATGTTTTTACAACTATAACTCAGTGATGCCAACAACATTGCACCTGCCAATTTCTAACTGCACTATGAGATAATCAACCTTATTTCATATACTACATTTGTTCAAATATGACACATTTAGTCCTGTATTCACCACCTTTCTTTTCAATTTTGTTTCCATGTAGCCTAGGGTTAAATTCTTACCGTTCCTAAATTTTGTCTTATTCTTTATTCTGGAGACAGTAGTAACCTGTCCTGCACTCTCCTTTCCTTATACTTTATATTTTTCCTCGCTGTTGAACCTATTCTCCCCCCCCCCCCCCCACTATTTAGTTTAAAATGTCTGAGCTTTTGACGATATGAAAGCTATCTTAAGTCTTGAATCCTTCACAGACAAAGAGGAAATACTTCATGCCATCTTAAATTGGTAAATGAAAAGATAAGTTAATTATCTTCAAGAGGGAGCAAAATCAGTAGTATCTATCTTAAAGGAGTGTTTGACAGATCCAGAGAAGGCGGTTTACGATAACCTAATGTCCAGCTTGAAAAACTCCCTGAACATAACAGGAAATGCAGAGGGTCAGGTGAAGAGATGAACAGCCCAACTATTCAATTATTGTCCCTGTGAATTTTGTAGCCAATCTGTCTGAAGAGTGAAGTTGTAAAACTGATGAGACTTTTGCTATTGTGTTTGGCTGTAAATAAAATATTTGATAGTAAGGCTTTGAAAATTATCTCCCATTAATTTATGCTACAAGCCTATGCATAAATGATATTGTCATAGTCCCCACTGAACAGCTGCATTCATCCAAGTTTCAGCACTCCAATTCCCCAGAGAATGGTTAGTTGCCACTGTGCCTGTAAGACTCAGAATACCAGTTATTGCCGACCATATTCCTCCATGGAAAGTCTGTACCTAAAATGCTCATGCTGAGCATTCAGTGCTCAATCATAGGAGTTCGATTTCTAGTACGACTATTTGTGTTTTCACTTTTGGATTTCATTTGTGTCATTTTGTTTAATTTGTGTCTGAGTTAATTCTAGACCTAACTCTGCACTTGAGTTCACCATCATTCATACTATTCTCATTCCAGATATAGACTCAAAAAATTTATTCTGCTCATTTTGATTTTAGAATATAGAACAGTACAGCACAGTAACAAGCCATTCATCCCACAATGTTTGCACCAACCATGCTAATTTTAACTAATCCCATCTCCCAACTCATGGTCTATATCTCTCCATTTTCTGCCTATTTATTTGCCTGTCTAAATGCTTCTTAAATATTACTGTCATATCTACTTCCAGCACTTATCCAATGGCAGCAGTCCATATACCTACCACTCTTAGTAAAGAGGAGCTTACCACTTCAACCTCTTTTATATCTGAAATAGAAGATCAGCTGTGGATTGGTAGAGATGGTTTGGGAGCATTTTGGGTTGTCCTGACTCTGTTTTGAAATTGTTCTAAGGAAAATTGTGTCATCTTTCCCAGCCCTGTGTGATTGCTTTCTCATCCCCGTAACATCTTGAGAAACCTCTCTAGGAAGTCAAGACATTGATATCTTTCATGATGAAGTTACCCAGTATGGGCTGGCTAAAAATAAATTCCCAATTTTACTACATCCAAATGCTATACTGGAAGATTTTTGTTTTGGGAGTGAAGGAACCAATAACTGAAACAATTTATCTTATATAATAATTATTCAATATCTAGGCTTTTGTGTGAAAGGCATGCATTGAGGTGAAATTCTGGGATATAGTTGGCAAGAAGTACTGGAATACAAAATAGGATTTTGTGCAAAGAGCAGAAAAGCTATGAAAATCCAGCAACTGATGCATGTCTTCAAAGAAAAGACGAAGTCTCTACCTACATGTGCAGTCCCTTTGGTTTTTGGCGAGCTCAAAACCAGGCCTGCATTCACAAGCCACCCCACCCTTTGGTGTCTCTCGACAGATATGTGCACATCCATGATCTTTGTTCATGCAGTTCATCCCCTCTGTAAACAAAGCACAACACAGAGACAGAAAAAGAAACATTAGGTTGCAGCTTCAATACCTGTAACTCCCATGGCTATTTCATGACCAAGCCAAATCAACGGTGCTTCCAAACATGTGACCTGAATTACAAACATTCTCTCCCAACGTTACATTTTTGTGAAAGGTGAAATGCCTGCCTTCCTGCAAGGCAAAATAATGACCAGTCAAATAAATGATATTGTAATTACCCAGACTCCCTGACATAGGTTCAGGTTGGACGAGACCAGTTAGTATAAGCTGACATAAACCTTCATGCTCCAGAGAACAGCTGATCCTGCTTTGAGGTGCACACTATTTCATGAACAGAATGATGTTGCAATATTGTAGCATCAATTGTGTACCCTGCAGCCTCCAGGTTAGTACAGTGTATCACATGTGTGGAAGATGTTCCACAGTTGATATGCAGATAGATGACAGAGCACAATTTTTCACAGTCTAAGTTGTGCAAGATTCTTGGTGAGATCATCTATGAGACTGAAATAATGTAAATGTAAGTTAGTTAGAAAATTCAAAAAATAGGAAAATAAAAATAAATTCAACATACTGTACCCTGGACCAGCTCCTTAAAAAGGGAGGGGCTAAGTGAGTATTTAACCAAATGTGAATGTGAAGCTTTCATTCAAAGCATTTTGAACTACTAATGTAGTGCATTAAAAATGTTGTGCCCCAAAAGATACAATTTTTGGTGTAGGATGTCATATAATTCCACAGGATTGGTGAGACCATATTGGGATAGTGGGTAGTATTCCTAAGGGCTCATACTCAAGAAAAGATGTATTTGCCTTGGAAGCAACATTACTAAAGAATCAGACATCCACTCTGAGGATAAGAGGATTGTCCCTCCAGCTGAGATCAAGGAACTGGCCAGTAGCCTCTGGAGTCTTGAAGAAAGAAGAATAATCTTATGGAAATAATTGAGATTCTAAGAGGAGTTGACAGGCTGGATGGGTGAGATTACAGAAATTTTCTTTAACCTTCCAGGATGGTGAATGTTTGGAATTCCTTACCACATAGGGCTTTGGCTTCTCAGCATATTCATGGATAAATTTGATAGTTTTTGAACTCTAAGGGAATTGAAAGATTTGGAGATCAGGCAGGAAAGCAACTGGATGATTCCCATATAGAGGATTGCGTATAATCTTATTCAAAGTCACTCTGTAGGACCTCTTGGGCTTTTATTTTTGCTCCACGAGATCAGACCAAGATCCAACTCATTCATCCTCTGATTTCCCAGTAATACATTTTGATCATGAATCTTACCAGTCATGTCAAACATTCAGTTTTTATCAACTCAGAACTAAATATGACATTAAAAAGCTATTTTGACAAAGGCAACAGTTCATAGAGATCATACTGCTTGAATGGGCAGTTTCAATGTTAAATGTTTATATGAACGTATAAATAAATCTCATCACAGAAAATACATCCATGATTTCTAAATGACCTAACTTGTGATTTTTAACTGATGAAGATTAATGAGCAAAATTTAAAAATAATATTCAAATTTTTTATCAAAGCGGAACACAACATCTGTAAATTTAGTTGAGCAAAATGTGATTTGGAAAATTACTGCACAAATATTTATCCAAAATATTATTGTGGCCTTGATTTAAAACCCAAGTTAAAACAGCAGAGAGATTTCGTATAGACCTTCACCCACAAATATTTACAGTGTGTTAGCTCTTCTCTTTTGTGGCCAGTTTCGCTAAAATGTTATTTATTATAGTATCAGTGTCGGGTGCTGATCATACAAAGTGATATTCCTGTATTGACTTCTCATTTTCCTTCTTTTCAGTAACAAAGAAGTAAATTCAATTCAGCAGTAGTTTTCAGATGAATCAAGTTATAACTCTTTAGAAGTAAGTTCGGACTTTGATAGATAAGTTGCAGTACTTCAGCACAGACCATCTGGAAATACTTGAATGCATGAATAGCTGGTGGTAGTTTAGGTATAAAGAACAAAATATGGAAATGGTGCTGATATATCATAAAGAATTTGGAAAATTATATAGGCCAAATAACTAAATTGACTCTTCCAAAAGCCAAGGGCTCTACAGCTTTTAACATAAGATCCCCATAAGAATAGGGAATGGTCAATGACAAAATCTCATGCCCAGAAAATATACACATTCCATCAACTCCCAAATGAATCAAACAAATCTCTTCTGCAACATATCATATTTTCCCTTGTGTTGACTCCAGATAGCCACACTGGACAATATTAACAGGCTCTGAAAAATGCAATGCAAAACCTGTTAGTAACTGGAAAGGCTTGGCAGTATTTGTGCTTAAAAAAACAAGAAACTCAAGTGCATGAATTCTAATTAGCTTACAACTATGTCTGAAATTCTTCACCAATGAAATGGATTTGTTTCATGCACATAAACCATAACAACCTACACAATTGAAGCATCATTTCATGAATTCTGAAGGCTGGAAAACTCTGTACAAGTTGATAACTCAAACCATTCCAGTCTAAGTACCTCCTTGAGAGCATAGTAAATCCTATTTGCTGCTAAGCAGTCTCTCTGACACAGAAAATTAACTTTGGCAAATGTTGACTCTCATTCCTTCAGGTTTAAATTATATGCAGATTTTATTTTAAAAAGGGCTAAAATGCAACTAAATGTGATTTTTCTTTCTTAACGTGCCTTTCAACTCTTTTAGTATATCTACTCTTCCTTTTCCACTCTTTAAACTCAATATCTCTGTTGACTTTGAATTAATTATCTTAACTTGCTTTCTTATTTCAGACTCCAAGCCCGTTACTAATTTGAAGAGTCATAAAACCATTGAGTAATACAGTACAGAACTGGCCAGTTCCCCCAGCACAGTTATGTTGACCATTCATCAACACTAATCCCATTTGCCTGCATTAGGATCATTTGCTTCTATGGCCTGCCTATTAAAGTGCCTGTCTAAATGACTTATCATTGTGGTTATATCTGATTCTGTACCTCCTTTGGCAACACATTCCAAATACCAACCTTTCTGTTGACTGGTTAAGAACAGACAAAATTGCTTATTTTGTTCACACAAATCCTTATGCCCTGTGGAGGTTCTCGTCCTTTTGTATGTTTGCTTGCCAGTAATTTGCCCCTTCCAATTTATGAGAAAAACCAGTGAAATGGAAGCAAAATTTGACTCAATAGACATCAATAAACCCAGGCAAAACAAACAGGATACATAAGAGATCAGAAAAAAAATTTAAAAATGAATGGAAATCCTAGACAGGTTGGTAGCTGTTCAATACAATCACTAGAGGAAGTCAACAATTCCAGCATGATGAATATTGGGAGACAAATGATGCAATAAATACTATTGTGATACTGGACAGAAGCATTGTAACAATGCATCTGTATCTCACTATTTCTGATCCCAAATACAAAAACAAAAGAACATCACTAAAATGGGATCTACACTCGCTTTAATTTCACTTTCATTCCTTGTAAAACAATAGACTCAATTTTCAGGAATAGTATGATGGAGATCTTCGTGATAATAATCTCTCCAATAAGCAGTAAGAGGTTGGATAATCAGTTTCTTCAGTTACCTGGAAGAAATGACACATCAAGTGAACAGCACAAAGCTTCGTTATGTGGTGAACCTTGATTTCCACAACATTTTTCAGGTTTTTGTAAAAGCATCCCTTGGTATATTATAATCAATTAATGTAGGATATTAACAATCTTCTGCCATTAGACATAAGTGATTCTTTATTTTTTCTTTGATACTCTGTTTCGATTCTTGATTAATAATTCTGTGCTGAGAAACTGCCTAATCTGGGACTCAAGATGCATAATTTATGCAATATGGTTACAGTACTGAAATAAACATCCAGAAATACCAAGTTTATAATCCAACAAAAGCAAAATGCATTGCTATAAACTTGATAACATGAGGATAAAAAATCTTTAACTAGTGCCTCAAATCCTTTAAGAAACTCCAACCTTAATGGTGAGCTCCAAAGCCAATTTACTTAATATACACTGGCTTCAGAAAAAGCCAGATGATCACTTTCTCAGAAAGTTAATGAGCATAAAATGCTGTGTTATCCACACCCTGAAAAAAAACAAGGTTTAATCACAAATTGTTGCACTGGTTTTGCATACAAAGAAGGAAATTGAATTATTTTCCTACATTAGTAAAAGGAAAAATCTTAAAATGAAAGAAAATAAAGCAATGTATTGCTACGTATTTCAAAACATCTGCTGGTTCCTTTGTATTTCTGCATTAACACTTAATAAATGTGTTTTATAATTTTTAGCCTGAGCATTTTGTTCTGCTACAATGCTGTATTTCACTTGTTCACTGGGATTTCGAAAACACAGTGGCCTGACTGGCATCTAACCTTAAAGACCATTTATGTCTGGGGATGTAAATCCTTCATACTAGTCAGTAAATTATTTTTGATGCAACTTCAGTGGTTAGTGGGTCACTGGAAGTCCAGGCTGAGCTTTGAGTCATAAGAGTATTGCTTGATGATTCAGTATATCTGATTTATAACAATTCCATCACTGTGTTGGTGAAACGTTGAACATCTTGGAAATGACAATCAAGGTTAGATATTTTAAGAATTTCCATTCTACCATCAATTATCCAGCCATTGCATTATATTTTTGCTGTGTCACATTTGAATTATTATGGATTAGTGTCAATTTACTATGTGCTTCATGTCAACAATGCTAGCAAAGTAAGGTGCTAGTACAAATCTTAATGCATCACTTGCCTTAATCTCTATAAATTTGTCTTGTTTGTTTAAACACTGAATTTTTCTTTGGTTGGCCTTATCTCTGTTATATTCACAAAAATTACATCACCTGGATTTCATCACTAACCTTCAATTTTTGTGTTTACTTTCTCAGAGTCGAACCCTTCTTGGTATCTTAGTCACCCATCACTCCTTTGCTCATCCTCTCACACCCACCTGCATTTGTACTCTTATTATCTTCATTTACACTTTCTTTTCCCCTTACCTCCCCCGCCACCCCCATTACCAAATACCATTTAACTTTTTTTCCTTTGACTCAATTTAACTGGACAAGTCTTCTGGAACGAAAAGCTAAAATAATGTCTAACAAAACAAAACTGATTGCATTATGTGTGACAAGCAGAAAGCAAATCTGACAAATCAGCTTAAGGTATGATTGACCCCCAAATTCACCTCACATTTCATGCTCACAAGTACTCACGACATGAAAGGACAGACTAAAACTGAAAAGAAAGGAGAAGAAATGACTATAAAAATTCTGTTCTTTGATGGTACTTTGTAACCAGATCAACAATCTTTGCACCCTCCTCCTTGCTCTGAGAGATGGCTCCTTCTGTGTTAAAAAAAAAGGTTGCAGGAGTACTTCTTTCTTTCAAACAGTGCATAGCCCAGATTAGTATGATTTTTATCTTTGCCTCCTACGCTGACAGAATACTTTTGCACATTTTGACACTTCTCAATTTTATGTCCTGCACATAAATCTGCTCTTTGGGGTTAGATGACAGATGTAGTGGCACTGAATGCCAGGCCACTAGTATTCAATCAAGTGTTATAGTAAGATCCCAACTGCCTGCTGTGTGTTAGCTAAACACCATCAAATTAAAAATTTGGCCATGTCAGTATTTTGTCCACTCAGTTATCTCAGTGCTCTGTGCACTGATAAAAAACAAAACCGGCATATTTTGGACTTGCACTATTTTATTACCAATATTTTCACATCAAAACTAAGCCTCTCATAGCACTAAAGCACACTTGTTATAATAGTGGAATTCAAAATATTCAGGGAATAAAAATAATATTTTACCAGAACTTGAAGGAATGATGAATTTACAACTTAATCATAAACACAAGAGATTCTGCAGATGACAGAAATCTTGAGCAACCCACACAAAATGATGGAAGAACTCAGCAAATCAGGCAACATCTATGGAGGGAAATGAACAATCAATGTTTTGGGCCAAGACCATTCACCAGGACTGGAAAGGATATTCAGCTAACATACAACTATTACACATTTTGCCAGGGTCTTTGGTGTGACATGATTGGCCTGATTTGAAGTCTATGAGAATACATTTGTCATTCAGTGTAAAGAGTAGACTGTCAGTGGGATGTAAAATTGATGGGTGTCAAGAAGTACAATTTCATTCTGTCAATATAGGAAACATAACTTAGAAATTCCTAAAAACTGTGCAGGAGAGGCAACTTGCACTGTTGAATAAGGAACTGCAATTCCCCTCCCCCAGTCCTTGGCATTCAGAAACTATAGTTAACAGATTAACAGGGCTCAGATCTTTTCAACAGATCTCACACTGTTTGAGCATTAAAAAGATGAGCTTCTTTGAAAGTAGCTTTGAAAGCATTTTGTTCTGCATTTTAATGTTAAACATGGATCATTTTTGTTAAAGCTGCATCAACATTTGCTCAGAATGTGTTCAGCTAGTTAACCAGGCAGCTCCTGAATGCATCTTGTTTGACAGATACATCTTAAAAATTCAATTCAGGAGAATAATAACTTTAAAATTAAACATGATGTGAGCAGTTTAATTATTCACTTCACACCACAAATTTAAAGAACTGCTACTTCATCTCAAGATGAAGTTTTGCTTAATTAAAGAAAAAAATTCAAACAGCATTTTTTGCTGTTTAAAGAGAATTATCCAGAAATTAATCCCTGTGAAGTGGCAGAAGTACATAGATTTAAATGAAACAGAATTTCAGAGACAGAGTAAACTATGTTATCTAAAGGTGAAGGGGTTCCACACTCAGCATTTTAGGAAGAGCTTCTTCTCCTCCAATATATTTCTGAACAGTCCATCGCTGTCATAGTTCCGTCGGGCAATTCCCCATTACCTCTTTAATTGAGCCTTAAATTCCCTTGCCTGATTTCCAATTGTTCCCAATTCAGCAAATTACACACACCTGCTTCCCATCAGTAAATGCAGGATGAAAACCCTGGAGTCACAACAAGGAGCTGCCAGTTTGTTGGTCAACTCTTGTATGAGTAATCTTGTTTCATGGTTAGTTAGGACTGTCAGTTCTAAGTTCTGCATTGTCTCCTAGATTCTCTATATGAACCATGTCTCTGTATGAAAGCTCTCCTGGATACTGGCTCTCTGTTTGCAGTGGTGCTAACGCCTAACGACTCCGCCTCAGTGCCTGTGTCCTGCACCTAGGTTTGTCCCCAGCCATGTCCTTGGAATAATCAATCCATGAACACTACCTTGTTACTCCTCGTTTGCACTATTGATATTTTTATTGAAACTTAAAGTAAAATTTTATATCGTGCACAGTACTGCTGCCACAAAAAAAAGGTTTCATGACATATGGCAATGACAAGAAAATCTGACTGATACTGATTCTATGCTGCCATTTCTTAGCACCATTTAGCAGGGATGAAATTCTAGTCATTTGTTATTCTAACCAAGTATACACTTGCACATGCAAAAACAGCTCATTATGAAGCAAGATTCTACCACTTGGAAGACCATTTCTTTGCTTTCTCTAAACTAAACTCACTATATTGTTCTCACCCCAGTGTCCAGTGCATTTTACCACTTGCAATATTTTTCAAAGTCTATCAAAAATTAAAGGGGTTATCAATTTAAAATTTGACAAATTTAAAATGATGAACATTTAATTACAAACTGCACAGTGAATAAATTTAAATCCATTATTTACTTTAATAAAATTACATAATGGGGATTGTGGAGTCACTATTGATCAAAAATTCAAACCATATAATCTAACTACAAAAGCTGATTGGAAATGGGGTAGAAACATATACAATTATGAAAGGGATAGATAAGATAAAGACAGGAAAGTTGTTTCCACTGGTAGGTGAGACTATAACTAGGGGACATAGCCTCAAGATTTGGGGGAGTCGGTTTAGGACAGAGATGGAGGAAATGTTTTGTTCCCCAGCGAGGGACTAATCTGTGGAATTCTCTGCTCAATGAAGCAGTGGAAGCTACCTTAATAAATATATTTAAGACAAGGTTGGATAGATTTTTGCATAGTAGCGGAATTAAAGGTTATGGGGGAAAAAGGCAGGTAGGTGGAGGTGAGTCCATGGCCAGATCAGCCATGATCGTATTGAATGGCAGAGCAAGCTCAACGGGCAGATGGCCTACTCCTAATCCAATTTCTTATGTTCTTATTAATTTGTAGTAAATTACTCACTTTGGGTCAGCCTAAAGACATCTAGCATCTATAAGGCCACCATGTTCTTCATTTCATCAAATCTATGCACCAGATAAATTGAAAATTCTTTAATATCAAGGCTCCAGCTCTTGACTAAAAAGAGTTAACACCTAATGGACAACATGCTGGGGGTCACTGTGGACTGCTGCTAAGTTTTCCCTGATATTGCCTACAACAGATCAACCACTGGCTCAGTGTTACAATGGCACTGCAGTTTGTTGCCAATGCTCAACTTGGTAGCATCATAGAATGCAGAACGATACAGCCCTTTGTCCAATGACATTGTGTCACTATTTCATGACCAATCTGACCCTCCCTCCTACATAGTCCATAAACCCCCAAATATCTTTCATCCACATGTCTATTTAAAGCCCCTATTGTATCAACCTCCATCACCACCCTTGGCAGTGCACTCCAGGCACTTAACACTCTCTGTGTAAAAAACCTGCCCCTGGCATCTCCCCTAAACATTCTTCCACTCATCTTAAAAAAAAATGTCCTCTTGTATTAACAGATGCCACCTACACTGGGAAATAAAGCGTGTGCTGTCCACTCTATCTATGCCTCTCAAGAAAAGCTCTAGCTTGCTCAGCCTTTCCTCATAAGACATATTCTCTAATCCAGGCAGTATCCTGGTAAATCACCCACTCTAAAGTTTCTACATCTTTTATATAATGAGAAGACCAGAAATGAGCACCACTCTCCTAGTGTGGTCTGACCAAAGTTTTGCAGAGTTGCAATATTACCTCCTGGCTCTTGAACCCAACGCACTGGCTAATGAAGGCCAATACACCATACTACCCTACGTGCAGCAGTTTTAAGAACTCTATGGACTTGGAACCCACAGGGTGAAGAATTTTGCCATTAACCTTGCACTTTGCCTTCAAGTCCAACCTTCCAAAGTGTATCCCTTTCCACTTCACTAGATTGAACTCCATCTGTCACTTCCTAGCCCAGCTCGGAATCTTGTCAATATTCCTATGACTACTTTCTACACAATCCACAACACCACTAACCTTCATAGGATCTTAAAATTTATCAACACACCCTTCTATTTCCTCATCCAAGTCATTTATAAAAATCACAAACAGCAGGGCTCCCAGAACAGGTCCATATGAAATACCACTAGACACCAAACTCCAGGCAGAATGTGCTCCACCTGCTACCACCCTCTGCTTTCTGTGGATTGGCAAATTTATTTATTTAGAGATACAGTGCAGAACAGACCCTTCCACCTCAAACAGCCATGCTGCCCATCAAACCAGCTACTGACCCCAGCCTAATCACAGGATAATTTTACAATGACCACTTAGTCTACTAACCGGTACATCTTTGGACTGTGGGAGGAAACCCATTCACTCACGGGAAGAATGTACAAACTTTTTTTCACAGAGGACACTCTTCACATCCATGTAGAATGCCTTGGGGCTTTGCTTAATCCTACTCACCAAGGCCTTATAATGACCCCTTTTAGGTCTTCTAAGTCACTTCTTCAGCATCTTCCTAGCTTCCATATAACACTCAAGAGCTTTGTCTGAACTTTGCTTCCAAAACCCTCAGTATGCTTTCTTCTTCATCTTGACCAGATGTTCTACTTCCTTTTGTTAACCATGGTTGTTTCATCCTATTATCGTTTCTCTATCTCAGTGGGAAAAATCATTTCAGAACCCTAAACAAACTCCACATTTGCACTGAGCATTTCCTTAAGAGCATTTGCTTGCAATTTATGCTCCCATTCCTGTCTAATACCCTCGTAATTAGTCCTCGCCCAAATATATTTCCAATATCTTCTGCTTCTATCCTTGTCCATGGCTATGCTAAAGATCAGGAAGCAATGGTCACTAACTCTGAAATCTTCACACACTGGGAGAGCTGACACCTGACCAAATTCATTGCCTACTAATAGATCCAGTATGGCCTCTCCTCTACTCAGCTTGTCCACAGACTGTGACTGTAGTTCTTCCCGGACACACCTAACAAATTCTGTCCATCTAAACCTTGAACTAAGGACTTGCCAATATTTGAGAAGTCAAAGTCATCCTTGACAACAATCCTGTTCTTATTGCAACTTTCCAAAATCTGCCTCCTTATCCACTCTTCAGTGTCCCTGTTGCTTTGGTAAATGGGGGAGGGGTGAGCGATAGAATACTTCAAAACAGAGTGATTGCTCCCTTCATGTTTCTGACTTTCACCAACACTGTCCTCCCTTTCTGCAGTTGTGATACTATCACAAACTAGCAATGCCACTCCCCCACCCCTCACCCCCCCCCCCCATCCTCCCTCAATTTCCTCCTACCTTATGCCTTTTGAAACACTTAAGCCCCAGAAAAACAGTCAAAGTGTAAGATCTACTAGTTGGCACAGGCCTTATGGCTGTGATTATTTTTATTTTGCTCCTGCATCTCACTGGCACATCAGGCAGCCAACTTACCATTTCCTCTGCTTTTGTCTGTTTTACAGGGCCGAGTTTCTAGCTCAGCGCTCAACCCAGCACAGATAGAAAGAGGGTGAGGAGTCGGCTGGATTCAAACCCAGGAACACTCGCCCCCAAAGTCCAGTGCTGATGCCACTACATCACCAGCTGGCTTCAATTATGGCTGTGATGGCAGTGATATAATCTACCCCTGAAGACTACAAGACCTATGGACTGGTGGAACTAAATTCTACCTCCTTCTCTAAGAAACACAGCAATTGCACTCCTTTTCAATCTGCTAGCTCAGATTACAAATCGTAAATGCAAGTGTTTGATAAATTCATGCAGAGAATGCTGTTTATACTCAGGTGGAGACAGAAATAAAAACACTTTCAGATTGTTCTGAACTGGAAGTAAACTACTGACCCTGTTAAGTGAAACAAAAAACAAAGATCTTTCGAGAGGCAGTCGAAGTTCAAATACATAATGGATAGATAAAGGGATGTTGGAGGAAAGGGAAATGCAGGAAGGTAAACACCTACTATTTTATTGTTGGTACTATTAGCCAAGCCTGGCATTCCAACATTTCCAGTCAGATTAATCACATCACTGCCATCATTTCTGTACCACCGGTCTTGAAATGTTGGTTAAAAAAAAGGAAAGACTACTGTGGAGAAACTTCGCGCTAACTGCTATATTGGATGCCCTTTGTGACTCTCACGTAAAAAAAACATCATACACTGAACCTTAACAGAAGAAAATAGAGATAGTAAATATCTACATAATTAGCGGTGACTGGTCCATTCACCAAAGAGCCTTGCTCTTGCCATGGATCATTACAGCAGTTGAGTAAACTATGAAAAACTAAGAACTAATTTCTTAAACAATTATAGAAACATTTTGCTCTTCAGGTGTACAGTAGAAATAGGAAGAACATCCAGAACTCCACTATAATAGTTTGTACTTAAAGTAGCATCGGTCACATTGATTAATATTCTGTTTGAAACAGTTTGTACTGAAGTTAGAAAGTAAATATTTCACATATATGAGCAGGGTTTTTTATTAGCGTATATAAAATTTACAAATAAATTAATTATTTTTGTCTCTTTCTCTGTATAATGGGATTCAACACAATGGACACCTCTCCATAAATCCAACTATATTTATAACTCAATTGAAAGGACATGGAATTGGCCTCTGAAGAAATAATTTAGCACTTTAAAGAAAGATCAATTTGCCCACACCATATCACATAGGATAGGATTTTATGAGACACAAGAAAGACTGCAGCTGCTGAAACGGAGTAACACACAAAAAAACGAGAGGGTGGGAAGACGTGCAGTCAGTGTGACTGTGGGATTTGTAAAAGATGTTGGTAGCTAATCTTTATCTGGAAATGGAGGCAGAGAAATCAGGAAATGAGAGAGAGAGAAAGATGTCAGAGACAGACCAAGTGAGTTTGAGGGTGAGGGTGGACATTGATGGCAAAATTAATGTGACAAGCATGGGTGCAGGAATCAGCACCAATGCAGATGTCAAAGTTCAAAGTTGAAAGTAAATTTATTATCAAAGTACATTATCAATGTCACTATATGAGATTTGTTCTCTTGCAGGCATAGTCAGTAAATCCAAGAAACATAATAGAGTAAATGCAAGTCTGCACCCGACAGGATGGATAAGGTAGTGGAGAAAGAGTTTGGGCGTGTAACCAATGTAGGGTTGGAGCATGGATTGTTCCACATAGCCAACAAAAAGGCAATAATAGCTAAGGCCCATGTGAATGCCCATGGAATCAACTTTGGATCAGAGAAAGTGGGAGGAGCCAAAACAGAAGGGTGAGTACCAGTTCTGTCAGACAGAGGAGGGTGGTTGTGGAGGTGAACTTGTTGGGTTTGTTATCAAGAAAGAAGCAGAGAGACTTACATCCTTCCTGGTGGAGGATGGAAGTGTGCAGGGATTGGACTCCATAGTTACCTTGACTACACCTTCCATCCTATTCATTGCAAGGATATTATCCCTTCGCTCAGTTCTTGTCTTTACCATATCTGCTATCAATGCAACCTCATCCTCAGCTCCTCCATTTTCCACAATCCTTTCATCACATCACCCCACTAAAATAACAAGAATAAGAGTTCCTCTTGTTTCGCACCTACCACACCACAGCCTCCACATCGAGCACATCATTCTCCACAATTTCCATATCTCGAACAGGATCCTATCAACAGGCACATCTTCCCCTCTCCACTTTCCAAGGAGGTTGAGATCTTTGTGACCCTTTGTCCTCTTGCCCATCCCCACCGATACCCCTCCAGGCACATCCTGGCATGTGCCTCAAACCACTTCCCTCACCACCATTCATGGTACTAAACATTACTTCCTGGTGAGGCAGCAATTCACATGTAAGTTATCAGTGGCATTGATTGATCTGGCGCTCCCACTGCAGCCTGCTCTGCATTAGTGAGACCCAATGCAGACTGAGGGAATTGCTCTGTTGAGCACCCTAACTCTGTCCTCCACGAGAGCCAGGATCTCCCTGTTGCCAGACATTTTAATCCCACTTCCCACCCTCACACTGAATAGTCTGTCTACAGCTCCCCTACTACCAAGTTGAGGCTAGATGCAGATTAGAGAAAGCGCATCTAATGTTCTGTTTCAGTTGTCTCCAAAATGATGCCTTCAATATAGATTTACCTAATTTCCGGTAACCACTCTGACCTGTCTCCCCCACACTCCCTTTTGTTTTCCCTTATCCCTCTGATCTTCCTCCCATTGGTTCCCAACTTCCTTCCATTTAATCCATGGTTTAATGTCCTCTCCTATCAGATTCCACCATTACCTCTCCACCTATCAGCTTCCAGTTCTCACATCATTCCCACATCTTCCCTCTACTCCCCACTGACAACTTCCCATCTTCCCTCGCCCCCACCCCTCTTTTTTTTTAATTCTGACCTGTCCTTTTCCTTTCCAGGCAGAAGGAAGGGTCTCGGTCCAAAACAGAGACTGTTCATTTCCCTCCATAGACACTGTCTAACTTGCTGCATTCCTCCAGCAGTTTTATTTTGTGTTGCCAGAACTTTGAGGTTTCAAAAAGTTTTCCTCTTCCTTTGCAAAAGTTGAATTTGAAAGGTCAAAAAGAATGATGAGCCTTATTCTCTTCTATTACTGACATTACGCTTCTGACTGACCATCAATATTCTTCTGTAAGTCAATGGGATTTCTGCCCTTAGGGTGAACAGAGGAAAATACTTCAGTCATGTTGGTCGAACTAGCAACTCAGTCTCATAAAAAACAGACAAAAATGCAAAAGGAACAGCAAGGTTGCCACCCAATGCACCACAAAGTGTGGAAAGGAAAACAATTCACAGAAAGTAAAAAGAAACACAATAGAGTCAATGAAAATCCGCACACAACAAATCTGAACAACCAATGTACAGAAAAACAACAAATAGTGCAAACACAAAAGAGAACAAAAAACACAAATTAATAATAGTAATAATAATAAAGCAATAAATATCAAGAACATGAGTTGAAAAGCCCTTGAAAGTGAGTCCACAAGTACTGTGATGTTCAGTTCAGTGATGGGGGCGAGTGAAGTTGAGTGAAGTTTTCTCCTCTGGTACAATAGCCTGATGGTTGAGGGATAAAAAGTGTCTCTGAACCTAGTGGGATGGGAACTGAAGCTCCTGTACTTCCATCCTGATGGCGGCAGCAAGAAGAAAGCATGGCTTGTATGCTGGAGGTCCTCGATAATGAATGCTGCTTTCCTGCAATGGCTCTCCTTGTAGATGTGCTCAGTTGTGGGGAGGGCTTTACCCATGATGGGCTTAGCTGTATCCACTACCTTTTGTATGCTTTACTATTTAAGGATTTTGTAGATTCCATACCAGGACATGATGCAACCAGTCAGTATAATCTCCATTGTGCTTCTATAGAATCTATAGAACTGGATCTTGTTATTTCAACTCACTCCTTTAAAAAGGAATAAACTCTTCTCCTCAATAACACATACAAATGGCTTTCAATATCTTCTCCTTTGTACCTTACATGAAGCAAAAGAGGTCTATGAAGGCTTTTGCTTCAGACACTGTCAACACTACACCTCAGTAGACGAAGAGGCAGCCATTGGTCACCAGAATATCAGGAGCACTTGGTTAAAATGCCCTTGAATATAAACCTGACGGACTATGCTTTTATGAGGGAAGAAGTAAGCAGCAATTTGAATCTTACAGAGCAGTCTGCACCTATCAATAATGCCTCAAGGAAATAAACACAGCCTATTTAGACAGGCGAGAGCAGGGGTTCCCAATCTTTTTTATACCATGGACCAATACCATTAAACACCGGATCCATGGACTGCAGATTGGGAACTACCAGTGTAGAGGCTCCATTCAACGCAGGGGTACAGATAATAGAAGTGGCTTCAATCACGGATGTTCTGGTTGAGACTATGGAGGCTTTTAGCACTAGAATGCAGACAGCTGTCCCCTTTGGCTTTAGCTGGAAGGTTTGACAGGCTACAGACTACTTCTGTCAATGATTTGCTGTTCTAATTACTACTATTAGATCTACTTCCCTGCTGATTATTAGATAGTACAAAGTTAATACCCAGTTTTCCTGGTATGACGGGAATTTCTTCACATGATGCTACTGTCTGAGGATATTAACAGACTTTTTTTTTGCATGGTTACCTCAGAAGCCTGAAAATGCAGCAGAAAAAAAGTCAGGCTGCCAGACTATTCCAGGACTAGGCTGTCATGAGATGGAACCATTTCAGCTCTAAAAGGTAGCTGTGTGTGGTGAACTACATATACCTGTCTGGACACGCCCCCTGATGACTGCTCCTGTGGCTCCTCCCACAGACCCCTGTATAAAGGTGATGGAGGTCTGAGCCCGGCCTCTCAGTCTCCAGGATGTAGTATGGTGGTCACTCACTGCTTGTTCCTTCTTCCAGTCAATAAAAGCCGATACCTCGCTTTTACGTCTCAGAGTGAGTTATTGATGGTGCATCACTGTGAAAAAGAGGAAACCTTACCTTCTCTTCCCACTTAAAATAAAATTCTAGGCAACTTTAAACACCTTACACTTGGATAGAAGAAAAAACACAGAGGAATCTATATATCAGGCTTCTTCAAAGGCACAAACCAAATACCTGTGAAAGGATAAATGCAGCAGGTAACATGGAAAACCAAATTGTGCAAGTTTCCCCCAAGTCACACACCTTTGTGACTTGGAAATATGCTCCCATTCCTTAATTTCTGGATCTTCCTTACCTGGAGCACTTTGGGAGGGAGACAGCAGTGACTCAAGTAAGCAGGCCATTACCACCTACTTGTGGACCATTGGAAAAGAGAAATAAATGTTGGCTTTTCATTTCCTGAATGAAAGAAGAGGGTGAACAACATAGTTTTAAATTAATATCACTGGTCTTCCATTTTACTGAGGATTGCAGAAGTTCCTTGAAGCGCCTAAAGATGAAAAGAAAGGTCCACCATGTGGTCAACTCTTTTGCAAAAAAAGAAGAGCTTTCTTGAAAACCCTGAGAATGAAGGAGCAGAATGATTATATTCACAGCAGCTATAAACCAAGTTCTACAGTCCAACTCACAAAATAGCAGGCAGGTTGCATACCACAATAACCCAATGAGAAATTCTAGACTATTTTCTTTACTTTAGCAAATGAAGAAAACTGTAGAATTGAGAAGGTATCCTGTATTCACTTGCACTAGATGTTATACTAACTCACTACACCATTATATAATTATCAATGAAATTCAGTGCATTATATTTCATGATTGCAACCAAAGCTTTCATGTGTTAGATATGTTTTTGAGACTTAAAATACAATTTTAAACTTCTAACCTAAAAATTCCAGAGTAAAGAACAGATTTCTGGGAATTCCTGCCTGTCTGTTATGCTACATGCTGCTACATGTGGAAAATGTCAAATGTGGATTATTTTGAAATTGTAAGGCAAAAGATCAGGCCCACAGTGTTCACTTGCATTAACATTCAAACCAGAGAGCCAAATTGATTTCATATGTGGTTCATAGTTGGAACTTCTATTATCTAAGTGTGTAATGTACAGTATCTGAAGGTGAAAAATATTCTTCAAATAGACTCTTGCCATTATATCCAAACTCCAAAAAGGATTAAGTTTTGTTATAAAAGCATAAAAATTTATGAAATGATGTAACTGGTAAATATTTACTTTTGTTTTACTGGTGCAAAGAAAGTAGTGTTTATGATACAAATTTAATTTCTCACAGAAGCATCCGATAAAATCTGACTTGGATTGCAATTATAACTGAGAGCAGTTTCAACAATTCTGTCAGCAACAAATTATTATTGACAGATAGATGGCAACTAGTTAGTCCAGCAAAGGAAACAAAAGAAGATTGCCAAAGTCCTTTGGCAAAGACTGGTTAACAGTAGATGGCAGCATCACAGCAAAAGGAATCAGGGCAACTTGAGTGTCTGTGTTATTTGCCTGTGACCAAATACAGTATGAAAGTGCATATTATCTATGTTTTTTTTTAAACTGCAGAGCTCTTATTAGCACCTGCACTGGACTACTTCAGGGCTAACCAAGCCCCCCTTATGTACCTCATTTCTTGATTCACAGAAAGAGACAACAGTATAAGCTTGGACTTGCTTAATGCACTCAGTAGAAGGCCAAAGAAATAAAAAGGTTTCAGGCAACAAGCTGATCCTTTTTTCTACTTCAGGTTTAATCAATAAAAGAGAACATTTGCCTTTAATGTTCTGACGTGAATATCAGTGATGTTAACTCACTTCATACATAGGAAAGGAAAGAATTAACGGTGATAGGTTCTGTACTCAGGAACTGAACTTTATACTGAGCAATCATGTCAGAACTGACAAGGATAAAAAAATGACCTGTGAATAATCAAATAAAAAGCCAAAATTTGTAGGAATGCATATTGTAAGCTTAAACTGTTTTTACAGTGACGGAACACTTGTACCACAAAAGCTGTTTTAATCAGATGTAGATTTTGGAGCATTTGATGATTCTGTAGATTTACAACAGAAATGAAGGAACTTTTTGTCTGATTGCATCAAGGGTAATAGGTTCAAGGTTCAATGTTAATTTTAGGTTTGAGAATGATATATTTCATCAGCCAAGGAAATAAAGAGAAAACTATAAGACATAGGAGCAGAATTAGGCCATTTGGTCTATCAAATCTGTTCTGCCATTCTATCAGCTAATTTATTATTCCTCTCAACCCCATTTTCCTGCCATCTCCCCGTAACCTTTGACACCCTTACTAATCAAGAACCTATCATCCTCCGTCCACTTTAAATATACCCAATGACTTGGCCACCACAACTGTCTGTGGCAATGAATTCCAATTTGGTTCCACAGGTTCTGGCTAAAGAAATTCCTTCTCATATCTGTTCTAAAGGACATCCTTGTATTCTGAAACTGTGCCTTTGGGTCATAGACTCCCCTATTGTAGGAAACATCCTCTGCACCTCTAGGCCTTTCAATATTCGATAGTTTTCAATGAGATCACTCCTCATTCTTCTAAACTCCAGCAAGTACTGGCTCAGAGATGTCAAATGCTCCTCATACCTTAACATTTTCACTCAAGGATCATTCTCATGAACCTCGTTTCTGAAACTCTCCAATATCAGCATCTCCTTTCTTGTTATTCCTCTCCATGGCTTGGACAGCAACCTTGTCGTTTCTTTAGTATTTTGTCTGTTTTCTATGAGGCCAAGTTGTTAACTCGACACTTAACCCAGCATGGATCGATAGCATACAGGGAGCCAGCAGGATTCGAACTGGGACCACTCACCTCAAAGTCTGGTGGTGATACCACTACATCACTGTCCAGCTTTTTCTTAGATAGGGGACCCAAATCTGCTCACATTACTCTGAATGCAGTCTGACCATTGCTTTATAAAGTGAGGCAAAGACTGCTGATTTGCTTTTATTCACAATTTCTAAGTTGGCATGGACATGTGCCTAATGTTTTATTTTATAGTCTCATGAATTTCTCTGATTCTTAACTCTATGAGGAATAGCATTCTCAATATCAAAACTAGTATTTATTGTCCTTCACTTATCACTAAGCCCTCTTCTTTAACCACTGCCATCTTAGTGGTGATAGGGAGTGCTGCTATAGGGAACAGATATTGATGAATAAACAGCAATATACATCCAAGGCAGAGTGGTGCATGGCATTGTGAAGGAAGGTCACAGTTGATACAGCTAAAGGTGGTTAGGCCTGGGACAGTGCCCTTGGGAATTCTTCCAGCAATACTTTGAGGATGAGATCATTGGCTGTCATCAATCACTGCTATTTCTTTTTGTATTAGTCATGACTCCAGCAAGTGGAAAGTTAATCCAAATCGTCATTGACTTAAATTTCCTTTCCTTGATGTCATCTTCAGTTGAATTCTGCCCTAGGGTCAAGGCCAGTCATTCTGACATCACTTCTGGAATTCAGCTTTGGGCCAAAGCTCTGATGAGGTTTGGAGCCAAGCAGCCCTGGCAGAGGTCACATTGAGTAAAGAAACCTGCTTCTGGAGGATGAGTTACGATTGATAACACTACTGGTCATCTCTTTATCACCTGGCTGATATTTCTGAGCAGACTAATCTAACTTCTCCAGTTTCACTTCTAATTTCACTTCTCTAGTCAGAGCACACTTTGGTAAACTTTCCCTTGTAGAGTAGTTGGTGATGGAAGAGCAGGACTGATCATTGATTTTGTCTTCATCTACTTGTTGTAGATGGCTGCAAACGCTTCAGCATCTTATTAGCAAACATATAGTCGCTAGAGAACAAGATTCAGGACTTTAAGGGCAAGACTGCTAATTCAGAGATAAATGAGGAATTGCTGTGTTTTCTGTTTCATGGACACATGGCTCACTCCAGATATACTGGATATGTTGGTAAAACCTGAAGTCTTCTTCATACATAGGATAGACCAGTTCACTAATTTGAAGAAGACAAATGATGGGAGTCTTGCTTCATGATAAACTCTTTGTGGTGCTCAGATGCAGTGGCCTTAGAACATAGAACATAGAAAAGCTACAGCACATTACAGGCCCTTTGGCCCACAATTTTGTGCCGACTACACAACCTATTCTAGAAGCTGCCTAGAATTTCCCTACCACATAGCCCTATTTTTCTAAGCTCCACGTATCTACCTATGAGTTTCTTAAAAGACCCTTTTTTATCCGCCTCTACCACCTTTGCTGGCAGTGCATTCCACGCACCCACCACTCCCTGTGTGAAAAACTTACTTCTGATATCCTCCTTGTACCTACTTCCAAGCACCTTAAAACTATGCCCCCTCATGTTAGCCATTTCAGTCCTGGGAAAAAGCCTCTGTCTATCCACACGATCAATGCCTCTCATCATATTATACATCTCTATCAGGTCACCTCTCATCCTCCATCGCTCCAAGGAAAAAAGGCCATGTTCACTCAACCTATTCTCATAAAACATGCTCTCCAATCCAAGCAACATCCTAGTAAATCTCATCTGCACTCTATAGCAACCACATCTTTCCTGTAATGAGGTGACCAGAACTGAACTCCAAGTGGGGTCTAAGGTCTTAAATAGCTGTAACATTACCTCATGGCTCTTGAACGCAATCACACAGATGAAGGCCAACATCTTCTTAACAACACTGTCAACCTGTGCAGCACTTTTGTGAGTCCTGTGGACATGGACCCCAAAATCTCGTTGATCCTCCACACTGCCAAGAGTCTTGTCGCACTCTTGATCCCCCATCTAGAACATTTAATGTTTAAGTGCAGAACATTCTACTTACCAAGAGGGTTCTCCTCCATGATCCTGACTGCAGTTTAGACTTGGCCAAAAGTCAACGTTAATCAGGTACTTGAGATATTAAATACTGACATTACCAAACAAAGCTGACCTCGATGCATTTCAAATCCTTGTCAGGGACTTAAATCAGGCTTGTTTGAAGAAATCTCTGTCCAATTATCATCAGCATATAACATGCAGCACCAGGGGTTCCAACACACTTGACCACTGCTAAATATGATAAAGAATGCCTACTGTTTCATGCCTAGACCGCATTTCAGGAAAGCTGATCACTTGGATGTCCTTATCCTACCTGCATACAGACAGAGGCTAAAGGACAAGGCTTCAGAGATACTCAAGGACAACAAAAATGTGATCGCAAAAGGCAGAGTAGTGGCTATGGGACTGCTTTGAGTTAGTGCAATGGGCTGCGTTAAAGGACCCATCAGAGGATCTGAATGAATGCATTATGGTTGTCACAGACTTAATAAAAACAATTGTACACGAGTGTGTTCCACAAAACCATTCAGAGTTTTCCCATGTGCTAAACGGCAATTCTGGACCAAAGTTGAATCACTGAAGGATGCTCATAGAAGGGGTTGAACGCTATCACCTCTTACAAAGGGAAAGCAAACAACACAGGTGACAACAAGGCTTCACTCCTAGATGAGGTCAATGCCCTCTATGCTCACTGTGACCACCGAAACATGGAGGAAATTTCACAATCTCTCACAGCCCAGATGACCCGTGATTTCAGTCTCTGAGGCTGACGTGAAAGCAACCTTCAGGAGGGTGAACCCATGGAAACAATCTGGCCCATACAGGGTATCTGGTTGAATACTAAAGAGCTATGCTATTCAACAGTTTAAGAGTGTTTAACAATATCTTTAACCTCTCGCTTTGGCAGTCTGAGGTATTCACCTGCTTCAAACAGACTTCAGTTATACTAGTGCCGAAGAAGAACACAGTAACCTGCCTCACTATCATCCAGAAGCCCTTGCAGTACATCCACTGTGGTATAGTCTTTTGAGACATTGGTGATGAAACATATCAACTCCTGACTGAGAAGCAACTTGAATCTGCATTAATTTGACTACAGGCTCAACAGGTCCACAACAGATGCCATTTCATTGACTATTTCACCTGTTGTGCACATTGCTCCTCTATTCAAAGGTACATTTACTATTAAAGTATAGAACTCTGAAACTCTTATCTGCGTAACTATGAAATCAAGAAAGAAGAAAGGCAGCACAAACATCTACCCCTAAATCCCACCTCCCCTGCAAAAAACAACACAAAAATGGAAGAAGCACAACCAGGTCGGGTGAAGAACACAGTATAAAAAACTATAAGACTTTTAAAAAATCTAAAGCCCAAGTCTACATCCTGGGCACAGTGGCAGGCTCTCCTCTCTCTGGTACAGAGTGATCAAAAGACAGGGAGCCAGTGCTCACCCTCCGCACTTGCTTGATGCTTCGATCTCCCTTGTCATTTTAATCGGTGCACAATGGAAGTTTTAATCACCAAAATGGAGTCAAACATCGGCTTGCACCCTGTCCCAAAGCCTACCCACTACAAGGTTCATACACGCTGCCTCTGTCTCCCAGAATCCAAATTGTTTCACCCAGATTTTCTAGGTCAGGTGATTATAACAATAAATTAGAGCTCCATATTAAAGTGTGGGTGTAATTAATGACTGATGCCTATTAGGGTTACAAAATCTTCAAATGTTTTTAGATTATCTAAAGAGGGTGCATTAACCCTTTGTCAACATTCTCTACTGACAAAATATGAAGGAAGAAAAAATAAATCCACAATTTACATACAAGCCTACAAAAATGCCCTTGAGGATTAACATTTACTCACAAGTTTGGTTTTGCTCAGGTTGGTGTGGCATGGGTTTTAGGCTGTAATTGGGCTGTTTTAAGACCACTGAACAGTCCCCTAGTAAAAATAGATTTCTTGAGCTCACAAGCTACTTTGTTATGACCTTGCACTTTATCATCTGCCCGTACTGCACTCTCTCTCTGTAGCTGTAATACTTTATTCTGCATTCTGTTAATGTTTTCCCTTTTACTAACCCATCACACTATTGTGATGAAATGATCTACGGATGGCATGCAGAACAAAGTTTTTCTTCTGTACCTCAGCACATGTGACTATAATAAACCAATTTACAATAGTGCTTTTGATCATACAGATTTTGCTTGATCTGTTGAGTATTTCCAGCACTTTCTTTATTTTCATTCTTAATAACTCAGAGGAGCAGTTTATTTCAGCTTCTGGCAGTCCTTTTCCAGTTGTACTGCCATTAACCAATTGCTCCTTATATACAGATGAAATGCTAATAGCAATGAGTACTAAATTAAGTGTTAGTTTTGTGCAGTGTTCTAATCTTCATCACAGATTAACAAAGATAAAGATGGTCACTAATTAGCTGTCCTTTCTGATCCAGCTGTTCTAAAGTGATTTTAATTAAATCACAGTAGTTTCAGGTGACAGATGTGTTTTTTTCATGATACGCTCTGCTGTTAAATTGAATTGACACCCTGCCTTTAGCCCATTCACATGAAATTGCTGTCAGCTGTGACACTTCTGCAATCAAAGTGGTTGGAAGGCTTTATTTTGAGTTTTAAAATTGGATAGAAATTCCACATTTATTGCTTTGCCTCCAGTGCTTGCATTCATTTTCAGCCTGCCTTCCTCTCTTTGTTTAAAACCTGCCTTTAAGTCAAGTCCAATATGCTAAACTATGTTTTTGTTCCGTGACCTAAGTGCTTCTGATGAAAGGTGGATGATTACATCCTGACACCAAGATAAATGAGTGAGATTTAAGATGTTCATGAGAAAATGGCATCAGTTTAGGCATGATAAACTGTCAGCATATCACAGGTTTCAGTGAATGATGATTTCCATGAACTACTTGCTAGAAAAGTCAGTAGTGTTTTGAGGTTAAAGGATGCATGATACTGAATAGGCCTTATCCATTGCAGAACATAGTAATAAATTACCAAGCAAGTTCAATGCCAGAATGAGGAATGGGGAACTATGGGTTTGCTTATGGAGAAGAGGCCCATAGGAAAGAGAGGAGACAGTGGGGGTCAGAAGGAGTTGGGAGTGTCAGCAGCCAGAGAACAGGAAACTTCTAGTGGGTAGTAGCCAGCAATTCTCAAGAGGACTCAATTTATCAGTTTGTTAAAAGAGCATTGAGGGCATTTGTCTGCAATGAAGATTAGGCGAGAGTTGCTTGCTATGTATTGGGAGGGAGAAAGTGTATTCTGAGAATAGAGTCACTTTCTGCCTTTCCCAGTATTGATCATCTTATTTATGTATTTTTTCTAATATTCACTGCTGGTGCTTAAAACAGTCAAAGTTTAATTTACAGTCTTCCTGTTTCCCAGTCATGCTTCTCCCCACCCCAGGACATTCATACTAGCTCTCTTAAGGTGCAACTCATAATGGTTGTACAAGTTTCCTGGAACTGGTATGACTGCCCCAGGAATCTAAACCCTGATTTACCAATTGCAAATTCAGACCTATCCTCCTGGTTCAGGACTCAATAACACACGACATTGGAGATTTTGACTTTGAAGACTTGTTTGTTTACTCTCCAAAATCTGTTTACAGGACCTCATCACTTTTTCACTGATGAACTCTTGTAAAGAGATCACCCATGTGCTGACACTCCCCCTCTCCTTAGAATATACAGTAGTCAGGCAGTGAGTGACATGTTTGACTGTCACCTCAGACTATGCAGCAACTTTGTAGTATCACACTGTGGCAAACTGAATTAGACGCTTAAACACTTTTGGTTCAGAGGTGCAAGTGCTACCACCGAATCAAGGCTGACAACTGAAAATCAGTTGCTTTTACGCTGGATGTACATTGGTGATTTTCACTCAGGAGCTGGAACAAAATTTTAAACTTGTGCTGTGGAATCTGGGTTTAACGAGCAATAAATAAGGTGGAAGACTAAATCATAGAATGCTATAGCACAGGAATAGGCCCTTCATCCCATTTAGTCCATGCTGAACTTCAAGAAATTATTCGTGGATTATCAGAACAGAACACTGCAGTAGCACAGCAGGTAGTACTGCTGTCTCAGAACTCCAGTGATCCAAGTTCAATCATGACTTTGAGTACTATCTGTTTTGCCTGTCATTACTGGTATTTTGTCATATCCTAAATATATTCCAGCTGGTAAGTAAATTAACTACTGTAAATTATCCCTAGTGTAGGTAGATGGTAGGAGCTGTGAATACGGTGATGAGTATAGATTACAAGAACATATGGGGTTCAGATACATAAGTAGAAATGTAGCAGATGAAGCAATGGAAACTAGTACATATCCGACATGTAAATTGTCTCCTCCTGGACTTTATTATTCAAAGGTTCTGTCTTAATCATGAAAATTAATAAATATTTTGACATAGTGTGTTTGTGCTTGTTTCAAATTAAACAGCTGCTGGTAGTTTGTTACATAGAATTCTAAGCTATTCTCTTCAGTTTCAAGCTGCCACCCAAGGGAAACTGTCTTTATTATCTAGTCCAGATATCCCTTTCATACTCTTACGTGTTTCAATGGGAGCACCTTATTCTTCTTAAACTACAGTTATGCAAGTGGCGGTGATGCAATAATTAATTCACTGGAGTAACAGTCCAGGGAACCAGCACAAATTCCAACATGGCGTTTACAGAACCTAAATTCAGTCTATAATCTTGAATTTATAGAGTTAGAGATGCACAGCTCAGAAACAGGCCTTCCAGCTCATCATATCTATATCAATCTTTATGTCCATCAATATTATTGCCACTTGCCTGCACTAGGTCAGTATCCTTCTATACCTTTCCCTCAGATCTCCTTCCTTAAATCCATGCATTTGTCATTTTCATACGCATACCATGGGAATAACAACACAGAATATCCACCCTAACTCTACCTCCTATAACTTTATTTGCCCTGATCAGGTTAATCTTCAGCCTCTTTAATTCCAGGGAAAACAAACCTCAGCCTAACCAATCTCTTCCTGCAACTCATGTCCTCCAATCCAGGCAGCATCCTGGTGAATCTCCTCTGCACTCTCTCCAATGCAATTTCATCCTTCCTGTAGTGTAGTGATCAGAAGTGCACACATTACTGACAACACTACTGCTGTAAGCCAAATCAAATGTGATGACAAATCTGCATATAGGAGGGAGATTAAAAATATGGCTGAATGATGCCATAGCTCAATGTCAGCAAGACCAAGGAGCTGATTATTAACTTCATGAGGAGGAAACCAGAGGTCCATGAGCCAGGCCTCATTGGAGTATCAGAGATAGAGTGTGTCAGCAACTTTAAATTCCTCAGTGTTACAATTTCAGAGGACATGTCCTGGGCCCAGCAGATAAATGCAATTATGATGAAAGCATGGCAGCTTTAGGAGTTTATGAATATTCAACATGACGTCTATAACCTTGACTAACTTCTTTAGATGTGTAGTGGACAATATATTGACTGGTTACATCACAGCCTGGTATGGAAACACCAATAACCTTGAATGGAAAATTCTACAAAAAATAGTGAATATAGCTCAGTCCATCATGGGTAAAGCCCTCCCAACCCTTGAGCACATCTATAGAGTTTTGTCGCAGGAAAGCAGCATCCATCATTTTCTTTCTTTTTATATTTGCACAGTTTGTTGTCTTCTGCATATTGGTTGTCCACCCTATTAGTAAAGTCTTTTATTGATTCTATTATGGTTATGGATTTACTGTATATGCCCACAAGAAAGTGAATCTCAGGGTTGTATATGGGACATATATGTACTTTGGTAATAAATTTACTTTGAACGTTGACTCCGAATGCAGACTGAACAATGCTTTTAAAGTTGCACTATAACCTCCCAACCTTTATATTCTATGGCTCATCCTATGGAGATGAACCTACCTCCATGTGTGTTACCTTTTTGGGGAACTGTGGGCTTAAACCCCCAATGTCCCTCTGTTAATCAACATTCTTTAGCACCCTGTGTATGTCCTACCCTTATCTGACTTATCTGGATCATCTTGAACTTGTCAGGATTAAATTCCAAGTGCTGATGCTCCCCCAACTTTCCTTATAATTCATATCCTGCTTTAGCCTTAGACAAGAATCCTCATTTTCCACAAAACCATCAACTTGCATGTTATCTGCAAACTTACTATTTACATTTTCTACATTAACTGAAAAGGTCCCAGTTCAACCAGAGATATCTTTCACCCAGTCCTGTGTGAATCCATATGCATCCTATAGCATTTAACACTTCCTCCTTTTTAATAGTGACCTGTTCCAGATTATCTGGATGTCCTTTATTATCTGCGTACAGTGCCTCTCCCTGAATTCAACTTCTGTGCCCTTCTTCTTGGTGAATACAGATGAGAAGTATACATTTCATAAATATATCAGATTGAAACAAGTCATGATGGCCTCTAAACTACAAGACTGTTGCCAAATCAATAATGTTATTCAGTAAAGGAAATATGCCATTCTTACACAGAATGTGGATCCACCAATATGGTTCATTCTTTCATGGTTTATGAAGCCAGTCTGTTTATAGATGATTAAGATGGGTCCTAAATGATTTCAAAACTGTATAACTAAAGGTTAATCATTCATTCTTTATTGAAAACCAAGAATCAAGTTCATGGATTTACACAGATCCTAATTTCCAAGAAAGCTAACCTTTAACCAGGTGTGATCTCAAAGCCCAGTACAGTTATACCAAGACTTCCTTCCCTTTGTTCTCCAATTTGATGAGTAAATTTGCAGATGGCACAAAATTAGGAAGTGTTGTTGATAGCGTAGAAGGTTATCAGAGATTACAGGGGATTTTAATGAGTCAAGGAATTATGCTGATGGGAGACAAAAGGATTTCAATACAGGTGGTGCATTTTCTAAAGTCAAACCTGTGTAGGAGATATTCTTTGAATGGTAGGGCACGAGGCAGTGTGAATGGTAGGACACGAGGAAGTGTGAATGGTAGGGCATGAGGAAGTGTAATGTAACAGAGGGACCTAGCAGTACAAGTGCATGGTTTGTTGAAAGCGGCGTCACAGACAGACAAGGTGGTGAAGAAGATATTTAGCATGCTTGTCTTCATTAGTTGGGGTACTGAGTATAGAGCTTGGGACATTATGTTGCAACTATATGTCATTAGCAAGGCCATATTTGGAGTACTGAATACAGTTTTGGTCACCCTCTTAGAGGGAATACATGGTTAAAATGGAGATGGTGCAGATTTGAGGACGTGCCAGGACTGGAGGGCCTGAGATAGGGAGAATTTGTCTTTATTCTGTGGAGCATAAGAGAATGAGGGGATTATAGAAATTTATAAAAATCACAAAAGGGAATGATAATAGTCTTTTCCCCAGGGTAGGGGGAGTCCAAAACTAAGAGGTATAAGTTTATGGTGAAAGGGGAAAGATTTAACGGAAGCCTAAGGTGCAGGTTTTTCCAGAGGGTGGTGGGTATGCAAAAAAAGCTGCCAAAGGCGGGTACAATAGTGTAATTTAAGAAGCTCTTGGAGAGGCACATGTAAGGATGGGACTTAGAGGGATAGAGGATAAATGCAGGAAATTAGAACCATATGGATGGGCACCACAGTCAGCATGGACTCACAGGGCCGAAAGAGCTGTATCCATGCTGTATTGGTCTATGGTTCTATGACACTAATTCGCTGAAAAATGATCAGCTGCAGATTGATTCCTTCTGCCTGTTACTTAGTTTGCGTTCAGTACTTCAAGGAAGCTTTAAAGCTAGCATAGTGGAAAGGAAGTGCTTAACAGGACATCTAGTTAATGGAGTGCGTCTAGTTCAAAGCTCATGCGGGTCCATGGATGCATTTGTGATCATTCCACTTGAAGTGCAACACAACCAGAATGAACAGAGTAGGTGCAGAGAGAAAACTGTCCAAGAAGGAAAGAAAAGAAAGGAATAAGAGCTGAGTAGGAGGCCATTTGTGTTCAGAGGACATTTCTTCCATTTGAAACTTGCAAGGAATTGTGTAACTTATATGTTTCTCGGCACAGACATTCTCATGTTAATATGTTAAATCTGACACTGGGAAGCAGATTAGCAGGGCTGAGTTCATGTGGTAAGCGTCCATACAGCAGTTTATGGGCAAAAGGAACATAGGTACCTCCACTACAATCTCAACCATAATCACCAACCCTTCCCATTTAAGTATCTTCCCACCAGCTCCCACTATTATAATTCCCACCCCCACCCCCGCCACTGACACCAGCAATGCCTCCCACCCATCTCCAAATCAGGACTTCCCACCCTGGCCAATCAGCCACCATCAGCACTCAAGTATCTTCTTACATCCAAATCAGACATTTATTATTGTCTAATAAGGCCAGAATATGAGGGGGGAAAATAAAGAACTGGACTATTTTTGAGGAAATATGCTTCAGCATTTAGGATCAATTAGATAAAAATCTTGGGCCATTCCCAGCCCTAAATTTGCCCAACTGCAGAGTTCATTTTCTAGAATGTAGCAGCAGTTTACTTCATAAAAATAAAAACAGTTCCTGACGAAGGGTCTCGGCCCGAAACGTCAACAGTGCTTCTCCTTATAGATGCTGCCTGGCCTGCTGTGTTCCACCAGCATTTTGTGTGTGTTGTTTAAATACAGTTTAATATTGTTATAGTAACATATTTGGCCCATTACATCTACTCTGCCATTTCATCATGGCTGATTCATTTCTCCTATCAGCCTCAGTCTCCTGCCTTCCCCCATCCTTCATATCCCTTCATACCCTGACTAATCAAGACCTATCAAACCTCTGCGTTAACTATACATAAAGACTTGTCCTCCACAGCTGTCTGTGGCAACAAATTCCACAGATCTACTACTCTCTGGCTAAAGAAATTCCGCCTCAATGCATTCTAAAAGGACACTCCTCTACTCTGAGGCTGTGACCTATGGTCTTGGACACTCCTAGCATAGGAAACATCCTTTCCACATCTGCTCTATCATACCTGAGTTTAGTGAGTGATGTCAGTGAGCTATCAGACTATGAACAATTATAGCACAGGCTTATTCTTTATGAAATACTAGCAATATTTTCCAACAGATAAAAATGACTAAATATCACTCATTGTGCTTCTAACTAACTTTCTCTTTTTTTGTTATTGCTCCCCCATGCATGCCTTCCCACATGCCAGGACAGGAACTGGAGATATCTATCTGGTCTGAGGAAGAACACTGATGGGCAAGTGCCTGAGCAGAACCAACTCCCCAGTCTGCTCTTTTCTGCCTTGAGACCTGGATATTCTATTCCATGTAGCAGGAACTGGTGATGTATCCTTGTACAGGATTGGTACTGTTGAGTGAAATGGAAATATAATGCTTTTTGCAATCACTCAGATGCCTTGAACAATTAGGAGTGTATCACATTTGAGCAGTAGAGAATGCAAGATGCCTGCAGGAGAATCTGCTTTTGAAAGGTGAGAATGGGTCTCTCAAGAGAGGAGATAATTAAAGCCTTGGGAGTGACAAGAAGAAGTCTACTAATTACCCATTAAGGATGGAGGAACCACCAAGTGTGTAACCAAAGATATCAAGTCTCAGACATTTTTGAGTTAGAGGCAGAAATCAGATATGGTGGCAGTTGTCATAGTTTCAATGCATATATCCACAATGATAGAGAATTGGTGTCAGACTGCAAGATGCATTACTAAAGCTTTTCATAACATGTAGTTCTGCAGCGAACAACTCGCATATTGTTTCCTCAAAGTCTTTCACTATCTGTAAGGCACTATTAGGATGGTGATGGAATATTGTAATTAATGAATGAATGCAATTCCAACAAAACACTAAAAGCCCAACACTTTTCAGGAAAAAGTCTCTCACTTGATGCATACACCACTCTAAATATGCAATTCCCCCCCCCCCACCAAGAAATGAAGCATTGTGACTGTGGTGTGTACCATGCCAAGCATGCAATGCAAATACTCACCAGTACTATTTCAATTGCCTCTCCCAAATCCAGGATATCCATCATTGCCAACGGAAATGGTTGGCACATGGAAACGTAATCATGTGTTGGTTCCTCTGCAACTTGTAAACTGTTTCAATGTTCTTCCACCATCTGAGGATCTGAATCTTTGACTTACTCAGTAACACTGGGTGAGGCTCTGACTGCAACATAAATTGCACTACCTGTATGTACAATTTATATTTTCATTTATATTTATCATTATTATTGTTATGAGCAGAGAGACAACATCTGCCGGAAGTAAATTCCTTGTATGTGCATAGGTACTTGGCGATTAAAGTCTGATTCTGATTCTGATTCTGATTATATATCAAAATTCAAATGATGGAACATTCTCTGATGAGTCCTTATCAGTCTTTTTAAAAAAGTAATGATAGAGATGAGGTAGATGGGGAAGAAACATGTTTTCTGATGTCTATCTCATTTTCAAATATTAACTCTGATCCATCTTTAGATAATAAAATTTACTTCAAACTTTACTTTTCTTCTGAATTGTTGGCTGGTTGTCCTCAACTTTTCTTGTCTCATTTTTCCGAGTTTTAAAAAATTAGTTGCTACAAAAGTCCTTAAAGAACCTCTTCTGTACAATTATTGTGTTGTGATGGAATAGAATGTTACTTGTCACATTGATATCTGGTAAAAATCTCATTAATAATAAAATGGGTGCATTTGATACAACAGAATCTACAGTCCAGCAGTCCTGAATTAGAGGAGAAATATGGGAGTAATCAATGTAACCGTGTGCAGAATCACTGATTTTCACAAAAATTCTGATGCTGTGCATCAAAAAGTCAGCAGAATATCATGAGTTAACAATTATTCTGCAGCACATTAGATACAAATGTTATGCACTTACTTGCACTTTATGTTATTTCTCAGAGGAGAATAAAGTTGCCCCTAGTTCTGCTGCCAAGAGGCAGAACTGTAGCAACACTTTACTCCAGATCCCATGGGCTCTTTATTTGTTTAATGACATAGTCACTCTCTGACACATATTTTTAGATTTCCATTCTGGCAGTCAGCAGAACATAAAATATAATAGTATATCTGTAAACTTTGGCTCAGGTTTCATCTAAGTGGTACAACTTGAGACAAGAAATTTGTCTGCTTAAAATATTTCTCACAAAGTTCCAACAGGATTGCCAACCAAAAACTTGAAAGTGAAAAATAGTTGGCAAGACAGTAAACTGCTTCAGATGTGGAAATTTTAGACAGAAATACCTTTTTTTTAAATTTTCAAAGCATTTCATTGGACATTTTTGTGTCTCCTGTTTGTTGGACAATATTTTTCATTAAGCAGAAATGTCTCCTTGTTCACACAGATCTATAATCTTAAACTGTAAAACTCTGCAGCCAAAATTCTCACTATTGCAGGCTGGAATGTGCCTTTAATGTTTACTTTTCATCCTGTATGCACTGTTTCAGAAATGTTGATCTCTTTCTCCTTGCACATGTTAGAGAAAGAGTTCCTTATATCAAGAAAAGCTGGTCAGAAATAATCTTCATAATCCTACAAGGGACAAAGAGCAGAGGAGTCATTTGCTCTTCATATGGACATGCACTTGTGTAATGTCCACAAACTCTTCGACTGTTTCCTTGGCAAAAGGCCCCAGTTTAACTGAAATTGATGTTGTTTAAAACCACATCAAATACTTGGCATTTAACATATTGAGACAGCTGAATTAAAGCATATCCATTTGTTTTGCACAAGAACTGCAATCAAGTTGTATAAAATTGTGGAATAACTTTTGAAAAGTGGAGATAATATTGTGGTTTGCATCCAAAACTGGTGTTCAAGCCTCAGCTGATGGTATTTAAAATTTTACTTTATTCTCACATGTACATTGAAGAAGTACATAGATAAGAGGGGTGTAGACAGATATGGGCCAAATGTGGGCAGCTGAGTCTAGTTTAATGGTTAATGATTGAGGTTTGTACAATGGGCTTCTCTGGTGGCTGTATATTGTGTATTTTTATGCAACTGAACTAAATTGTTCAAAAATAACTTCCATATGAATTGCACTTCGAAAAGTAGATTTCTAACCAGCATCTGTCATTCTGGGCAAGGTACTTCTTTTGAAATATGAGTGCTTTCAGTATTCATGTTATTCATAGTATTGCTCTGGGTAAAGTTTCATTTGGCTTGCCTGTCTTCAATTTTGTTTAACAGGGTGAAAAGAGTGTAAAACCTAGTGTTCCTAGAATTGGTCTTTTTAAACATCTTCAAAGTTCTAAATGAATTTATCGAAGTACATTTTCTTACAGGCATTCACAGTAGAACATAGAAATACAAATAAGTAATGAAAAACCAGAAAGAATGATAAACAATTAATGTGCAAAAGACAACCTGTGCAAATAAAAAAAAAAAAAAATACTGAGAACATGAATTGTAGAATCCTTGAAATGAGTCCATAGGTTGTGGCATCTGTTCAGAGTTGAGATGAGTGAAGTTATCCACTCTGGTTCAGGAGACCTGGTGGTTAAGGGCCTAAGGCTCCTGTACCTCCTTCCTAATCGCAGCACAAGCCAATGGTATTTACAATATCAAGTTAACCTCCCCTCACCAAAGACTAGCAAACTTCTACAGATATATGGTGGAGAGCATTTCGACTGGTTGAATTACCATTTGGTATGGAAGCTCTAATGCACAGGACTGAAGAAGGCTGAAGAGTGCTGTAACTCAGCCAGCTCCATCACCGGCATAATCCTCCCCACCATCAAGGACCACCTTCAAAAGGCAGTGCCTCAAGAAGTGTCATTCTTCATTAAAGACCCTCAGAATCTGGGACATGCTTTCTATTTACTACCAATTGAGTAAAGGTACAGGAGCCTTAAGACCTACACTCAATGTTTTAGGATTAGCTTCCTCCCCTCTTGTGGCAGATTTCTGAATGGTCGATGAACACTACCTTGCTATTCCTCTTTTGCATTATTGACTTGTTATTGTAACTTACAGTAATGTTATATGTCTTACACTGCACCGCTGCTGCAAAACAAATTTCACAACATATGTCAGTGATAATAAAACTGATTCTGATATCTTACTTACAAGCAGTAGCTGGTACCCCATATAATTTTACTGCAAAAATATTACAACCACTCCCCTAAACTACAGAAATTTTATTGGCTGCAAAAACCTCTGGGTGATTACATATGAAGAGACTCTCATCTTCAATGTTGTTTTACCTCTCATTGTGAGGTAAAATTCTCACATAACATCTAAAATAGTTGAAGTAATTCAGAAGAATCTGACAAAACCAGTCTTAGAAAAGTATTACAATTCCAAACAAGGACTAGCACAAATACAATAGGTACAAAATGCTGTCCTGTGATCTTAATCCTCAAATTTGTTCAACATGCTGTGACAGGCTTTGCCAACAGGCATTCAAATACCACTTTAATTGGAATCTCAACTGTTCTCTCTTCCTTTCGTTTTCTTCCTGTCATTATCTGCTACTTTTTCCTTAACCCTCCCAGTCAAAACCACCCTCAACACCACATATTTCATTATAATTTGCGAAATTCAATTCATTTGTTTAGTTAAATTCCCTTTCACATTTTACCACTGAATGCAATTATATATTTGTTGTCTGTCAAAGTAGGTTGATGCAAGGAGCTGGAGAGAATGATGGAAAAACCCAAGGCTCTCAGTCTTCTTCACAAGGTCTACAATCTGCATCTATTCACAAAGTTACTTGAAAGTAATTATTAGGTCCTTAACGGCTGAATGCTCTTGATGAGATCAAATCGTTTGTTTATATATTCTCCATTAAACCTTATCTGAACAGAGATTAGCTGAAAGGTTACTGTAGCCGACATTTAGCAATGTTAACACTTTCAAAATTATTTTAGTTCATAATGCTTTCTCAATTTTTTGGTGTACTGCTAAAATCATATGGAAGCTGTTGAAACAATTTTCATCACAGGCGTATCATGTAAGGAATAGCAAATGTGTCACTTTTAATGAATATAGATTTATCATCCATATTAAACACCTGGGAACGAACTTTCAAACTCAGGAGACACATTATATCATGCTCAAAAGAAAAATAATTTCCATTCTCCAAAAATTAGATATCTGTAAACTACTGGTTTCAATCAGAACAATCAGGAAAACACAATGTAGCCCAACAGATATTTTTCCAAGAAAGTTGTGGCAATGAGATGCTAACAATAAAAATAAAGGATTTTAGACAGAGGTTATCTCCACCGTTATTAATCATGGTTTATCTTTCAGGGATCATGCTCTATGTTATTTTAAACAAAATAAACAAAATTGTTATTTAATTCATAAAAACATAGAAACATAGAAAGCCTACAGCACAACACAGGCCCTAAGGCCCACAATGCTGTGCCGAACATGTACTTACTTTAGAAATTACCTAGGGTTACCCATAGCCCTCTATTTTTCTAACCTCCATGCACCTATCCAGGAGTCTCTTAAAAGACCCTATCGTATCTGCCTCCACTACCATCGCCGGCAGCCCATTCCACACATTCACCACTCTCAGCATAATAAACTTACCCTTGACATCTCCTCTGTACCTACTTCCAAGCACCTTAAAACTCTGCCCTCTCGTGCTAGTCATTTCAGCCCTGGGAAAAAGCCACTAACTATTCACATGATCAATGCCTCCCATCATCTCATACACCTCTATGAGGTCACCTTTCATCCTCCGTCACTCCAAGAAGAGAAGGCCGAGTTCACTCAACCTGTTCTCATAAGGCATGACCTCCAATCCAGGCAACATGTTGAAATTATCATGCATTAGTATGCATTGTGTGCTCAGATTGTCCACGTAAATAAAATTATTCTGGATTGGTAAAAGTCTCTTCATAAAATGACATACGTACATTTGGAAGGCATTTGAGATCATGATGATATATTATTTATTAATGTCTTTTTAAATGCATTTATTTTATTTCACACCCTCATCCACCATACCACAACCCCCCACAACAGTTGTCTTCTGATTATTTCTAACAGTATAGACTATTCTAATAATCCACTGATGAAGAGAATCCCATCATAACTATTTACATTTTGAAGTATTTTCTGAAATAGAATCAGTTACGCTTCCTCGCACTTTGGTTCATCTGTATGAGCAGATGCACAGAAGTCCACGTTCTCAGGCTGCACCTTACTGGTGGAGAATTAAGACAAGATGTTCAAGCTGCAGAAACCCTTCGGATGCAAAAGCCTCCACCTGACAGATATCAGTCATGGTCATTACTGCCTGAACTATTGTTTTTAAAAAAGAGGATGTCTTTGCAGGAAACTCTCTGCTAGGACCATGTTGGATGAGGGTCCAGAGGTTTGATTTTTTATTGTGTTTTTTATTTAGCTTTCTTTACACTTGCTTATTTGTTTGCATAATTACCTATTTGGTCAGGTACGCAAAGGTATTTTTTCGCATCCACTAATGCATCAGATGAAAATTCAGCAGAATTGTTTTCACAAATCAATCATTTAAATTCATTCAATATTAGTAAATTTAGTTTTATTTCTGGAACAGGCTTATACCTTTCTTCTACAAGAACTCCACAAGCTACCCAACAAATTGGCAGATGACTGCATTATCTAAAAGGGAAAGTTCCATACTTTCTTATACCAGAGTAGCAATTTGTCAGGAGGCTACTAGTATCTGTGACATCTTTAAACTCAGAAGCGGAGAAAGAAAATAATCAAGCTTCCTGTTCCTGATAGCCATCCATATATCTGTGCTGGTAAACCATAGGGATATGATAGCAAAATTGAAACATGCTTATCTATGCTAGTCCCCACTGAGTGATCATGTCAATTTTAACTATTTCGTTGCTTACAAAGAACATGCAATTGGACGTGCTACTGGAGAACTAATTATACCCTTTGAGGAATATCACAAACTGAATTAATGCAAGAAAAAGCGTGGCTATATGGAATGAAGTAAATCAAAAGAGGCTATAATATGTTGATATATAATCCATTATTTTTTACCACCAAATAAAACTCACAACAAGAATTCCAAAAGGAAACAATTGTTTCAAATGAAAGAAATGGTTGTCAAAAATGAAAGCATGTGCATAAAGGGAAACAAACACCCTCCCCCCCCCCCCCCCCCCCCACACCCCCAGCCAGAACAGAGGTCACAAATTAGACTCGGAGGAATGCTTTGCCTAGGCCAAAAATTTCACTGAAAGAAAACAAGACTACAATAAAAAATAATGAGAAAATGTCAGCATTTAAAGGATAATGATGGGAAAGGGACTGAGGGAGTGGTCACAAAAATAGAGATTTATTCACAGCAGCAAACAGTAATAAAGAAACTGGAAAGGAAACAAAGATAATATATTCCCAAGTAGCTTTCAATACAGAATCATCTGCCTTAATTGTTATATTTTAAATGAAACACTGGTATTTAACAGAGAATCTTTTTAAAGATTTCTAGAATAGCGACAGTCATAGGTTGAGGACCCTACATAATTAGCTGAGCATCTTACCAGCACCTACTGTATATACTGCTAACAAGATTACTAAAATGAACAAAGCCACATCGTTACTATCTAATACATCTATGCCAATATCTAGAATGTTTCCACTCTTAGATACCAGCTTGAGTTCTATTATGATTATTTTACTGGAGCCCAAGTGTTTTTACATTTGTTTGGCAAAATCATGGAGCAAGGATAGCAACAGGGAATTGTTATCAAATTGGTGTCCTCTGTTGCCTGGAGACAGGCAGACAGAAAGGAATCATTCTGGTGCCAGACCTTTTGAAACCTGCAGATGGAATGCTTAAAGCTGCCAAGTTAACCCCAGAGTGTAAGTCCTTTCTGAACTCAGTGCACTGAAAACATATAAGGTTAGATGTATCTACATAATCTGAATTCATAAATAGAGCAATTCATGTTTTCTAAATAATCGGTCTTGTTAACGTTTCTTATGAGTGAAAATGCAGTCCAGCACATTCCTACCTAAGCTGTGATTTGCACTCCATACCTGATATTAAGAAATAGTTGGAAGTAGCTCAGAAATGGGCCAGGCCTATAATGAAGTCCCAGTCAGTGCATAAAAATATCTGAACACCAACAGATCATGATATGCTGACAGCAGCCAGGACTAGACTGCAAAGGTTTTTCTAAGTTCTGCAGGTGGGGGGTCTATGCTTGTCTGCAGGTTGAATGACTAGAAGCCAAGTTATCAGCATGGCTCCCTTTTAGCTTCAGATTCTTAGAGTCCCATGCTGACTGTAAGTCCATGTGGCCTCTCTCTTCCAAGCCACTTTTTAAACCTTGAAATCCCTTTATTGCCTTTGAACCCACAAGGCCTGAGTCTCCAATGCAACCTTTAAACATTTAGGGCTTCTTCTCTTGCCGATTACTTAACAGGGCAAGCGGGCGTGGTGCAATATGCAATTGAAATCTGTTCTGAACTCACACATTTCAAAGTTAACCATGCTAAGTCAGGGACTCATGGAGATGTACTGTACGGCGTGGAAACAGGTCCTTCAGCCCAACTCATCCTTACTAATTAAGTTGCCTACCTGAGCTAGTCCCATTTGCCTACATTTGGCCCAATTCCCTCTAAACCTCTCCTATCTATGTACTTGTCTAAATGCCTGTTAAATCTTGTAATGGCAACAGTCTCCACCATGTCCTCATCCACTTACCCATCACCCTCTATGTGAAAATGTTAACCTTCAGGCCCCTTTTAAATCTTTCCCCTTTCACTTTAAAACGTCGCCCTCTACTTTTAGACATCCCTACCAAAGGCAAAAGACTGACATTAATTCTATGTATGCCTCCTGATTTAGTATACCTTTAAGTTCAGCCCCCAGCCTCCCTTGCTCTAGCAGAGAAACTGTTGTATTTCCGACCGAAAAATAATTTATATTTGAACAGTAGTTAAGAATGAGTTGCTAGCAATCTGCTGCACATCTTGAATAGATCACAACACTGTGTGAGGGCAAGTGTATTAACAAAGTAGCGTGCTTTCAGACCACAGATAAGAAAAACTTAATTTTGCCCAATGACTCTTTAATTCTCAGTCCCAAGGATACACAATATTCAATAATGTGCCTAGCCACACAATCATGAGTGTAGAAAGAGTAGAGCAGCAGGTTTTGCACATATCCTTGAGGTGCACAGATGTTGATTGTCAGCAAGGAAGAGATGTTATCTCTAATCCACACTGACTGTGGACTCCTTTTGAAGAAGTCAAGGATCCCGTTGCAGAGCGAGGTATAAAGGCCCAGGTTTTGAAGCATGTGATTAATAATGAGGGGGCAATAGTGTTGATCACTGATCTGTAATTAATAAATGGCAGCTGTATTATTGTTGTCCAGGTGGTCTAAGGCTGAGTGGAGAGCCAGTGAAATTGCATCTGAGTGGTAGGCAAATTGCAGTGGGTCTATGTCTTTGCTCAGACAGGAGATAATTCTAACCAAGATAAACTTCTTAAAGCAGTTATCACAATACATGTGAGTACCAGTGGGCAATAACTGTTCAAGCAGCTCACCCTGCTCTTCCTGGGCATCAGTGTGACTGATGCGCATTTGAACCTCTAACTTCAGCAGTAAGAGATTGATGATGTCCTTGAATACCCCTGCCAGATGGTTGGCACAGGTTATCAGTGCTCTGCCAGGTACACCATCTTAGCAAGATGCCTTATGAGGGTCCACACTCCTGAAAGATGTTCTGATGTCATTATTTGAGGCAGATAACACAGGATTGCCAGAGCTGCAGGGATTTGCACAGGTATAGTTTTATTCTCACTTTCAAAACATGCATTAAAAGCATTCAGCTATTCCCAACACACTAAACCACTGTTATACTAAGATAAGGAATGCCTACTGTTCCAAGCTCAGGCCTCATTTCACTAAATCTGATTACTTGGCTGTCCTCCTACCTGCATACAGGTAGAGGCTAAAGAGCAAAGCTCCACAGATTAGAACAAAGAGTTGGCTGCAGGAGGCAGAGGAGCAGTTATGGGATTGCTTCGAGTCAGTGGACTGGGCCATGTTCAGGGGCTCATCGGTAAATCTGAATGAATACACCTTGGTTGTCACAGACTTTATTAAAACAGTCATAGGTGAGTGTGCTCCTACAAAATCATTCAGAGTCTTCCCCAACCAGAAGTCCTGGATGAACTATGAGATCCGCAATCTGCTGAGGGCCAGATCAGAGGAATTCATGTCTGGTGACCAAGAAAGTTACAAGAGGTCCAGGTATGATCTCCAGAAAGCCATATCACAGGCAAAGTGGCAATTCTGGACTACACTTGAAACAAGGATGCTCGACAGTTATACAGGGCTTGAATACTGTCACCTCTTACAAAGTTAAATCAAGTTACAGAGGCAACAACAGGGCTTTGTTTCCAGATGAGCTCAATGCCTTCTGCCTTCTGCCTTCTATGTTCACTTTGATCGGCAAAACATTGAGGAACCATCACAAATTCCCACAGAACCTGATGATTCTGTGGTTTCAGTCTCTGAGGTTGACGTGAAAGCAACCTATGGAGGTGAACCTATGGAAAGCATTCAGCCCAGACAGGGTACCTGACTGAGTACTAAAAACCTGTGCTGATCAACTGGCTGAAGAGTTCACTGAGTGTTAACATCTCACTTCAGCAGTCTGAGGTGCCCACCTGCTTCAAGCAGGTTTCAATTATACCAGTGCCGCAGTGGTAATCTGCCTCAATGACTATTGTCCAGTAGCACTGATATAAATGTTGATGAAGTGTTTTGAGAGGTTGGTAATGAATCATATCAACTCTTGCCTGAGAAACAATTTAAATCCATTCCAATTTGCAAACCGTTACAACAGGTCCACAGATGAAACCATCTCATTGGCTATTCACTCAAACCTGAAACACCTGGACAGCAAATGCATACACTAGGATGCTCCTTAACAACTACAGCTCAACAATCAATACTATCATCCCCTCAAAACTAATCAATTAGTTTCAAGACCTTGCCCTTAATACCTCCATGTGCAATTGTATCCTCCATCTCCTCACTTTCAGACCCCCAGTCAGTTCAGATTGGCAACAATAACTCCTCCACAATCTCCATCAGCACAGGTGCACCATAAGGCTGTGAGCTTAGCCCCTGGTCTTTCACTTACAGCTCTGTGACTAAGCACAGCTCCAATGTCATATTCAAGTTTGCTGATGACACTGCTGTTATAGGCTGAATTAAAGGTGGTGACAAATCAATATGCAGGATGGAGATTGAAAATCTGGCTGAGTGGTGCCATAAGAACAGCCTCTTATTCAATGTCAGCAAGACCAAGGAGCTGATTATTGAATTCAGGAGGAGGAAACCAGAGGTCCATGAGTCAGTCTTCATCAGAGGATCAGAGGTGGAAAGGGTCAGCAACTTTAAATTCCTCGGGGTTATTATTTCAGAGGTCCTGTCATGGTCCAGCACGTAAGTGCAAATAAGAAGAAAGCACAGCAACTCCTTTACTTCATTAGGCATGAAGTTCTTTCGGCATGACATTTAAAACTTTGATAAACTTCTGTAGATGTGTAGTGGAGAGTATACTGACTGGCTGCATCACAGCCTGATATGGAAACATCAATGCCTTTGAATGGAAAATCCTATAAAAAGGAAGCGCTCCCCACCACTCAGCACATCTACAGTGAGCATTATTGTTGAACAGCAGCATCAATCATCAGGGAACTCCACCACCCAGGATCTGTAGTCTTCTCACTGCTGCCATGAGAAAGAAGGCACAGGATCCTCAGGACTCACACCACCAGGTTCATGAACAGTTAATATTCCTCAGCCATCAGGCTCTTGAACCAAAGGGGATAACTTCACTCGCCCCATCAATGAAATGTTCCCACAAGCTATGGACTCACTTTCAAAGACTCTCATGTTCTCAGTATTTATTGCTTATTTATTATGATTTCTTTATTTTTGTATTTGCACAATTTGTTGTCTTTTGCACACCGGTTGAATGCCCTTGCTGGTGCAGGTTTTCATTGATTCTATTATGGATTTATTGTGTATGTCAAGAAGAAAATGAATCTCAGGGTTGTATATGATGACATATTTGATAACAAATTTACTTTGAACTTTGAGGACTGAAGCATCACAGCCATTTATAATGTTAGATTTTGTCTTTTAGGAAGTAATGGCCTGCATATTCTGGTGTGCATCCAATTTAATTTCTAATTTCACTCAGAATTGCTCTTTGTCTCTTAAGATAGCCTTCTGTGGGTCATACCTGGACTTCTTATAGGGTTTTGGATCACCATTCTATATACTGTATGTAGCCCTCAATGAACTACAAATCTCCTGGTTCATCCATGGTTTCTGGTTTGGGTATGCTGGGTTTTTTTTGAGGGTACACACTCAAATCACCCAGTCCTTTATGAAGTCTGTGCCAACTGAGACATATTCAGTAAAATCCAAAATTAAGCGCTGAGTATAGCCTTGTCCATCGACATATAACAGTCCTTTAAGTGCTGCTCCACCCCTCCTTGACCATAGCTTCACAATCCACACCACATTTACTGTGGTCCTCAGTCTCAGCCTAAATGTTGGGAGTGTAAGTACAGCCAAATGATGGGACTTGCCTAGGTGTGAACATGGGTTGGTGCTCTAGATGGTGGGGTAACAGTAGTCAAGTGTGTTGGCCCCTCTGGTCCCACAGTGAAATGTTGGTGGTAATTGGTCCGAGACTCTTCCAGCTGCCCTAATTGAAGACCCCTGCAATGGTTGGTTGCATTGTCTCATGACTGATCACAGTGCACAACTCCTTCAGTGCCAAACTGATGTTGGCCAGGGTGTGGAATGTACACTGCAACTGGCTTATAGCAGAAACCTCCTTCAGTAGATAGAATAGGCCACATTTGACTGTGAGACATTTCTGGTTGGGGAAATAAAACTGAGACAAAACTATTACGTCTGTGCACCATAATGAGTTAATTATGAAGCTAATGCCATCAGCTCTGCCTTTACCTGGCGTCACTGCCTGGTGAATGAAGTGAAAGGTGATTCCTCAGGCTGAAGCTCTGTGACCAGAGTGCTGGGGGTGAGCCATTTGTCTGTGAAGCAGGGTACATAACTGTCCCTGATATCCCTTTGATACTGCAATCTTGCTCGCAGGTCTTTAATTTTATTTCCCAGAGCCTGTATATCAGCCAGGAAAATGATAAGGAGTGGGGGCCTCGGCAACCCAGCCCGGCAGCCTCATTTTCTTGAAGAGAAACTACACTCACTCTCTTGGTGGTCTGCAGTCCAGATTGTGCCGATTTTGAAGACTGAATGATTTTTTAAAAACATCTATTAATGCAATTTGTCACGTCAGCTTTGACCATAATCTGCAGGCTAATAGCAATTAGTGCGTATTTTCTAATAAAACACTGGCCTCAGCGGTTTCAGATCAAAATCAACTAAGCAATTAAAAAAACATATAACATTGACAAAGCTATTAATGGTAACTTTATTGGCTGAAGAACAGCCCATTTTAATAGGCATTTTAGGTAGCAGAAACTCCATCAAGAGCATGAAAATCAATACGAAATGGTTACAAGAGGATATTTTGGGTCTCAGCTTATTTGTTCCATTATCAGCTAAATTTACCCATTTTTCTGAATGATTTGCATGGAAACACTTTAATAACATTCAGATATTAATCATCTATCTCTACAAGTGTGACTGATGGAGAAGGTGAGAGCTGCAATGCTGTAGGAACAACATCATTTCCAAATTTCCTTCCAAGTTACACATCAGTTAATTTGAAATGCACTTTGTGGTCAATATTCCAGAATTCCCTATCTACAAAGTAGAGACTATCACCACAGTGACCACAGTGGTTTGTGGAAAAGTCCCATCAACAGCAATTCAGGACAATTAAGAATAAACAGGCTTCCATCCAGCAACAATAAGATGAACAGCAAACTGAAAAGCAACCTGAAAACTGTTGTAGTTTCTTTTTGGGTCTTGGGTCCACACATTGCAGACTTCAATAATGGTGTGTGACTAGACTCTTAGGGCTACATAATGGAGTTTCAGATAAAACAAATTTTCTTATGCCATTCATAAGGGGCACCGATAACTGAAATTAGTAATTTAAATATTTAACAGTGTTTAATTAAAATTATATACTTTGCAATAACATGCATCTGCAAGCAAGCATTTTAGGCCATGCCTATCAGGGACTTGTACTAATACTATTTTGTGACTGTACGTGTTATCAGAACTATATGTGCTGTGTGCAGTGAGTGACTGCATGTGCCGTGTTAAGCAGTTTGGCTCTGGAGGAATGAGATTTCATTTAGCTCTATGCATATGGATGGTTGAAAGAAAATTAAACATAAATCTGAACTTGATTTTACTGTTAATTATCAGAACATCAAATGCCACCCTTCAATGCTGGAGGCATTTCCTTCTAATGCATTAACTTTTAACGAACAGATGATCTTGGAAACTGAACATTAGTGAACAGATGCAAAAGTCATCCAATAATGGGATCCAGTTGCTGAAAAGATAAATTCCATTAATAGAATGTAGATAAGCATAACTTTTGAGCAAAAGAAATTAATTAAATTAAGGAAAAAATAAAACTACTTTCTGCCAAGTGGGGTCCTAAATTACTTTGCTAATTTATGACCCTGTAAGCGATTTTATGAAAGAAGTCTTCATGAAAAAACCATTAAATCATTAAAATCCATCTTATGACATTTAGCTGCCATTTTAGGAAAAAGGGGAGTGAATGCTGTATAAAAGTGGAACATTGTGAGTTCATTCTACTTCTGAAAATAATCTTAAGGTTTGGTTTCATAACGGTCTACCCACTGCAGATTGACTATTTTAAAAAGTTTCAAAATATTGCTCATGCTAGTTACATCCTTTGTGTTAAAAAGGGCATAAGAGCTATTTGCACCCCCACAACCTTTTTGTTGTTAAATGTATTCAGTGTTCTGAAGAATAGCATTACTGAATTAACAGTTAGGTGGTGTTGAGCCAGAAAAATCCTTCTTTTTCATTCTAAATTGTAAATATTCTGTTCATTAAATGGAATGCAATTTGGCAGTGAATGCAAAATTGAACTTCATGAAATCAATGGTTGCTTTGACAGTCTGCAGTTTTAAATGTTAGCATGCAAAGTAATTAGTTACTAAAATACAAGAAATTTCTTACCAAACTCATCTAACAAGCAATTCAAATCATATCAAGCCCCTACATTATACCAAATGAATTGGATGAATGCATGCAGTCAAGAATTAGAACCACCTGACAAAATCCATTTATAAAATCATTGCATTACACACCTTCTCCAAATTAGACGAACTACTTGAAAACTGCCTCTCTACACTAAAGTAGGATTCTTTCTTTCAAGCATTTTCTCCCCAGATCATATTAACTTCAAATCATACGTATTTTCTTGTAGATATGACTCTAAATTCACATGGAGACTTGTGAAAACCATTTTAGGTTTCTTTTGTAAAGGTGCAATCCTGCTGCAGAGCCCAAGTTTCTGTGAACATAATGTGGGTTCCCTAATCCCTCATTTGTCCTGCATGTTTTGTTGGCTAAAATCTCAGGTTAAGTTTTCCAATCTCATTCAGCAATGGTACCAGATTACCAGCACCCAGATAAAATTCATACCCAGAAAGATAATTCACAGGTTTAGTAATTACAGAAGAAATTGTTTGAGATTCCTCTGTTTGAATGAAACCTTACTAAACATGAAGAATTTCGGTAGAAACACGGCTGTATTGGTGTCTCATTATATTAGTACTGCATATTGCTGAATCCAACTGTTAATCAATTTTAGCTAATCCACTTTCCATGCTGGTAGTAAGAGTTGCTGGACCATGAGCTGAATATCCAGATTTGCAACAGTGCCAACCTTTTTCAAGCTTATGCTTCCTGCGCGTGTGGCTCTCTGTTGGGAGTGCACTAATATGGAGATACTCCAAAAGTTAATGTCATTTTTTTCAATGACACTCCAATTAATGAACTAATCTTAAAAGTATGGAAAAAGACAAGTATCAGGTTAATGCGTCAAACAGTTCACTTTTTAACTGATTTGATTAAGCTTCTGCTGGACAAATCTAATTTGAAACACATAAAATGTTCAAATAGGACAAACAATTTGTCTTCAGAGTCTGAATCAATTAGAAAGATAACGTGTAAAATATTAACTGCACCCATTATTTCAGCCACATTTTCATGAAGTCTTAACTGGTTGTCTTGCTTAAAAATTTGTTATTAAAACATTTATCGTCGTACAGTTATTTCAGAATTTATTTCACTTTTTCCCACTCTGATACATCATTTTAGAAATCAGTCGAATTAAAGGGCACTTCTGCACTTCCACAACGTCACAAAGTATCAGCCTTCCTGATATTTACTTTGTCTTAGAACACAGAACTTTACAGCATTATATAGGCCCTCCAGCCCACAATGTTGCACCAACCTTTTAACCTACTCTAATGTCAAAATTAAGAATCTAACCCATCCCTCCTGCATAGCTCTCCATTTTCCTATCATCCATGTACCTCTAAGAGTTCCTTAAATGCCTGTCATGTATCTGCTTCTATCACCACCTCTAGCAGACACACCACCACACACTCAGCACCCACTGTAAAAAAAAACTTACCGCTGACACCCCCCGATATTTTCCTCCAAAGAATATTCTTTATATTGTTTATTATTTACATTGTCTTCCAACATAAAGAATGGGTAATCAGGTAGATTGTCATGTTCTCAAGTATGCGACCCACGATTGAATTCCATTACCTGCAGGATAACTATACAAACAGCAAGGCAGCTGTCAGATGTACCGGTACTATATTTGGTAAGAGTTTCAGTAACAAGGCAATTCAGATAAACATTAAGAAGTGAGGGTCTAGCACATAAACATAGACAGTAATCTCTACTAATCTAGCACTCTTGGGATTTAGGACACACTGATCAGATGTTATCACTATGAATACCCAAACACACTTTTATTTCTCTTTTTTATATGTTACACAGTTTTGTAATAGATTTTCCCATGAAATGGTGAGTTTAAAGTGAAACACTCTGGGCCCTTGTTCCAGTCAGAAAAACTACCGATTTTCCTGGCCCCTGATGTTTCACATCGCCAAAGTTCAAAGTAAATTTATTATCAAAGTATGTGCACATACTGTACACAACCTGAAGATTTGTCTTCTTGCAGGCAGCCACAAAAACAGAAAAAAACCACACTAGAACCTACTTTTAAAAACCCAAGAAAGCCCATCAGACACCCAATGTGTGAAAAAAGGAACAAATCATGCAAACAAATAACATACAGGATATTAACAACAGAGTCCCTGAAAGTGAGTACTGTACACGGCCACAGAGCTGTTCAGCGCTGTCCTGATGGTTTGAGGCCACAGTTGCAGAGTCAGTTCAGCACTGAAGTGCCTTGATCTAATCACATAAATAGTGAATAAAATGTAAACAAAAACATATGGAACATAAACTGCAGAGACCCCAAGAGTCCACAGCTGAGCTCGTTCAGTACTGAGGCAAGTGAAACAACAGGACAATGGGCAGGGCAACAACTGCTCCTGAACCTGGTAGTGTGGGAACCAAGACTCCTGCACCTCCTGCCTGATCGCAGAAGCAAGAAGAGAGGGAGATGGGTCAAACAGAGGCAGATTGTACTGAATACCTATTCATTTTCCACTTTCATCCTCGACACGCTAATCGGGGCGGAGTAATGGAGCAAGCCGTAGGTTCATGTTCCACCACCAGGATTTGATACAGCCACCCTCAGCAATGGCGATGCCCGCATACTCTTCTCTCATCCTCGCTGAATCACCCAGGAGAACGCAAACGTGCCAGTTTGCTTAGTGAGATCAAAAGTACATCCTTAAAAGGGAACTTACAGGCTGCAATTGATTGCAGTTCAGAAAGGCTCAGGCAAAGAACAAGGACAATTGGGAAGGAAGGTGAGAGTCGAGGGGAAGTAAAATTAAGATCCTAAAAAGACCACACATATATATATGCACAGAGATCTTGAAGGAATAGAAGGCTAAAGGATGGTAACGTGGGTGGGAGGAGTAACACAATGGAAAGATTAGGTTAAAAAAAATTTGACTTTCTTTACAAAACATGAGCTGCTTGACAAGGATTGCTGTCAGTCAAAATATCAGGAACAATGAGTAAATGAGAAATGGGTGGAAATGAGGACAAGGACAGCATTATTTTGGGAAGAGTACAGATAAATCCAAAAAAGGTAGACAACAATTTTGATGAAAATATCTGAAAGGACAGACTCCATGTTCCAAAACTACAAAAAAAAACTTAAGGACCAATTCATAAATCATCACATTATTGTAATGAATAAAATCATTCAAGCATAATTTTGTAACCTAAAAACAATTGTTTTCTGACTAATCTTCCATTAAGTACTCAAGAGTGTAAGAAATAAATATACATCTGGAAAATATGGTTCCAATAACGAATACCACAAACACAATGTAGTCTACCATTTTATTCATGCACTAGACTGCTGGCACAGGCTCCAACCCAGCCCACACCCATCTCAGTCCAACCAGTGTATTCCTCTGCTGCGATCCACATTAAATAGGCCAGGAATAAGGCTATCAACTATGTTGTCACAAGGAACAAATTATATATACTGAAAACACTTGAAGATTTGAAATGCAAGCTTGAAGCAATGTGCTTCAATGCAGTTATCTGGAGAATTAAACAATTTTTGGAAGACTTGCCATGCTGTCAAACGAAAGTAACATACACATAGATGTTTAGCCCTCTACCAACTGACTTTAGAAACTTCCTGGAGGTCTCAGGGGAAATGTCAGTTTAGGATTGCCAGCCAATGCTCATGGCTTTTTCATACTACTTTTGTGTATATTGCTGAAAATTGGATGGAATGCATGTCCATTCTCCTCAGGGAACATAAAGTGCAAATACAAAATAGCAAACTTGCTTACAGTATGTGGTTCAGCAGGATATTCTTGACCTGTTTCTCTCCAGCGACTTCCATCTGTCATTGGTCCACAGACCCACCTTATGTTTGTTCCCCACTCTTTGCCCTTCTTGTTCCGACATCAGTTCCAACTCATGGCTTTTGCTGATTGTTAGTCTATACTGAAAGCTTAGGATTAAATTCAGGAACCTTTTTTCATATTTGACAGCATTAACAAATGCTCCAAAGTTGCTCTCAGACATACAAAAGAAAGAGTACTGAAAACTCTCATTTTTAAAAAAAAGCCTTTCTTAAGAATATCATTTGAGCAAAAGAAAACTTTTGGTCTAAAACTTACAATTCTTTTCAAGGGATTAAAGCAGAAAAGCCCCAAGAATTGCTTATTCTATAGTACACTATACATAATTTTGACATACCATTATAGAAAGGGTATTGAAGGCTTCAAGCAAATTTGAGTTTGGATATTACTGAGAGGCAACAGTCATACATTGATGAAAATTTAGTGTCATATCCAGCAAAACAAACAAAAAACAAAATGAAGACTTAATAGATAATCCATTTAGAGTATTTTAATAAGAGTGAATAAGTTGTGGTTGTTCAGAAACTACAATTGGTCTGTTGAAACTTTACCCTTTAGCAACTCAATCCATCATTAAATTAGGGAACACAATAAAAGAGTTGATTTGATTGAGAATAATTCAAAAGATGTATGAAAAATGCATCCTGATTCAATAGTTTAATAGATTTTCTTTAATAAATGGTGAATATAAAGGAAATACAATTGATGTAAATCTAGATTTTAAAGAGGACTCTTCTGAGGTGTGTCAAATTTCAGGATTTTGGTTCACCACAGGATGTTCTTTGTTAAATCTGTGGTAACATTCATGTCCCTTGAGACATTAAGTTGTGAAATGGTAACTCTGCCATTCTTCAACTTGAAACAGCAAATGTGGTGTGCGTCTTCTTACATCGATCTTCACAGGGATATATGATAAATTTCCAAATGATGAAATTTACAGGCTAATTGTAAAAATAATCACTTTCAGCAGTTGTAACCTTGCTAAAAGCGGGATAGTTTTAATCCTCATTCTTCATCCTATTAATACCATGAAGATCATAGCCATGAGCATTTATTGGTTACAGTCATGCATGTTCTTATTTTCAAAATCAAAGACAGGTACGTCACAGTGGCAGTCCCTTTGACCCACTGAATCTATGTCAACAACCAACCAGCCATCTATTTGAAGCACACACACAAAATGCTGGAGGAACTCGACAGGACTGGTGAAGGGTTTCAGCCGAAACATCAGTTGTACTTTTTTCCATAGATGCTGCCTGGCCTGCTGAGTTCTTCCAGCATTTTGTGTCTGTTGCTTGGATTTCCAGCATCTGCAGATTTTCTCCTGTTTGTTATCTATTTGAGCCCTTCGTTAATCCCATATTTATTCTCTCTATATTCCCATTGACTCCATCCCCACCTTGATTCTACCACTCATCAAAATTTATGGTGGCCAATTACTCTACTGGTCCACAAAGTCTTGTAATATTGTTCAAAAAGAATCAGATTAATTATGCTTGATTTCAAAAGAGTAAACTTTAAGTCACATGATAAACGTAAGCAGGTATTACACAAAAACTTCTTTTATCAAGTTAGTAGGGCTTTCTATAGCATCCTCCCTACCCCTGTCAACCATGAACACCTTTAAGAACCAGGCTCTTGAGGTCAACACGAGGAACTCTGCAGATGCTGGAAATTCAAGCAACACACACAAAATGCTGGTGGAACACAGCAGGCCAGGCAGCATCTATAGGGAGAAGCGCTGTCCACGTTTTGGGCCGAGACCCTCCATCTTTCCTTTCAGTTAATCCTGATGAAGGGTCTCGGTCCGAAACATCAACAGTGCTTCTCCCTATAGATGCTGCCTGGCCTGCTGTGTTCCACCAGCATTTTGTGTGTGAGGCTCTGGAGGTGCTCAGTTAGTGACGAAATGTCACCCGGAATAAGAGAAACAGTAAACAGATATCCATACTTGGAGACTCAACAATTCAACATGCATTTTTTCTTTAAAAACAAGTTTCTGAATAATTATGAATTATAGTTTTCATCGTTGAAGTCACATTTAAGTATATTTATTTTGGAAAAAAACAGAAAAACATTTAGGTTAATTTTGGGAAGAGTAAGTCAAGATTCCCTTAGGGCTCTCCCCATTCCTCTGCCACGAGATTCTTCTGTATGATTTCTGCAATGTTGACAGACGCAGCAAGCAGCATGACCAGACTCAGATCTCAGTACGTTAACTCCCCCGTCATTTAGTCTGTGGGCCTAATATATTGCGCCATCAGAGTAACTTCTGAAAGATGCTCCACTTCACAGGGCAGAAACTAGAATTACTCCAGATGCAGGCCTCAATGGAGGATCTCAGCCCATTTCCAAATAATTTTGGTCTCAAGTTCAGGTCAAATGCACATGGGCATTCAGACATGCTTCACAGGTACCAAAGCACCAACTGGAGGTGTGAATTCTTCATCCAAGCATTTTTTTTTCTCATTCCAGTTCAAATTAAGGATATTAAAAACGTATCATGTATCTAACAAACATATCACCACAGTACAGGAGGTATTTGAGTGGCTGATAGGTGAATTGCTAGAATTTTAAGACTAATATAACTTTTAAAAGAATATTGTAAATAAATTAGTTGTGAAAAGTTTAGAATGCTTCTGAACATCAGGGGTGCCCTAGCACAGAAGTAGGAAATACAATGGATATGTCTTTGATGGACAATTTGTATCAAGTCCCATCCTAAACTTTGATATTCGAAGGAGGAACCTCACTTCCTCTAAATTTAAGTCACTCATCTTTATCTCTTTTACATTTTCCCCAAAGCCATGTTATCCTTCCTACAAAATAATGCTCAGGAGTGAACACAATTACTTGCTTGTTACTTTCCATTTTAATAACCTGTTTATAAAATCATGTTTATAAGAGGCATACATCTTCAAAAGAAAAAAATCAATACTCCTTCTGTTCCCGGGCCTCTTCAGAATTATAGCATTTTATAATTTCTGATTCTTTTGACCAAAAGACATCATTTCAGTTTTCTCTGCACAGAATGTTTTATACAACTCAAATATACACTTTAACTCTCTCTCTATGCTTTCCTGGTTTGCTAAAGACATCCTCATTATCTGCAACATCTTAATACCTTTAAATTTTGCCATATATGCCTCAGTCCTGGTCATTAACACACATTAAAATGAGGTCTAAGTACCAAGCACTGAAGAACAACATATTCCCCATCCCACTGATTGATGTTCTCTGTTTTCTATTCATTAGCTAATTTTATATTCATTCTGCCAATATTATTATATACATTTCTTTTCAAAAAATCATGTATGCAACATCACCCACAGTAACCTGTGTTAGGGCAGTCAAATTAATTTAGCCAGATTTAGCTAAAGAGATTTAGCCAGATGGTAATTTCTTTCACGTGCTGAGATAATCTAGCTAACAGGCTGACAGAGGAAAATGGATCAGCCATGATGAAATGGTAGAGCAGACTCGATGGACCAAATGGTCTAATTCTGCTCCTATATCTTATGGTCTTATGTTCTTATAGTGACACTTGCATTAGTGACTGTACCCGGGAACTCATCCCAAAAGTAAACATGGATTAAAACAAAATCCCACATGCTCTTTATCACCCTTATTACCAGAGGATTTTTCCAACTAGAAAAAGCACAGAATTAACAAATGCAATTTGGCAAAATGTTCTGTGTAACACAGTTGATACCAACTTAACATTGGCTCACACAACTTGTATAATGAATGCAAAAATGATTTTAATCTTAACAGTATTTCTAGACCATTAATTGTATTTCAAATTGTTTTCATCTATATTAACAGTGGAAATTTTGCTTGCATAACTTGGAAATTGTGTTGTGTGCTGTATTACATTGATAGAATTTTCATCCACACTTACCTGCCCATTTCGAAATTTGTTTGTCTTTCTGAAATGTGACATTAGCTGCTTCATTATTTACTAAACTGATTCACTACAATATCCTGGAGATGTTAATCAGTTAGCAATATGATTGTTTTTTGGACTAAATTTCTCAACAAAGGCATTTGCTCTATTGTATGCTAATTCCAGAATATATTTACTGTATTTAACTTGTTTAGAATTCTAAGAAACAGATTTGTCAGCTTGTAACTCATCTGTCAGGAAAGCAGTCTGCAATTGGACAACAGCTGAAGCAAACAAATGATGGAGTCAAAACTAGAGCCATATCCATACACAGTTTACAAATAGAGACCTCGTAAAGAACTTGGCATATTATGGATGGAAAGCATTTACTTCTCTTCATAGACGTTTTCCCTCTGCTAACATACATAGAAAATCTAGTTACTGACTACATGACAGCAACTGAAAATGAGGAACTTGTAATCTAGATATTCTATATGAAGAGAATCACTCTTCAAATTTATTATAAACACGCTATTTTAAAGGACAGCCTGCAGCTGATTCCATCTTTCCCCTCAAGTTTGCAGAAATTAATGATGAAAATGAAATACATTGAAATATTTCTTTGAAGGTGGTCCAGTGAAATGGTCATGGTTTGGATGCAGGCTTGTACTTTTGGTTCCCTTCACAATGAGATTTCTGTCTTAGCTGACCCATTAGGGTACATTATGAAAACACTGTGCTGGTGTAAAAAAAAGAGTTAAAGTATGTACAGTAAAAGTTAGATCAAAAAACCAAAGAGAGGGTCATGAAAGGGGAGGCAGACAAGGAAAATGGTTCTCCAACTTGAAGAGATTACACCTGCCTTGTCTTGATGATGATTCCAGTGGCAAATACAACCAAGGTTTAGTGACAGTTATTTGTCGTACACAAGGAAAACAGCGTAATATGCAACGCTAACAAGTTTTCATGCAAATAGTAAAATTGAAATCCATTTTCAGTACAAGTTGAATCCAACCTTTCTTTATACTTTCTTCAAATATACATTCAGGTAAAACAAATCAAACTTTATTGACCAATTTGTAAATAGGGCCAAATGAGCAGAGCAGGCTTCAAAACATTGGGGCTTTCTCAAATCCTTCGACTTGGCCAACTGTAGTCCTCATTTGTTGGCAACTCATAACCTTCTACAGTTAAGCTTGGAAAAGAGTAAGGTTTCTGAAATCTTTCAAATGGAACATGTATCAAATAACACTGCTGGGAACAAAGTTTTGTTTGTACCTAACGCAAGCTGCAACATCACATATCTGTACTGGAAGAGATGGGAATATAGAATCTTCTACAAAGTGAAATATTGACTATGGCCCAGATTTGTTGAGTGAAGACCACTTAACTCCTCATTTCCCCTAACTTAACATGCTCAGGCCTATAAAGACCATCTTGCTGACCTGGACTATTCCAGAGTTGTGCAGTGTGGTGTGAGAACCTCATTTTACCGAATCATGTGATGTGGATCAGACAAAACATGCCCCACTCACAAAATACCTCTTAAAACCATGGACCAATGGCAAACTCTCAGCCCAGATTTTCATCTGTCAGAGCTACCATGTTTTCAACATTCCTTTCTAAACACCCCTGACAATGAAAAACATGTAAAATTTATGTTAAATAAACAATTTTAAAATTCATACTCATAGCAAATAACTCTAAATAAAAACATGAAAGGCAAGCTCCAAGAAAAAAATAATGAAAACAACAAAAACTGGAAGCATCTGTGGGGAGAGAAGGAGAGTCAAAGTTGCAGGTCAATTACTTTTCTGCACAACTAGAAGTTATAAGTCAAACATGTTTTGTTATAAAGGTGCATAAGGAGTATATGTGATAGTGTCGTAACTGATTGACACAGAAGCTGCTGACAACAGCATCTTAATTGCAGCTGAATCTGTCTTGGTGGAATAGGGACAGAAAACTCAATGCTGAAATGGTGTGATACAAAACACTGTAAAAACTAGAAATACCCAGTTGTTCAGAGAGAGAAAATGGAAGAAGTCCATTTTGATACAAACTGGAATGGGTGATGACATAAAGTTCTTTAATTCACTTTTGATTCCGGAGGGCTGCAAGGTGTCTTATCTAAAGATGAGCTTTTGTTCTTGACCTTAAGATATGCTTCATTAGAACAGTCGGAGAACTAGAGACACATAGACCAGCCTAAAAGTGCAGGCAGTATTAAATTGACAGGCAAATCAAGTGGATATCTGCTGCAAGTCAGTCAGCAGATCATTATTTTACCCCCAATGTGAGCATTGAATGATAGGCCCTAAAGTTCAAGTGAATTTTTGCTTCTTCTGGTAGGAGTTTCAGGCATATTGAGTTTGGATATATCTGGGAGGCAATAGAACAGACATTGATGAGAATTTTGTATCATATCCACAAAACAGCAAAAACAAAATGAAGACTTAATAGATAATGTATTTAGAGTACTTTGATAAGAGTGAATAAGTTGTGGTTGTTCAGAAACACGACATTGCAGTTGAACTAGTCTGTTGAAACTTTACCCTTCAGCAACTCAATCCATCATGAAATTGGGGAACACAATAAGAGAGTCAATTTGATTGAGAATAATTCAAAAGATCGATGAAAAATGTGTCCTGTTTCAATAATTTGTTTTTCTTTATTATGGTGAATATAAAGGAAACACAATTGATGTGAATCTAAATTTTAAAGAGGACTCTGTTGAGGTATGTCAAATTTCAGGATTTTGATTGAACCACAGTAAGTCCTTTGTAAATTCTGTGGCAACATTCACGTCCTTGTACTTGGGATCCTGAACGGTGTAATGTGAGTAAGTAGAAATGCAGGAATTGCGTATGTTGCAGTTGCACAGGAAAGTGCTGAGAAGGAGTGAAAGGTCAAAGGAGACTGAAGAGTGAAAAAGCAAGCCAAGAAGCCAAATGGTATTCAGAAAGCTGTAAGGAAATAACAAATATGACCCTTGGTAGCTTCACACTGATTACCGAGAATGATCTATGTGAGTGCACTAGATTCAAAGTGAGAACAAGGGCAACCATGTCTTCACTTTTAGTGGGAGGAAAATTGGTATGAAAATAAGTATTTCATAAAAAATAAAAGACTGTGCTTAAATCAGTGTTGTTAAGGAAAGTGTCTCAGAAGCACTGAGTTGTAAAGTGTTATCATCAGAATAGATACATCAGAAACAAAAAGAGTGGGAGAATGTAATGATTACCTTACTGTTGCCAGGGTGGGAGTACGTAAGATCAAGATGGCTTTGGGAGCCTTATGCTTGCGATGGATTTTTGTTATTAATCTATCCCCTAAGGTGAAACTATTTTAGTTGAGGAGGAAAAATAGTCATTATTGAACTAGTGGAAGTGAAAGCAGCATTGAAATCGGAAGTAAAGGTAATGAAATATTTGAGTGAGAGCAGTATCAATACAGTCATCAATGGAGCAGAAGAAAAGGTGAAGGAAGGGATCCAAGTATGACTGAAGTAAGAAATATTCCACATGGATGTATATGTGAAGGGACTAGACAATGGGTGAAAGAAAAGAATCGAGAAAGAAATAAGCAAGTGTTCAGTATCTCACAATTCCAGCATTTTTTGATTCTCTCTCTCCTTATTCCATTTAAGAACATAAGAAATAGGAGCAGGAGTAGGCCATCTGGCCCGTCGAGCCTGCTCTGCCATTCAATAAGATCATGGCTGATCTGACCATGAACTCATCTCCACCTACCTGCCTTTTCCCCATAACCCATAAGAACATAAGAGAAACAGAAGATTAACAAACCTTCAATACCCTCTCTCAGCCAGCATCAGCAGCTGTGTGTCATTCAGTTTCTTTTGGCTTCACCATATCACAAGCATTGCCTTTATCATCTCCATTTCTCCTTTTCTGTCTACTTTAAAACTGTGCCATTGCTACTTGAACCCAGCTCTGATGAATAGCTATCAACCTAAAACACGAAAACTGCTTCTCTCTCCATAGATGTTGCCTGGCCTACTGAGTACTTAAAGCATTTTCTGTTTTTATTAAAAATACATAGTGCCTTTCTCTTACCTTTCTCCATCAGAGCTGTGTAATTCAAATGAATGGGCTCACTGATCCTGTGCCATTCCCAACCTGGCGCAAGATCTAGGAATAAATTATTCAGGAATCCAAGAAAACCCCACCATTGGACTATAAAGAATCTAATTGTAGAGTACATTTGGGAGAGCACCAGCTGGGCTTGGTCAACAATATAAAGAATTCAAACTTCCACTTTCATGCTAGAGTCCTGAAACTTGCAGGAGTGACAAGAGAAATTACCGACAGTTTCAAATTAAACCACATGTTTGAACACAGAATTTTTTAAACTACATAAATGCTTATGTATTATTTTATGGAGTCCTAACCGACCTCTCACACACCCTGTGAATTGATCTTGTATTTTCATTTGCATAGGAGTACAACCTTCACATCTAATCAGTCATCATAAGCAATGGCACCTCAAGGCAAAACAAAAAATGTCTATTGCTGGAAGGGACACTGCCAGACTAGTTACAGCAATCTCTGCTGTTCACAGTGATCAGCTCAAACAATAAATCAAACCAAATACTGGATGACAAAGGAGATGACAAATTTAAGCCTGCAGGACTATTAGAGTGTAATACTGGTATTTGATTAAAAGAAAACTTCTATGCACTTTTAAAATATTCTTACATGCATCCAAACTAAGTTGGAAAATTCTCTCATCTTTCACGTAAATATGCCTTTGGAGGCAAGCGTTCTGTAGAAAAGCCTGAACAAACAACTTTCGTATTTAAACATGCATAGTGGAAGGAAAGCTTGTCTCTTCCGAAGAAATCTGAATCAGGATAATACATAAATCACAGTTCGACAGACATGTAACAAAATATTCTTCATTTCACCAATATATCAATCCATGAGATTCTCCAGAGTGCCGTCATTTATAGTTTTAAAAAGAAAGTCAAGAGTGACCAATATTAGGACACTATTTCTCTATAACTTTGATTTTCTTAACCTCTCAGTTTTGAAACTAAGCTGTAAAAGTAAACAATTGGTATGTAATGATAAATTACTTAATGTATTAATTTCATACCACAGCTTTTAGAGTTAATATTTACCTCTGTTTTAGAGTTATCATTCATACTTCAATTTAGTAATACAAAGATTAAAGATTGTGTTACCCACATTTATTACATCAAGGAGCAAAATACAAATCCAAAGATCAGTATTTTCAGTAAATAAAATAACATGAACCTTTTATTCAGCAAAACAACATAATGTTCTTAGGTAAACTCCAGTTTCTATACAGCCCTCACTAGCATGGTCTTTTGCACAACTTAAGTCAGTGAACCCAGAGGTAGCTTTTGATTCACATTCCCTCTTCTTTCCCAGACAATAGTAAGCCCCCCACCCCCATAGCAGATATACACTCACCATTAGAGCGATGGATGCAGGTATGTTGGTTATCACTGAGAAAGAATCCCTCTTTACACTGACACTCATAGCTGCCCATGGTATTAACACAGATTTGCTGACAGCCACCATTATTGTCATCACATTCATTCACATCTGCAAATTTGAAAAAAAATTCTCTTAACAAATGAAATTGCACATTTAAGAAGCAAAATATCATAGCTTACCATTAAATTCTGGTGATATTTGACATTAAAAATAGCATGAGTTGAATCATTTCTAGCTGTTTGTGTAGTGCTTCTACAATCTTCAATTTTACCATCCTGTCCCAGTAGGAAGATGAAAAATAATATAGTATTATTGCATTATTTTGGAAAAGCAACTGATTTTTTTCATACAAATGCATGCTACAAGCCACAGCTGATGTTATTCTCAGATTTCCTTTCAATATCTTCACGAGTGTTATTCTGATGGTCTACATTTCATAAACTCTATGGGGGCAACGTTCCTTTCCATCCCAGATTATGTTTAAACTTGTATTTTTCTTAGCCACCACAAACCAAAGCTAAACTAATTAACTGCATCTGCATTAGCCTTTCTTCTCATAAACAAGGAACCATTAAAAAAATGTCTTTTGTGAATGATATTATTTCCCACAATATTTTGGAATTCCAGTTTTCAAAAAAAATAGATATCAAGATTGCTGCTCCTGAACTTAAAAAATGCAAACCCTTCTTCCAGTCATCTATACCTTTCTAGGGGACAAAATTGGCAAAACATGCTAGTATGTAGAAATGAAGCCAAGAGCTGTAATTGTGCCAGCTCCAAGGTCATATTAGCTATACTTGAAATCTGGTCATTCAGCAAAGAAAGCAGAGCTCCTCTGCATTTATTGTTCCTTTGAGTTGTATATATTTTATACTTCAGCATTTAAAACCTGATCAACTCACTGATTATCTATTTATCCCACAGATCAGGTATGGATCACTTCATAAAGGACTGTTATTTCATTTCCTCATGAAAATCTCCTTAAATCTTTCTTCTTTCTGGAATGAACCTTGACTTCAAGGTACATATACTCTCACGTTTCCTATAGTAGGTGAGTTTAGGACCAGAGGGCAGAGCCTCAGAATAGAAGGATGTCCCTTTAGAACAGAGACGATGGAATTTCTTTAGCCAGAGGGTGCTGAATCATTGCCACAGATGACTGTGGAGGCCAATTCATTGGGTATATAAGTTGATAAGTTCTTGATTAGTAAGGGCATCAAAGGTTATGGGGAGAAGGAGGCAGCAGAATGGGGTTGACAGGGATAATAAATCAGCCAAGATGAAATGGTGGAACAGACTTGAGTCAAATTGCCTATTTCACAGGTCCTATGTCTTACCGTCTTATATTCAGCTGCTAATCTTCATTATTTAATTCTTATTCGCCGCTTTCCACAGACATTGTTTCCTGTTGCTAAAGCTCATGGACTGCTGTGCCTATTAAGTGCTTAAGCATCTTTGTGTATATTTAACATTATATCTTTAGTCCCACACTTAACCAAATAATTATACTTCTCTTCTGAATTCAGACTGCAACAGCTGCTTTTTACACAGACATTCTCTCCACATTTTATTTCATGAGGGAAATTACAGCATTTTTCATTTCAATATGATGAATATGTTATTGTACATTCTTGCTCCATGCTTAGTATTCACGTTAGATATCCTAGTTTCCTTATCAATTTATTATATACAAGTTCTTTTATCCTATAACAATAACTGGTTCTGTGCTGCTTTTAGTAACTTGAGCCAAAGGACCTGGGCTTATCCCTGTAACTCTTCTTTGGACATTCTTCAAAGCATAAATGTTCTTTTGTGAGTATTGTTTTTGCAGCTACATGGAAGATTCCATTCTTGGAGATGCTAGAATCTGTCAGAGGTTAAAATAATTTACTTCAACATCCAATGAACAGGAAGTTACATCTACATGCTTCATTTGCTTTTACACTAAGCAGATATTTTCCAATGAATACTAAGTAAAACCCACCTCTTTACTTGTCAATTTGAAACAATATAGTGAAATTACAAGAGTGAAATTGTTAAAAATGTTTGTGCTTCTTTCTAAATAATTAATTCATATTCTGCACAATATAATCTAAAATTAGTTTCAGACAACAAAATAAATGATTTATCTTTGCTATCATGAAAAGAACATTGTGGCTGACTACTATTGAAATTTTACACACTTCAGTTCATACTATATGTTAGCATCATTCATTTTTGAATGTTAGATTGCAAGTTACATATTCCATGAATAATTGCAATGACAAAATACAATTACAGGTAATCTCTCTGAAATGGGAGATAACATTTCAAATATTATAAAATCTTAATAAAAGAAAATGTAAGCAACAATGAAGTAATAATTTTAAATGATCATTGACTTCAGGAAGGGGGTTACTGGTTCATATGCTCCTGTTTACATCAATGGTGCCAAGGTTGAGAGTTTCTAGGAATAAACATCAGTAATAGCCTGTCCTGGTCCAACCACATAAATGCCACAAAGCTTAACAGCACCTCTACTTCCTGGGGGGGGGGGGGGGGGGGAGGGAGGCTAAAGAAATTTGGCATGCTTTCTTTGATCTTCACCAATATTTATTGATTTATTGATGCACTGTAGAAAGCATCTTATCCAGATGTATCATGGCTTAGAACGCCAACTGCCCTGCCCGTGACCAAACAAAGCTACAAATGGCCATGGACACAGCTCAGCACATCACGGAAACCAGCTTCCCTCCATGGACTCTGTCTACTCTTCTTTCTGCCTCAGTAATGTAGCCACCATGATCAGAGTCCCCATATACTCCAGATGTTCTCTGTCCTCTCCTCTACCATCTAGCAGAAGAAACAAAAACCTAAAGCAAACCAGTAACAGCCTCAAGAACTGCTTCTACCCAACTGTTATACATTGCTCAAATGCATATAGGAATTTATATTACCAGTGATTGAATATTCAAGAGATCGCTATATTTTTTATTTAAATTTTGTGTTTATTTCAAATACATATTTTGCTGTTGTGTTGTAAATTGTGTTTGTGTTCTTATAAATTGAGTATGTTTCTTCACTCAATTACAAATTGAGTATGCCTCTTGGTATGATTCTATCTACAGTGAGCACTAAAATCAGAAATTATAACAATTTATTCTTGGTTCATGGGTAACTAGCTACACATGAATCAAGGAACGGTACCTATTGATTGATACCTATTTTTCAGAGCTGGAAATTTCTTCAAGTTGCCCTGACCAACATTTTTTCACTTCACTCAACATTACAGAAACAGGTTGTCCGTTGTTACTGTAAGTCTCTTTGAGGGATTTTGATGGGCACAAATGGGTGGCCTTCTTCAAAATGGAAATATTGTGACAACATTTCAACGTAAGCTTTTAACTAGAAAAGCTGTTGGATATCCCAAAAGAAAAGACACTATTTAAGTGGAGGGCTTCCTTTCTGTGGTGGTTGAAATGGCTGTCCTCATCAATCCCCCCATGGACAACTATTGCAGACATATAATCTGATAAGAGAGAGTTAGAGAATGAAACTCAGCAATAAAACATAGGGAGGAGAGAATAATTCACAAATCCATAATATAATTTTATTCAATGCCTCAAAGTGATTTGATTCAATCTAAAAGCAAGGTCTTAAATCTGAGTAAAGCAAGGTTTAAGGTATAAATTGGATGTGATAGATAAAAATGTATGACAGTTAAGATCAGCTTGTAAAGCCTACGGGGTTCCCTGGAGGTCAGAGTTAAAGGACCATCCCATTTTAAGTTGGATACAGAGTGCTCCAAGACAGATAGCGTCATATATCTATGATAAGTTAAACTCCCAGAAATATATACCCACATCAGGAATGAAAGTCTGGGATAGGGACATATCTAGGGGGAATGCCATACTAGATCCAGTATTAGTTAACGAACCGGGTCAGGTCACAGATCTGTCAGTGGGTGAGCATCTGGGGGACAGTGATCACCGCTCCCTGACCTTTAGCATTATCATGGAAAAGGATAGAATCAGAGAGGACAGGAAAATTTTTAATTGGGGAAGGGCAAATTATGAGGCTATAAGGCTAGAACTTGCGGGTGTAAATTGGGATGATGTTTTTGCAGGGAAATGTACTATGGACATGTGGTCGATGTTTAGGGATATCTTGCAGGATGTTAAGGATAAATTTGTCCCGGTGAGAAAGATAAAGAATGGTAGGGTGAAGGAACCACGGGTGACAAGTGAAGTGGAAAATCTAGTCAGGTGGAAGAAGGCAGCATACATGAAGTTTAGGAAGCAAGGATCAGAAGGGTCTATTGAGGAATATAGGGTAGCAAGAAAGGAGCTTAAGAAGGGGCTGAGAAGAGCAAGAAGGGGGCATGAGAAGGCCTTGGCGAGTAGGGTAAAGGAAAACCCCAAGGCATTCTTCAATTATGTGAAGAACAAAGGGATGACAGGAGTGAAGGTAGGACCAATTAGAGATAAAAGTGGGAAGATGTGCCTGGAGGCAGTGGAAGTGAGCGAGGTCCTCAATGAATACTTCTCTTCGGTATTCACAACTGAGAGGGAACTTGATGACGGTGAGGACAATATGAGTGAGGTCGATGTTCTGGAGCATGTTGATATTAAGGGAGAGGAGGAGTTGGAGTTGTTAAAATACATTAGGACGGATTAGTCCCCGGGGCCTGACGGACTATTCCCCAGGCTGCTCCACGAGGCAAGGGAAGAGATTGCTGAACGTCTGGATAGGATCTTTATGTCTTCGTTGTCCACGGGAATGGTACCGGAGGATTGGGGGGAAGCGAATGTTGTCCCCTTGTTCAAAAAAGGTAATAGGGATAGTCCAGGTAATTATAGACCAGTGAGCCTTACGTCTGTGGTGGGAAAGCTGTTGGAAAAGATTCTTAGAGATAGGATCTATGGGCATTTAGAGAATCATAGTCTGATCAGGGACAGTCAGCATGGCTTTGTGAAGGGCAGATCGTGCCTAACAAGCCTGATAGAGTTCTTTGAGGAGGTGACCAGGCATATAGATGAGGGTAGTGCACTGGATGTGATCTACATGGATTTTAGTAAGGCATTTGACAAGGTTTCACACAGTAGGCTTATTCAGAAAGTCAGAAGGCATGGGATCCAGGGGAGTTTGGCAAGATGGATTCAGAATTGGCTTGCCTGCAGAAGGCAGAGGGTCGTGGTGGAGGGAGTACATTCAGATTGGAGGGTTGTGACTAGTGGTGTCCCACAAGGATCTGTTCTGGGACCTCTACTTTTTGTGATTTTTATTAACGACCTGGATGTGGGGGTAGAAGGGTGGGTTGGCAAGTTTGCAGACGACACAAAGGTTGGTGGTGTTGTAGGTAGTGTAGAGGATTGTCGAAGATTGCAGAGAGACATTGATAGGATGCAGAAGTGGGCTGAGAAGTGGCAGATGGAGTTCAACCCGGAGAAGTGTGAGGTGGTACACTTTGGAAGGACAAACTCCAAGGCAGAGTACAAAGTAAATGGCAGGATACTTGGTAGTGTGGAGGAGCAGAGGGATCTGGGGGTACATGTCCACAGATCCCTGAAAGTTGCCTCACAGGTAGATAGGGTAGTTAAGAAAGCTTATCGGGTGTTAGCTTTCATAAGTTGAGGGATAGAGTTTAAGAGACGCGATGTAATGATGCAGCTCTATAAAACTCTAGTTAGGCCACACTTGGAGTACTGTGTCCAGTTCTGGTCGCCTCACTATAGGAAGGATGTGGAAGCATTGGAAAGGGTACAGAGGAGATTTACCAGAATGCTGCCTGGTTTAGAGAGTATGGATTATGATCAGAGATTAAGGGAGCTAGGGCTTTACTCTTTGGAGAGAAGAAGGATGAGAGGAGACATGATAGAGGTGTACAAGATATTAAGAGGAATAGACAGAGTGGACAGCCAGCGCCTCTTCCCCAGGGCACCACTGCTCAGTACAAGAGGACATGGCTTTAAGGGAAGTTCAAGGGGGATATTAGAGGAAGGTTTTTCACTCAGAGAGTGGTTGGTGCGTGGAATGCACTGCCTGAATCGGTGGAGGCAGATACACTAGTGAAGTTTAAGAGACTACTAGACAGGTATATGGTGGAATTTAAAGTGGAGAGTTATATGGGAGGCAGGGTTTGAGGGTCAGCACAACATTGTGGGCCGAAGGGCCTGTAATGTGTTGTACTGGTCTATGTTCTATCTGAATTGGGACAAGACTTAGACTGGGATGCGATTTGGGATAATGCTGCCAGTGCTTCGAAAAACCCAATTCATCTGTATATACACTTGAAATTTTGTCATTGAACATATCTAACACCAAGAATTAGACATCAAATGGGACTGGTTCCTGACCCATATTGCCCATTTTGCCCCCACGGAACCGTTGGCTCTTTTATACATGTTGTATGGGAATGTCTAGAGGTTTTTGGTTTATGGGGAAAGGTTATCAGTACTCTTACAGAAGTAACGGGGGTACAATTACCAATGGACCCCACTGTACATCATCTAAATGATGACTCCCACCTTTCCCTTACAGAAAAAATACGCAAAATCTGGCTGGCAGGCCTGACTGCAGCTAAGAAGATTGTAGTCCAGCGTTGGAAACCTCCCCATGATATTCCATATACTCACTGGCTTCGGAGCTTTTTTGGACATTTTTTACCTGGAATTATCATCAGTAAGAGTAAATGATGCACAACCAAACACAATCTTAATGTGGACAAATTTGATATCTAACTTAAAAGATCTTCTGTTAAAATAGGAATGCTCTGTCTGTGTATATACTACTATTCAGTTGGTTGGTGGAGGGGAGAGGGGTGGGAGGGAGAGAGAGGGGTGGAGAAGGGGGTGGGGATGAGGGTTGGGGGCTGGCTGGGTTAAACAGTCAAAATGTAATCGGCAACTGGTTGTATTGAATGTAATTTGTTGGTGTTGCAATAAAAATTAGTGAAAAAAATGTATGACAGTAAACATGCAATGGCAAACACTTATATTATTAATAAATAGTTTATAATGAATATAAATTAATTTAAGAAACAAAAATCCCACAGGAAAAGTGGTCCAGCCTTGGCAAAATGATTTTAGATCAAAGGAAAATGCATAATGTGTAATAAAAAGGTAAACCTGAGGACTAGGAAAATGTCAGAATTTAGCAGAGGACCAAGATGTTAACAACAAAAAACAGAATACCAGAATAATACAAGAATCATTGAGACTGTAAGTTTTCAACAGAAAACAATAAGTAAATGGTGACATGGAACTGAAACAGGAGAAATTATACTGGAAAACGAAGAAATTACAAATAAGTTTAATAAATATTTTGAACCTGTCGTCACAGAAGATGATATTTAAAAAACTATTGGTGAAATAAAAGAGATCAAATCTGAGGAAATAATGGCTGACCACAAATTAGCATTTCTAAAAATAATTTGCAGAAATTAATGGGACTGAAATACAATAAATCCTCAGGACACAAATACATTCATTCTCGGGTTCTGAAGTTGGCAGTAACTGGTTGCCATCTAGCAAAGGTCCATCATTTTGGAATGCTTCCCATAGATTGGAATGTAGCAAATGTAAGCGCTCTATTTAAATAGGAGTAGAGAAAATAAGCAACTATGCATCTGACATAAATAGGAGGAATCATGTTAGAATCCTTTATTAAAATAGACATTACAACAGGGTACTTGAGCAAGATAATAGAATTGATCATGGTCAATGTGAAATAATAAAAAAATCACATTTTACAATTCTGGGTTTTTTTGACATTCGATCTAGCAGAATTTATCAAGGAAATCAGTAGGTATGGTGGATCTAGTCTTCCAAGGTCACAGATAAAGTATCACACAAGAGATATTGAACACAATTAGACCACAGGGATTAGGAGTGATATATATGTATGGACTGAAAATTGGTCCACAGGCAGCAAGCAAAATTTATCAGTAAACAAGGCATTTAGGCCGAGATGATGTGACTTGTAGATTGCCAGAGATGTCTACACTGAAGCCCTTTTCATGGTTTATGTCACTCTGAGAGATGAAAGGGCAATTGTAATATATCCAAATTTGATGATTATACAAAGTTGGGTGACACTGTGGATTTTGATGATGTAGAGATAGTTTAATTGAATGTGTGACAAGATGACAGATGGAATATAATGAGAAAAAATATGAAGTCAGCCACTTTTGTGAAACAATGATAGAAATATGAAGTACATTTTTAGATTAAAAGATGTCAGTATTCAGGGGGACCTGGGCATCCTTGTTTATGAATCTCAATGCAAACACGTAGGTGCAGCAACTATTAGGACAGACTGTATGCTGGCTTTCATTGCAATAGGATGTGTATGGGTATAATAACAACCTCCTGCAATTATAAGGGCCCAGGTAAGATGACATCTGAATAAAATGGATCCACAACATTCACAAGAAAACCAAATTAGACATAAATTGTACACAATTTTTACAAGAAAGAACATAATTAGAACTACAAAAAAGTCCACCTTCACTGATTCCTGGAATGAAAATATTACCCTCAAAGAGAACAAATAAACTGTGGAATATACTCTTTAGTTTAAAAGAATTAGATCTTTGAAACATACAAAATTAATTACAGAGTTTGACAAGGTAAGTTTAAACCAATGTTTCCCCGGGGTCCACTGTCTCAAAATAAGGGACTAGCCTTATTTAGTGAGGAGTGAAATTTTAGAGTTCTCTACCTAAGGGGATCATGCAGGCTCAGTTGCCGAGTATATTCAAGGCAGGGAGATTGATAGATCCTGAGATATTGCTGGATAGAAAAGATACAGACTTTGTGCAGAAAAGCATTGCCAAAGACTGAATATTAACACATTGAATGGCACAGCAGTTACAAGGGGCTGAATGGCTTGTTCCTGCTTTTGTTTCTCACATTCTTGTGTTTTGGCAGCTTGCTATTTATATGGCAGCATGTACAGCCACTAATAGATGTTGACAGACGTACAATGTCAACACCACATCATTTACATCATTTGGAACAGTGTTTTCTCATCAATAAACATTTTATTATGTGAAATCTGGTGTTGAGAAGATTCAAAGTATTGTTTATTTTTAAACTAGAATGGAATTAATATTGAGCATCTGTCAGCTTCTTCAATGTAACAAACTTTTCTCCGACATCAACAAGGAAAGATTATGTATTTGGCTAATCATCAAAAACATTCTTAGTTTTGAATAGTTCTCAAGGTTTTTAGCATAATCAGTAAACAGGTCTCCTGGTGCTTGTTAATCAGTTTAATAAATATACAAGTAAAGCACATGTACAAAGATACATATCTGAGCTGCATGATAAAACTCATCATGTGGAGGAGTTTCAATGGAAGCCAGCAACTGCCTCAAAAAATGATCAAGTCTCATGTTATTCTGTTGATGCCGACTCTGGACAGTCACTCAAAATGAATGGCAAACTACTAACCGCTGGCCTAGTCCAAAGCTGAATTCTGGAAGCAATTATTCAAAGTTGGTTACAAAACTCTGCAATGGATGTTTTCATATTCTGTTGCTTTGTCAAATGTTTCCATGGTACTATTGTGTGCCATGGTAAAGCAGTCTGCAAAATGTTCCAAGCTGTTCCAAATGCTATATATGGTTTTCAACAAGAAGACCAGTTTATGAAAGGATAGTACACGTTGCTACATTGATTCCCCAGTCACTGACTCCAATATCTATGAGCTCCAAGACATTTAAACAGTGGGGAGTGAGAAACTGATAGGAATTTGAGATCATCTGTCCTTGGCATTTTTTTAAAAAAACGCCATTTTATTCACTGATTTGGTGCCAACTCAATGGTGGCAGACAGATTATTGTCCACTACATCATAATCTCACCCTCATTTAAAAGGACTGACACAAAGATGAAATTTTGCCAACCTAAAGAGAGTAATTTCAAGAAATACACTAAATTCAGATGCTCCTGCAAGTTGCCACCTGTACAATGTCTTAACCCCCAACATCTGATTCAGTGTCAGTGTTGTGTGTTCTGCAGACATCGCATTTTCAGTTATTCCTGAAAATAAATGGAATTAAGACATATTACATCTGCACTGTACCAAACAGTTACAAATGGTTTGGCAGAAAGGCTTGTCCAAAATCTAAAGAATGCATTATGAACAAGTTCAGCAGAACACACTTTGCTGGCACTAAATCAGAAGTTCATCAACTTCCTCCTTGCATATTGCATGCAGCACACTCCACAACCAACAACTCACCAGCTCTGCTGTTCCTGGGTTGTCCCTTGCGCTCACACTTTGATCTGTTCAAATGCAAGCTCAAAAGGAATACACAGAACAAGCAGATGAGAAAAATTGAGAGATTCTCAAACAAGGGGTTTCAATGTTTCATCCCTGGACAAGCAGTCCTGGCGAGGGACTACAGAGGTGATCAAAATGGGCACTTGGAAAGATTAGAGACAGAACTGGACCACTCTCCTACACAGTGGAGTTTGTGTCTGATGTCACCTGGAGACAACACATCCATCAGTTGAGGGGAGCAGATTCAATTGTTAGACAAGAAAGGTGCCCAGAGCTCTTCTCTTCTCCCTCCTGCCGTCCAGGAAAAGGCTCCGAAGCATTTGGGCTCTCAGGACCAGACTATGTAACAGTTTCTTCCCCCAAGCTATCAGACTCTTCAATACCCGAAGCCTGGACTGACACCTTGCCCTACTGTCCTGTTTATTATTTATTGTAATGCCTGCATTGTTTTTGTGCACTTTATGCAGTCCAGTGTAGGTTTGTAGTGTAGTGTAGCTTTCTCTGTGTTGTTTTTTTTATTATTACGTAGTTCAGTCTAGTTTTTTGTACTGTGTCATGTAACACCATGATCCTGAAAAACGTTGTCTCATTTTTACTATGCACTGTATCAGCAGTTATGGTCAAAATGACAATATAAGTTGACTTGACTTGACTGTAGTCCCAGAGTCAACTCCTAAAACCACCACGGAGGAGATCCCAGAATGTGAAATTGTTTCACAATTCTCACCTGCCAAACAGACTAATTCTGCTTGTCAGGAAAGGCATTATCCCACAAGAGTCAGAAAACCTCCACAGTGATTAAATCTTTAGGCCTGAATGGGACATTTAACATTTACTATGCTGTGGATGTAATATAGCAGTTGTATTATGTTCTATGCAGTGTATATAGTTGAGATGCATTTTCAATTGAATTGCAGTTTGTAGCTAAATAGGAGAGGGGAGTGTTGTGTATTTAATGTTTCAGTAATATTTGAGTAATATTGCAAATATATTGTTGATTCATTTGTTTAAATAATTCATTATGGATTATATGTAAAAGTACATGAATGGCATACGTCGTTACTCCACCACGTTATATGTGCACACTTCACTTAAAGTAAAGCCAAAGTTTATTTGCATCACTCGGGCTCCCTTTTCTTTCAATCAGTTTTATGTTTTAGAGTTACAAAACATAACAATCATGCCCCACTGCATCATTTGCCCTACTTTGTTTACCTGCCTTAACCCAATCTCCTGAAACCCATTTAAAATCAGAGATAGACTTCAAATTCCTGAACTCATTCATGAAGATTTATTGATTATTTCTTCAGCATGTCCTGAACTCACCATGCCAATTTCTTCCCTGATATGTTCCTGTTCCAGCTCCTAATTATTTTGTATGGGTGCAAAGATACCCTCCATCCTGGGCAGAAGGTGTTGATCTACTTTCAGTATTGGGCTGATGGTGACCTAATGTCACCACAGATCCTGACAGATCTTGGTTTCTGGGACCACAGGTATTGCCCATGGGTTCCACTCAACCTTGGAAAGAATTCCTTCAGCCTGCATGCAATCTAGTTTCACTGTGGAAGACGCTAGCAATGCCCCAGATGTTGTAGTGTGTGAAGAAAGATAAGTGAGTGCAGTTACTATTACAAGAGAGAATCTGTTCAAAAAGCTGAAAGAATTAAGGGTATATAAATCACATAGACTAGATGAACTGCGTCCTAGGGTTCTGAAAGAGATCGCATTAAAGATTGAGGAGGCATTAACAATGATTTTTCAAAAATCATGGGACTTTGGTATGCTGCCAAAGGACTGGAAAATAGTAAATGTCACTCCACTCTTTAAGAAAGGATGAAGTTAGCCAGAAGGAAATGGCAGGCCAGTTAGCCTGACCTCAATGGTTGGGAAGATGTTGGAGTCAATTGTTAAGTATGAAGTTATGGAGTACTTGGTGATACAGGACACGAAAAGACAAAGTCAGCATGGTTTTCTTACGGGAAAATCTTGCCTGATGAACCTGTTTGAATTCTTTGAGAAGGATAAATAACAGGGATGCAGTGGATGTTGTATATTTGGACTTTCAGAAGGCCTTTGACAAGGTGCCACATGTGAGGCTGCTTACCAAGTTAAGAGTCCATGGTATTAAAGGGAAGTTACTAACATGGTTAGTGCATTGACTGATTGGTAGAAGACAGAGTGGGAATAAAAGGATCCTTGTCTGGCTGGCTGCCAGTGACTAGTGGTGTTCCACAGGATCAACGTTAGGACTGCTTCTTCTTCTGCTGTATATCAATGATTTAGATGATGGAAAATATGGCTTTATTGCCAAGGTTGCAGATGATATGAAGATTGATGGAGGGACAGGTAGTGTTGAGAAAACAGGTAGGCTGCAGAAGGACTTAGACAGATTGGGAGAATGGGCAAGAGTGTAGCAAATGAAATACAATGTTGGAAAATGCATGGTCATGCACTTTGGTAGCAGAAATAAATGTGCAGACAATTTTGAAAATGGGGAGAAAATCCAAAAATCTGAGATGCAATGTGTCTTGGGAGTCCTTGTGCAGAACATCTTAAAGGGTAACTTGCAGGTAGAGTTGGTGGCGAGGAAGGAAAATGCAATGTTAGCATTCATTTCAAGAGCTCTTGAATACATGGACAGGGATGTGATGGTGTGGCTTCACCTTGAGTATTGTGAACAGCTTTGGGCTCCTCATCTAAGAAAAGATGTGGTGGCATTGGAGAGGGTCCAGAGGCGGTTCACAAGGATGATTCTGGGAATAAACGGGTTATCATTCGAGGAATGTTTGATGGCTCAGGGTTTGTACTCATGGAAATTTGGAAGGATGAGGGGGGAGGGGATCTCATTGAAACCTTTCAAATATTGAAAGGCCCAGACAGAGTAGATGTGGAAAGGATGTTTCCCATGGTGGGGAAGTCTAGGCCAAGAGGGCACAGACTCAGGGTAGAGGGGCATCCACTTAAATCACAGATGCAGAGAAATTTCTTTAGCCAGAGGGTGGTGAATTTGTGGAATTTGTTACCATAGGCAGCCATGGAGACCAGGTCATTGGGTGTAACTAAGGTAGAGATTGATAGGCTCTTGATTGGACATGGCATCAAAGGTTATATGGAGAAGGCTGTGGAATAGGGTTGAGGAGGGGAAGAAAGGATCAGCCACGACTGAATGGCAAAGCAGACTCGATGGGCCAAATAGCCTAATTCTGATCCTATGTCTAATGGTCTTAAACTTCTATGCAAACTGTAGCAAAACACAAACCATGCTGGGGTAACTCAGCAAGTCCAGCAGCATCCATGAAAATGAACAAATTGACATTGTCTCAGGTCCAGACCCTTCTTCGCAAACTGTAAGCTTTTTCACCCAATGCACTCACTTTATATCAGGTATTTCAGCTGCTTTAAAATACTGATCAATTCGCTCAAGATACATCAGTCAATTATCTCTTGTACAATTGAATACACCTATCGTTTGATGTAGTCAGCCATTTCTGCTTTTTTAAATTTATAATTGTTATCATCCAGTACTCACTGTTTATGGACCTGTGAATTTAGTCAAATTTTGGCTTTTTTTTTTAAAACTCAACCATCTCCTTTTCTTAAGAAACTACGTTCAGCACTTTTATTAAACTCAAATACTTTCCTGCAATTCAACATATAGATAGTCATCTTAGATTTGTTTAAAACTTCCTCAGCACCATTATTATATTTTGTAACTCTAAAACATAAAACTAACTGAAAGGAAAACAAGGGAGCCAGAGATATTCAAGGAAACTTTGATTTTACTTTAAGCGAGGTGCATGCATATGACATAGTGGCGTAAAGATGTATGCCAGTTACACACTTTTACATTTAACCCATAATGAATTATCTAAAAAAAGCTTAATCAACAATATATTTGCAATATTACTGAAATATTAATTACACAATAAACACAGCCTAAAATTACTGAAAGTACAAGCCTGTCAGTTTTGAATTCTCTGTTGGGGGAAAAGGATTTCAATGAGAAAAGCATCCTGTGACCTGGGTTCATGGTGAAGGATATGTAGAAGTGAAGCTGAGGGATAAGCATAATATAACTGAGTAATAGGTATTGAGATTTCAAAAAAAAGGACCAGGATCTGAAGGAATAAGACGAATAGATCAATACGGGATTTTGAGTTGAGTGCAGGGTACTCATTAGGTAGGTTTCTAAGCCTGTGCTCTGAAGGAGTGGGATGGAGAAGAAGTGCAGTTGCTTTAATCCAGAAAAGTGAAGATTATGTGGAAAATATCCCTGGGAAGAATAAGATTACTCAGAGTAATTTCTGGAAGTACAACCAATGAACTCCCTACAGCTGGGTAAGATGAGGAGCCCACTTAATAAGAGGAAAATTCTAAGTAAGCAGCAGGAGGAGGCTCTGGCAGGAGCAATAGTAGGTGGAACTGTGGACTAGGTAATCATAAAATCATTAACTAGAGAGGGAATGGAGGCAAGGAGATCTATCACAAACAAGAGAAAAGAGTCCTGATGAAGAATCTCAACCCAAAATGTTAAACTGTACTCTTTTCCATAGATGCTGCCTGGCACGCTGAGTTCCTCCAGCATTTGCTTGTTGCTTTTAAGCAAGGAGGTGCTCACTTCATTAAATACATACGTGTCACTGTGATTTAAAAGTACTTAGTTTTGCTCTGAAAATATGAAGACATTAATTTTTAAAATAATGAAAACATTCATTAAAAATGGGCATGAATTTCAAATTACCGGTAACCATTTCTGAAATATGCAACCTGATTTAATGGTCAATCAGATTCAATGAAATCAACTATTCGTAGCAACAACTAGACAAACTGCACTTAATATTTTCATGAATATGGCTGATTTTTATAAAATGTGCAAGCATTGGCAATTTCTCATCATGCCTGCCATTGCTTTAATGCTGTTCATGAAAAAATCACCAGGATAAAATGCAAACAAAAACTACACTTTAATGGTCCATATTTTATTAGCTGTAAAATAAATGAAATACATTAAAAAGTATTGTAAAGTAGATTTGTAAAGGCAGCCAGTTTGGGAAGATAGAAAACCATCTTACTTCATGGTTTTCATTCTTTCTTTCCTTTATGGTCATCAGATAATGCCTTTAATGATCACACACTGACCTCCTGAAATCTTTTGTTTGTACAAAGGATTAACTTTGTATACTGCTAATTGATGCTGTGTAATGTCTGCACCCTTTTCACAGTCAATGGGGAGTCTAGACTGCTTATAACCTCTCCTATCATTCCCAGCCCACTCAAAACACATAGCTGAGGCAAAAAAACAACTTCCAATTGAAACAGCGCATCAATAAAGGGGATTAAAATTGACAAAATTAAATCATTGCCACTTAATCCTAAACAAACATGTTGCAACTGAGAAATGAACGGAAACAGTTTTACGTGCCAGCATAAGGGAAATCTGTTAAAAGGCTCAGTATCATCAGGAATTCCTCACTTGTAAATGAGAAATTCCTGTTGACAAACACTGGAGATCAAAGATCCTGCTGGTTCACAAAGCAGGGCCTCAGTAACAGTGAAATTCTTTCAGTGAAAGAGAACTCAGGAATACAGAGGAGTAAAACCATTTTGTATACAAGTTCATTTTCTGGTCAAATTAGTGATTGAGGGGATTTCATCTCTAGGATGAAGGTGGAGAAAACTCATGTCTGTGTGCTTTCAGCTCTGATCTCAGCAACTTCAGGAATGAAGCTGGCCTTCAGGAATTTCTTACTTGCAAGTAAGAAATTCCTGACAAGACTGGGGTTTTAACCCCTTTCCCTCGGGTGAATAATTTGCAGCCTTATATACTTAACCAAAACTAAATTCTGATCAAGATGCCCAGAAGAAAAGGGGTTAAACTGAAGGAAAGCTGTAAACTGCTTTAGTTCTTATTTTTCTTTGGCATTCAGAGTTTGTAGCCCAATCAGTTTATTCACCAGACGGGTTCCCTTTTACAGGCAAGAAAAAAGTCTGAATTAAAAGTAGATTATTGGGCACATCTAATCTGCACTCAACCTTGCAGGCCATCCTTTCCTCTGCCTTTCAAATTCTCAGAATTTTAATCCAGTTAAATGTACTGACCAGTCTTCTTCTGCAAAAACAAATTTTACCTCTTACAATTCAGCATTTACACAGATCTTTATTCCTCCATCCTCTGTCCATTATTATTTCCATAACTGAATCACATACTTTGAAAAAACAATGTGTCATCAGGGGGGCTCGCCCTCTTAATACCCTCCAACTGTTAATTATGTCACTTAGTTCTAATCATGAACTACATATTTGACTATGAGTATATGCCTTTCTGAATATCAAAATGAAAATGGAGGTAAAACATCAAAAGCATATTAAAAAGTAGCACCAAAATATTGGTGTTCAGATCAATTTAAAACATATTGTAATTTATGACAATGTTGCAACCAGATTCATCAAGTTAATAATTCTGTTTCAGTATCTATTAAGTGCATTCAACAGATTTGTAGCTAAGAAATAAAATCCTGTGTAATTGGAAAGGAAAATGTAACCAGCTGGATAGAATTGGTGATAATTATACCAGCCCTGGAAATAATTTATTTACAGTGTAATAAACTAAACCGAAGCACATAATAAAATCCAGTTTTCACAGATGTGAAATAGTAAAAAAAATGGATTCCTCATGTGCTGGGCTATTATTAAACTTGCAAGCTTTTTAATGACTACTATGATGTAATTGAATCTCTTCAATTAGATTAGAGCTCTAAATTTATGACTTCCTGTTTCATTCTCTTTTAATTTATATTCAAATCATTAAAATATTATTTCATGCAGTCTGAGCCTCCTCTTTCAAAGTGCTTACGGATGTGCAAATTTCTCATTTCTACAGATCCTGCAATGGCAGATGATTAGTTTGTGTATTCACTGCTTGCTTTTCATCAAAATGTTAAAATAAAAGGGCTGACAATGTAATTGACATAACTCTCCTCTGAAACCTTGGGTTGCATATACCTCTGTTTTACATCATTAACTACATAAAAGATACATCAGGGGTCATAACAGTGTGCCTTTCATAACATTGAAACCACTTTTCATTTCTGATTAAATTGAAGCCTAGGGTAGTGTTTGACCAAATTAAACTGGTGATTCTATCAAACTAAAGTTCAATCTCATCTGACTAGGACTCATGCAGATAAGCAAGACTGCACAGCAATGTTGGGTTTGCTGACCCTTAAGTGAAAATTGGAAAAGGTTTCAGAATCACCAGCTAAAGGAGGGTAAAATGAATCAGCTATTGTTCCCTGGCTCTGATCACTAACCAGTAGCCCTCAGCTGGATGTCTATTTGACAGAGGCAGGATTAGGCTTGATGACGGTCCCTACAGCTGAATAGCTGATTGACACTCCTTGTCTAGATTAATATTTGAAGAATTAGCCCTGTGGCAGGGTATCAGAGAGTGTCTAGCACTTGTACAGGGATGTCGCAACACGTGCAGAATTTCTTAAAAGCAGTCATTACAAGATTGGTATCAAGTCTAATGCACTGGCTGCTCCCACTGACAGGTTTTACTTTTATCCTGATGTTTTAAATGAAAACTTATCTTTCAGAGAGCAAATTTTCCACATATTCCCATACTTCAAGGATGAATGTCACAGACAACTATGAACAATTGGGAGACATTCCAAATGCACTGGATATACTTGACACTTCAAACTATATTATTGGGCTTTCAATAGCACCCCCACCCAGCCCCAATAAAAGTCTGAATAATTGTTTTAATATTGCTATCTCCGCACTCTTCTATGTGTTGCCTTTTGGAAACAAGCTATACATTGCTGTAATCTCTCAATAAATCATTAATGATGTACTTCAACTAACAATACTGTTTCTCTGATGTAATGCTTTCATTTAATTATATTAATTCATAACAAAATAATGAAAACTGGGAATGAGGATGCAATTTAGCTGCAAACATGTAAAAGACTTGGATTTAATTTTTAATTCAACAAGTAATGGTTTGAGTTTTAAAAATGAAAATGACCAGATGATGATCTAAAATATAAGAAATGATATGGGCTTCACTGACTGAACTCAATACTCTGTACACGTATGTTTTTGTGGATAATGCACAATTGTTAGAACCTGATATGAACACTTTACCCATCTGGATGTCATTAAAGCCTTCAGCCAGCAACCGTCTGATGCCATTGCTGCTGACAGCCCCTAAAGTAAATTGAGAAGTGGATTATTTCAGTGTCTACTGAAGGACTGAATGTTCCATTCACCAAATGAGCTCTGTTGTTTATACATGGCTTCTAATGCACTGCTAATTTCAGTGAGCCTCCAGTTACCACAATATAATATGGGATCACAGTTTTGCACCTGTTTCTCTCAATGAGGTAAAATAAATACAGAAAATATTGGAAACACTCAGCAAGTCAGCCTGTATCTGTGGGATGGGAAACAGAGTTGCTGCTTCAGGTTAAAGATGCAGTTAGAACTAGGAAGGAGAGAAAAGAAGCTTGTAAAGTTGCAGGGAGGGTGCGGGAGGGGGAAATGCCTCTAACTGGGTAACTGTGTAAATAAGGTTATTTGGCCCAGGAATAAATGGGAGTGGATAGAAAACCAGAGCACAGACAAAGGAATGTAGGAGTTATGAAATGCAGAGCAAGAGGACATGCTGGCAGGTCATCAAGGTAGCATCAGACTGTTGCTGACTGAAGGCTTTAATAACCTCCAGATGGGTAGAGTGTTCAGATCAGATTCTAACAATTGAGCATTGTCCACAAAAAAACATACATCTCCAGAGTATTAAGTTCAGACGGTGAGGTCCACGTCATTTCTTTGATATTAAAGACAGTCACATTCAACTCACCTCTAAAATTCAACACTTTTACTTGCACGTACCAAGGCTGCAATGAGATCTGGAGACGAATGCTCTTGGAGGATTCAAAGGAGGAACATCAGCAAGGAGGTTAAACATGACTAAACACTGTCTGGTAGCCCTGTTGAAATATCTTCCATTATTTTAATGAAGGTGAATGTAGGTTAGATAATATTTGTCCTACTTATTATGGACAGGACAAACCAGAACTTCTTTCCACTTTGTCAGCAGAATGCAGGTGTTGGAGCAGTACTGAACCTGAACAGCCAGGAGCTGCAGCTGGATCTGGAACACAAGATTATAGCCAAACTGCTGCAGTCCCCATTATCCTTTATTGTAATACATGTGGATTGAATTAAAATGAATGAAGACCAGCTTCTGTAATAGCGGGTCCATGGAAGGAGACTGGGACAGATGAGCTTTCAATCACTTCTGGTTGAAGATGGTTGCAAATACTTCAGCCTTGATTTATGCACTTTCAAGAAAGGATTGTTCAAGAAGCCTCCTCCAGTGGAAATGTAAATGTTCACAACCAAATGTGGCAAGACTGCAGTGTTTTCATCTGATCTACTGGGCCTGGGATCAATTAGCTTTCCATAGCAAGCTGTTACACCATTTATCATAATCGTTGTTCTTTTCTTGAGCTTTCCCGGAATGGCACCTCAGTTTATTCATGCCTCATGCTGATCCCAACCTGCTGTTTGGGACACCTCTCTTGGAGCCAGAGATGGCTGTACGGATTGTCAGTAATGACAAAGAAAGAGATACATTGGATCACGAGATGTCAGACTATTATGGAATATAATTCTATTGCTGGTGGCCCACAACACATCATGGATGTCTAACTTTCAGCTGTTGCATCAATTCTGAATCCACCTCATTTAGCATAACAGTAGAGCCTTAGCTAAGTACTGTAGTAGAACTCTCACCTCTAAGACACATACTCTTGGGGTTTAAGTTTCCCTTCAGGGGCTTGAGCGCATAGTCTAGGTTTACAGGTGCTACAATTCTTAACACGTACTGCAGAATCAGAGATGTCGCCTTCCAAATGAAACATAAATTCAAAGCTCACTCTACTTTTTCTAAGTGAACAATGCATTTCATGGTGTTATTTCTAAGAAGAGCAAAGAGTTTTTTTCAACTGTTCTCGCCATTATTTATCCTTCCACCAACATAACTAACAATAAGTCATCAGATTCTTGGCTATGAGTGCTTGCTCTGCCTAAAGTGTCATTTCCATTTCCTATATTATGAAAATACTATGCCCAATAAATTCCTTGGAATATCCTCAGATTGTGAGTTGACTTTTCTTTGAAATAGTTAATTTCTGCAAGTTGCGTTCACTTACTCAAAATGTATACTTTATGAGTTTTTTTAACTTAGGCAATGAAGAATCTGGTTTTCAGAAACACGTAGATTGTCATCATTCTCAGCATTTGGGCATCGTGGGAAATTACAGCTTACACTGCTCACATTCAACTTAGATGCTTTCTCGGGGACTTCAGAGAGCAGGTTAGGGTCAACCACATGGGTGTGACTGGAGTCACACTGACTAGATTAAGAACAACTTCAGATGTTTTCATCAAGAACAACTGTTGATCCATTCCTCCAGAGCACATTTCCAGTAAAGGAATGGCTTATAATCACTGAATCTTTTGCACTATCTTATGCCCCAGAGCTCCCTTCTATCAAGAGTTAGACAAATTCCTTAGGGATTACAATCCTTCCCATCAAATTTTCATCTAGTGAACTCTTGAATTTTTCCTTGCTGAAGTATGGTTTCATTTGTGCTGATTCTCTTCCAGTACCCTGGCATAAAAGCTAGCAACTTTCATCTGAGCCATGACAGTGAGTGTGGCCAAACCTCCTCACCTATCATTCATTCCTTCAATAGCCGTCATTGGGATAGTAATTGCGAACAGGAATCACAAATGATTTTTCTTTGTTTCCAGACATCCTGAGGCTACAGAGCTACCAATACAACAACCACCATGACTAGGTCAGCTATTTCATCAAATTCCAAAGTGGAATCCTTCCTAGCTTTATGCTTCAACTGAACAAATTGAAAATGAGCCATAAAAACAATGCCAATTCAGTTTACATACAAAATCTATTTTTCTAAACTAAAATATCCATTCAGATTCAAATCTAACGAGTCAATAAAACCAGATAGAGGCGATCCAGCAGTGTAAAACATTGTTTTTTGTGCAATGTCCCAAGTTCAAGACTCATAAAATCCTAAATCCATATTCCCATGCCTCTGTGAACAAGTATACTGCCAAATAAATATAAAAAACATAAACAAAAGAAAATGAAAATAATATCAGAGATCATCATTGAATGCTTCCTATTTGGAAAGCTAATTAGCCCTGTGATATGCATTCACGCCACAACATAGCTCTGCTGCCCTGGTGTTGTGACATTCAGTTTTTATGCTGTTCTCTTTCAATCCCCTACCAATCCATCCGTACACTGAAGTCAAAGGCCCTGGGAAACTTGGCTCAGATTAACCCATACTGAAAAACAAAGATCACTAGATTCAAAGGAATCATTTTCTCTCCTGCCTCTGTTCTCTGGACATTATGCACAGCAATTGACCAGAACAACCTCCAGCAAAAAAATTAAATAAATCCATATCCTCTGCCTGGTATAGGAAACAAAGACAGTAGCAAGTAGCATGTGGGGGTCTCTATCAATAATACTTGAAAAGGGAACAATGTTTTTTTTTCCTGAGCCGTCACTGCAGATCACATCTTTCAATGACAACTTTTCTGAAACCCCCCCCCCCCCAAAAGGTAAAGAACTCAAAAAGAAATAGGCTGCAAGTTCAGAAATGTGATGTTGCAAATGCAAATTCAGGAGCTCCCACAATGCAGAAGAATCTCTGCAACTCAATTAGGCAACAAATTGAAAAATATAAATAAAAACTAGTCTGCGTGAATTCAAGAAACTTTCATCAAAACCCTCTAAAATTATCAACATACTGTATGCAGCTGTCCCAACTAAAGGAAAATAAATGTTAAAATCAAAAGAAACAGGAGTGTACAACAGACTTCTTTAATCAAGCCTTTGACAATGCAATCTTAAACCAATTAGTGTTGCAATTTGTTGACATTAAGCATCTGGAAGTTGATGCAGTGGCTTCCTACACCCTTTGTGACAAGACAGGAAAATCACTTGCTCTTCTATGCCCTTGAATTTTGACTACAGAACTTGCTGTTAACCTTCTGAGGAATAGTCACAAGCCACCAACATACAAACGTTTGTATTTGCTTTTAAATTTATAAATTTCCCACACAAACCTAAAGTTGTTGGGTCCTATCTTTTTCCTTATTGTTAATAAAATGGGCTTATCCATCTTCAAAAGCTGTAAGCAATTATTCTAAAGTTCCTTGTATGTAGAGTTAAACTAGCCTTTTGTAGCTGATTTCATGCTCTAATGGAACCACCTTTCCACTGGAGGACTGAATTAAAGACACTATGTAGTGCATTCATCTATCACACAACCCGAAGTAGTAAATTTTTAAAAAATATATATATAGCCTATTAACACATTGCATAATCTAAAGATCCAAATTCCCTTCCTATGGAGAAGTTAGATAATCTAAAAGCCTTGCTAGAGAAAAATCAGAATACTGTTCCCATTACTTATTTATATCATTGCAATTTGTTGTTATTAATACAGTCAGTCCTCTGTTCTATTTCAGATCAGAGTTTGGAGCTTCATCCAGATGTTGTTTTCCCAAAGTTTTGACAGGCCTTCATAACTGGCACACAAACAAAAGTTCCTTCAGTTGGTGGAGAGAGATAAAGGGACCAGCGAATTTGTATTGGAAGTTTAGATTTCACCAATGTCCTCTTCACTCTTAAGTGGGAAAAATCTAAACATACAAATAAATTCATTTGCACAGTTTTTTGGACTGTTGTACAATTAGATTCTATGTTCCCCAGAGTAGCACATGTTGGCAATCATCATATTCACGATTTCAAAGAGTACTTCCTGGTCTACGTTATAACTTTTATTTATACTTTAACCCTTGGAGACCATGCGGTAAAACTACACTGATTTTCCTTCCCTCTTGCATTCTTCACAAGGGGTGTTGCCTAGAACAGCCAACTGTACTTCAGATATAGTCTAGCCAATCTGGTCAAGTTTTTAAATCATTACTCTGCAAGATATTGACTAAATTTTGAAGAAGTAAGCTTGTGGCAGTCTTACAGGCACCAACAGGCATCAAGCCATGCAAGTAATTTTCCAATAATTCCTACCCAATTCTGACAAAGGAAAGCTTAATAAAGGAAGCAGGAACTGGTATCTAGCTTGTTAGCATACGTAGCACATGCAGTAACAAAGCATAGCAGATATTCACAGTTTGGTCATCTTAATTGTCATAGCAAACTTCAAAAAATCCAGTTCCAGTACAGTGATTAACAAAACTCTGAAGGGAAATGTTCAGGTGTGAATTCCTGCTAGGTTGTAATTCTACACTCACAGCTAATAGGTTAAAACTTGCTGCCATGAAAAAAAAACAACTCCTAAGAAACCAAGTTTTAGAGAGCCAGAAACGTACAGAATCCCTCAAAGTACCATTAAAGCAACTTCAGAATTTCACTGAAGTAGAGGTAGAGGAAAAGTATATTGGCAATCAATTTGGAATAGGCATATTTTACAAGATGGTTTGGTCTAATGGTACATATGACTCTTAGAAATATGGTTAAAATGAAATGTTGAAAGTTATGTTAAAACTCTTCACTCATTTCTTTCACAAACTAGAGCATACTGAAAGACTGAATCTATTCTGAACATAAAGGAAATTTCTTCCATTGTTTGAATTCCTGTTTTCTCCGACTACCGTAGTTGGAAGTTTCATAAGCAACATGCAAAGAACTTGTTATGAGGAATTTGTTAGGTTTGCATAAATGAACTTGACCCATGGTCATAATACCAAAGCCCTTGTAACCCTGGATATGTTCTGCATCAACGACAGGAGAAATGATTGTCTGTTGAAGACAAACTACTAACTATTTTGAGTGAAGTACCTTTCAGATTTTCTGTATGAAAAGAGACATATTGGTTAACTAGACCCAGCTCCTTATTATTAACAAGTAGCTCAGTATTTATGACTACTTTTCAAGGCAACTTTTGACTCCATTTAAGGTTCTTCTGTTTTGGACACAGCCCTTTTTGAGATTTCAATTCTCCTTCTACGTTGCAGCATCACTTGTGTGATGCCTGTTGATAACTTTGTTGAAATGTCTTCCTAAACATTGGGATCACATCAAGGATTTACAGATACTGTTACTTGAATAAAGGAAACAATTTGCTGCATAAATGGCTTGGGTTTTGAAATCCATCCTATTTGGAAGTTGAGTACAGCATGAATGCGCCAGCCTCATGAGGTAGGTTCTAAGTCAGTCTGAGAAGCAGGCATTTGTCATGGTACACATGGTACTGTGAAGTAGCAGAGTACCACAATGTTGTGGCACTGTGCTACTTTGTACACAGATTACTTCATTGTGTATTAAGTAGCAGAGTGCCACACATTTAAAGATCTGTAGTAATTAACATGACTAGATGTTATTCCTTCGTACAAACAAAATTTCAAGAAAAGATACCAATTCAAGCATTTGCAGCTATGTAGTGGCTGAAAATCGCAACCCTCTTCAATCCTGTCTCAATTCCAGCTATAAAGTGCTTCCATGAGACATGAGCGTTACATAGTTCACACTGAGTATAGGAGTGAGAAATGTGAAATGGTGACCTATTACTGGGAGCAGCAGTCTGAGATGAGAAAGAAATAAGAAGCTCCTGGTTCACAATTCCAATGTACAGTACTGTGCAGAAGTCTTAGGTACATATATATAGCTAGGGTGCTTAAGACTTTTGCACAGTAACTGTATTTGTCAATGTGGAGCAGGGAGCGAGTTTGTAAAGCTGGCAGGAGCAAAGGATGCTGGAATAGTGAGGGTGGAGCACCGCGAGAGGGGTGTGGGACAGGTGGTTGAAAAGGAATGCCGGGGTGGAGTGCAAACACACCCAGCCCTGAGATACCAGGCAAGGCATTTGATTCCAAACAATTCTTTTTATATTTCATTACAGAATGTCTCTCTGGTGCATACCACTCTCTCCCCTCTTTTTCCCCATTCCACCAACCACCAACCATGATTCCCCTCTCCCTGCCTCCTTCCCACTCTCAATCCACAATAGAGACCTATATCAGAATCAGGCTTATCATCATTCACTTATGTCATGAAACATGCTTATTTTTGCGACAGCAGTACAGTGCAATACATAAAATTACTACAGTACCATGCAAAAGTCTTAGGCACCCTAACTACAGTATATGGGGCTGAGACTTTTACACAGCACTGTAATTTCCAAAATCAGTTGAGTATCAATCTAATTGGATCAACTGTTTTTAATTTGTGCTATTTTGCTTATTTTAACCCTAGAAACACACCTATAACTGAGCAGAGGATTACTATCAGAGATGTATTTAGCTAAACTCCAGAGAATTCACATGTCCAAATGCACAGACTGTTACAGGGCTGTTACAAATAGACAAGTATTCAACTGCATCACCACCAGTCACCAACTTCCTCAAATTACTCTTGTGAGTTATCTGAGACTATGATCTGACAAACTGATGATGCTTGAACTCTAAGACACAAGCAATGCTAATCCTATAAAAAACATATACAGGAGTCCAAAGTAAATAGTCAGTAAAGTGACCGTTGCAAGTTTATAATGAAATTCACCCAGTGGCCACTTTATTAGGTACACCTGGCCATTAGTGCAAATATCTAATCAGCCAACCATGTGGCGGCCACACAATGCATAGAAACATGCAGATTTGGTCAAGAGGTTTGGTTGTTGTTCAGATCAAACATCAGAATGGAGAAAGAAATTTGATCTAAGTGACCAACAGTGGAATGACTGTTGGTGCCAGATGGGGTGGTTTGTATATCACAGAAACTGCTTAACTCCTGGGATTTTTTTTTTAATATACAATAGCCTCTAGAGTTTACAGGGAATGGTGCAAAAAAAACAAAAACATCCAGTGAGCAGCAGTTCTGTGGGTGAAAACGCCTTGGTAATGAGGGACGTCACAGGAGCATGGCCAGACTGGTTCAAGCTGACAGGAAGGTGTCAATAACTCAATAACCACATGTTACAACAGTGGTGTGCAAAAGAGCATCTCTGAATGCACAACATGTTGAACCTTTAAGTGGATAGGCTACAGCAGCACAAGAGCATGAACATATGCTCACCAATTATTTAATTGTATTCTATACTCAGGATAAACAAAAATACTGCAAAACTCCACATTTCTGTACTCCATTAATCATTAAATTGTTCTTTTATTCACCTATGGGATTTGGGTAATGATAGTGAGGCCAGCACTGATTACTCATCCTTAAACCACACACAGAAAATGCTGGAGGAACTCAGAAGGTCAGGCAGCATTTATGGAAAAGAGTAAACAGTCAACATTTCCAGCCAAGACCTTTCTTCAGGACTGAGACGCAAGGGGTGAGATGCCTGAATTTGAAGCTGGGGGAAGGGGAAAGAGACTAGCTGGAAGGTGATAGGTGAGGCCAGGTGGATAGGAAAGCTCATGTTGAAGAAGAGAGGATCTGATAGGAGAGAGTGGACAATGGGAGAAAGGAAAGTGGAAGGGGGCCCGGGGGAAGTAATAGGCAGGTGAGAAGTAGTAAAAGGTCAGAGTGGTGAGTGGGGGGAGGGAAATTTTATTCACCAGAAGGGGGGGGGGGGAAATCAGTATTCATGCCATCAGGTTGGAGGGTACCCACATGGAAAATAAGGTGTTGCTCCTCCACCCTGAAGGTGACCTCATCTTGGCACAAGACGAAGCCATGGATCGAATGTCGGAAAGCGAATGTAAATTAGAATTAAAATGTTTGGCCACTGGGAAGTCGCACTTGTGGCTTCTAATTCGGGCATCCCGCTCCTTCCCTCTCAGTTCTGAAGAAGCATCTTGGCCCAAAATGTTGACTGTTTACTCTTTTCCATACATTCTGCCTGACCTACTGAGTTCCTCCTGCATTTTGTGTATGTTGCTTTGGATTTCCAGCATCTGCCGATTTTCTCGTGTTTGTGATTTACTCATCCTTAAAAATGTTCTTCCTCAATTATTCCTTCCAACTGCTAAAAAAAGGGAAATATCAATGCTCCACAACTTCCACCCCACAATCTTTCCTTTTCAAGTTGCAGCTCAGAAACACTTATATGTAAAAGGATCCCATTTTATAATTGGGGTAGAAAGTCAAGGGTCATCTCAGCACTTTAATGATTTTAATCAACTTTCTAAATATGCATTACAATATTAATTTCAAGGTGTTCTTGACAAATCAACCCTTGTGGATTTGGGAAGTTTATTTTAAGTTCTCACAGTGTGCATGTAATTTGCATATCCAGAGGTGGTGGTCCAAAATAATTAATGCGAAGGCAGCTTGAAGTAATATTTTTGATCAAGACCATGAGATTAACTATCTAAGGGCATAACATTAACAGCAAAGCATCTCTTCCTATTCATATCACATTTGTAGGCAAAAGCGACTTGAAAACTTAGAGGAAGATCTCCAATGAAAGTGAAGGAGGTGGATGTAAACATGTCTTGTCTATTTTTATTGACTCACAGTTATTCCAGTTGATACTGTCTCTGGTAGCCAATCAAAGCCAATGCTCATAATTTTCAAAAAGCTTTTAAAAAGAGAAGTGTCAGATTAACTTCTCTGCTGTTTGTTGAAAAGGAAGGAAAGAAGACAAGAAAGAGAAACAGGATTTCATTGTGAAATATCAGTATATTACCATGCCCTAATTCTCATTTTTTTAAAAGCACTTCCCTTCCCATTTGAAGAGTAATTCTGTGTGACTTTGATCGACATTTCAGTTGGTTAATCACACACACAAAATGCTGGAGAAATCAGCAGATCACCCAGCAAATAAGGAGGGAAATAATGTTTTATGTCCCAACCCTTCATCAGGACTGGAAGAAGAATAATGTGGGCTGCCTTAATGACTATCGCCCGGTAGCACTGACACCGACAGTGATGAAATGCTTTGAGAGGTTGGTCATGACTAGACTGAACTCCTGCCTCAGTAAGGACCTGGACCCACTGCAATTTGCCTAATGCCACAATAGGTCATGGCAGACGCAATTTCAATGGCTATTCACACGGCTTTAGACCACCTTGACAACACAATCAGCAATGTGAGGATGCTGTTCATTGACTATAGCTCAGTATTTAATACCATCATTCCCACAATCCTGCTTGAGAAGTTGCAGAACCTGGGCCTCTGTTCCTCCCTCTGCAATTAGATCCTCAACTTCCTAACTGGAAGTCCACAATCTGTGCTGATTGATGATAACATATCCTCCTTGCTGACGACTAACACTGGCGTATCTAAGAGGTGTGTGCTTAAACCACTGCTCTACTCTCTCTATACACATGACTGTGTGGCTAGGCATAGCTCAAATACCATCTATAAACTTGCTGATGATACTACCATCGTTGGTAGAATCTCAAGTGGGGACGAGAGGGCATACAGGAGTGAGATATGCCAACTAGAGGAGTGCTGCCGCAGCAACAACCTTTTCTCACTGTTACCATCAGGTAGGAAGTACAGAAGCCCGAAGGCACACACTCAGTGATTCGGGAACGGCTTCTTCCCTTCTGCCATCCGATTCCTAAATGGACATTGAACCATTTGACATTACCTCACTTTTTAAAAAAATATTTCTGTTTTTTGGACATTTTTAAAATCTATTCAATATACGTATACTGTAATTGATTTATTTATATTTTATTATTAGTGATTTTATTTCATTTTTTTCTATATTATGTATTGTATTGAACTGCTGCTGCTGAGTTAAACAAATTTCCATCACATGCCGGTGATAATAAACCTGATTCTGATTCTGAAAGAGAGTAAAAGCCAGAACAAAAGGGTAGGAGGAAGGGGAGGAGCAGGAGCGTGAGCTGACAGGTATGGATTCAAGAAGGGCGGGTCCTGATTGATAAAATTACTGATTTTTTAAAAGTACATAACAATCGCAGTGGTAGATGGGATCAGGTATGCTTGAATTTCCAGAGGACGTTTGATAAGATGCCACATAAAAGACTAACCCATAAGATAAAGATGACTGGAGTTGAAAGTAATGTAGAGGGTTTGTTAACCAATAAAAGGCAGGGAGTTATGATAAATATGTATTTCTCTGGTTGGCAATAAGTGGTGCAGTGTGCCACAGATCGGTGCTGGCCCTACAACTGTTCATGATATACATTAACAATTTGGAAAAGGAAACCAAGTGTTTCACATCTAAACCTACTGATGACATTAAATTTGAGTAGAAAGGCAAATTATAAAGTATGATGGAGGTAGCATCATGTTATGGTGATGCTTTTCAGCAGCAGGGACTGTGAATCTAGTCAGAATTGATGGCAAGATGAATGGATATAAACCTGCCAGCCTCTGTCAGAAAGTTTAAACAGAGGAGGAAATTCATCCTTCAGCAGGACAACCCCCCAAAGCCCGAGCAACCATGGAGTGGCTTCAAAAGAAGAAAATGTTGAGTGCCCAGTCAGAGTCCTGACCTTAACCCAATCATACACTTCTGGCAAGACCTCAGGGTTACTGTCCACCACAGCTTGCTTAATGTAATTCCTTTATTTTATTCATTCTTTCTTTCTATATTATCATGTATTGCATTGTACTGCTGCTGCTAAGTAAACAAATTTCAGGACACATGCCAGTGATAATAAACCTGATTCTGATTCTTCAATTAGATTGCTCCTAAATCACCCCTGGCAATTTCTCCAGTTTGGCACCAATTTGACTGCTCACTGAGCTGCCACTAATGTAGGTACATTTTCCTAAAGTTAGAGATGGGACATTGTTTTGACAGGCTCAGCAGGTGGATTATACAAGAAGTCACACTGTAATCTTGGTCTCTTACTTGACAACCGCCATACAAATTCTAGGTTCTGGGGACTTTGTTTCTCTCCCCCCCCCCCCCCCAAAGGATAACAGATTTGATACTAATTATTGAAAACTACCATCAAGTGTAAAGTAATTCTGGACCCCATCCCCCTGCCCCACAGTGATACACTGTCCTACTAGGACAAAAACCATAAAGTGTGGTAAAACCCGAAAAAGTAGTGTGCAATATAGATTGCACCTGAAGAGGAACCAATATATTTATCAACTTAAAACTGAGCATTATTTTTGTCTGATTTATTTAACATTTCACTACCTGACAAAACATTAGCCCTCACCCACAATCCATTTCCTTTCACAGGCTGGGTGTTGGAGAAAGGAACTTTTCCCAAGATTACTTATCACATTTGTAAACATAGAAATACCATAACATAACAATACCATTCTAAAGTTAATTACCCTTATATTGTTAAAGGCACGAGCATGAATAGCAGAGATACTTAGCAAGAAGTTGAATCATTGGATCAGAAAAACCCCAGGCTTCACTGTCTGATTGAATTTAGTATATCTTAGACAAAATAGCAGCTTGGAGGGGATAATTACATTTTTAATTTAGGAAGTAGCAAATCAACTGCAGTTCCTGATTCAATACGGTACTCTGGCTGAATAGTCCAGGCCTTGCCAAGATCAGATGGACCAGCAAGGTCTTCAGTTTAGAAACGAGAGCTAAAGTTGTGTTAAAATCTCAATGTACCATAGTTTATCATCTTCTGCCAATGTTTAGCAGCAGCTGGTAAGCCTTGTGAAACTGAGAAGAAAGACCAGGCCGCCAAAATAATCAGCAGAAGCCTAGAGGAAGGGAGGAAGAGTGGTGAGTGCCAACATCAGAGCACTAGGACATTGTCTCTCAGTGCCATGGTTCAGCACCTGACGTATGCTGAATAAGCTCACAGCTGCATTATGGATGCATGCCTTTGAAATTTTTCATGTATAAAGCATTCAAAAAGTATTTTCAGTTCTTTTTTCTTACTTTTAAGAACATTAAGAGCTTGTCATCAGAAAATACTTTTCTATACTGTACTGAACCAGTTGATAATCAACTGCTTTTCCACTCTCAGGTTTTGGCTGGCATCCTGGCACTTTAATTTGACTGAATCTCATGATGACTAGAGATCATTCTTACTCTTGAATTCCTTTCAACTACTAACCACTTTAAAGGAAAAGCAAGACTAGTTTCATGCAAATCCCTAATCACAAAAAGTGTTTTGGAGGTTAAGGAGGGAAGACAACAGAAGGATTATGAAAATGCAAAAGTTATCAGCTAGACATCAACAGCAAGAAGCCTTTCAGTTTTTAAAATCACAGAGTCATAGAGTTGCAAAAGTATTGTGCAAAAGTCTTAGGTACCCTAAATTTCTCTTATAAATTTTGTTTTAGATTTTTATTTTTTGTCTTCTGCACCAGTGTGTCAGTAAAAATGAGCAAATTCTAGACTAGTAAATGTTCATTTTCCGAAAAATTAAATGTTGCAGAGGAATTTTTGTGTTTCATTAAAGAAAGTAGCATTAAGTAACAGACCATTTTTCAAATAAAATCTTGATGACTTTGTAGGTATTTAACCCAGTTCATGATTAAACCAAGGTTACAAACAGGTGTTAGTGATCAATGACATGAGTTGAATAAGCTAACCTGATTAACTGTAAAAGAAATGAGTGCAGAAGGAATCAAACTGGGTGAAGGACAACCAAACTAAAAGGTGAAGGTGTGTCAGATATGACATTTTAGACAGTTTAACCTTCAATTCAGCAATTCTTACACTGTTAGCATAACAACAGGACACAAAGTAGTCATCCTGCATCAGCAAGCTCTCTCCCAAGCAAGACTTTTGCCACAGACAGGAGTTTCAGCTCTTCTGAAGAAACACAAAGAAACGGGCAAGGTTGAGGACTAGAAACATAGTGGTTGGCCACAGAAACTGATTGCAGCAAATCAGAGTTACATCAAACTGATGTTCCTTCTAAATTGGAATAAGTCCACCACTACTATCAGCTCTGAACAGACAGACATACTTTATTGATCCCAAGGGAAACTGGGTTTCGTTACAGTCGCACCAACCAAGAATAGTGTAGAAATATAGCAATATAAAACCATAAATTATTAAATAATAATAAGTAAATTATTCTAAGTGGAATTAAGTCCAGGATCAGCCTATTGGCTCAGGGTGTCTGATACTCCGAGGGAGGAGTTGTAAAGTTTGATGGCCACAGGCAGGAATGACTTCCTATGACGCTCAGTGTCACATCTCGGTGGAATGAATCTCTAGCTGAACGTACTCCTGTGCCTAACCAGTACATTATGGAGTGGATGGGAGACATTGTCCAAGATGGCATGCAACTTGGACAGCATCCTCTTTTCAGACACCACTGTCAGAGAGTCCAGTTCCACCCCTACAACATCACTGACAAATGAGTTTGTTGATTCTGTTGGTGTCTGCTACCCTCAGCTTGCCACCCCAGTACACAATAGCAAACATGATAGCACTGGCCACCACAGACTCGTAGAACATCCTCAGCATCATCCGGCAGATGTTAAAGGACCTCAGTCTCCTCAGGAAATAGAGACGGCTCTGACCCTTCTTGTAGACAGCCTCAGTGTTGTTTGACCAGTCCAGTTTAGTGTCAATTCGTATCCCCAGGTATTTGTAATTCTCCACCATGTCCACACTGACCCCTTGGATGGAAACAGGGGTCAATGATGCCTTAGCCCTCCTCAGGTCCACCAACAGTCTTTTTCACATTAAGCTGCAGATGATTCTGCTCACACCATGTGACAAAGTTTCCCACCATAGCCCTGTACTCCACCTCATCTCCCTTACTGATGCATTCAACTATGGCAGAGTCATCAGAAAACTTCTGAAGATGGCAAGACTCTGTGCAGTAGTTGAAGTCTGAGGTGTAGATGGTGAAGAGAAAGGGAGACAGGACAGTCCCCTGTGGAGCCCCAACGCTGCTGACCACTCTGTCTGACACACAGTGTTGCAAGCACACATCTGACAGTCGGGTAATCAATAATCCATGACACCAGGGAAGCATCCACCTGCATCACTGTCAGCTTCTCACCCAGCAGAGCAGGGCGGATGGTGTTGAACATACTGGAGAAGTCAAAAAACATGACCCTCACAGTGCTCGCCGGAACACAAGAACGCAAGATCACCCCTCCACAGTCCAGTGAAGTGTTGTCAGAAGTGGTCTTCATGGAAGAGTTGCTACCTAAAAGCCATTCATGGGAAGTGCAAATAAAGCCAAGAACAAAAACACAAGGACTGGGGTGCAGAATAATGTCAATATGTGGTCTGGACTGACAAGTCAAAACTTGAAATTTCTGGCTCAAGCAGGAGGCAGTTTGTCCGTAGAAGAGCTGAGAGTGCTACATGGATGAGTGTCTTTAGTCAATAGTGAAGCACGGCAGAGGTTCACAACAGGTTTGGAGCTGTATTTCTATAAATGTAGTTGGGTGATCTGCTCAATATTAATGGAATCCTCAGTGCTGAGAAGTACAAGCAAATTCTCATCCATCACGCAGTGCCATCAGGGAGGTGAATGATCGATCCCAACTTCATTCTGCAGCAGGACAATGACCCTAAATACATGGCCAAGGTCATGAAGAACTATCTTCTGTGAGAAGAACAAGGAGTTTTGCAACAAATGGTATGGCCTCCAGAAAGCCTCGATCTCAACATCAACAAGGCTGTCTGAGATTATCCGGAGAGACAGAAGCAAGCAAGACTGCCAAAGTCTGCTGAATAACTGTGGCAATGTTCTCCAAGATGCCTGGAACAACCTACTACACAGCTTTCTGTTAAACTGCATGACAGTGTACCAAAGAGAATTGATGTAGTTCTAAAGGCAAAGGGTGGTCACACCAAATGTTGATTTAGTTCTTTACTGTTTACTGCTCTTTATGATAGTTTTTTAATATTTAAAAAAATATCTAGACTATCTATCCTGGGTGTAACACAACAATACAATCAGAAAAAGGTGTAATATTGACTATAATTTGTTAGGTGTTTGAAGTGATTTGCTACATTAAAAACTAACAAATTTCTGGTACTGATTCAGATTTATTTATTGATGACATGTACACCAAAACATACAGTGAAATGTGCATTTATGTTAAAAACCAACACGACGCAAGGATGTGCTGGGACAGCTTGCGAGTGTTTGCACACATTCCAGCACCAACATAGCATGCCTACCATGTTCACAGAACAACACAAGCAATAACAACAATAGATCAACAGCAACAGTTCTATATTGATAGCATTCTGACTGACTGCATCATAGCCTGGCATGGCACCTCCAATACACAGGATCACAAGAGGGTTATAGACTCATCCAGCTCCATCGTGGGCACAACCCTCCCTGCCTGCTAGGACATCTTCAAGTAATGGTGCCTCACGAAGATGGCTTCCATTATTAAGGACCTTCACCATCCAGAATGTGCCTTCTTTCTGTGACTACCATCAGGAGAAGCTAAAGGAGTCTGAAGATTCATACTTAATGATTCAGAAATATCTTCTTCCCCTCCATCAGATTTCTGAGGGGTCCATGAAGACTACCTTTTTTTTGTTTCTTTTAAGCACTATTTAGTTTTAGTGATTTATTGATTTATGTGTCTTTGCATTGTACTGCTGCCGCAAAACAAGAAGTTTTATGTCATACATCAGTGATAATAAATCTGCTTCTAATGAACAAAACCCAAAGGTCATTCAGATGGCTAAAGTTGCATTTTTAAAACTTCCAGTGCAATATTTTGGAAACTTTTTAAGTTGGTGTTCCAACTGGTAGAAATCCAGAGCTTTGCCATGTGTTATGGCAATCTGAAGTGGAAACTGCTTTGGTTACTTGGAAAAAATGTGGTTTGACTTAAATTAAATTAGTGAACTGTTCTAAAGTTTTAATGGAATGTTCCAATTGCCTCAGCATAGCAAATTACCAGCTAAAGTGAACTGCATAGAAGAAGCAATTGTATCTCACTCATTTATAGAGAATTTCCCCCGAAAATCAGTGGTATTCTTAACTTCAAAGCGGTGAGTCACCTCTGGTATTATGTGACCCGTTTCAGTGTTGTCAAACTTACATGTAGTGACAGATTTTCCAACTACAGTCTGGCCTCCTTATCCGCGAGGGATTGGTTCCAAGACCCCCCTGCGGATACCAAAAACATGGATGCTCAAGTCCCTTATTTAACCTGTCTCAGTGCGGTGGACATTAGGACCCGGCATCGCAGCTCTGTATCCGCAGTGTTTCTGTTCACGAAAATAATCACGATCACGATTGAAAATAAGGTGGAAGTAATAAAGCGATCTGAAAGAGGTGAAACGCCATCAGTCATTGGAAAAGTGTTAGGCTACAGTCAGTCATTGGAAAGATTTTAACGGAGCATGTGAAAAGCCCTGCCCTGATGAAAGCTACAATTATTACTAAGCAACAGTAATTATTTATTAAAAATAAAAATTATTTAATTATTGAAATGCGTATGTTTCTGAAGTGTTTTATATGCATAGGAAGGTAAAATATGTACTAAATACTAAGAAAAACGTTTGACTAACTGACGCTAAATAATACCGGATGTACCTGTTCCGACTTCAAAATAGACTCAGGAACGGAACCCATTCATAACCCGGGGTCTGCCTGTACTTTTAAGTCATTTCTAGATTACTTATAATACCTAACACAATGTAAATACTATGTAAATAGTTGGTGTACTTTATTGTTTAGGGAATAATGACAAGAAAAAAATAGTCTGTACATGCTCAAACAACAAATGCTGGAGAGAGAACTTCTGGGTTTTCCCGATCTGCGGTTGCTTGAATCCACGCATGCAGAAACTGCGGATAAGGAGGGCCGACCGTATATTTAATTTTCCAAAAATCACCTGATGGCCATAGTTATACCTGGCTCCAGGTTTCAGCTTTGTATTGGGTTCACCTAAGTGGATGCATGGAGAATTGCAAAGAAGATATGCAATTGGATCAAATTGGGTCAAAATTACTAGACAAAACAAAGTAAAATGTTTTCACATTGAAATAACATCATGGAGCCTGAGAGAAACAAATGATATTTTGGAATATAGAAAATTAACCATTCCAACTAATAAATTTTGAATACAATTAGTACTTCCTGAAGTTCTCCACCAACAGTATTTCCCTTCTTCCAATTCCCATGTGTAACACAGGGGTTCCCAACCTGGGGTCCATGGACCCCCTCAGTTAATGGTAGGGGTCCATGGCATAAAAAAGGTTAGGAACTCCTATATAACAAATAAATTGAGAATCTAACAAACATAGGAATGGAATAAAAATTTAGGATGAATCTTAATGGGGCTTTTGATGTAACAATTAATGTTTTACACTACAGGATTTGGCAAAAGTCACACAGAAATGAAATGCACCGACCTCTCATCTTAACAAACCTGCATAAATATTAATTCACCTTGTGAGTAATAACCTCATGTGCCACCTTGAACTATTGTTTTTGTTTCAGATTCAGATTCAGTTTATTGTCATTTAGAAACCACAAATGCAATGCAGTTAAAAAATGAGACAATGTTCCTCCAGAATGATATCACAAAAGCATATGACAAAATAGACTACACCAGAAAATCCACATAACGTTTGGCAATCCCCAATCCAGAGTCCGGAGAGGCTGCTGCGTATTAATATTGTGCTACCATCTTAGCACGTTCCCCAGAAAGGAGCTCCAATCCCACCAGATAAAACAAGACCAAAAACTAAAGCTACAAGACCTGCACAAAACCACATAGTTACACATATAGCTACAACAGTGCAAACAATAGCATAATTGATAAAAAAAACAGACCATGGGCACAATAAAAATAGTCCAAAGATGTTAAAAGACTATAAGTTCAAAAGAAACCACCACACAGTTTCCACAAATTCTCAGGGTCCCGATAGACTCGTCATCCCATGAAGGCAGCAGAAGGGAATACCCCCGTTATGGACTTCCACGGCGCCGCCCAACTCAGCCTCGCAGACACAGCACACAGTGAAAGCGCTCCAACCGCATTGAACCTCTGAGCCTCCGACCATCCCCTCCGGCACAGCTTCTCCGAACACCATCCTCTGCTGAGCGTATTAAGACGCCCCCGCCAACGGCCATCGGCAACGTGACCCCGAGGACTGGGGGCCTGTTCTTCCCAACAGAGACCCAGAACTCACAGCAGCAGCAGCAACGAAGAAGGTCTTCCTGGAGATTTCCAAATGTTCCTCCGACCTCCCACGTCCGTTTTTCATCTGATTATGATTGCGCACGGCACCCCGCTTCACAAATAACAGATAATCAGCTCCAGAGTGGCCGCTGCAAGCTGTGTTGCGCCGCCATCTTGGATTAACTTGGATCTTGAATTCAGTAACTTAAATAAATATTCTTAAATTCTGACAATCACTATTCATTCGCTAATTCTAACCATTCCACAGCCCGTACCCCACCCCCGTCTCCTTAAAGCAGCTGTGTCCCAAATCACTTGAAGTCAATTTCTTTGCCCTCTTGCTTTTGTCCATTTGCCGTGAAAATTGGCTTTCCAATAACTATTGCAGGATTTCTTCCAATTGTCACTGTAATTTAAACAATTACAGTATTAGAAACCACAAAAAAGTGAGGGTCAATGACTGTTGCTGCTCTCTCTCCAGTTTCTGCCAAAGCTTTACTAAAGTTACACCTGGAGATCTTAAAAAAAAATGGAATGTGCATCTACAACCCTATCTCACCCTTTTATCTGTTTGGTCTCTTATGTGAGATCACTCCCTTTATTTCCTGAAACACACACACTTCAAGTATGATGTTCATAAAGTCATACCGCAACAATAGGGAGCATATGAACAGAATATCACACCCAAATGAGATGAGTATGAATTCCATCCATGTTTATTTGGATTAACAACCCACATCAAATTAAATTGTTAAACTAAAGATGAAAGGCTGCTGTTGCTTGAGCATTAACACATTTATCACAAGTCTTCAGCTTGAAGCACGTAATATTTGAAGAATATTTCTTCCACAGGAGAATGGTAAACAAAATTAAAATTGCATTTCTTTATTTACAAAGAAAACTGAGTGTAAAACATAGAAAAGATGTTAATTCTAACACTACTTTTAAGAAAGTGATACAACTTACCCAGGCAATTGTGACCATCGTGCGCCAGCATAAAACCATCGTAACAAGTGCACCTGTAGTTGCCAGGAATGTTGATGCATTCATGAACGCAACCACCATTGTAGTCATTGTCACATTCATCAACATCTGGAAGACAGTTAACAAGACTCAGTAAAGCACAGGATGTTTTGGAAGACATTATGTAAGAGCAGAAGGTAATGAACAGCAATGGAGACAAGCACCATAGTGAAGGTATTTGATTGTCACAGTAAATCTGAGCTTTCAGTTCAAGAGTACAAAAAACTCACAGCAAACGTATTGTGCTGTGGTAAATAATAATGGAAAAAAGGTGAAAGTTCAGAAAATGGTCACAAAAAACTGTTACCATAACTATATTAAAAATGCTGCAGTGCAAAACATTACTAAAGAATGCAGAAAAGGTTTCTGAATATATATTTTTTGAAAAGAAGAATTTACGAATTGGTTAAACATCCAATGTCAACTAAAACATTGAAATCACTACTATCATTACCAACAAATGAAGAGTTAACAGGTTTACACAACATTCCACAACTTAATATTTTTAATGGCAGGGTTAACCCAATTATTTCAAACATTTTGTGGTCTTCATTAAAGTAACATAATCTCATATAAACATTAAGTTTGCCTGCCAAATATCACTTCCGGGACAACTTTCCAGAATTATTAAGTGTTCTTCTGAAGGTCATAATTCATCTTAACTTTTACTGCTTTCCCTAACCTCCAAGTAGTCCACATAAAACAGAAAGTACATACATGAATACTTCATTAGATGCACACTCATTCAGGACTTATTCTGGAGATCTGCAAAGTATTGTGCATAGAGATGGGATTTTTTCCAATGATTCAATCTCTCACATTTCACTTATGTTACATAAAGTGGGCAGGCATGGCAACGGGAATTGACAATTTAGGTAATCAGCCTTAGGCGGTTAACAGGAGGATGGACCTGACATTATTGTACTGGTGCAAAGATGTGGCACCAAGCTTAATATTACAGTACAATGCTTAGCACAATGACATGGGTTCAGCCTGACATAAGGTGGTGGTGGCAAGATATGGCTGGGATGGTAAAATAAAAAATAAAAATGTTGTAAACACTCAACAGGGTAGGCATCAAATGCGGCAAGGGAAATACAGTTAACCTTCAGGTCTGAGACTTCATCAGAACTATATTCTAATGTAATGTCATACCACAGAGTACATTAAAATGTTACCAGCTTTTCTTCCTCTCAGGTTCCAATATGAAACTTTGACCTGCTGATATTTAAAACCATTTGCATTATAGATAATGTTTGACAAATAGATTCAAAATGCAAAGGACAAGAAAAGGTGGCAATTAGCTATATGAAAATTCCCACCACAACTTCCACCTCTTCCCTCCTTGAATATGACCACCAACTCCAAATACAGTGGGCATAAAAACTAACTGCATTTTGGTTTATGTTTGAATTACAAAACTTCACCATTCTAAAATCTGTGGGACAGACATATGTGTCAAAGGATGCCTCTGTCAGGGCCCATTTGGTGCTGCATAAGGTAGAATATGCAAAGGGGTATTAAAAATGTTCACATATTATTGCTACCATGTAAAAAGCAAGAACTATAGATATTGAAAATGGGAAATAATGTTTAAAATATTCAAGATCAGGCAGCATCTGTGGAGAGAGAAATAGAGTTAGTATTTCAGGTTGAAGACTTTTCAGCAGAATCAGCAACTGGGAAAGTTACAAAGCACACTGCAGGAGAAAGATAGGGGAGGGAGAACAAAGGGGATGCCTATGATAGACAGCTGATTGGAGAGATTGTGATGCAAACACTGAAGAAATTTGCCATTCTGGAGGAGATGTAAATTACAGATAGAGACAGTATGGGAACAACCTTCTGCCCAACTTGTCCATGCTAACCATGGTGTCCACCAAGCTAATGCTATTTGGCTATGTTTGGCTCATATCCCTTTAAAACTTTACTCTTCATGTGCTTATCTAAATGCCTCCTAAATACTGTAGTGAGCATGTAAATAGTGAATGAACACAGACAACCAAGAGAGGAATGAACACAATGTTGGATACAGAACCACACCAGGGACTAGAAATCCAGTGAAAGCTGGAAATAGCATTCTGCGGAGAGCAAAGAACTGAATTTCAAATAAATTCATTATCAAAGTACTATACATATACGTCACCATTTTCTTGTGGGCATACACAGTATAGCCATGAAGCACAATAGAATTAATGAACGACTGCACCCAACAGGACAAACAACTAATGTGGAAATATAACAATAAACTGTGCAAATACAAAAGTAAAAATAATAAATAAATAAGCAATAAACATCAAGATAATGAGTTGAAGAGTCCTTGTAAGGGAATCCATAGCTGTGGGAATGTTTCAGCGATGGGACGAGTGAAGTTGAGTGAAGTTATACCCTCTGGTTCAAGTGCCTGGTGGTTGAGGAGTAATAACTGCACCTGATGGTGTGGGTCTGAGGCTCCCACCATCTTCCTGATGGCAGCAGTGAGAAGCAAACATGTCCTGGGTGGTGGGGTTCCCTGATGATGGATGCTGTTTTCCTGCAACAGTGCTCCATGTAGATGGGTTCAATGGTAGAGACAGCTTTACCCGTGATGGACTGGGAAGTATCCACTAATTTTTGTCAGATTGTCTGTTCAGGGCATTGGTGTTTCCATACCAGGCCTTGGTGCAACTAATCTATATACACTCCACCATACACCTATGGAAGTTTGTCACAAGTTTTAGATATAATGCCAAATCTTTACAAACTTCTAAGGAAGTAGAGGTGCTGCCATTCTTTCTTCATAATGGTACTTACATGCTGGACCCAGGACAAATCCTCTGAAATGATAACAGCGAGGGATTTAACTTTGCTGACCCTCTCCACCTCTGATCCTCAGATGAGGACTGGCTCCAGCTTCCTCCTCATTAAGTCAATAATCATAAGATTCTCTTCACCCCTCATCCTTTTTGTTGCTAAAGTGCTCTTAACTACTGTATATTACTTTGTGACAAATGATACAATGTCATCCCATTGAGTCCATCTATGCTGACACAGAGAGTAATCTTGTAACTCCATTAATTTTCTCAGTATCCTCTCAGCATTACCATCAGCTCCCTCAGGCTCACATACAATGACCAATTAATCTACCTTTGACATTTTGGACAAGAGTGGAGCACCTAGAAAAAACCCATATGGTCACAGGGAGAACATACAATCAGCACCTGAGGCTGGGACTGAATCCTGGTTATTGGAGCTGTGAGATAGCAGCTCTATCAGCAGCCCAAACTTGGCCTGGTTCTGATTGTCATCCACCTCTTAATTCTGTTACTCTCTTCACTGACGCTGCTGACTATTTCCCATATTTTCTGTTTTTTTATATCACTAGTAGCTGCCAATAACAAGTTGTGTTGATAGCAGTCAATCAAAAAAAAAGTTTCCCCATTTCTGGGAAGAAATCTTGAAAATGTTGTTTCAAATTCTTTCTGTGGAGTTATGCAGCCTTCCCAAATTTCATGTCCTGGCATATCTTAAAAGTGAAAACTGACTGGTAAACCTCATGACATTTGCTAATGGAAAATAGTACATGTACTTTTTCTTTTTCTGTAGGTCACCTGAAATGGCAGGAACATCTGTTTTAAACTTGTTTATCACACCTCACCATCACAATTTTTGTGTTTGCAAAATTGAAATTTAAATTTCAATCTCACACTAACACAGTGAACATTCAGAACTCTAAATATGAACAGTAAGGAAAAGCAGCTAAATAAAAAGGAACAAAACCAAACTATTCTTATACATATTTGTTGTACCTATCAGTTTCTTCAGCTAATCCTGTACAAACAAAAACTAAAAATAGTTCACCTAGTTTTCTAATAAGCTCTAGAAAAAATCGTGTAAGAGTGAAATGCTCTCATCTTTTAAATTTTCAAACACAAACTTGTATAATTGTTATTGCTATTCATCCAGAGATGGTAATCAGTCAGAGTTAACGACAATAACAATTTATTTTAGTGCAACAGATCAAAGGCTTTATTCTTTGGAGGGTAGAAGCTTCTTAATGGATGATGTTGCAAATGTTTCCATTTCTCTTAGCAGATACAAAGCCCAAAACCCTTTAATTGGCTGAAATATTGTTCCACTAAACAGGTGGTGTGATGGACTAATGCACATTTGTACTCGGACACCTTGCTGCAGTGGTTGTGTAAGAGGACACAGGCATCACATGCAGTGGAAATCAGTCTTAATTTGTACTGTGCACCTATATTTTTAACTCCATTAACACTGGATATCAGGAATAAACAGAAAAAAACAAGTGTCAGTTCCTATAATGGAGGGATTAGGGGATGAGGACAGTGATGTGTCCTGGAGCAAGGAATGGGAGAATCAGATGATCGTAGTAGGCAGGGTCATATTCCCTTTAATTGTTACCTCGAAAAAATTCACGAAGGTCATCATCTTCTGTGTGCTACCTGCACAAAAGAATCTGAAGAATGTGGTGCTCAAGTTCATGTCAAATGCTGTTGGCCTCCATTGTGCATACTTGAATGCTAATATGCCATGCATATTTAGAGTTTAGAAACTATCTAACAACTTTCTGATCTCTACAATAAGTACTCAACCACATTTGGTGATAAGGTTTTCTTTAAGAAAAAAAAGAAGACCCCATCAGAGGATTTGATAGGATTCATAGACCTCATGAAGATTGACACACATTTGTTTGATAACTCTCTCCTATCTCCCGAGGAAAGGTTTGTCACTCAATAGCCAGGAGTTCCATCACCAATTTTAAATTGCTCATTCCCTCCATTAGGGATTATTCTGGGGTTATGAAATTATGGATAGCATAATTATGGTTTAACTAAAATGGGTACCAATCTCCAGAAAATAAGACCTGTACACAATTTAAACTCCAACTGATACTTTGTGGCTAGTGAAACCAAATATTTGTTGTAGGACAGTCTGACACTGTCCATTGAAACTATGTAGGGAAAGACAATAGAGTAATGTTCCTGCACATTACTAAAGATGCCCAGTTCAGGATAGACCTACTTTGTCACTTAACCTTCTAGTTAATTTTATATTCATGGAGTCAACTTTCACACTGCAACTGAAGGGGTATACTTTGGGTGGCTGAGTTATGACAGTAGGAAAAAGCAATGTCAATCAATTCTGAGACTATCCGAGGAAACCTCTCATTGACAATGAAAGATCAAGTCCAACAACGGTAAATTCTCTGCATTGCTACATCTCCCAACATAGCAATCCCAATAACACAGGAAATTGTGTATGACACCAGGAAAACACGTATGACACCATTGCTACATATAGAGCTGCCAGAAGCAAACATGACTTCACTTGGTTTAATAGATGTGCCTTTTCTTTCTACTGCAGATTGACATGAAGGCTTTCTCATTTTTAAATGGTGCAGAAAATAATTCTGCATCACATAGAATCTGATATTTTGTTCAAATATTGTAAATCTCATATGTATTATTAATTTTCTTTTTGGATTATGGTGAGTTATGCTTAAATTCTTACTTAAGAAAAGAGCATTTCATGCAATATAAATGGTATATTTAATCAATAGTTGACAAAATTAAAGGATAAAATGCACTGTCAACTGATATTCCAGAAACTTTTTTCACTTAAATAAGAGGAACAGATCTAAAGAGCAAAAATGCATCCAAGAGGGTGCACCCCAAGTTTCATTTATTCTCCCTCTCTGTTACAAACTTTGTCAGTTGGGTTCAGGGAAAGTTAAGGGGAGAAGCTTAACCAGTAGCCACAGCACAAATCAGACCTCTGCTGCAGATGGAGAAGAAAAAGCAGATAACATCAATAATAGATGGCAGGTAGAAGGGTGAAATACCATCAGATACTAAAATACCATCAGCGATAACAGTTGAGAGCAGTGCGTGGGGTCTAGTGGATGTAGGCAGGTTGGGTCAAGAGAAGGTTGGGACCAGGTCGTAGATGACCAGAAGTTTTAGGGAATGATCCGACCATTGAAAAATAATTGATTTACATATTAGACATCAGCAGTATAATCAGAAAGCCAAACTGTGATACAAGCCTCCAAGCATTCACATTCCTGGGCCAAAGTGATTCATGTTCCATGCAAAAGGAGCATTTCAAAGGAGATAATGTCAGCTCATGGACATCTGGCATGAGCATGGGTTCATTGGTGACCGGTGGCTGGAACTGCCGGTTAAATTTCTAGATTGACATAAGACACCCTGGGAATTGTTGTTCTCACATTTTGTTCTGGAAAAGGTAAGATTTTCAATCACAGAGATCTGAAATAAAAACACCACCATCAAAATATTTGGTTAAACATCTAAAACACATTGAAAGTCATGTATTTTTTCCCAATTAATTCCTCAGTGTGTCAAACTCTTGACATCATCTGATGGAATTGATCCACATACTCCTTAGATCAATTTTCCAAAGCAATTTAAGATTAGTTTTAAGATTCAAGAGAGGCAGAAACAGAGAACAAGAGAAATACGGTGAGAGTGAGACAGAGATTTCTCCCAATACCTTTTTATTCCCATTCCCATAGTTCTCTACCAAAATACGTCAGCATACATTTAGTATGCAGAATCTCTGGGCTCTTCTACTTTATTATTAACTTTGATCTGTTGTTGAAAATATTGCCCTGTGGACCAAGTTTACCCTGCTGGCAAATGAATCTCACTGCAGGGAATATAGAAGTTAGAACAGGCCAAGCTCTTTAGTTAAATTGTTCTATATCCATGCTTCAAATGCTTACCTCCCTCACTAGAGTAGTTGCTATTTCATGACTCTGCCTCCTTTTGAGTTCATTCACTACTAAGTGCTTCCCAGCTTGCCAATTATAGTGGCTTCTACACAAAGTGATCTTGCCTCAAGTTCTGACCAACGTTATTGAATTCCCAGTGCCATCACATTTCCTTGACAGCTCTGACACTTTAGCTGTTTTACTTGCCCCTTGGTAGGAAGTGTGTTCTCGGATGGCTACAGAGGGATCTGGGAATATAGATCCATAATTTCTTGCAAGTCGCATTATAGGTAGATAGGTGTATAAAGAAAGCTTCTGGCACATTGACCTTCATAAATCAACGTATTGAGTACAGGTGTTGGGATGATATATTGAAATTATATAAGATGTTGGTGAGGCCTAATTTGGAGTATCGTGTCCAGTTTTGGTCACCTACCTACAGGAAAGACATAAATAAGATTGAAAGAGTGCACAAAAAATTTACAAGGATGTTACTGACACTTAAGGACCTGACTTACATGGAAAGGTTGAATAAGTTAGAATTTATTCCCTACAGTGTAGAAGATTGAGGGAGACTGGATAAAGGGATACAAAATTATGAGGGATACTAATAGAGTAAATGCTTTTTCACTGAGTTTGGGTGAGAGTAGAACTAAGAGTCATTGGTTAAGGGTGAAATGTTTAAGGGGAACATGAGGGGGAACTTCTTCACTCAGAGGGTGATGAGAGTGTGGAGCAAGCTGCCAGTGCAAGTGGTTGATGCGGGGTTGATTTCAACCTTTAAGAGAAATTTGGATAAGTACATCAATAGGAGGGGAATGGAGGGCTATGGTCTAGGTACAGGTTGATGGGACTAGGCACAGATGATATGAGCTGAAGGGCTTGTTTCTGTGCTGTAGGGTTCTATGACTCCAATACAGGGCTCTGTACAGACTGAACAATGAGAAAATGCCAATAGCTGTGACCAACAATTGCTCTTAGTTTTCTCACATCTACTCAAGAATTGTGGTGGATAAATAAACAACCAAATGGAGGAGACTCAAAGAAAATTTCCAATCTCAATGATGGAAGAGCCCAACACATAAAAACTAAAGACTGAAGCATTTGCACACAGATTCTGCCAGAAGAAATTAATTTAGTAATCCCCACCATCATAGAAGCCAGTCTTTAGCTAATTTGGTATACTCACGATATCACAGGATGGATACCGCAAAGGATACAGGCCCAAACAACAGTGTGTGCGCAGTACTGGAAGCTTATGCTGCAACGCTTACTGTTTCCCAGCTGATCTGTTCCAGCACAGTTAGAGCAGTGGCCATCTACCAAGCAACCCGTAAAACTTCCCAGGTATGTCTTGTTCACAAAAGGCAGGACAAATCCAGTGTGGCCATTTACTAACCAATCAGTCATCCTCAAAGCAACAGAAATCATTAAAACTGCTATCAGGTGACACTTACTCGTCAATAACCTGCTCCTTGATAACCAGTTTGAGTTTAGTATGACCACTTACTCCAGATGTTTTCACAGCCTCGTTCCAAGAGATGACTTCCAGAAATGCAATGAGGTTATTTAACGGTGGTACTGAAGGCCTCCAGTGAAAATGAAACAAGCATCAAACCAAAAACACTCTCATAGTTTACTTAAAGAACATGATCATTGGTGGTTATTACCTCAACCCCAGGACAACACTGTACAAAAGCCTCAGAATATTGTCCTTGGCCCAACTACCTGCAGCTGCTCCATCACAATGTCAGAAATGGAAATGACAGATAATAGGACAAGTTTCAATTAAATGTACAACTTTTTAGCAAATGAGGCAGTACTTCCCACTACATAACAAGGCATGAATGACACTTAGATATAAACTAAGTGGCATGTGACCTTCATACTACATACGCATGAGGGAATAACCACCTCCTACAAGAGAGACAATAACAATCTGTCCTTGATATCCATTGGTAGTGCCATTAGTTTCCTCATCAACGTCAATATCCTAGGAATGACCATTGACTAAAAACTCAATTGAAACAATTGGGGTATCACTAGTTGAGATAATAACCAATGGATATCCTGAATCTGAACTAACCTTGAATCCACAGTGATTATAAGACTGAATAGTTTTTAGTCAATGGTCATTCCTAGGATATTGATTTTGATGAGGAAACTGAAATGGCACTACCAATGGACATCAAGGATAGATAGTTATTGTCCTGACCAAGGGTCTTAGCCCAAAACATCAACTCTATTTCTTCCTATAGATGCTGCCTGGCCTGCTGCATTCCACCAGCATTTTGTAGGTGATGCACAACGTAGGCAGGATGCTAGTTAAGCTATAGATAGAGTAATGGAAGCAGCTTTTAAAACCCCATTGTAGAAAGAATGTTGGTAACCAAAGCAAAAGTGCCACTTAAATCGATAAAGGCCACCAAGATCAGAGGATATACGATGGGGTACTTGAAAAACTGGAATATCATTCACCACAGCAGAAAAGTTTAATGGCAAACTTAGAAAAAGAATTCAATGTTTTAAAAGGGATTAAGAGAATAAATAGTAAAAGACTACGTCTAGTAGTTGCTGCATATGTACGAAGAAAGGCTAAGCTTAGGATTAATGCTAAAAGGACAAGAAAGATGGCTTTATATGAAGAGTTACTAGAAAAAAGGAAAACATCAAATTTTTGAACAACAGCCATTCCCAGTGTTTGGGAAGCCAGTCTGAGAGATCCAAAAAAATGTGGATTACTTAGCATTAGTTGTAGAGAAGCTCTCAACTACATAGAGTACTACAGCACAGAAGCAGGCATTTCAGCCCATCTAGACTGTGCCAAATTGTTATTGTCTGGTCCTATTGACCCACACCTGAACCATAGCCATCCATACACCTCCCATCCATGTACTTACCCAACTTCTCTCAGTGTTCAAATTGAACCCAAATTCACCACTTCCGCTGGCAGCTCATTCCAAACTCTCACCCTCTGAATGATGTTTCCCCTCAAGTTCCTGTTAAGTATTTCTCCTTTCACCCGTAACTTATGACCTCTAGTTCTAGCCTCACCCAACCTCAGTGAAAAATGCCTGCTTGCATTTACCCCATCTATACCCCTCATAATTTTACCTCTGTCAAATCTCCCCTCATTCTCCTACAGTCTAGAGAATATTCAATCTTTCCCTATGACACAGGTCCCAGTAACATCCTTGTAAATTTGTTCTGTACTCTTTCAATCTTATTGATATCTTTCCTGTAGGTGATCAGAACTGCACACAATACTGCAAATTAATCCTCACCAAGGGTTATTATATCTTATATAATTTCAACATAACATCCCAACTCCTATACTCAATACTCTGATCTATGAAGTCCAATGTGCCAAAAGCTCTCTTTATGATCCTATCTACTTTCAAGGAATTATGGATCTGTTCTCCCAGATTCCTTTGTCCCACCACACCCCTGATGCCCTGCATTGTGCTTGACCTCCCAAAGTGCAACACCTCACATTTGCCTGCATTAAATTCCATCTGCCATTTTTGAACCCATTTATCCAGCTGGTCCAGATCACTGTCCATCACTGTCATAGACTATCTGGGAGAAGAAATCAGCCTCATAAAGCCCTTTTTTTACTATCACACTTCTTTATTGTGAGCATGAATTAAGCATTTAATATTGACTCATTAGAGCTTGGCACTGTACTTGTCCAGGCCATTATCAGAGGCCAACTTGTCCTTAAACCATTCTGTTATCAGGAATATTGGTCTTGTACAATGACTAATTAATCACTCCTGTTCTTCTCAAAACCTAGAATTACTGCTAATATAAGCTGGTTACCAATGCAATGAGGTTGTATTACTTTGCTGTTTTAACAGATGTTAACCTAATTTTCCCCTCAGTAAGTTAACCTCAGCTAATCATATATTTTCTTACAACAAAGGAGGAAGCAATTCATCTCAAGTCTGTCTGCTCTCAGAGCAACACCAATCACATTTCCACACTATTACCCTGTAACCCATTCTCACACATGCCCAATTCTACAACCTCTCACCTACATTAAGTTTAATTCACTATGGTCAATTAAACTAACAGTCAGCCTATCTTTGCTATGTGGGGGTAAACCTCTGTAATTACAGAACAAATGTGCAAACTGTGCAGAATTTACCATAGATTATGATGGCACTGGTTACTGGAGTTGTGAAGCAACTCTATTTCCAGTGAGACTATTGATGAGCTAGACTTAGGGCTGTAAGCCACAATTTCTAAATATGGAGGTGGTGATAAATTGCAACGGGATATCAATCAGCTGGTAGGATGGGCAGATATGTGGCAGGTGAAGTTTAATGCAGAGGAATGTGAGGATGAGAGGCTGTTCTGAAAATGGTGCAGGAAGAAGGGACATGAGGAAGAGGTAGCTATATTATTGAAAGTAGCATGGCAGGTTGAGAAAATAGTTCTGGCTTTGCCAATGGAGTACAAAGCCAATCCACCGCTATCTGCAACAAGTTTAAACATTCTCCCTATGATCACGTTGGTTTCCTCCAGGTCCTCCATTGTAAATTGGCCCATGATTAGGTTATGGTTGAATCAGGGGTCGCTGGGCGGTGTGACTCAAAAGGTCAGAAAGCCCTACTCCCACTGTATCTCCATAAATAAATAAACTTCTGGTCCATCCTCAGCTACACTAATTAATGTGCTCATTTCTCAACACCTCCTAAGAGGAAGGATGTGGAGGCACTGAAGAAGATCCAGAGGAGGTTAACAAGAATGGTTCCAAGGAGAAGACAAGACAGTAATAAGTACATAAGAGTAATAATAAGGAGAAAACAAACCACTGGAGAAACTCAGCAAATCGAGCAACATCTGTAGAGTGGATTGTGTAAGGAAGGGATTGCTGATATTCATCCTGATACAAAGTGTCAACCAAAAACACTGACAATTCCTTCCCCCCACCCTACAACCCCAAACAGATGATGCTCAACTCACTAAGTTCCTCCAGCAGATGGTTTGTTGTTGCATTTGCAAATATGGATTAGAGTCATTGGAGCTGTTGTTGTTAAAGAAGGCTCAGGGGAGATCTTAAAGGGGGCTATAAAACATCAGAGGTATAGATAAAAGAGATTTAACAATGACATGAGGAAAGAGAATTTCACATATCTTGTAACTGGAATCTGGAATGTATTGCCTGTAGATGTGATGAGACAGATTTCATGGTGGCCCTTGAGAGGAAAATAGATAAATGTATGAGGTGGAACTATTCTATAATGGTATGTTGTTCTGATATAGTGCTTGCATGGGTATGATGGGCCAAATTGCCTTCTGTTTTGTTTGTTCAATGATATGGTGGAAAGGTAAGTAAAATGTTACAAAATATTTTTCTGAAAAAGCAGAAGTACCCAAACTGCTATAATAAGTGCAAGAAAGAATGAAATGAATACCAGATAACAATATAATCTTTGTGGCTAGACTGCAAAAATAAATTCTTTCAGTTTGTGACATGAACTAACCTTTCAATTAAATACAATTCCCAATCATGCTTTATTCTCCAAATACACTCCCAGAGAAACATTTCTCTATTTAGTGGCCTATTTTAACAGCTTTGGGAGTAGTTTTGCAATGAAGTCAGATTCCAAGGTTCCTGATTACCTTAAAAAAATGTTCTTGGAACGTCAGCCAAGTACCCTTCTTTTCACATGAGTCAGCATATTAAGAACTAAATGAACAGCATGGGCATAAGATGGAACAAATAGAAGTAGATTATATTCTCTGAGAAAGATCCTGCACAAGCCAGTTGCATTTTCCAGCAATCTGACAACTTTATGAAACTCAAGCATTATTGCCAGGTTTATTGCACTGTTAGCTTAGATTTAAGTAACAATCTTCGGGCTACTCATATAGACCCAAATGTTTACTGGAATGGAACAAATTATTTAAAGTACCAAAAGCTGTGCAGGTACGGTTGCTAAAAGGTACTACCAATGTTAAAAAATATGACTAATTCAACAGCAAAAATTACATTTCAATTATCTGCCTGTGTGTTGTGCTTTTCCTCAAGAGGAGAAGTCACTTAGCAAAGCAGCACGCCAATATTATCAGGGCTGCTGATGTCCTGTGCTGGAATAGATCTTAAAAACAGAGCATGTTATATGCAAGTTTTTTTACCAACTTAACCCAAATGTCCAGTCACTTGGGTGAAAGTAAAGTTGACAAACAAACATGGTAACGAGCCTCTATTTTTATAGAAAATACATTATGAATATATAAACATGCACTTCAATGAACTAAATTTTCAGACAATGCATGAATTGCTCAGTTATAAAAAGGAACTCTGTTGCAACTATTTAACTGTTGAATTGTGGCATTCCAGATATTCACTGAGCACATACCAGGGTGATTCTCCCTTATGCATTTGATATATTTTCCACTCCTCTAGAGCAGTACCTAGGAAATCAGGCCACATTGTTTTAGGGTGCACCTCTCCTTGGATACTCTCAGAACGAATGTGTTTTCATACCATTCTGGCACTGATATTTAAAGGAGACTTCCTTCAAGTCTCAGGCCAACATTGAGAACCAGATCCATCAGATCTCCTTTAACTATTTCAGTGTGCACCCATTGTACCAGACCCATATCACACATCTCTTATATTTTGACACATTCCTCAAAAGACCATGTCATCAAAGCCTCTCACCACCACTGCCGTCTCTAAAGTCCTGGCTCCCGCTTCCAGCCTCCACCTCAGGACTTGATGGATTTTCAGGTCACTGGAAAATTTCCCCTTGCACTGCCTCCCCATGGTCCTGCACCCATTCCTGGTCTGCCACCACATGCAGAATGGAGTGCAAAAAGGATGCTAGTAGTGTTTAGGACCTCTGATCTCAGGAGCCACACAGACCTGCAGCAACCCCAGGGCTGAAATAGTCACCCAAAGATAATTACACTTGATAATGAATTTTCCAATGGTACAAACTGAACCAACTCCCCTGGAAATCGGAACAGAAAAAGTGTAAATTATTCTTAAGAGAAAAGAAATGGGGCTGCCTGCATTTAAATAAAGCTCAGCAATACCCCAGACATCCAAATCAGTCTGAAAAAACCCTGCTGGCAGGATGTGAATGAAGACTTACATGAAGTACGATAAATGTTGCCTGAATATGCAACTTAAGACAATTGTGGAGGTCCAAGAGCAGTACTGAAGACTATAAGACATAGGAGCTAAATTGAGCTATTCAGTCCATTGAGTCTGCACCACCATCCCACTATGGCTGAATTATTATCCCTCTCACCCCATTCTCCTGCTTTCTCCCCATAACCTTCCATGCCCTTACCAATCAAGAACCTATCAACCTCCACTTTAAGTATGTCCAAAGATTTTGTCTCCACACCCATATGTTGCAAAGAAAGGAGGAATCCAATAAAAGTTGTGACTGCTCTACTCACCTATAGCAGGTATCAAATCTTACCTGCAGAACAGAGAGTGAAGGGGCTGAGAGAGGAATATCAGTAACAAAATGTTATTTGTGGCATATTTTCTAATCAGAGAGTCATGTCCCTATAATCAACCAGAAATTGTGAGAATGGAGGTTACATCCTACACTTGGGTTTTTCACAAGTATCCATTTTCAGATTTAAAGATGGCTGCGCGACGCAGCTTGCAGCAGCCACTCTGGAGCTGATATGTTATTTGTTAAGCGGGGGTGCCGTGCGCAATCCTAATCTAATGAAAAACAGATGTGGGAGCACGAAGGAACATCTGGAAATCTCCAGGAAGGCCCTCTTCGTTGCTGCTGCTACTATGGGGTCCGGGTCTCTGCTGAGAAGAACAGGCCCCCAGTCCTCGGGGTCACGTTGCTGGTGGCCGTTGGCGGGGGCGTCTTAATACGCTCGGCAGAGGATGGTGCTCGGAGAAGCTGTGCCGGAGGGGATGGTCGGAGGCTCGAAGGTTCGATGGATTTGGAGTCCGCTGCGGTCAGGTCGTTTTCATTGTGTGCTGCGTCTGCGAGGCTGAGTCGGGCGGCGCTGTGGAAGTCCATAGCGGGGGTATTCCCTTCAGCCGCCGACGTGAGATGACAAGTCTATCGGAACCCTGAGGACTTGTGGAAACTGTGTGGTGGTTTCTTTCGAACTTATAGACTTTTAACACCTTTGGACTATTTTTACCGTGCCCATGGTCTGTTTTTTTAAATCAAATTATGGTATTGTTTGCACTGTTGTAACTATATATTGTAAATATGTGGTTTTATGCAGGTCTTGTAGCTTTAGTTTTTGGTCTTGTTTTGTCTGGTGGGATTGGAGCTCCTTTCTGGGGAACGCGCTAAGATGGTAGCCTGATATTAATACGCAGCAGCCTCTCTGGACTCTGGATTGGGGATTGCCAAACGTTATGTGGATTTTCTGGTGTAGTCTATTTTATCAAGTGCTTTGTTGATATCATTCTGGAGGAACATTGTCTCATTTTTTAACTGCATTGCATTTGTGGTTTTTAAATGACAATAAATTGAATCTGAATAATCAGTGCTGATTTGAAGATTTTTCTCCTACCAACTGTTATTAGCAGAATTTATAATATAAGATTATAATGAGCAGTAATAAACAAAATCAGGAATTCTGACCAGTAATGTGTCACAGTATTCAGGTCTTTCAAATAAGAACACAGAAAGCTACTGAACAAGAATAGGAAACTGCTAAGACAGTCCTGCATTAAGATCAGAGAACCACATTGGATTTGCAGACAATTTTAAGTAAAGAGATGGACCCATCTCTGATGTCAACTAGAATACGGCAAGGAGAAAAAGCTGTTTGAGTAAATCATCAAGAGATCACACAACGGACGTCCGAAATGATGGATGGAAATAGTATCTACATACAGAATGGTTCAGGGAGATGAGAATATTTAGGAATCTGAAAACATTACTAATTCACTCACAAATAAAAAGCCAACCAAATAAGTAATTAGTCACAAAGAAAAGAAGCATGGGTGATTGAAGGTATCTGTTTGTAGCCCTTCATTAGGATATTTATGGGAAAAGGAAAATACTACAGCCAGCTAGAGTGCAGATAATTGGTTAATTCTCTTGAGTTTAGTGACTTCACTACTGGAAATGACTGAGATTAATTTTATGCATACAATGTAACAATCCTCCACTTACAACCATGGAGAAATTACACTGGTTTTATTGTGAGGATTTGCTATGGCTTCTCTTTCCTTTAAATAGACAATACAGTTTGCTTTGAGTCATACAACTTATCCCACTTATAACTTATTGACTAACACCAGTGTCCCAATAAATCTGCTGAAAATAGAAAAATGTTATGCTGGCTTTGGGAAAAAAACATTGACAATTTACAAAGAACTGAAAAGACTTGTTAGGATAATAAATGGTATCACATTCATTAAAGGTAAAGGATTACTGGACAACCTCAACGAAATGTATTAAAAAAAATCAGGAAATTTACAAAATATATTTAACCTCAAAAACCTAAAATGGAACCAATTAAAGAGTTTTAATTAAGTTCTTCATAATCTACCCCACTTATCATGCATTGATACTGAATCAACTGAAGCTTGTAAAAAGGATACAGGTACTCCCTTCAGATACAGACCATAAGGCATAAGAGTAGAATTAGGCCATTTAGCCCATCAAGTCTGCTCCACCATTCCATCACGACTGATTTGATATCCTTCTCAACCTCATTCCCCTGCCTTCTCCACATAACCTTTGACGCTCTGACTAATCAAGAAACTGTCAGACTCCACTTTAAATGTACCTAATGATTTAGCTTCTGCAGCCATCTGTTGCAATGAATTCCACAGATTCACCACCCTCTGGCTAAAAAAGATTTCTCCTCATCTCTGTTCTAAAGCAACATCATTTTATTGTGATGCTGTGTCATCTGGTTCTAGACTGTCCCACTATAGGAAACATCATCTCCACATCCACTCGATCCAGGCTTTCAATATTTGATAGGTTTCAATGAGGTTCTCCTCATTCTTCTAGACTCCAGCCATCAAATGTTCTTCATACATTAACCCTTTCATTTCCAGGATCATTCTATTAAAGGCTTGCAAAATATATGTCATGAGTTAGGCTATGGATGGTAAAAGAACTGAGTTCCTTTGCTTCTAAAATGCAGTGAATAAAGCTCCAAATTCTATATTCTCCTGCAGGGATGACTTTAAAACTCGGCAACTGGCACAAGGTGATAGAAATGAAGACTGTACCACAATTCCCAGCAAAGTGGGTCTCTGGTTTTGGATTTGATTTCTGGCAAACCAGGTCTTCACTGATTTTCCTGTGGGAGTGATGGAAAATAAACTGGGGAATAAGTCATTCTGAGTATATTCACAAGTCTCGAGCCTCGGTATAAAACAGAAAACTCCTCTATTTCATCAAATGTTAAACATGGCCAAAAAAAGCAAAGACATATTTTAGCTTTGGCACAAGTTTACAAAATAAACAAACAAATAAATCAGTCTAGTAAGTGTTCGGCAAGTATTTATACAGCTAAATTTACATTAAAACCTACTTTGACTCATAGCAACATAAAGCCCATTGGTTCCCAAACTGACCTGTTCTTCTCCATAATGTTCTTACCACTGCTACCATGTCAATGTGCTGATATTATCAATCATTGATACGTTTATCTCTCCCCTGCTAAGGCAAGAAACCAAGCATGAAGCCAATAACAGCAACTCCAGTAAAAGCTCTCTTTTAGATCGATGAAATGAAATATATTTTTCTTCAGAAAAGTGTGCATTTTCAGCTATAGTTATTTCAACATCTTTCATATTTTACAACCCTTCTTGCCCAGTTATAATAATCCTTCCTCATTTCCAGATCTTGAGTGTGTTTGCTAAGATGCTATTATATTTACTGCAGTAGTTTTCCATTCAGGTTTGAAGCCCAAATGCAGATCTGCTAATCTGTAGCATCACAGAAATGCAATTTTTGTTATTTGCCATTTACAAATACACTCCCTGACATATTTCTCTTCAGCAGATAACATGGTAACATGGTAATTATCCATTTAAAATACACCCAAATTGACAGCGTGATAAGAGATGCAGCTCAGGACTGATCAATTCCTCAACATCTTCTTTCCAATATCCTGAATATCTAAAGTATTATTTAAAACATGCAATGATTCATTTATGGTAGAGTATTGTAAAAGAAGCCTTGAAATTATTTTTGTTAAAAATATCTCTAGAATTCAGATACTTTGTAAACTTTGAACTTAAGTAACATGGTTATGTTAAAAAATGTACATTTTAAATATTGTACCTACAATTCAGACTATGATCTTCTTCTGCTTTCCTGAAATATCCCAGAGAGAGTGCCCCCCCCATCACAAAATGCTCTCAAAATGTTTAGTTCTTGCAAGTTTTAAAGTCTGTGCGTGTGTGTGTGTGTGTGTGTGTGTGTGTGGTCGTCAGGGCGCATCATTACAAGCTTTTTGCACTGATCTTTTTGGTGATTGCTCATCGTGTGGCATGTCTTGGGCATCTGAAACCTGGCGGAGCCCATCCCTCTCCAGGTTGTTTTTTTTTACGAGGTCGAGTTGCTAGCTCAACACTCAACCCAGGCACAGATGGAGAGCGTGCAAGGGAGCCGGCCAGATTCGAACTCGGGACCTCTCACCCCAAAGTCCAGCGCTGCACCACCAGCTGGTCAGTTAAATGTCTGACCTCAATCTGGCATTCTGCCCTTCAACAAAATACAAATGCTGAAGAATGAAACATACCTATGTCAAATGCGTGCTAATAACAATGGCACAATGGCTCAGCAAGTAGAGCCACTGGTTCACATTGCCAGAGGTCAGGATTCAAACCTGACCTCCAACACTATCTATGCAGTTTACACTTTCTCTCCGTGACCACATGGGTTTCCACCAGCTGCTCGTTTTCTCACCTATTCCAAAGACATGAGGTCTTGCAGGTTAATTGGTTATTGTAAATTGCCAAAAGGAAGAAGTTGAGAGAGATATAGAGAATGGAGTTAACGTAGGATTAGTATAAAAGGGAGGTGTGTGTTTTTTTTAATCAAGGAGGACTGCATGGGCTGAAGAGCTTCCTTGTGTGCTGTATCTCTCTACATCTACATGAACAGAGGCAAGGGAAGTATATTCTTTCATGGAATAGGTTGTCAAGAACACTGTGAAGGAACTGGCACAATTTTTAAAAAATTATATTCTCATGAGTTCCTTATAATCTATCAGAGGCTTATTGTAAATGAAATGAAGAGCTCCACGGCAGCTGAATTCCATGCAGGTCTCATTTTATCTACATGAAAGGGCTGAAGAACTGCAGCAATGGAGAACAGCAATGGCAGGAACCTCTTCACCCATGGAACTGCAGTCAGTACAAGAGCAGAAGACAAGTGAAGGGAGAAATATTTTTTTTAAGCAATGTCAATGCTAAAGGTAACAAGTTAGTCTGAAAATGCTTTTTCATCCTTACACTTGCTGCAGATAGTTGAAATTATCAGTACACATTATTGTAATCCACGTAGTTAGATAGATAGATAGATAGATAGATACTTTATTCATCCCCATGGGGAAATTCAACTTTTTTCCAATGTCCCATACACTTGTTGTAGCAAAACTAATTACATACAATACTTAACTCAGTAAAAAAAATATGATATGCATCTAAATCACCATCTCAAAAAGCATTAATAATAGCTTTAAAAAGTTCTTAAGTCCTGGCGGTAGAATTGTAAAGCCTAATGGCATTGGGGAGTATTGACCTCTTCATCCTGTCTGAGGAGCATTGCATCGACAGTAACCTGTCGCTGTTCAGGACAATGGATTCAAACACCAACTCTTAGCTGATTAGGTGACTGCAAAAATGCGATTATGAAGCTCCAGTGTATTGCATTTTGATTTGACAGTATTTGTAAAACTTCTTTTAGGTGACCCTTTGAATTTCAAGAAAAACAGTTGTTATTGTTTAACTTCAATGAACAGAATATAACAAATTCCAGCAAGCAAAAGTAAGCGTAGTTAAGAACTTAAAGTGACTTCTGCGATAAACAAAACAGCGATATTCATAAAGTGATTTACCAAAGACAGATAAATTAAAACTTGCATAAGTTCCCTTAAAATGCTCACTCTATTTAATTCACTTTCACTTGCAAAAAAAAAGCTTTCATCGTTCCCCGTCCTACTTTCCCTGATCAAAGATAAATAATGTTTCTTGACTGGGAAAGAAGGAAACACATCCAATGCTTATTGCTGTTCCCTGACTGAAGGTGTTAGTGAGACATGTTCTTGAACTACTGCGGAGCTTAAAATGAAGGCAATCCCACAATACAATTTGATAGGGAATTCTGGGATTTAAACACAGTCGTAATGAAGAAACAGTGATAAATTTTCAAGTGAGGAAAGGAACCAGCAGATGATGCTGTTCCATGTGATCATTACCCTTGGTCCTTTCTGGGGGTAGAGACCATACATAAGAGTTGCACAATGGAGTGCTGCTGGTGAAATCCTCAGTAACTTACTAGGATGGCTTGAGTGAGTTTCCTGTATTTCTCATGTGTACACTTACACCCCAGAGTTTAGGAAAGTCTGGTCACAATGTCATCCAATGTCAGTAAACTAATATTTGTGATTTTTCTCCCAATAATTTTAGCATTTTATTTTTGCCATTTTCCTATGCCCAGTAAAAGATTTAACCAAGAGACTGTCATTATTTACAATGATGAAACATCTTCCAGTTGGCTAATCCTGTTCTGGAAACAGAGGCAGGATGTTTAAAGAGTGAGGCATTGTGGCCAAAAAGCACCAGCCCTCTTACTCACTCATAGGTCTAACAGGGAAATTCACACTTGTTTGTTTGCTTTTGGCCAGGTTTTAAATTCATACATGGGGAAATGAACGCCACAGGAAATTTTGAAATGTTTCTGTAAACAAAATAATTTCAGGCATAAACGTCAGTGCAGTTAGCACAAAAATGCAATACAGGAAACCTAGAGAAGACCAATCTAAGGAGCAAGGAGATCTAGTTGCTGCAACTGCTATCTTTTGAATAACTGTGCAGCGCGTGTGTAAAATCAAGAATGCACTGTTGTATTAATGATTGCTGTTCCACTAAAGCATTGAGAAGTAGAACTCTAATCTCATCGGTATTTTAATTTTGAAAAAGATAAGTGAGAATTACTCAATTGCACTGACTTTTTTTGTCCTGAGAAGGTACATTTGCATAGAGTTTGCTTTATCGCATAACATATGATATATATAACATACTTCGAGAAAATATTCCTATAAAAACAATGGTCTGAAAATTGTGTCCATACAGCTACACTTGTATAACAGCTTTACTAGTTTGCAGTTATACAGCCTAGTATATTGAATTAAAAACTGATTCTCACTTCCTTAGGACATATCGGAAGTGTTCTTTGGCATCTGTGATTATTTTAGAAGCGATTTTAAAACTGATAACAACACTTCATTTCGACCTGTAAAATTAGACAGTTTATACTCCACCCTCTACTCAAACCAAGCTACTGGTGCTTCTTCCAGCTTGTCGGGCTTCACACTCCAGCAATAATTTCAGTTAGTGTTATCAACATTTTCACAGTGCAGAGCTCAGCTCCGTCAAGGTGCAGTACATAATACCACACAACTACAATTAATGCTTAGAGCTCTGCCGCTGGGTGGCTGGTTTAAGGTTACCTATTGGATCAACCAGAAACCTTTAAAAAGTTCTCAAGTTCTTCAGCGTTTGAGTTCATTGCTAACATGCACAGGACTCAAACTGTGACAAAAGATTTTTTTTAAATCATCACAAGTCCTAACTCTTGCTTCACAGCAAGGTTGAAAGTGTATGACATTCTTGTGCAGAACTAGGAATCTTTCCCTGCTCCTGCCAAAGGCACCTGTCTAGCTTCCTCACACCAGCCATTGAGACTGGAATGTCCATTGAAGAATGAAGTTCCTGATCAGAAAAATGGCTTGGACCACAGAAGATGCACGGACATTTTTTTTCTATTGGTCTCATCTTGATGGAAACACGGCTCCAGGAAGCGGCCACCCAGCTAGAGGATTTTAGGATGGTCAAAAATCCTATGAACTCTGATAAGACCCACAGAAGGACTGTATATCTACATTAATAAGAACTGGCATGTGCATGCTTCAGTAGTGACTGTTCACCTAGAATTCTTAGCTAAATGTGCAGTCTCTTCTATTTACCAAGAGAGTCCACTGCCATTGTGATTGTGGCTGTACAAATGTTGGAGAAGAGCTGCACGAGTTCAATGGCACCATCAGTGACCTCCAAACCACACACCCAATGGTTTCTTTATTGTTGCTGGCAACTTCAACCGTGCTAACTTAGAAACAGTCCTGCCGAAACTATATCAGACCTTGCTACCAGAGGCAACAACATATTAGACCTGGAGCATACAATGCTGCTCCCCACCCCCACCTGACCACTTACCAGTGTACAAGTTCTTGCATACAGATTACTGATTAAATGAATCAACCCAGTTCAATGGGGGAGAAAGACCTAACCAGAAGGAGCAACCTCAGCATTGTGGCTATTTTGAAAACAAAGACTGGAACATATTCAGGGAGGCAGCTGCCTACAACCATCACATTAACATCAATGAATATGCAGGATCTGTGATGGCTACATAGAGAAGTGCATTGAGGACATGACTGCTATTAAACACATCTCTGAGGGAAAATCAGAAGCCACGACTGACAGCAGAGGTCCAGGAACCGCTGAGAGGTTGAGGAATCTGCCTTCAGATTGGGGATAAAAACAGCTCTCACTTCAGGAAGAGCTGCATTTTCCCGCACCATCAGGAAGGTAAAACAGGATTATTCATAGAGAACATACAACCATTTCTATGACACGAGAGACACGAGGTGAGTGGGCATTTAGACCATAACCACAAGCTCACCCTGCACGTCAACCGTGACGCCTCACTTCCAGATAGCTTCAATGTCTTTTATACACAGTTTGATGCATGATACAATGTTCCCGCAAGGAAGGACCATCTTCCCCTCCCCTTGAGAAGCAGGCACTCTGTCTGGCTGTAGCTGCTGTGTGGAAAACCCTAACCAGTGTCAACCCACATACAGCTGAAGGAACTGATGGCATACCTAGTCAGGTGCTGAGGGACTGCAGCCCAGTTAACAGAGGTTCTCTCTGGAACAGCAGACTGTCCCCGCAGGCTTCAAGACAGCCATCATCGTCCTAGTGCCTAAAAAGGTGACAGTGACCTACCTTAATGACAACCGGTCAGAGGTATGGTAAACAATAATGAAGTGCTTTGAGTGGCTGGTTATGGATCACATTAAATCCCATCTTCCTGCTACATTGGACCCTTTTAGTTTGCTTATTGTTCAAATCAGTCCACTGATAGTACCATAGCCTCTGCACTTCACTCTGTTCTGTCCCACCCGGAAAAGAGTGCCTCAGTTTGTTAGGATGCTGTTTATCGTCTTCAACTTGACATTTAACACAATCATCCCTCAGAAGCTGGTGAGTTTATTGTTCTTGTTGAGTCTCAACATCTCTCTCTCTCTCTCTCTCCTCTCTCTCTCTCTCTCTCTCTCTCTCATCTCTCTCTCTCTCTCTCTCTCTCTCTCTCTCTCTCTCTCTCCTCTCTCTCTCTCTCTCTCTCTCTCTCTCTCTCTCTCTCTCTCTCTCTCTCTCCCCCCCCCCCCCCTCCCCCCCCCCTCCCCCCCCCCCCCTAACTGGATCTTGGACGTCTTGATAGAAGGACCACAGTCAGTTTGTATTGACAGCAACATCTCTAGCTTCATCATGCAGAGCACTGGTACACCCCCACCCCCCACCAGGTCTGCATGCTCAGCTGGCTGCTGACACGTGAGCATACTGCTAGATGCAATTCAAAACCAAATCATCAATTTTGGTGATGACACAACATTAGTTGGCCTCATGAACAATGATCAGACAGGGTACACAAGAGAGGTAGAGCGGCTGGTAGAATGAGTCTTAATGTGGACAACCAAAGAGATGATTGGAAGGTGCATACATAGAGAGAGTTAGGAGCACCAAATTTCTGGGAGTGTACATAATGGATGATCTCACCTGGTCCCACACCACCACCTCTCTGGTCAAGAAAGCACAGCAGCGTCTCCACTTGCTGAGGAAATTGAGGTGATCAAGGCACCCGCAAATCCAACCAATATTTATAGGAACACTACTGAGCGTGTCCCGACCAGCTACGTTACTGTCTGGAGTACAGGAATTACAAGGCATCTGATTGCAAGACCCAACAAAAGATCATGAGGATTGCTGAGAGGATCATTGAGGTCTCTCTTCCACTCAGCTGAGACACATCAGGAGCAGGTTAATGATTCGTCCCATCTGGACAACAATCTCTTTGAACCCCTACCATCAGACAGGAGGTACTGCTGCATTAGGACAAGGACTGTTAGGATGGAGAAACAGCCTCTTCCCCCAGGTCACAAGGCTACTGAACTCTCTGCTACCACCCAGGTCTCTTCGTGTACGAAGTGCTGTTAAATTGTGTCATAAATGAACCTTATTATTTGTTAATTTACTTTATGTGTTGTGTGTGAGTTATATGTTCAGTAATGTGTTGTGCAGAGCAGTGATGCTTTGCTTGGCAGTATACAGTTAAATGACAATAAACTTGAACTTTATGCAAAGTCCAAAGAAGGACTATATGGCATTAGGATTGTAGTGGAAGAGGAGGGCAAGTGTGGATCTTGGTACAGGAAGTCCTTTAATTGTTATCTGGTAGCTTTGACTAAGTAGCTACAGGGTTTGAAATGATAGTGGCATAAACGCTCATGGTCTCAGGTAACTCGATATCACATTGCTACTTCAAAACCTCCAGAATGACATTCTAATGCTAGAGTCAATGGACATATTTATTCTTAATATAATCACCAGCAGCACTGTCAATCAAGACATATTATAGAGTAACAAAAAAGCATATTTGATTCTGAACACAGTAACCAAAATTAATGTAAAGAGGTTTAAATTCTAAAATTAAGGAAATCAAAACAAAAATTGCAGGAAATACTCAACAAGTCAAAACTGCTGTGGAAAACGAATTATTGTTTCAGCTCAAAATCTCTATCAGATATGGGAAAATGTGGAAACAAATTAAGTTGTTGTCTTAAGTTATACAGGAAGTGTGAAATTGAGAGGAAGGATAAAGGGAATCTCACGGATAGGCGAGGCCAGAGTTGCCAAGGTGATCCCAATTTTTACAGAACTGTCAGAGAGAGAAAACAAAGTGACATGTTGAGGCTATTGCTGAAATCTAAAAAGCAGATTACACGAAATGCCCAGTGGATCAGGGAGTTTCTGGAAAGAGAAAACCAGAGTTATTATCACAGGTGGAACACTGGCCAGTTCTGGTGCAAACAAAACAAAAATGGAAGTTATCCACAATGGTTGAATTCAACACTGAGACCTGAAAGCTGCAACAGGCCCAAATGGAGAATGTGCTGCTGTTCCTTCCACTTTTTTAAAATATAAAGTCTATCTTTTCCTTTCTTTCCAGTCCAGATGAAGGGTCTCAACCCAAAATATTGACTATTCATTCCATTCATTGATGCTGCCTGAGCCAACGAGTTCTTCCGATGCTTTCCACTTTCCTTTCACTTTAATTCTCCATGCCATTCTGACCTCCTACCTTGTTCCAATAAAGTCCAAAGTAAGCTTGAACAGCATCTCATCTTCAGAATGGCTACATTACAGCTTTTGGAACTCAATATTAAGTTCAATTTCAGGTCACCAGTAGAATTTGCTGCAAGATTGTCCATCCACAGTATTTCTCGCTCCATGGACTCTGCTTTATCTGGTAGTTACTTTCAGCAGCTTGTATCTGTTTTCAGGCTTTAGCAACAGTTACACCCAGAATTTCATATCTTTAACATATCTCTTTGTTTTCTTCCTCCTTTAATTCACCTTTTAAACAGGTGGTACTGTAAACATTGGGATCACCTCAAAAGCACTGGCCTCACATAATCAGAGATGTACTTTTTGTTTCCCTCAACACAAGCTGCCTGATTGTTGAGTATTCCCAGCATTCTATGTTTTTATTTCAGATTTACAGAATCTGCATCTACTTAATTTTCATTAAGTTTCAATAGGTACATTTAATGTCAGAGAAATGTATACAATATACACCCTGAAATTCTTTTTCTTCGCAAACATCCACAAAAACATTTACTCTTCAAATCTATTCACAAAGAATGAATGACAGTTAAATGTTAGAAACCCAAACCCCCCTTCCCTTCCCCCTCCCACGCATAAGCAACAGCAAGGTAATTTTCAAGTAATGAAGAAAACATATCTTGGAGATGAGGCATATCAAAATACTATCCTACTGCGTACATGTAGGTTACATGGTCTGTACAACATTGTGGGCTGAAGGGCCTGTAATGGGCTGTAGATTTCTATGTTTGCAAGGTAACCTCATGTTCACCCATGGGAAAGATGACACCATTCATCCAGATATCAAGATCAGATAGGACAATTTTTGGCATTGGTATGTATTATAAAATCTAATGTCAATATCAGCCAAAGAGAAAGGCTCCCAATGACTGGATATATATCAGATGCAAAGGAACATAGTTGTGACCATTTGAGTTCAGTCCTGATGTTTTGATTTTATTACTGGATTACTGCAAGGATTCCTCAGGGAAATGCCCTGCCTTCCCATTGTCAGCTATACTTTGCCTTTTAAAGTCAGGAATAAGCATTCACTCTTCAGATCCCCTATCACAACCCCTTCAATAGTGAAGTGACTCACTTGAGAGTGCAGAAGGACTGGCTAAGTTCTTGATTTACACATGGCAATAAACATCATATTACCTGAGTGTTGAATTAATAACCTAGAGAAAACCCAACCATCTCCTGTTTACCTTTGATGATGCTTCTGAGGGAAAATCCTCCAGCATCAAACTGGAGGCCAACTTAAACCAGAAACTAAACTGCAGTCAAAAAGCTCTGTCTTACACCAGGGCTTACAGTCATGGAAGGATACAGGAATCTCAACTTCAATGAATTTTTGTCATAATTTAAGTACAGCCCATTGTACATGTTGGGATTCAATATTCTTGATAACTTAAGAACCAGTATGGTTACAGTTTAGTTATCATTGAATTCTAGGAAGGTTTTCAATATCACTTTTAATTCTGTATTATTATACTTGCACCATGTCAGGTAGTGAATAAGTTGCCTGTTAAAGTGGAAGACAGATATTTAGAGATCTGCGAGATACAAGGGTGAAAAGGGGAATAGGTACCTGTCAGTTATAAATTGTATGACACTGATCAAAACTGGTCTGCACAGAAGCTGGTTGGGAACATACACTTTCTATTCAGTTCTTCCATTACACTGTTGTTGGAGACTGTCCAAAACATGGGAAAAACACTTTTATTGAAATATTCCTAGAATTAGAAGGGCGATGGACAATCTGCATTGTTCTCTAAAAACAGCATCAATTAACCACTAACTAAAATCTTTGTAGTGTTTATGCTTCAAACTTCCATCCTAAAGATGCTCACCTGTAGACTGATCAGCATTATTTTTTATCCAGGTAGAAAACTGAAATAGGAATGTCCTATTGGAAATCTAGCTCCTTGTTTAGTGAAAATGAAGTTCAAGATAAAACCTCAAATCAGGTCTCAAACCCATTTTGAATGAATTATTATACCCTTTTTTTTAAATCAAAAGGCCCATTCTATTCTCAGTCAGAGGTCATAGGTCAAACCCTACTCCAGACTTTCATGCACATTTCAGGCTGGCACATCATTATTGCCACCATATCAAAAGCTATTAAACTGAAGTTCTACTTGTGCTCATAGTCCTGGACAATTATCCCTCAAGCAACATAGCCCATTCATTTAAATACTACTTATCTCCTCCTCTCACAGCTAGCACTGGGCAGAAGGTACAGAAGTTCGAAAACCCACACCACCAGGTTCATGAACAGTTATATCCCTTCAGCCATTTAGCTCTTGAACCAACCTGCATAACAGTAATTACTGCCTTGGTATAGCAACACCATAACCTCTTTGCATCAAAATAAACTTTTTTTTTGTCCTGTGTTCCTTCTTGTAAAAATTGAATATATTTTATGCTTAATGTGTTTTTGTTGTGAATGGTGTATTTGATGCTATCTGCTTGATGCTTAATTGATGCTGCTGCAAATAAGTTTTTCAATTGACCATAAGACATGAGTAGAATTAGGCCATTTGCCCATGGAATTTGCTCCACCATTCCATCATAGCTGATTTATTATTCCTCTCAACCCCACTTACCTACTCACTCCCCATACTTTTGATGTCCTTACTAATCAAGAACCTATTTACATCCACTTTAACTATACACACTGACTTCGCCTTCACGGCCATCTGTGGCAATAAATTCCATAGATGGCTAAAGAAAATCCTCATCACCTCTGTTCTAAAGGGACATCCCTCTATTCTGAGGTTGTGCTCTCTGGATCTAGACTCCCCAATTATTGGAAACACCCCCTCCATATCCACTCTATCAAGACCTTTCAATATTCAATAAGTTTCAATGAGACCACCCCTCATTCTTCGAAACTCTAGTCAGTGCAAGCCCAGAGCTATCATAAGCACCTCGTATGTTAATCCTTTCTTTCTTATGAACCTCCTTTGGGCCCTCTCCAGTGCCATCACATCTTTCCTTAGATAAGGGGCCAAAACTGTATACAGTACTCCAACTGTGGTCTGACTAATGCCTTATAAATCTGCAGCATTACATCCCCACGTTTATATTCTACTCCTTTAGAAATTAATGCTAACGTTGCATTTGCCTTCTTTACCACCGATACAATTTACAAGTTAACCTTTAGAGAATCGTGATGAAGACTCTCAAGTCCCTTTGCACCTCTGATTTCTGTTTTCTTCCCATTTAGAAAATAGTGTCTACGCCTTTATTCCTTCTAGCAAAGTGCATGACCAAACACTTCCCAACACTATATTTGATCTGCCAATTCTTTGTGCATTCTCCCAATCCATCTAAGTCCTCTGCAGACTCCCTACTTCCTCAATGCTACCTGCCCCTCCATCTATCATAGCATCCACAAACTTGGCCACAAAACCATCATCCAAATCATTGACGTATAATATGAAAATATGTGCTGATAACACTGACCCATGTCAAACACCACTAGTCAATAGCAGTCAAAAACAGAAAAGGCCACCTTTATTCCCACCCTTTGCCTCCTGCCAGTCAGCCATCTTCTATCCATGCTAGTACCATAGTTCTTCAAGCAGCGGCTCCTTGTAAAAACCCTTCTGAAAAATCCAAGTAAACAACTTCACTGACTCTACCTATTCTGTCTGTTATTTCCTCAAAGAATTCCAATAGATTTGTCAGGCAAGATTTCCCCTTTAAGAAACCATGCTGATGTAAGCCTATTGTATCCTGTGCCTCAAGGAACCCCGAAAACTCATCCTTCTAAACAATGAAGTCAGGCTAATTGGCCTACAATTTCCTTTCTCATGCTCCCCTCCCTCCTTAAAGAGTAGAGTGGCATTTGTAATTTTCCAGTCCTCCAGAACCATTCCAGAATCTAATGATTCTTGAAAGATCATTACTAATGCATCCACAATCTCTTCAGCTACTCTTTCAGAGCCCTGAGGTGTAGTCCATTGGGTCCAGGTCACATATCTACCTTCAAACCTTTCAGCATGCTAAGTAATGGCAACTAAACTCACTTCTGCCCTCTGACACTCTTGAATTTCTGGCATACTGCTGGTAGTAGCAGATAGTACCAGCACTATGTGTAAGTATGCATGGTACCTATGCATAAATGCACATGACATTTTGATGTGATTTGTCGGATCTACCTGTGTAAACTATCAATTGCATATACCTAGTTCAGAAGTACTTCAATAACTGCAAATACGTATTGTTCAAAGATCAAAGGGTTCTTATAGAAATGTTTCTTCTTTCCCAGGTCCTTTGTCCAGGTATATGAAAATGTGACGCTCCCACTGAAATTTGCTTGTGATCCTATCTTTCCTCAGCAATCATTTCAAATTCCTCTTCCTCTCCTCTAGTTGTGACACAAAGGTAAATGAAGCAGAGGAAGACTTTGAAGAAACATTCCCTCTGATTAAAATCCTGGTAGTACTGGATTCTCGTGCTGTACTTGAGCATTAAAGAATAGACAAAATTATGATGAACATACAACTAGGTGACATGCAGAGCCAGAGTGGGAAAGAAAAGTTGGGAACAAAAGGTGAAGAAGGCATTCCAGACAAACAGTAGTGGAACATGTGGTAGGTAACCCCACAATCACAATCAGGTTTATTATCACCGGCATGTATTGTAAAATTTGTTAACTTTTGCAGCAGTTCAATGCAATACATAACATAGAAGAAAAAAAAATAATAAAAAAAGCAATCAATTACAGTATATGTATATTGAATAGATTAACAATCATGCAAAAAACAGAAATAATGTATATTAAAAAAAGTGAGGTAGTGTCCAAGTCCCAAGGATTCACAGTCTGTTTAGGAATCGGATGGCAGAGAGGAAGAAGCTGTTCCTGAATCGCTGAGTGTATGTCTTCAGGCTTCTGTACCTCCTACCTGATGGTAGTAGTGAAAAAAGGGCATGAGCTGCGTGCTGGAGGTCCTTAATAATGGACGCTGCCTTTCTGAGACACCGTTTCTTGAAGATGTCCTGGGTACTTAGTAGGCTAGTACCCAAGATGGAGCCGACTAGATTTACAACTCTCTGCAGTAGCACCCCTCCCCACCCCAATACCAGACAGTGATGCAGTCCGTCAGAATGCTCTCCACGGTACATCTATTGAAATTTTTAAGTGTATTTGTTGACATACCAAATCTCTTCAAACTCCTAATGAAGTATAGTCGCTGTCTTGCCTTCTTTATAACTGCATCGACATATTGGGACCAGGTTAGATCCTCAGAGATCTTGACACCCTGGAACTTGAATCTGCTCATTCTCTCCACTTCTGATCCCTCCATGAAGATTGGTATGTGTTCCTTTGTCTTACCCTTCCTGAAGTCCACAATCAGCTCTTTAGTCTTACTGACGTTGAGTGCCAGGTTGTTGCTGTGACACCACTCTACTGGTTGGCTTATCTCGTCACCATCTGAGATTCTACCAAAAATGGCTGTACTATCAGCAAATTTATAAATGGTATTTGAGCTATGCCTAGCCACAAAGTCATGAGTATATAGAGAGTAGAGCAGTGGGCTAAGCACACACTCCTGAGGTGCACCAGTGTTGATTGTCAGCAAGGAGATGTTATCACCAATCCACACAGATTATGGTCTTCCAGTTAGTACATTGAGGATCCAATTGCAGAAGGAGGCACAGAGGCACAGGTTCTGCAACTTCTCAATCAGAATTGTGGGAATAATGGTATTAAATGCTGAGCTATAGTCGATGAACAGCATCCTGGCATGGGTAATCGTGAAGCCCAGGTGGTCTAAAGTCGTGTGGAGAGCCATTGAGTTTGCATCTGCCTTTGACCTATTGTGGTGATAGGTAAATTGCAATGGGTCCAAGTCCTTGCTGAAGCAGGTCAGTCTAGTCATGACCAAACTCTCAAAGCATTTCATCACTGTAGATGTGAGTGCTACCAGGCGAGTCATTTAGGCAGCTCACATTCTTCTTCTTAGGGATTGGTATAATTGTTGCCTTTTTGAAGCAAGTGGGAACAATGATTAAAGTGAACACAAAAATTTCTTCAAATGCACATTCAGCCTGCTGCCATAAAGGCCTTGGCACCAGATACAAAATGGCTGCATGACCTCCCCACAACAATTGTTGTGATAATTTAAACAACTTTCTCTCAGGTATGATTGTTAATTCTCAGCCTGCTTTCCTACCAACTTCCATGCTGAACTCTGCAACTGAAGGATGAGCAGTTAACTACATCTCCAGATCTCCCTCAGCACAAGTGCAGCATAATGATGTGTGCTTAGCCACCTGGTTTACTTGCCTTGTACTTATGATTGTAAGGCCAAGCGCAGCCCCAATGCCATATTTAAATTTGCCAATGACACCACTATCATTGGCTAAATCAAGGGTGGTGATGAATCAGCATATAGGAGGGAAATATGGCTCAGCAGTACCACAACAAAAACCTCTCACTCAATGTCAGCAAGACCAAGGCGATGATTATTGAGTTCAGGAGGAGGATACCAGAGGTCCATGAGCCAGTCCTCATCAGAGGATTCAAGGTGGAGAGGGTCAGCAACTTTAAATTCCTCTGTGATATCATTTCAGAGTATCTGTCCTGGGTCCAGCACATAGGTGTCATTATGAAAAAAGCATGGCAGTGCCTCTACTTTCATAGAAGTTTGGGAAGATCTGGTATATCATCTAAAACTTTGACAAACTATTATATAATGGTGCTAGTAAGTTTGTGAACCCTGTAAATTTTTCTCTATTTCTGCATAAATATGACTTAAAATGTGATCAGATCTTCAATTAAGCCCTAAAACTCGATAGAGGACCCAATTAAATAAATAACACAAAAAAATTATACTTGTTCATTTATTTATTGAGAAAAATGATCCAATATTACATGTTTTTGTTGGAAAAAGTATGTGAACCTTCACTTTCAGTAACTGGTGCAACCACCTTGTACAGCAATAACTTCAACCAAATGTTTCCAGGAACCATTCATCAATCCTGTATATCGGCTTGGAGAAATTTTAGGTCATTCCTCCTTACAAAACTGCTTTAACTCTGGGATGTTGGTGGGCTTCCTTGCAGGAACTGCATGCTTCAGGTCCTTCCAGGTTTCTATAGGATTACGGTCAGGACTTTAACTCGGCCATTCCAGAACACAAAGTTTCATTTTTTTAAACCATTCTGTTGTTTACTTACTCTTGTCTTTCAGATCATTCTCTCGTTACATTACCCAACTTGCTATCCTGACATTCTCCTGGAAAATGGATTGATACAATTTTGAATTCATTGTTCCCTCAATGATTGTAAGCTGTCCAAGCCCCGAGGCAGCAAAACAGCTGCAAACTGTGATGCTCCTTCCACCATGCTTCACAGATGGGATGAGGTTTTTGGGTTGATGTGCAGTGCCCTTTTTTCTCCAAACATAGCAATGTGCATTTCTGCCAAAAAATTCAACTTTTGTCTCCTCTGTCCACAGAACATTGCCCCAGAAGTGTTATAGAACATCCAAGTGGTCTTCTGCAAACTTGAGACATGTGGCAATGTTTTTTTTAGGAAAACAGTGGTTCCTCTATGGTGTCCTTCCAAGAAAACCATTCTTGTTCAGTACTTTTCTTATAGTGGACACCTGAACAGAGACTTCAGCAAGTTCTAGAAACTTCTGCAGGTCTTTTTCACTTCTTTCAGCATTGCAGGTTGTGCTCTTGCTGTGATCTTTGCAGGATGCCCACTCCTAGCGAGAGCAGCAACAGTACTGAGTTTTCTCCATTTGTAGACAATTTCTCTTACTTTGAACTGATGAACACTCAGGTCTTCAGAAATGCTTTTGTAGCCTTTTCCAGCTTGATGCATCTCTACAATTCTTCTTCTAAGGTCCTCTGAAAGTTGTTTTGATCGAGGCATTGTGCACATTGTACACAGATCTTTCTTGAGAAGAGCAGGCTCTGTCAGTAACCTGAATTTGTGTGCCTTTTTTTATAATGCAGGGCACCTCTACAACCCACACCTCCAATGTCATGTCACTGATTGGAAAACCTGACTCCAAATAGCTTTTGTATAAGACATTACCCCAGAGGTTTACATACGTTTTCCAACAAATACATGTAATATTGGATCATTTTTCTCAATCAATAAATGAACGAGTATAATCTTTTTGTATTATTTATTTAATTGGGTTATCTATCTAGTTTTAGGACTTACATGAAGACCTGGTCACACTTACACAGAAATACAGAAAATACCACCAGGTTCACAAATTTTCCAGCACCACTATAGGTATCTGGTGGAGGGTATACCAAGTGGCTGCATCAGTGCCTGATATGGAAGCATCAATGCTCTTGTATAGAAAAGTCTCCAAAAAGTCGTGTATACAGCCCAGTCCATCACAGGCAAAGCCCTCCCCGCCAGTGAGCTCATCTATACAGAGCAATGTTGCAGGAAAGCAGCATCCATTGTCAAGAGTGTCCACCATACAGTGCATGCTCTCTTGTTACTGCTGCCAAGAGGAAGGTGGTAAGGAGCCTCAAGACCAGGTTCAGGAACAGTTGATTCCCCTCAACCATCAGGCTCTTGGAGCAAAGGGGATAACTTCATTTGCCTCATCACCGAACTGTTCCCACTGAACTGGACTCACTTTCAAGAACTCTTCATCTCATGTTCTCGATACTTATTGCTCTTTTATAGATTATTTCTTTTCTTTCTCTTTCTTTTTGTATTTGTCAGTTTGTTGGGGGCTTTTTTTGCACATTGGTTGTCATCTGCCCTGCTGGGTGTGGTCTTTCTATGATTCTATTTTTTTCCTTTTATTTACTGTGATTCCCTGCAAGCAAAGGAATCTCAGGGTTGTATATGGTGACATATATATACTTTGATAATAAATTTACTTCCACCCTAATCATCAAATGTTCCATGTGTATTCAAATGTAATGGTTCCACTAAATTAAAAATATAGAGATGACATTAGTGACAATGTTTAAATTGAATTCTTCAAATATAGAAACAAGAATACACGAAGTCCATTAACAGATTATGCAAATTGTGCAAAGGGTTGAAAACAGATTTGTTAGTAACAACATCCAATTCAATTACTTTATGTCTCCTTTCATTAAAAGGTGTGTTCTTAACATCTTTTTTTGTCAGCCATTTGCAATGCCAAGGACCCATTTTATATACTGGGATGATTTATATCTAGTTATAATGAGACAGAAATGACAGAACAATATATAACACAAACACATCACTTAAAGTATGCACGATAAAATTTTGCTTAGAATTTAATACATTGAATGGGACTAATACCCATAAATTTAATGTCATGAGGAGCAAATGCTGATCACCTATGAAAACTTCAACCATTTTAACTGTATTTTCCATCCAATATGTAGACAGATTCAATGGTTCACCCAGCTGAGATGTTAGGACCACTTCAGTATTTCAATCTGTTTAATGCAAGCCTTTGTGCAAATAGAGCCCCTTCACCAGAAGGGCTATCAGAGGCCTTTCAGAATTGGCAAATTCTTACAATTCAAGATCAACATCTCCTTGGGTGTTTGCTACCTTCTACAGATAAGCAGATTAAAATGACAAATCATGAAAGATTGTGGCTTCTAGTTGTTGCATTAAATCAGAGATCTGTTCATATTACAATATTTCTTCTGTAATGCTAAAACATGCTTTTGTGATTTTATCTAGCACAGACTAGAGTCTTCTCCATACCTTATTAAGTGAAGAGCAAACTTATATCCACAGGGTTCTAAGAGGTGCAATTTCTTCCTTTGTACCTTTCACCTTGAATCACCTTCGAAGCAGGAGGAAATTGAAGGCTTTACTTACCCAAAGGACAATTGACGATGACAATGATTGCGTTCTTCTTCCTTTCAGATTATTTTTACATGAATAATTAAAAGGACTGGGACTGTGAGTGTTAAATATAGTGCAACATTTCATCTCTACCACATCATAGGATGCTTTGCCCTGACAGCACAAGAGCCATTTTTTCTTTTAAATATAATGGTACAAAGATCGACAGTGATATTTATGCCCTGTCTGTTCATTTTACTCTTATTATTCTCTAATTCTTTTCTCCCTCTTGTGCATGGATTGCCTTCCCTTAAATGTACTATTTGCCTTATATGTACCTTGTGGTTTTGAGCTCTAAATTCTTATCTCTGAGTGAATTCTTTTCCAGAATTCTTTATTAGATTAATTAGTGGCAAGCTTATTACAATCTCCGAAGTCTGGACTTTAGACAATTGAAAATACTGTACCTCTGTATCTACCTGATCACCTTTCATTATATTAATGCTTTAATTGGGTCTGTTGGGCAATTAGCCAATCCATAACACATGCAGAAAATTATGCAGCCAATTTCTAGATTTCTCAGTGGGGCACAGAATGAGAATTCCGTTTACATTTATTTTCCATGTTAAAATTGATTTGCAGAAATAATATTTTATGAGGGTTTCATTTTCCTTAACAGAATATTTTGGATTCTTTTAATGCTTAATTAATTATTATTACAGTAATGGGACAGGTGTTTACAATTCAGTTTTCCTTTCCTAAAAGACGCAAATGGCAAGCTATATTGAATTAAGTACAAAATGAAATTGTTGAATACAAGTCATCACCATATAAAATGGGTTTCCAGTTTTGCTGATAGATCATAAAATGTAACTGGAGCAGAAAAGAAGCACATAGATAATAAGTTCATAGGCAACGATTTCCAAACCATGGAATTTTTGGAGTACATTTTCACACCATTTCCCAGACCACAATACAGCCAAGAACATCCACCATCCTGAAGGCTGGTATCTATGGTCTTCTACCAGTCACCAATACTCAGATGACCAGGACTGAGAAAATTCCCAGCCAATGGCTTAGGTATATGCTTGTTGACTTTCTTTTTGATGGGTGAGAAAATTCACCACACCAACACTTCCATCCACAGAAACTATTGGGATGCTATATTATCCAGCTCTCAATTAATATACTTTCCCTCTGTGGGACTAATATTTGGAGAAAAGACATTTAAATTCTACCATTTAAACTTACTTTTAAACTATTTGTATATGCTCCAAAAGTTGCTTTCCTGGTCAGTTAGAAGTTGGGCTGCTGAAAAAAATCCATGCATGCATGAAAAATTAAATCCTTGAAGGATATCCAATATGAGTATTCTCTCAAAGCAGGAGGCATCCTTGGTTAATTCACTTCCTGTTGCTAAAGACTTGTTAGGTGCTCACGTAGTCTCTACACCTTGCCCGTTAAAAAGCCAGTTGATATTGGTATTTGTTCATTTTCCTTGAATACAAACTCTTTCAAGAATGTAAATCATTCAGAATCCCTCCACTGATACAAGTTATCATTCCATCTACATTCAATGGCCACCTTCTCATTAATGCAAATATCTAATCAGCCAATCATACAGTAGCCAATCTAATCAATGCATAAAAACATGCAGAAATGGTCAAGAGGTTTAGTTGTTCATCAGATCAGAATGGGAAATAAACCTGATCTAAGTGACTTTGACTGTGGAATGATTGTTGGTGCCAGGCAGGGTTGTTTGAGTATCTCAGAAACTGCTGATCTCTTGGCATTTTCATGCATGACAGCCTCTAGAGAGTTTACAGAAAATGGTGTGATAAACAACAAAAAAGTAATCCAGTGAGTTGCAGTTCTGTGGATGAAAACATCTTGTTAATGAGAGCAGTCAGAGGAGAACAGCGAGACTGGTTCAAGCTGATAGGAAGGCAACAGTAATTCAAATATCCTTTGGAGAATTTAAGGGAGAAGGAGTCTTGAAGAAGGATCTCGGCCTGAAATATCATCTGTTTATTCATTTCCACAGATGCTGCGAGATCTACTGAATTCCTCCAGCATGTTGCTGTGTATTTCTGCATCTGCAGACTCTCTTGTGTTTTTCAGTAATTCAAATAACCACATATTACAAAAGTGATGTGCAGAAGAGAATCTCTGAATGCACAAAGCATCAAACCTTGAAGTGAATAGGCTATAGCAGCAGAATACTGATATACAGAAGGTATCAAATAAATTGGCCACTTTGTGTATATCTTTTCTTGTCTCCAACTAGTGGATATGCTGTCTGACAGATTCTTTATCACAGTCCCCATCACAGACCCCATCACTCCAACTACAGTAACTTTCCACCTTTTCCACAACCATAAACTGTTCTCAAATTGGCAAATTATATCCTCTGTTACAATTGCATTTTATGCCACCTCCTCCTATTCTCTGCAGCCATCGCTATACATCTCCCCTTTGACATCCAATAGAATTGCTTAGATGGTCTACTTCTACAATCCATCTGTCAAACACATCAAAAGAGGGAAGACATTTTGTAAACATTTGCTTTCTATGGACGATTCAGAAACAGATAAAGGAAAACCACATGACCCCCTCACTGTAAATTTGCCATTCCAAATTTTGCAAAACTTTGTCTCATTCTTCCTGGAGAAGTATCTGGCAATATATCTCACATTTATTTCAGTTCTCCGTCACCATACAATGAAGTACCTCCACGAAAACTCTCTGACGTGGAGAGTACTAAAAAGCTGAAATTTAGGAGCTAATGCAGACAGAACAAAAAGTTCCAGAACCATGTTTTTATTATATGTAGCTATCAAGAATCAAGATTTTAAAAGATGCTGTTTTCAGACAAAGGGAAGAATGTGATTAAATGCAAGACATTCTGTAGATGGTGGAAATCCGAAGTAACATAAATAAAATCCTGGTGGAACTCAACAGGTCAGGCAGCATCAATGAAAAGGAATAAACAGTCAACATTTAGGGCCAAGACCCTTCATCAGGACTAGGGAGAAAGTGACATTATAAAAGATTTTGTTTTATCATGTCCACACCATTTCTAAAGAGGCCAATCACTGAGTAACCTACTCCCAGACATTCATAAGTGCAATTTACTAACCAAGGCAAATTCCAAAAATGCAGTAAGTTGAGATCCTCAAATGTTCACTCAGGCATCGTCTCTTTATCTTCCCAAACAGTTGGGTGTTCAGGTGGAGTGGGGGGGGGGGGGGGAGGCTGCTTTTCATGCAGAGGCGGTTAAGAGGATTTCTGAGTTGGGTGGAGGCAGGCAGTTGCAAGTTGGAGAAATTGCTTTTGACACTCACCATGCCATACAGTGAAAGCAATTTTTAAAAAATTCCAATTAATATCAACATTGGAATCATTTCCAAATCATTCCATGATTCTTACATTTGTGCACATGGGAGGAAAAGTAAGATTCTTACCATATCCTTACAGGTTAGATGATTTGTTTGTAAAATCACCATAGAATTTGTTCTTTTGAAATTAAGTAAATTAGCAGATATTAGCCATGAATTTACCTTCACATTGTTTTCCATCTCCTTTATAGCCAGGTTTGCAGATGCATTTGTAGGATTTGGGCGTATTTTGGCAGATTGCGTCGATATGACAGTCATCTGTTCCTACAGCACACTCATCTAAATCTAGATCCAAATGAGAAACATTTTAAGTATCAGGGCCCAAATAATCATCCATTGAAACATGGCATGAACATAATTTATCAAAAGCCACTATTTTCATGTACAAGATACAGCAGTAAAATGATAGCATAAAACGGAACTTGTCTGTCCTTGGCATCTGACTGTTGGGGACGCCCACTACAAACTCTTGCCTTGCCTTTCATCCATCTTTCTACAGAACTCCACTATATCCTGAATGCTGGAAGCTGCAAGTTCCTGCAGGGTTTTAAAACAGCTTGCTTTTGCTGTTTCATAACTAAGCCAATTTCAATCTCAGAGTTTGACTAAAGCTGATACACAAATTCAACATTCAGAGCAAAACTGGTCTTGCCAATCCCCCCTCTCAAGTAATTTACCTGGGTATTTCTAGCTGGCCCCCACTTACCTGAAAAGAATCAGTTTAAAATGTGATTAAAAAAAATTCTAGCCTACGTGTTTATATACTTTATTGTTATACAAATCAAATCCTCAGCTAAATTTTAAACATCATTTCCCTGATCACATATCTACTACAGATTTCCACTTTGTACAATAGAGTGGATCTTCATCCTCCTGTCACTTTGCCCCTACCATCACTACACATACCTCACTTAGAGTCATTTTATGTACATACAATCAGTATATGTTTTTATATTTACATTGTGTTTTTTATAATGTTCTTTATGCTTACTGTGTTTTTTTAAAGCTGTATCGGACCTGGAGTACAATCATTCCGTTCTCCATTACGCTCCTGTACTGAAGAATGTCAATAAACAAATAGATTCGTGCAATTCACACAGAACTAAACTTGCTTTCTGTGATGCTTGGTACCAAATTACCCAAAATGCATGTATTTCAAACGGGGCCACACAGATCCGAGACACTCGTGCCACTGTAGATCGAGACTGGAACTGGAACCTAAACTTTAACCGGTCTAAAGCGTCCGTGACATCTAAAGAAAACAGCTATATTAATGCAACTAAGATAACGGTTATCCAGCAAGCGCGTCCATATGCCAAGGATTTGACATAGGTCTTTATATTCCCGAATCCCATTGTTATTTTCTATTTATTTCTAACAAGGTGCGATGTGTTAGGATTTGCACAAGTCCAGTAGATGACGTGAGGCTATTGGAAAAGTAGTTGATAACGCCAGTGCGTCAAAGGACTGTTTCGCCCTCTCGAGTCGAGTGGCATTCCCATGGGGCCAATATTGCAAACGAACGGGCGGAACAAATGTGCAGCTTGTGAGTAATCAGTGTGACAGTGCAATGTTATTTTACGGTTGCTGAAAGCCAAACACTGGCGGGGCAAGAACAACAAACGTGCCGAACTACAGAGCGATTCCTTTTAAATATAAATGTCCCCGTCTCGGGAGGACGCCGGGAGAGCATTTTCAAAAGTAAAAAATACACCAGTCTTTCACTAAAACTACCCTCTTAGCAGACTGGATGTTGAACTTCATAAGGAAGTTCGGGTAATTAAGAGGCAATGTTGCGTTAAATTATGATTATTTTGTTTAACTTTGCCTTATGGTTGCCAGGGCCAGTATTTTGTTTCTTCTATCGTTTAAAACAAGTGAACTCAAACTTCCATTGCCTGCATAACATAGGACGTTCATCATATACCGTCTTTATCTGAACCGAATCAAAACGTTGCGACCCCTAGGGCAAAGATATTTGCAAAATTGTTTTTTTAAATTCGCGTGATTATGTGCATACACCAGCGGCGCTGTTAAACAAAAAAAACAATAGAATTTACTCGGTTAACATTGGTTCTAAGTTCTAGTTTGCACAACTGTAACGGTAAAGGCCAGACGTATGGCTGATTTTGCGTTAAATACAAAACTTACAAGGCTATTGTTTTCTTTTACGCCTGGATTTGATTTTCCACTCAAAGAAAATCATGCAGTAGACAACTTTGCAAGCGTTTTCTTTGGAAACTGGCGATTCGCTTTTGCAAGTTAATTAAAATAATAAATAAAGGGTAGTGATTTTGCAGTCTGATTTGAATTGCCAATCTGCCGAGACGTGTCCTATCATTATAGCAGCCGCCTTCAGGTATCCAGCGCTATTGATTGATGGATTACTGTCAATACAGCGGCTGCAGTTGCTAGATTTTGACTGGTAATCGATTTATTCGCAGTTTCATTATCCATCTGCGCTGGGGACCCTTGGTAAGTATGTGTCCTTCGAGGGTAAATGGAAAAGCCGGCAGGCATTACAAATGTAGCCATAAACTACTTAAATTGTTTATTACTGTGTCTGTAGCAGTGGAACAAGATAGCCTGTGCGAAGGGTTTATTGATGCTGAATTTAAGATTGCAATGGTCGTGACAATAATGACAATTTAATGAGCATTTAAACGTTACGGGAGTCTTGAATGAGGACGACCTTATTTATTCATAGACAGTTATCCGCCCCCTCCCCCTTTACGGAAACCACGGTTTTTTTTAAAGAATCGATTGAATCTGCCGGCTCAGTCAAGTCTAAACTGAGTTTCAGTTAAATGAACTCGGCAATCCGAAGCAGCCGTTTGCAGTGAAGCAGAAAAGAAAAAGTGCCTTGTCATATTTTGACTCATTATCAAGTACTGCTCTTGTACGATTTCCCCGGACTTGACAGCTGGGTTCCTTGGTACCGCCGACGCCCTCGGAATTAAACTGCAAATGAGTCCAAAGGGGGGCTTTTCATTAGGACTGGAGGGGGTCACTCCTGTGTGTGTTAACCAATAAGTAAAATATCCCCTTCTCTTCAGGGGATATTTGCCAGGATACAAACATGCAAAATACCCCACAATTTAATGCCGGTTTTAACTCTTTAACTAAACTGCAATTTTTTTCCATATACACGATATATTGTAAACAACAAACACAGAAATACCAAACAACTTCTTTATAACCTCCTCGAATACGCGTCAGTCGTGTTCTACCAAAAGTAACATTTCAGGATAGCCTTTCCATTCGACCTCTCTGAATAATTTCACTATGCAAAAGTTAAACATTTAGCAAACATCAGAAACTTTATTAAAGCTCTGTGAATGCCTGCTATCAAAAAAGAAACTCAGAATGCGAAGTAGAAGGGGAAGAACCATTAACTAATGCTGGATCTTTTAAAAGTTGAAAGCAGTCCCGCATTAGCATCAAAATACAAAACGGCCACAATTAAAAGAACTGGAAGAAAAATGCTTACTCCTTTGTTCCGTTTCCCCCAGGTACTGTATTCTGTTTCTTGACTAGCAATAAAGTATCGCGCTGATGGAGTGTTAATGACTTCTGAAAGTTGCAAATATTTTCTTGCAAATAAGGATTAGCAGCAGATTTGAACATTAACTGTTCAAATTGACATTGAACAAATTTAACATTGACACAACTGAAATCTGTTGAAGTGACCCAAAATCCAGCGGTGTAAAAAGATTCCTGCCATTGGCTGGTTGGCAACATTATATATTTTTACAACTGACAAACACTCACTCACCCTCACAAAAAATAAACATAAATTCCCTCTTTCACAATTTGCAAAACAAAAGGTAACAGAGAGAATGTTCAAATTTCGGAACTCTTACCTACAAGCCCACTAGTTCCCAAGGACCGACAAGTATTTAACAGGACGAAAAACAAACAAAAGTGCCATGAAAAACAAACAGTCCCCATAATGATATGATTCGATCCTTGGTGTTTCTTTGATAAGACGCGTTTGGACTGAGAAATTGACGAGCTGACAGCCTCATTTTCATGCGAGAACGTCAGGGCAGCGGCGCGGGCGCGATCTGGACATTCCCGCCGCGCTCCAGGCGGGTACACGCCTGGCCAATGGTGTCGCTGCGAATCCTGCGCGAACGCGCTGAACGTGGGGTGGCGGCGGTGGCGGTGAGAGCGGAGTCCGCAGCGCGCGCAGGCAGAGCGCGCGGGCGGCGGTGAAAGCGTCACTGGAACGCGGTCTACTCGGCACGCGCAAGGTTCGGCCTTCCCGCTGATGACAGCCGGCTCCACCCCCTTCCGCCCCGTCTGCGCGCGCCCGGAGGTAAAGGTCCGGACGCGCGGCTGCGAAAGTGCGAGCTTTGTTTCTGCACGCTGAGCTGGTTGCGGTCGCGCCTTGGAGCAAGGAGGAGGGCTGATGCCTTTCCTGGCGGCTGGAGCGCACTTGCAAAGGCGCGAGATCTGCTCTGAAGGGAGAGTTTTGCACCACTCTCATCCCGTCAGAGCAAAACCGCAGCGATCTCGCTTGCCTGGGTATCCTGCGGAGTAGTGGTCATTGCAAATATCTCTTTGTACGGCTGCAGTGTCTTAGTGCTTCGAAGCTGGGCTGTTCAGGTGACACTTGTCCCTATTCTACCAGCTGGTATGTGTAAGATCTCCCTTGACTCATCTTCCCCATAATGTTGGCGATTGCTGGGATTTTACGATCCGTTGCTGAAAAATTTCCAGAATTGTACCAATTGGAGTCGACAAGTGTCAGTGTCCATCTCCGATCTCCTTGACAACCAAAGGAGAAGTCGTGTGATTTTTGTCCCAGAAGTCAGAACAAAGGAATATGGTTTACCTTGAAACAAACATAATACATATGTTTACCGTGCCATACTAGACATGTTTAGCGTTTTACTCAGCGGTCGGTGCCAGTCATTTCCAATGCCACCTTCATCAATAATCCAGTGATGGTCTGGAGTTAAGTATCCAATAACTTGAATCAATTAAAGCTTCTGAAAGCAGATCAATAATAAGAGATGGAAAGGTATAATCAAAGTTACTGACATATCTGCTGCATTGAATTCCCCGAGCTGCGAGGGAGAGGGTGGGGGAAGGGGGACTCGCATAAAACATGCAGGAAAGAGGAAAACTACTAATTTCCCCCGAGGTAACAATTAGATCGATGTGTATAGTCCCAAGTTAAAGACATTAATTTTGTGTGTACTGCGTGGATATAATTTGTTGTGGGCTCAGGTCTTTAACTTTTGGATATTCTGACAATCTGATTGATAAAATCGCACGTTTTGAACAAAGAATTCGTGAAATATAAACGCATCGTTAAATCGGCATGATTAGGCAAACGTTTATAATTGGAAAAAGAAGTGGCCAATATCATTGAGGCTATTTAATGTTACAAAAATTACACAGGTCTCAAGCCGTCAACATTGATGATGAATATCCCGTTTCACGTTACAACCACGCTGTCACAAATTCTACGGAGTGAGGTTTAGATTGAGGCTTTGCGCTGCACATCCTGGGCATTCTTCGATGGTCTTTAATTGGAAAAGTACTTTCATATTTTTCAGAAATGAATCCGACAACCGTATGCAGAAAACAACAAACCCTATATTAGAAAGCGTGGCCAAACAGTTGCGAGTTTGGAAAGTAGATTTTCAGAAGCTCCGGGGTGACAGTCATAATGACCAAATGCGGGGTGAAAAGATGCATTACACGGGGCCAGGACAGACGTTTGCTGGGGGTGAAAAGGTTGGGCGTAAGTGGCTTCTGGAAACATAGGAATTTTAATTTGGATACATAGGCGGGCCAAGAACCTAACGTGGGACACAAAAGATTGAAGACTAGGAATATGGCGGGGGGGGGGGAGATCTGGGGCTGGGTGGAGATTAAGGTTACAGGGTGAATAATGTAAGATGGCAGTTATCCGGTCTGAGGTATTTAGATGGACGGCGTCGATACAGATGAAGTCAAGTGGCCTTTTATGTTGACAAGTTCTAAAGGGGGCAGTAATTTGCTGAGGTTGCAAGTGCATAATTAAATTCCTCGTGAGACAGTGGCCAGGACGAATTGGAATTACCAGTAAGGATATCGAATTCGTGGCGGAAGCCGCATATGGGTCGTTTAGAACTGGTGGAAATTATACAAATCTGGTCTAAAGTGGAACAGAACAAGTAATCTAATGACAGTTTTGATAGTCGCATAATTTTCAGTGGAGTTCCGTGTGCACCTTTGTGTGAGAGTACACCTAAGTTTTGGATGATGTTGGGGAAGTTTGCGAATAAGAAAAATAAATTCTGTGGCTGACGCGTTGGGGGAGGGGGGGGCGAAGCGGAAGCAAGACTTAAGATGCGGAAATGAGGATACAGCAGTTCTCCAGAATCTCCGGAGTATATTGGATTGTAAACCAAGTTTGAAGAGCTTCTTTGAACAGAGGGTATTGGCGGGGTGATGGGGTGGGGATGGGCGATGGGGAGGGTTACGGAGGAAGTCAAAAACAAATGGTTCAACTGCCTAGGGAAAAAAATAAATAAAAACAATTACTAATAAGTCTCTAACTGTTTTTTTAAATGATTGAGACTATACTAATTGACAGTTTAGAAGGGAGTTGTGTGTCTACGGAACTTGGTTTTTAAAGTTGAAAGTGTTCCTGCTATCTCGTGCTGAATGCAGTTGTTCTCTTGGCCAATTAACGAGTTCATTAGAAAGTGAAATCGCAAATGTAAATATTGCCTTGCTCTTTGTAATTAAAGGACCATTATCCATTTAACTGAGGCGGTTTCCACATGCAGGTGGACCTCCAGTCTGTTTATTCTCATGAAATGGAAAATTGCATCAGAACATTTGTTTCAGTTCAAGCCCTGGCGGAGATCAGAAGGAGCCGCCAGCTCCGTTTATTTTAACAAGTCTTTCAGGTTTCCCTTGGAGCGTGTCGTATACAGAGACAAAACTTCTGCTGCTATAATTGCATCCATATACACAAAACATCTTTTGCTTCCGCTATACCTTTCACCGTCCAACCTGATTGATTTTGGTCTCCGCTTGCACACATCTGAAAGAAGTCAGCTCTGAAATCTTAAAGCGAGGCAATTCAACAAACAACAGTGAAAATAAATACGAAACAATCGCCTTAATACTTAAATTTTAGTTTTTTCCCCTAACAAGCGTAGTCACTTTTCGGCATAACATTTTAATCGTGTGTAGGAAATATGTTTTTAAGTTCGCAATTCCGGAATGTAGAACACATCCTACTTATTAAAAGTCAGTTGACACATACATAGCAACGGTGTAAAAGTAATAACGTATTAATTTTAATTGCACGACGTGTTCACAATACAAGGAGAATGTGTGTAAACCCAATGAATAATGCGCGATGAATGAATGAACCATTCCTATCATTGCTTTTCCCACGCTGCGACCAGGCAGAATTCCTTGCAACTGTTGAAGCCGGGCGCCACCTGCCGATGACCAAAGGGGGGGTTCAATTGAGTTACAGGTGGGACCAGCACAAAAACATTGCATGCGCGATCGATCAAAGCTTTCAGAAATACAGAGATGTTTGGAAAAACATTCAGTGAAAGAGATGTTTTAATCTGCTAGTCGATTTCTACTAGTCATATTGTTAGAACCTGATTACAATGAAAGCATCATAATTTTCTAAGGCGAACAGATGTTGTTTTGTAGGGCAAACAGATCGGTATTAAAACGTAGTTTCCTCATTGTTAATTCTTCGATCCAGCAGCTGGCTTCAGGAATCGGGAAGTTTTAAAGATAAATTTGTTTTTTTTGCTCTTGTGAGCGGCAGTGGCAATGGACGTTTAGTGTTGTTACAAAAAGGATATGTGTCGAAATAGGGTTCACTCTGTAGAAAACGGACCTTGCCCGAATATTTGAAAGGATTATTCAACCCTTAGTTGACATTTTGTTTGAGTGATGATTTATGCTTTTGTGAATATATAATGGAGATCATGTTTCTTTTAGCCATGACAGTATAGTTCACGTTACCAATAATAAAAACTCAATTAATAACTCTCAAAATAACGTAATGTTATAATCCTTCCGCCCATGCACACACTATATAAATACATCGGTATTAAAGCTTTGTGTCAGTGCTGGGTATCGCGACGCTAATGGGTTCCATCGTGATCGGCGCATTCAGAGCACTTCATTACTTCAATACAAAGGAAGAATGGCGCGATTGAAGAGTTCTCCAGGGGAGAAAGGCGTGAAAATCACAGAAACGTCTGCTCACTTTGAAAAAAAGTGTGGATTTAGTAAATGGAAGGCGGCGGGAGGCCTCAAACGTAGCAAGCTCCATTCATCAATCCCATGGTGTTGAGAAAGGCCCCATACAGTCCTCTTACCAATGACGGTATAATAAAACAAGGCAGAGGGGGTTTATTCCTCTCTCCCGAGAAGATCAGTGCAATCCGCGTTTTGAATGAAGGGCAACGAACTGTTTAAATTGTTATTTACATTTCCAGCTGTTTAACTAGCGATTTGTCCATCTTAATAGCTCTTTAAGCTTTTAAACAGGAAAATAGCCATTCTCATGATTCAAAAATGAAACCCGGGTTACTCGAGTCCCCGTCCACTTGTAAAAATAACGGTTAGATCTGTCTTCCAAACATCCCAGCACCACACCACTATCCTCTGTTGCATCTTTTGCTCATCGAGGAAAAGGTAATTTTATTTCTAGGCAACAATTTTCAAATCTAGTGTTTCCTGAAACTGTTTCGGCGTGAATTGTCAATAGCATTAGGCCTCATGCAAAATAGTAAATCAAGACATCTGCAAGCTAAATTCCTCTAAATGTGGAATATTGAGAAATATGGTGTGTGTGTGTGTGTGTGTGTGTGTGTGTGTAAATTGTGAACTGTGTAAGATTTATGTAAGTGGCCTCTGGGATTTTGTTAACAGCAGTATCAATAAATCAGACTCATGTGCAGCAGAACACCCTTTTTAACCTTCTAACGCAACTAATGTTCTACGTGCTGCCTAGTTACCGTATTTTAAAACCGTAGAAAAATCCATTTGTAAGGAAAAAGCAGTTCAGTGTTGGCAAAATCGTCACAACGATAGCTGCAAATTTTTTAAAAAGCGTCTTTCGCAATAATTTCCCTAACATTCTGGGAATGTTGAAAGGTGCAGAATCAGATAAAGGCAAGGTCAGCCTGGAATAGATAGCACTCTTCATGTGCAAGAGCGGACTGGTATGTTAAAGAACAAAGAGTTAACAGCGCACACTGAACACGAAGGGCAAAGATGTTCCGGAAGTAAACCAGAGTAAGATCAAAGATAAGAATTGTAAAAGGAACGCGGGGTGGGTAGCAGATGTGAGGAAGTGGATGAGGAATTTTGGAAGGTACATTAATGAACGTGTAGCCACCAGCAGAGCCTCGAGACATGCGGTCCAAGAGGAGATAATCCGTGCAGTGATATTAAAGCAAGAGATCAATAGGTAATTCCGGTGAGATCTGCGGTGGAGTGCTCTCCAGTTCATACCATTGACTATGGCTTTCCTCTAGGTTTATGTCTATAGGTTGAAAGATTTAAGGTAAAAACTTTCTAAGATGCATTCATGGTCGATGCAGATGCTGCTTATGAGAAAAATGCTTACAAGCAATGATTCAGGGGATATTTTGTATATTCATATTCATAGGATGATGTTCAAATACTTGTGTGCATTGGGACGAAGTAATCTTTATCAGCGCCATGTAATAAAGATCATTTGGTAGTCTGAGATGGAAGGCTGTGTGTTCCAGATCCTTTCCAGAAATGGGCATGAAGACCACACTGGTACTCCACTTCAGTATTTGTCATTTTAACACAGCATTAGTTCATTGGGGGTCTTAGTTTGCCAGGGTGGTTTAAGTTTTTTGGTGAAGGGAGGAGCAGTGGCACAATAAATTGAACTGCTGCCTCACAGTGCTAGAGACCCGGGTTCAGCTCTGATCTCAGGAGCTGTCTGCATGGAGTTCGCACATTTCCTCTCAAACTGCATGGGTTAGCTCCAGGTGTGGCTGTTACCACTTATATTCAAAAGTCTTGTTTATTGGCCACTGTAAATCATCCGTGGTGTATAGATGAATGGGAGAATTCAGGGTTGGATTTGACAGGGTGCAATACAAATGAACGATTAGTGGAAGATTAGCATAAGTGAGTGGCCAATAATGAGTGTAAATTTGGTGGGCTGAAGGGAATGTTTCCATCATTTATCTCTCCATGACTCTGTAAGATCAGTTGTGCAGCAGATCCACCAAGGAACTCTGTGCTTCCAGTATTATCTCTTGTATCTTCAAAAATATGACTATCATAGACAGAATTTAGACCAGAGGAAGATGCAGCAGGTCGTTCAGCTACTTTTAAACCCACCAGCTTTTAGATAAACTACCTAAGTAATGCCATTGAGTATAAGTACCTGTGGGACTTTCCCCATAACACTGCAGTATCTGCCAACTTGTTGTCATATCCTTTAGTTTACAGGTTATGCTTGTTTCCTCATGTTGTTTCTGGTTCCATCACCAGACTTTTTCAGTCTGGGTTGTGTAAATTCCTTTGCAACCTTTTCTAGGCATTCATATAACCATGAGATGATGTGAGGAAATCTACCCTCTGTCCAAACTGTGACATCCTTTTGATGCATAGATCCTAAAAGTGAACACAGTACACCTTCTTAGACCTAATATGATGGCCATCCGTTGTATCCAACGATGACAAAAAACCTGTACAGGAGAGTTTTAAAGTAGGAAAGGCTGTTGCACTGGGGTAGTTCCACTCTCTTGACCTCAAAATCCAGGTCTAGTGGCATGATCACAAAAGAGATCTTCCTCGGTTTCAGTAGATGCCTTGTCACGCCCTTTGCTTTCCATGAAGAGTTGCAGAACCACCTTCCTGGCCATTGGATCTCACTGTAGATCTCATCTGCCCCCTCCGCTGGAGCTGTTCACGTGCTAGGACAGGCATGTCCCTGTATCACTGGGGTATGAGGCCTGTTGGCTAACCCCTCCTGGTTTATAGGCCACCTGTCAAAGTGGTGTACTGCAGTATGGCCGAACGCAAACAGCTACAGTACTTAGAGCCACAGGTGAGAGCTGAATATCTGGTGGGGACCAAAGGTGAGTGAGCTGCCTCAGAATGGACACAACCAGTTCCTTCACCAGAGGTGCTACACTTCCCTAGACATCCCATTCACACCAGGCCTAATATAGTTCTAGTTTTACTTCCTTTCTTGTGCTCTGTTGCTCGATTAGAATAACACGCAGCATGTGGTAACAAAACAATAAATAAATTCTTTTCCCTCTCTGCTCTCAGCCCTAATGAGAGATTTTAACCCAAACCTCAAAAACTTCTTTCTTTCAATAGATCATGCTGGATCCACTGAGTTCCGCCAGCAGATAGATTGCACCTCCTAATTCCAGCATCTGCAGTCTATATATATCGAGATACTTCTGAAGGATCATATAAGCAAAATGCATATCACTCTTCTCTGTAACTTCATCAAACTGCTCAACAATTAATCATAAAGCATTGTGTTTTTCTTCCAGAGGTGACTATGTACTCAGATAAAATGTAAGAATGTCAAGGGTTTGATGGTAAATGTTTGACTATCTTTACATGTGTTACTGTATGTCTGATCTTCAGGAAGGTGTGAAGTTTGAAATATTGTTGCTGGCATCCATAACTGCTGGCTCCTTTACTACAGTGTCACGAAACAATTCACTTTTTTCCAATTCTTACTGTAGTCTTAAAATGGAAGGATTTGTGACATAAACTAGAGAGATTCTGCAGATGCTGGAAATCCAGAGCAACACAAACAAAATGCTGGAAGAACTCAGCAGGTCAGGCAGCATCCATGGAAAAGAGTATAGTCGATGTTTCAGGCTAAGACCCTTCATCAGGAATGGAGAAAAGAAGATAAGCCAGTGTTAGAAGGTGGGGAGAAGGGAGGAAGAAACACAAGGTGATAAGTGAAACCGCGAGGTAGGAAGGGATGAAGTAAAGAGCTGGGAAGTTGATTGGTGAAAGAGATACAGATCTGGAGAAGGGGGAGTTTGATAGGAGAGGACAGACAGCCATGGAAGAAAGAAAAGGGGGAGGAGCACTAGAGGGAGGTGATGGGCAGGTAAGGATATAAGGTGAAATAGGGAAAAGGGAATAGGGAATAGTGAAGGGGGAGGGGGCCATTACCAGAAGTTCAAGAAATTGATGTTCATACCATCAGGTTGGAGGCTATCCAGATGGAATATAAGGCTTTGCTCCAACCTGTGTGTGGCTTCATCACGACAGTCGAGGAGGCCATGGACTGACATATGGGAATGGAAAGCGGAGTTAAAATGGGTGTCCACTGGGAGATCCAGCTTTTTCTGGCAGATGGAACGAAAGTGCTTGGCAAAGCGGACTCCCGATCTACATTGGGTCTCACTGATATACAGGAGGCCACACCAGGAGCACCGGATACAGTAGATAACCCCAACAGACTCACAGGTGAATTGTCCCCTCACCTGGAAGGACTGTTTGGGGTCCTGAATGGTAGTGAGGGAGGAGGTGTAGAACTTGTTCCGCTTGCAAGGATAACTGCCGCAAGGGAGGTCAGTGGGGAGAAACGATTGAACAAGAGAGTCGCGTAGGGAGTGATCCCTGCAGAAAGCAGTAAGTGGGGGGTGAAGGGAAAGATGTGTTTGGTGGTTGGATCCCACTGGAGACAGCAGAAGTTATGGAGAATTGTGTGCTGGATGCAGAGGCTGGTAGGTGAGGCAAGAAGAACCCTATCCCTGGTGTGACAGGAGGATGGGGTGAGGGCAGAGGTGCATGAAGTGGTAGAGATGCGGTTGAGGGCAGCATTGATGGTGGAGGAAGGTAAGTCCCTTTCTTTGAAGAAGAAGGACATCTCCCTCATTCAGGAATGAAAAGCATCATTCTGAAGTTGCAACAGTTGATGTTACAGGCCCAGACCCTTCACCAGGACTGGAAAGGAAGGGGGAAGAAGCCACAATAAGAAGGTTGGGGGTGGGGAAGCGGTACAAGCTAGAAGGTGATAGGTGAAGCAAGGTGGGTGGGGGAGGGGAGTGAATAAGAAGCTGGAAGATAGTTCAAAGTTCAAAGTACATTTATTATCATAGTATGTATACTTTATACAACCTTGAGATCAGTCTCCTAACAAGCAGCCATGAAACAAAATACCCATAGAAAAGATCATCAAGCACCCAATGTGTAGAGAGAAGACAAACCAAATCATGCAAATGATAACCACAAGCAAATAGCATTCTGAACTGAAGTCCACCAAGAGAGTCTGAGGCCCATAGTTCAGCGTAAAGGCAATAGGCAGAAAAGGTACAGGGCTGGAGAAGAAGGATCTGTGGTAATTTTGTTATAGGTATTGCTGCATTGACCGGTCAATGCATGTCTCCTTGTAGCAGGGACATCCAAGATGCTGAAGTATTTCAGGTACTGAGAGGAATCTGATTTCAGATGGAAGCTGAAATGGTGCCCAGTAAACATAAATCTTTGTCAATAATATATGTCAAAAGGAACTACTATCAACTGGTGAACAGTATTGTATAATTACTTCTGGTCTGAAAAGCCACTATTGGAAACAATTACTCATTCATCATGCATTTATATGTTCATGTTTATATAAAGTATTACTGTCATTCATCATGCTGCAGTATAATTATTGGCTATGGTTGCACAATGACCGTATGTGGTAGATGCTTTGTGTCTGGCTGTCACCCTCCACATCCACTATTATGACATGCCTGGTAAAACTTCCAAAACCCAAGCCTTTCATAAGAGGTTCCTTTTCACTGATCTGTGTTTCTACATATCACAAATCATTATTTGATCTCATTAAAATGTAAGGTTCAGTTTGGCTAGCTTCACTTTATATCATCACTTTATACGTTCTTTAACTGCAGAATACCTCTGTAATGCAACCCACATGACTGAATTAAATTAAACTTAATAAAAAAATTGCACTGAACATTTTGTCTAAGTTTTTTGAGTGGTGTGGCATGATATTATATGACCTATGCACTGGAATAATATACTTAGATTAGTTCCACACTAAAGATTCCTGAACAGAGATATGGCTCCCTAATGTTAGAATAATAGAACGTCTGATATCAGGATAAGGTTAATGGACCAAAGAGGCCTCTTTCAGAGGGATCAGTTTCACTCTCCGGTTCTTCACTTCGTTTGGTATCTGGAATTGCGCTTACTTTCCTTTTAGTTATTTGGTTCTTTTGAACAACTTCCTCATTAATTAAGTCACAACACTATTGCCATTTCCCTGAAATGGTTCTGGCAGAATTTCACTCCAACTTTGTAGTTTTGTCATTGTTAATGTGTCCTTCTTTATATGATGATTAATTTGCCCGCATAAAGGTTTTTTTAAAAAAATCAAATTCTATTAGCCTTCTTCACAATTTAAAATCCAGAACTTTCATTGCGCCTAGCTCTGTCCTTCTCCCTTCAAGTAGGCAATCTCTCATGAAGACTCACTTCCATTGAGCCCTGAGGTGGCCGATAAGATTAAAGTACAACCCATGGACTCCTCCTCAGTTGGAGCAGGAGGTGCTGGACAGGACAGGTCAGAGGATAGTTGACTTTATGCAAAGTTCTGCATGTTCCCAGTGAATAGATTTGAGGTTCTCAATGGCACCTTGAATCCTCCTTCTCCATTCTAAGTATGCACAGGCCAGAGTTTTCCAGGAATCAGTGAGGATGTTACATCAGTAAAACAGTAACAACATCCTTAAATGTTCTCCTCTGCCAGCTTGACCTAATGGGGTAGAGGACCTGCTTTGAGATCCGGTTTCAAGCATGTGAACAACGTGGTTTTTTGGATGGAGCTATTACAGGAGCCAATAGGACTGGGAATGTTGGCTTGGCACAGGATGCTGATGTAACCTAAAGAACAGGTGCTGGGTGGAAATAGTGCAGGAAGTTCAGCATCTCTTTGGTAACCATAATGTACACAGATTTTTTTCAGCACTGTCAGCACCATCTATGGCCCAAGCACCTAGGCCTAACCTGCCTGTAACCTACCTCTGTACCATTTTAATAGAGTCATAGAAACAGGCCTTTTGGTCCAACAAGTCCATGCCATATGTCTTGTTCCATCGACCTGCATCTGGACTATTGCTCTCCATACCCCTCCCATCCATGTATCTATCCAAATTTCTCTTAAATGTTGAGATCTTGAAACTTATGCTGGAAGCTTGTTTCATACTCCCACCACCCTCTAAGTAAAGAAGTTCCTCTCTCATGTTCCCCTTAAACATTTACCTTTCACCCTTAACCCATGACCTCTAGTTCTAGTCTCACCCAATCTCAAAGGAAAAAGTCCGCTCGCATTTACCCTATCTTTACCTCTCGTAATTTTGAACACTTCTATCAAATCTCCCGTCACTCTCTTACACTCTAGGGAACTAATAGCAACAGTAATATTTTTCCTAACACTGTTTCCATAAATTATTCAGTAGACAATTGAACTGAAAAAAACAACAAATAAACCAGATAATGCTTCAAGTGCGTCTGAGTTACCTAATTGTTGCTGAAGTGGGAGAAACAAAGAAAGAAAGCAAAGAAAATGTATTTATGCAAGATATTTCATATCCTAGCGTGTCCTAACCCATTTCATAGCCAATGAGATTATTCTGAAGGTAGCCCATGTCGCAATGTAGACAAACATGTTGGGCGATTATTACACTTCAAGATCTCACAAGAAGCATTATAGTTGACCTAACTATTTCTAAGAACAGTGTTGGCTAAGAGATAAAACATAAGGCAAATTGTCATCTGCTTTTTCAAATAATGCTATGACAACCTTTTTCCAAATAATGTCAAGACAATCAGCTGTGTGGTAAATAAGGTAACAATGTAATATTTCATCCAAGAGATGGCAGTATTTTTGGTGTTGGATGAGAACAGATAGACTTAGCTAATCTACCTGTAGCTTTTTGTGTGGTCGGACAGGTTGAAAATGGTTCTGTAGTTACTACAGATCGGGGGCTTCCCAACCTGGGGTTCATGGACCCTTTGCATAATGGTATCAGTCCATCGCATAAAAAAAGCTTGTGAACCCCTGCTGCAGATGTATTCATAATTTATCCATTGTATTCCCTTAATCGACTACCTGCTCAAAATATTACACCTCATAACTCATGTTTCCTTCCACCCAGGTGAAGCTGTATTCTTCATATTGAACTACAACTTCTGGCCATTTGAATAGTTACCTAAATTGTCTTTCAGAGATTGGTTGCAATGTTCTTATTAACTACATCTATATTTATTTTGCTATCATCTCCATATTTAGATTTTTTTTCTAATAATGTCCATGCTCAAATTGTTTATTAATTATTTTTAAAGGTATACAGGTTTTAAGGCATCTTCCTTGACCCAGTCAACAACTTGAAAAGTCCTCACCTATCTGTGTTTTTTTTTTCAGTTTTTAATGCTGATTTGTATCCAAAACCATATATTAGCATCGTTTTTAGGATTCCTTACTTTAACTATAAATTATTAATAATAAAAGATGCTGAGAATCCTTTTGCCAAATGCATAAGTGGTATGCAGCATTCATGAAGATTGAGCTGTTATGTTTTTTGAGTAAAATTACCAATTCAAAACAATGCTTTAAATATGTGCACTGATATTTTGGTCTATTTTGTCATGTCTAAGATGTTAATGTCTTGGATATTTTGCAATCATATGCACTGTCTGTGCAGCTGATGCCACATAGCAAAACATTCTGATCATTCAAGGGAAACTTAACAAAATGTTAATGCACAACAATGGACTTTAAACTTTTTGAAAAAGCAATCCTTGATGGGACAATAATGTTCTCTTTTTTTGAGAAAGTATGAGCCTAACTTGTCACTTGACAACTGTTTCACCTTATTTACACTATTTCAACTCCGTATTTCACCTCTGTTGCATAAGCTGTAGTCAAGGTGACCAGACAGATGTCTGGCGTTTTAGCTGAAGCCAAGTAATGACCAGTGCACATTCTATGCTTAAGAAAATGCTGCGCACCTTCAAAGGAAGTTTGGATAATGGAAGCTCTTTTGTTCAGCATTCTGGCATCTATTGTGGCTCAATCAGTTTGGGTGATGTGTGCATTGAATGGTTCATATGCAAATGTCTTTTTAAGGATTTAGGCCTCATTATAATTGAATAAGAAGTTTGGTTAATTCTGTAGCTTCCACGTAGAAGTACATATCTTTTAATTTGTTTAAAGAATCATGGATTTGATACTCCAGGCAATTAACAAAATAAACAAACAGTACAGCCATAGATCAGAGTGAATGTCTACAATTGAAAGAAACTTGATGTCAGGGACCAAAAGGAATTTGTAACAAATTGAAGTTAACTGAAAGAGAACAACAAATTTTGAAATTCATATATCGCCTACTCTGAAGGCATCCTTTAGAAGAAAATACAAGTGTCATTCCTTACTGAAAATAATGATCACTTTGCAGAAGTACAATGTGGTACATTTAATGGAAAAAGCATCCTGGAGTTCTTAACAAAAAACCAGAAATGTTGAAAATTCTCACCAAATCAGGCAGTATAGGTGGAGAGATAAGGTAAACATTTATGGTCAAACTTGACTCTGTTTCTGTTTCCACAGGTACTGCCTGACCAGCTGAGTATTTCTAACATCTTCTGTTTTATTTCAGACTTTCAGCATCTGCTTGCTTCTGCATTTTAGATTGTGGAGTTTCTCTGACTCCAACCCTCAGAAGAAGATAGTAGGCAAGACAAACAAATGTCAGCTGGGCATTAAGGAGCATTTTAATGGAAGAAAGAGAGGTCATGAAAAGGAGAACAGTTCAGAAGGGAATACCAAAACCAGGGAACTGGCTGTTCAAAGCCTCAGAGTCAGTACTAATGTTGATTACATTTAGTAATGAACAAAAGGCAAGAATTGGAGAAGCAGCAAGGCCATGGATGGATGTGGAAATTAAGAGAAAAATTTTATAACTGAAGCTATGAATTAACTGGGAACTAATGTAGGTCGGAAAGCACAGAGTGAAATCTGGTGCAATTTATGACACGGGTAGCAGGATTTGGAGTTAACTGCAGGGGGGAGGGGAGTCAGACTGCCCAAGAGAGTAATGGAAAATTCATCACCAAGGATGAGGGTTTCAGCAGCAAATGAGCAGAGTCAGGGTGAAAATGAGTGAGTGAGATAAGCAGAGGAAGCAGAGATGGAAGGTGTTAGTACAACTAGCATTGCACTGACCTCTGCAGACAGGAAGGATCTACAAGAAGACAAAACTGCCCACCGCATCACCAGCACCAGCTTACCCACCGTCAAAGACGTATACAGAGACAAGAGTCAGCAACTTCATGAAGGATCCTATCCACCCTGCTCGTGGACTGTTTGTCCCACTCCCATTAGGGAGGAGGCCACCAAACTCAAAAACAGTTACTTTCCCCAAGCATTAAGACTGATCAACACCTCCAGCCTCCACTACTTCATCATTTCCTGTCAGTCATCTTAGGTATAGACACTCCTGTGCTAGCATCACTTTATGAACATAGAACCAATCTATGTTCATAGCAATTTATATTTTTGTTTTTTTGTAATTATTGTGTTCCTTATCTTATCGTGGGTTTTTTCTTGAGCTGCATTGGATCCGGAGTGACAATTTTGCTCTCCTTTACTGACTTGGATTGATTTCCAAGATGGCGGTGCGACGCAGCTTGCAGCGGCCACTCCGGAGCTGATTATCTGTTATTTGCGAAGTGGGGTGCCGTGTGCAATCATAATCGATTGAAAACGGATGTGGGAGCACGGAGGAACATCAGGAACATCTCCAGGAAGACCTTCTTCATTGCTGCTGCTGCTGTGAGGTCCGGGACTCTGCTGGGAAGAACAGGCCCCCAGTCCTCAGGGTCGCATTGCTGATGGCTGTTGGCGGGGCCATCTTAATACGCTCGGCAGAGGATGGTGCTCAGAGAAGCTGTGCTGGAGGGGATGGTTCGACGGACCCAGAGTCCGCTGCGGTCAGGTCACTTTTGGTGTGTGCTGTGTCTGCGAGGCTGAGTCGGGCGGACCCGTGCAAGTCCATAGCGGGGGTATTCCCTTCTGCCGCCGGCGTGGGATGGTGAGTCTGTTGGGACCCTGCTGACTTTTGGAAACTGTGTGGGGATTTCTTTTGAACTTATAGTCCTTTAACATCTTTGGACTATTTTTACTGTGCCCATGGTCTGTTTTTTTAAAATCAATTATGCTATTGTTTGCACTGTTGTAACTATATGTTGTAACTATGTGGTTTTGTGCAGGTCTTGTAGCTTTAGTTTTTGGTCTTGTTTTGTCTGGTGGTTCTGGAGGTCCTTTCTGGGGAACGCGCTAAGATGGTAGCGCGATATTAATACGCAGCAGCCTCTCTGGAGTCTGGATTGGGGATTGCCAAACGTTACGTGGATTTTCTGGTGTAGTCTGCCTTGTCATATGCTTTTGTGATATCATTCTGGAGGAACGTTGTCTCATTTTTTAACTGCATTGCATTTGTGGTTTCTAAATGACAATAAACTGAATCTGAATCTGAATCTTTACACTTCAGCACGAGAAATGACATGAAACAATCTTGAACACAACGGCTTTGGTCTGCTCAGCATTTAGCTGAAAGAAACTTGTGCTCATTCACTCTGTATCACAGGCTCCAGACAGGTTAGAAGGAAAAACAGTTTAACCAGAGTTATGTTGGATGACATTAACAATTTTGATAAAAATCTGTTTTGATAATAGAGAAGACACCTGACTACAAAGAATCAAAAAACGATTCCTACTAAGGAAGATTTTCTGGAAAACCTTTTGCAAAGTTTACCTTCCGAGGTTTGTGCCTGTGAGAAATACAAGTCTGAAATCAATTCAGATTCCTTAACTGTGCAGCTGCCAGATTGCAGCTTATCACAACCATCGTGCAGTTGTACTCTACAAGCTCAGAAAATTCTCTCAGTTTTAGTACTCAATATGCTGCATGTCAGAACTGAATGCTCAAAACCCTAGCCCTCAGACTGAAAATTTCTACAAATGTTAAAGCTTCAGGAAGATTATTTTGAATCATATCCAGAGTTTCAGCTGAATAAAAAAGGTGTAACTTAAAACAGAAGTGGCTGATATTCTTCATCAACTGATGTTCTTCAAAACAATCCTGGACATGCCTGAGAAGAATCTCAGATAATCACTCAGTAGGCCTTTATATTTAGCAATATATTACCAAATAGTTTTCTGTTTTTAATTTACAATCAGAGTCCCGGAAAGGTGGCCAGGCATTCTGAGGGCACAGCTAGATGACCGTAAAACTACATTTCATATGGAAAGGTGGAGGAATTGAACAGGCAGAATAATAAAAGACTGGATAGGGAATTGAATTTAGGCCTTTACAGTTATGAATGATTCTTGTTACTTCTACGTATTTATGATATTCTCAGATAAAACAAGTACTGAACAAAAAAAAGCATTGGAGATATTCAATACATTAGTTAGCATTTGTAGAAGGAAATGTGTTACCATTATTTTTGATGACCTTTATTTGCTTTGCAACTTGCAATGGAAGTATAAAAGTAAACACATATTCAGTTAACACTGCAATTTTAGTATTAATAATAAATGGCATACTCTGGAATGTGGAAATTATGGGGAGCACTTTGACTTTTCCGGGTGTAGCAAAGTGATAACTTGATCAGATGTTACTGCAAGGTTATCAAATTATTCTGTTCTCCTAGCTACAATCTGTGCCACTAACAGATGCTCCATCTCCTGGAACTTGCAGCTCAGTCTTAGAACTTGAGCTTCTAAGCTATTCTGTTCTCAGGAATCTCTGTCTCCAGGTCTTTCATTGCAGTTCTTTTCAATGTTATTAGCAGCCATGGCAGCAATGAATGCTTGCTGTATACAAGAATTTCCCTTCATTCTAGAAGAGCACAGGGAGACTGGGCAGACACAGGATGAAAGAATAACAACAGCTTCCTACACACTTGCCACTAACAAACAGAAGCCTCAGGTAGTATGATCAGCGTGGTATCCATTTCTTTCACACAATGGCTTGGGCTGATGCTAGGGTCACCTGGTGTAATCTGTACATTGGAGTATTTGTATATAACTAAGAAAAGTTAAAGCTCACTTGCTTAGTCTTGCTTTTGAACCAGCTATAGAGAGCAGCAATTTGTCTGATCTTGCAGTAATCACTGTAAAACTGATTCACTGACAGGATAATATGTAGAATGCATCTCACAAGAATGTACGGTATTATAGAACGAAACAGCACTGAATAAACTACTTATTCCACCAAATTTTTCCTGGCATCCCTGTTGACCTAAAGCTTAAGAATTTAGTGGTGTTTTTACTCTGTAGCTAATGTGAGACCACCAGAGAAATCAACCTGCACCATATTAGTCTTTTTTAAAGTAACTCATGAGTACCTTAAAAACACAAAAACTGAAAACCTGACATATACACAGAAACAAAGACGGGAATACATAGCCCATCAGGCACCACCTGTGCAGAGAGGAACAAAATTAATACGCCAGGTTGATGAAAAATTATCAACTTTAAATGCCAGTACCACCTCTCTCTCTCTCCATGGATAAGCTTGACTTTCAGCATATTTACAGCATTTACTATTTTTATTTCATAAGTGACATATTTTCCTTTCATTTTTTTGTTATGAAAGTACACAACTCTGAAATTCTTCAATTCTCCGGGTAGCCACAAAACTAAGAGAGAAAAGAAAGGCTGCACGATCATCAAACCCCCAAATCCCACCTCCCCACACATAAAAAAGAACAAAAATGGATCAGGCACATTGACCCTGAAAATCCCTCCTCCCACACAAAAAACAAAACGAGAAGATCAGGTGAAAAAACACAGAATATAAGAACTATAAGACTGAAAAAGGTATTTTATAGTTCAAGTCCACATCCAAAGACACAGAAAAACCCCTGGCAACTCTCTCTGCAGCGGCAGGCTCTCCCCTCTCTGGTAGCGTAGCAGAGACAGGCAGCCAGCGCTCACCCTCTGCATTCGCTTCGATGCTTCAATTTCCCTCGTCGCTTTAATCGCAAACAGTGGAAGCCATAATCAGTGAGGTGGGGTCAAACAGCAGTTCGCGTGCCCTCCTGCAGGCTTCTCGTCACGAGGTTCCCTCACACTGCCTCTACCTCTCAGAGACTGCAGAGCGCTGAAGCACCCAAACAATCTCCAAACAGCAAAACACAGGCTCCAGCAGTTCCAGAATCACATTCAAGATGAGAAACAAATGCAAAAGACATAAAAGAAGTGAAAAAGATGGTTCCATGACCTATCCAGAAGATGTTGACCAAAGGAGCGTTGTACGCAGGCAACACACACAAAATGCTATAGGAACTCAGCAGGCCAGGCAGCACCTATGGAAAAGAGTGCAGTCCACTTTTCAGGTCGAGAATCTTTGGCCAGTCCTGCCAAAGTTTCTCGGCCTAAAATGCCGGCTGTACCCTCTCCACGTCACTGATGTGGTCCAAGGGATGGGCAAGCGCCGATACAGCTTGGCACCGGTGTCGTCGCAGAGGTTGCCAGAGTGAAGTTGTGAGCAACATCAAACTGCCTTAGGGACCCCAGCTCCGGATTTCTTCCTTGGGGTTTACTCCCGAAGCCTTTCCCATGGGAGGGTATGACTGCAAGGCAGCGGAGGTTTAAAATCAGAGTTTTCCTTCTCCTAGGCAGGCTGCTGTCCAAGGCTGATGAGCCCCCACCTGCCCGAAGCAATTGGCTTTGAGGCACCAGTGGACCGCCTTTGCCCCTTCTCTTGTTAGTAGAAACAGATCCACCATGGCTAGTAGCTAAGCCACACACAAAGGCCAAGAGTTGGACTTGATAGTCAGAGACTGTTAGAGCTGCACGCCATTTGGAGCACTTTTTTGGTAATGGGAGCTTACCCCCAGTACCACCCCCAGCTAAGACAACCTTAGGAACCTAATATTTGTAATGCATCTTTGCAATACCCACCACTTACAGAAGTCAGCAGCTATGTTTGGAGACAATGCGTTCCTTGTCTAATGACACCTAACTGTGATGGCCACCGTGGAAGAAAACTAGACAGCCCTTGGGGTATATCAGTCTGTGTTAGGATCTCACGATTTATTACGGCCAGTGCGGGGGGAGAAGTACTCAAAACTATTTTCAATAAAAAGTGAAGCAGAATACAAAAGGATATAAGTGAGGTCTATACATTCTTTATTTAAGACAGTTGGGAAGGGTAAAGCAAATATCAAGAGTAAAATTGGCTGATATTGTGATTCAAAAGACTGACCGCAGCACCCTCTCGTGACAGACAATAGGAAGTACAGCACTTGGGGATTAATTCTACAGTGTGAAGTGGGGCTGCAAATTGTCCTGGAGGCTTCATCCATGAGCTTCAATCTCTGACTGTCAAATGGCCTTTCTCTAGCAAACTCCATAGCATTTTTGTAACTAATTAACATGTTCAAAAATGTAAATAAAATTCTGATGAATTTGACTTAAAATGTTAACTCTGCTTCTGCTCTGCTCCTTAACGGCTGAGTGGTGCCAGCACTTGTTGTTTTTTATTTCAGATTTCCAGTAGTTCCTTATTTGGCTGGATTGGACAAGGGGACGAGATGTAACACTTCCAAGCTTGCGAATGTGGGAATGTGATTAGTGATGAGAATGTGACATACTTATCCACAATTCTAAATATGAAACAAAAATGGACCATTAGCCAGGAAAGCAAAAAGTGAAGTTCACAGACAAGGTGTGTGTGCTGTTTACAAGAGCTTTAGTAGTATGTGCATCATTTTTTGGAATGAATTAAGGATTCATAACAGACCTACTTTTTTTAAGTCTCAACTTGCTCTTTGGAAGAACTGAAACATATTCAATGACTCCACTTTATACCAGACATGTTATGTTTCCTTTTTTTTTACTTCCCATTACGCTGCTGGCATTTAGGGCAGCAATGAAGCTCCTCCATCTCTGGCAGTGTTCAGGGTTTCCTTCATCATGTCAGTAGCTCCCTCTTGGTTTTCACTACTGTCAGTCATGCAAGTCCCAAGTGGCGACTCAGGAATACCATTGCACTCAGATGTGGAAGAAATCTTCATTGCTGTTTCTGTAACAATTTTATTTGACCAGTCAGAGTTGTCAGCCCTGAGCTGAACCCCCAAAACCTAGAGCAGCGTTGCACCAGTCTTAGTCTGGCCTCTACCCTTTGACCTATTTGGCATGGGTGACCCTTCCAAGAGCCAAAGCACAAGGCCCTGACTCCAGCCAACAGAGCTCTCTGGGTCATTGAGGCACACAAGCCTCCAACCCCTAAGACAAGGTTTTGGGTCCTCCAGGAAGATAAATCCATATGGTTCATCAAATTTCATTGTGATGAAGGATGTCATTCAGGAGACACCTTGAATGAGCTACCTATTCTTACTTGTTCTTTTTAAAGATCTATTGACAGATTTTGAATACGGCTATTGAATGTGCTTTCATGGTTCTTTTGTTTAGTTATATATTTTAATTAAAATAATTTGCTCTGTAAACACAATTTTCCCCATTCACTCATCCAACATATCTACATCTGCTTATCATTATGATATTTGATTTATAATGTTTTATCTGACCCACCAAATTACCCCCAATCAGTTAGGAATAACAAATACAGAGGCTGTTGTTTTGTTTCTTTTTGTCAAGATTCCTCTTCCGAGCAGCATAAAGTCACAATGCAACAGACAAACCTACTCATTATAGTACCCTGCTGGTTTGTTCATTGGTAAGAATGGGGATTAGAACATTGAACAACATAACATCATCTGCAAAAAGGAAATCACCATTCATCTGTGATGTTCAGAACAGAAACTTAACGATTGAAGAGCAAAAGGCTGGAGGCGCTGAAAATCTGAAATACAAAAATAACTCCTGGGGACCCTGAAGAGGACGGTACCATCTGCAGAAAGGGAAACACCATGTTTTAAGTCAATGGCCTTTCATTAGGAGTGAATATGTTTGTGATCAACCGTGTGTTAAGTTTTCAAGAAGGGCAGAATGGAGAAAACAAAGGAAATGTGCAATAGAATGGTGAAGAAGGCTATCTGGATGAAATAATTGCTTTTGAAAGTATTTGCATTTATTTAAATCTTACATCGATCCCACAACATGAGGGAGTAAAAACCTTTATGGTATGACTCCATCGCAATGTACAGACATGTGAATTTATAAGTCTAATGGCTTGTAGATAAAAGCTGTCCCATAGCTTGTTGGTCCAGGCTTTAATGCTGTAGTACCATTTGCTAGACAGAAGCAGCTGAAACAATTTATGTTTGGGGTGACTGGTGTCCCTGATGATCTTCCAGGCCTTCTTTCTGCACCTGTTGCTGTAAGTGTCCTCAACGGAGGGAAACTCACCTCCACATGTGCGCTGGGCTGTCTGTACCACTCTCTGCAGTGCCCAGTGATCAAAGTTAGTGCAGTTTCCATACAAGGCAGTGATACAGCCAGTCAGGATGCTCTCAATGGTGCCCCCGTAGAAGGTCTTGAGGATTTGGGGGCCCATGCCGAACTTCTTCAGTCGTCTGAGGTGGAAGAGACACTGCTGACCTTTTTATTGCCACAAAGCCGGTGTGTATAGTCAAGCTGAGATATTCATGATGTGTATACCAAGGAATTTGAAACTATTCACCCTCTCAACTGTAGACCCATTGATGTTGAAACTATTCACCCTCTCAACTGTAGACCCATTGATGTTGATCTGCCTGTCTCCATTCCTCCAGTAATCCACAATCAATCCTCAGACAGAGGATTCCAAAAACAATCCTCTGTTTTTTTGGAATTTGAGGGAGAAATTCTTATCTTGGCACCACTGCATCAAGGTGTCAACCTCTCCTCTGTCTCATCACCGCTAGAAATAAGGCCGATCAATGTCGTGTCATCCGTTAATCAGCAGATTGGAGCTGTGTGGGGCAGCACAGTCATGGGTGTAAACAGAGTAGAGGTGACTCAGGACACAACCCTGGAGGGCACCTGTGTTGAGGGTCAGAAGGGCAGAGGTGAGGGAGCCCATCCTTACCACCTGTCGAACCCAGATGCACAAGGCGGGGTGCAGGCCGAGGTCTCTGAGCTTCCTATCAAGTCTGGAGGAAATTATGGTGTTGTATGCTGAACCGTAGTCCAGGAACAGCATTCTAACTTAGGCATCCCTCTTCTCCAGGTGAAGACAGTGTTTGTGTAGTGCTAAGGCTATGGCCTCATTGGTAGACCGGTTCCATCAGTAGGCGAATTGTAGGGGGTCCAGTGTGGGTGGTAGCATGCTACATGTAATCTTTAACTAGCCTCTCACAGCATTTGTTTATAATTGAGGTGAGGGCAACATGGTGCCAACTGTTCGGGCATGCTGCCTTGGTTTTCTTAGGTAGGGGGACAATGATGAACGATTTGAAACAGGAGAGCACTACACTCTGGGAGATGGAGAGAAATTGAATGTTTGCCAAAACGCCAGCCAGCTGTTCCACACACACTTTGAGAACGCGCCCTGGGATACCATCCGGCCCCATTGCCTTGCGGCTGTTGACACGTAGGAATGTTCTACGAACCTCAGTCTTGAAGCTATCTAACAAAAGGGGCTAATCAACTTGAGGTTTGTAAGTAAATGCGGATGAATAGGAACAATACAGAGAGAAAGTATTACAAAATCTGGATAACGAATATTGTTCCTGGAAACTTGAAATAAAATGGAATATGGGGCACACTCTATTGTTTAGGTTGGATATACACAGTGAATTAAAGTTACATGTAAATGACCTTACATTGAACTGATGGGTTTCTACCCAAACAGCAAATGTTGGTTACCATCAATTACTGGAAGTCAATTGCTTGTAACTCTTGTGGCTACCAAGAACCTAAATCCAATAAAATTGCCATTCCTCCAGCTTGCTTCCTTCATTTCTTATTCAAATTCATTGTTTCAGAATCAGTATCAGAATCAGGTTTATTATCACTGGCATGTGACGTCGACGTTTTCGGACGGACTCAGAGTTGGCTGTGATCAGGGCTCCCAGAGTGCTGTATCGGCAAGCTGCGGCGCTGGAGGTTCATGGCAGGAAGAGTTTTTCTTCCTTCTACCGTCTGCGTGAGATGATGGGCTGTCGGGACTTTGAGACTTTCTTTTAAACCGTGCCATGGACTGCTCTTTATCAGATTACGGTATTGTTTTGCACTATTGAAACTATGTGTTACAATTATGTGGTCTTTGTCAGTTAGTCTTTTATCAATTATGGTATTGTCTGCACTGTTGAAACTATATGTTAACTATAACTATATGTAATCTATGTGGTTTTGTGTAGGTCTTGTAGCTTTAGTTTTGTCTGATGGGTTTGTAGTTCCTTTCCGGGGAACGTGCTAAGACGGTAGCACGATATCGATACGCAGCAGCCTCTCCGGACTCTGGATTGGGGATTACCAAACGTTATGTGGTTTTTCTTGTGTAGTCTGTTTTGCGCTTTTTCGTGATATCATTCCGGAGAATGTTGTCTCATTTTTTAACTGCATTGTATTTGTAGTTTATAAATGACAATAAACAATCTGAATCTGATTTGTTAACTTACTAGCTGCAGATCAGTGCAATACATAATATAGAAGAAAAAAATTAAAATAATAATAATTAATAAGTAAGTAAATCTTATTCAGTATACTTTATACAGTATACATATAATAGATTAAATAGATTAAAAATCATGCAAAAAACAGAAATACTATATAGTATAAAAAAGTGAGGTAATGTCCAAGGATTCAATGTCCATTTAGGAATCGGATGGCAGAGGGGAAGAAGCTGTTCCTGAATCACTGAGTGTGTGGCTTCAGGCTTCTGTACCTCTTGCCTGATGGTGACAGTGAGAAGAGGGCATGCCCTGGGTGCTGGGGGTCTCTAATAATGGAGTAGAAGTACAGCCAGGTGGTCAGACTTCCCGAAGTGAGGGCGTGGAATAGCGCGGTAGGCAATTCCTCTTCATTTTAACACAAACTGTGAGTAATTTTTATTGTAATTTTGGACCGATATCGATTTTGCCTCAGAAAAGGAGACTTTATTGTCGGGCGATATATATTAGAATCCTGTAGGCGGCGACTGAACATTACCTTTAAGCCGGGTCGTCGGTTCACGTGTGGCGAAGATGGAGTCGGCTGCGGGCCCGGAGGAGGATTTCCAGCTTTTCGTAGACGTTCACGGCGCGGCTCTACGAGCTTCAGGGGTGCCTCCGCTTTACTGGAAAAGCTTGCACCATAAACTGGCACATGAGGTTGTGGCCTTTCATGATCTGGGAGCGGCTGGTTGAGATGTGCTGCAATTTCTTCCGGGGCGTGCAAGGGAATGTTGTAAACTGCCTAGCTGGCCGATCATTTATTTTCTTGAATTCATCAAATAGCTAAATGTTTCCTTAGGGAAACAAAGCGTGGTCCAGGAGGACATGTTTTTACTTTGATGCTGCGGCCCATGAGAGCAGATTAGGAATGGCTGGTCTGTGTTTAGGGGAACCAGGGTGGGGGTGAGTATAGGCCTGGATTTTCACAAAGTAGACTTTATAACTCCTGAAGAAGGATGGTTGGAGAAATAATCGATGTTCATGCAGGACAGGTAACGTGCAGCGTGTCCCAAAGTAGTAGGAAGTATAGTGCCTTGTTTGGTAGATAATTAATGCTGTTGAACAAATGACATTTTTAATCTGTGTTGGTTGCACCTAGAGGATAAGTAAAAACTGGCAGCTAACTCCACTGCCAATCTGAACAGAGTGGGAATAAACATAATTATATTGCCGCTAGGGAAACATCTTATTTGATCTCGAGGGCTAGAATTAGAAAACAGTAATAGGCAGTACTGGAAGTATGTAACAGGTCTGGCAGCATCTATAGTGAGAGAAATTGAGCTAATGTTTCAGGATGATTATGACAGAAGTATAATTAACCTGAAATATTAACTGTTTTTCTCTCTGAATGCTGTGATTTCAACATTTAGTGATTTCTATCACTGATAATTTTTTTGCACCAAACATGTTTATCCCACACTTAGTGGCATAGTCCTGTTTGAAGTATACTGATACGACTGAAGGTGGAAAATGTGTTTACTAGTATGATACAATGATGTCACTTTAGAACAGAGATGAAGAGGAATTTCTTTAGCCACAGGATGGTGAATCTGCAATTCAATACCACAGATGGCTGTAGAGGCGGAGTCATTGGGTGTATTTACAGCGGAGCTGGATAGGTCCTTTATTAGTAAGGGTGTCAAGGGTTACGGCGAGAAGGCAGGATGGAGTTGAAAGGGATCATTGAATGGTAGAGCAGACTGGAAGGGCTGAGTTCTGGTCTTCTGATACCAGAACTGTGCTTCAATCCATGGAAAGACTGAGACAGGATCTTGTGGAAGCCTATGATAAGTTCAATCCTGATGCAGGGTTTCGAGCCAAAGCATCCCTTTGCTTCGGATTGACTTGCTGAGCTCCTTCACCAGTTTGTTGATTTTTTCCCCCGGTTAATATTTTAAAAGGCGCTGTTAGGGAGATTTAGTAAAGGTACTTCCACTGGTTTCACACCAATAATTGGAAAGGAATCTTTGCTTAGAGAGGGGGTAGAATGCTGCCACTAGGAGGAATTGAAGAGGGGAAGCTGGATAAGCAATAAGAGAAAGTAAGAATATGCAAATAGGTTTACATGAAGAGGGATGACAAAGGTGCATTAAGCTGAATAACATTTTCCAGAACATAGATTATAGAGTCATATAGCTTGGAAGCAGACCATTCAGTGCTAACCAAGGTGTCCCATTCAAGCTCATACCATTTGCCACCGTTTGGCAAAATCTATAGCCATTTGTCTTTTAAATGTTGTTGTTGTACCTGTCTCAACCACTACCTCTGGCATCTGATTCCACATAGATGCCACCTTTGTGTGTGTTTTTAAAAAAAACTGCCACTCATTTGCTCTTAAATCTCTCGCCTCTTACCTTAAGCCTAAACATAAATCAAAACAGTACAGGCCCTTCAGCCCATGATGTTATGCTGACCTTTTAACCTTACTTCAAGACTAATCTAATCCTTCCCTCCTACACAGACATACACTTTTCTTTCATTCTATTTAAAAATAATAAAGTACCTCTCTGGATTTGTCCAGTTCTGTTGAGGGCTCGTCAAAAAGGCAGGTTTTGAGAAGGAGGTTTTAGGTGGCAAGGGAGAGGGCATTATTTGATCATTTAGGGGACGTTAATGTGAAGGTACAACTTGCAGAGATGGAGCGATTTAAAATGTAAAATGCTAGAACTGGAGTAGTGCAGAGTTTGTAGAATGCGAAGAAATTCTGCGGAGGGATTTGAAAACAATGAAAGCAATTTGTTTGTACTTCTGATGAGGAAGAGGATTCAGTGGTGTCATACACACCAGAGGTGTAAGTTACAATTTTGGAGCAGTTCAACTTGAAATTGCCAAGTGTTGTTTATCATCTCACTAGGTGAATGGCACGTTCACCATTGCGGCATGTCCCAGTATTGCAATAATGTGTCAATGTGGAATCCTTGTCCAAAGCTTCTGAATGCAGTGAGAGCTGAGACTTGAGCCTCACTTGTCTGATCACCGTGATCATGAAGAGATCCCAACGCCTGGAACTCACACTTTGGCTTGTTTACATACTTCAATTGTATTTTTATTCACAGCATTGTTACATCCAGACTTGGTTCCTTGAGAATCACTATAACCAAACTTTGAATTCGCTGTGCTTCCTGACCTTGTTAATAGTTAATTGGCCTCCATACTGATTCTCACTGACACCAGGGACTGCCTGGCTATCTTGTTGAAAGACCCAGTTCTCATTTGTAAGTCCTTCATGACCATATTGGTTGGAATAAGAAAAATAATACACATTGCCTGACAAGATCTGTTTAAATTCTGTCACAAAGTTTTACTGCTGCAGGTGAAGGGTCTCAAACTGGAAGGTCAGCTGTCCATCAAATGCTGCCTGATCCACTGAGTTCCTTCAGCAGCTCAATCTTTGCTCCAAATTCCAGCATCTCAGTCTCTCTGCTGTTGATCTACGTGTCTAATGGAAACACCTCATTCAATGATTTTACTATATGATTGAAAACAGTTCTTCACCCAGGTTGATCAGGGCATGAAGTTGTTTCCAGGTAGCTATAAGATAAGTATTGGTAGAGTAACTGGACACTATGGGGTAGAAGGCTGAGATTATTGTTTGAGCAGTTGAGGGTCAAGGGGATGGTGCCAAATAAACAAGACCGTTCACAGGGGTGTTGGGACAAGAGCAACTCTCTTTGGACAGAGCTTTGTGGATCTGAGATTACTTCCAGAGTCTAACGTATAAGCGTCCAGAGTTCAAGATGAGTTTGAATGGAAGAAAAAAAATGTCCATCGGTTGTGGGAATGTTTCGGCAAATATGATCAGCTTCTTATCCATTGATAAGCATTGACGTGCTAGAAAAAAATTACCTATTTCTCAAATGAAATTTCACTCTGGGACACAGATGCAATATCATTATTTGGCATGTGGGTATTACTTTACATTTGATTGTGAGGATTTTTAAACCACCTTGATGATTCTGGGTAATTATCATCCTGAGTAGTGGAAATGAGAGAATTTTGAAACGTGTTCTGTTTGTAAAGCCACCAATTAGCTTTGAATTTGGTCTGGACGAACAATGTAGTGGCTGTATCAATTCATTAAACTCAGCAAAGATGGAAGGGACTTGCATTTATGTACTGCCTCCTACAGTGTAAATATTATAAAGCATTTCACAGTTGATTAAATTGTTTTGAGGTATGACAGCAAGCTTGTACAGGTTCCCATAGCTCTGTAATATGTGTTCAGAGATTTTGCGCTCGGAACAAAAGTGAGAACAAGTCTATTAGCTTTTCTGTAAAGTATGACCTTTCCCTTGAAATTGTGAACTCTTTCCACCTTTCGGCCAGTCTTGCTGCAGTGTAAGTTGAAGTGATATGCATTCATTTCTTTCAGGTGTTTGATGCGGGTGAAGTATTTGGGATAATGGAAGTAGAAGATGAAGAGGTTGAAGATGATGATTCAGAGCAAAAGATGTCCCTTAATCCAGGGACACCCCCTGTTTACAAAGTCATTGTCACCAAAGAAGATGGGCTTCAGGCAGCAAACCCAGATAGGTAGGAGACACTTTTTTTTTGCCCTCTTTAAACACTGTCCTCAGGCTGTGATGTGAAAGAAGGTCTTTAAATGTTTTAATGTGGAAAGTTTTGTCTAATTAAATTTAGGTTTAGTTTAACTCCCTCCATTTACTAAACAGGGCTGCATCTTTTCTGAATCTGTTAACTTCCTGGTTGCCCTTTAGTTGTAATTTGTCTACACTTGATCGTTTGCCTCATCTATCCTGTCTAACTCTTGCATTGGTCAATTGCTACTGCAAGCTAACTTTATGCTATCAGTAAGTCAACTTTATAACAACAAACCATTCTGAACATCAGCCTTTTAGATGGGACTGTTTGTCGTTTCTCCTTCCTGTGCTCAGAACGTTACATGCTGCGTCTCGTCTGCTGTGGGTGAAGAAGCCAATAATCTTTTTGTCTGTCATCCTCTGTGAACCTGGGCTTATTGGTGTTTTGTTTGGAGGCTTCACTTGAGCTTTCCTGCTTTCTGTCCTCTCTTCCTGTTAACCAGCCTTGCTCTTTCAGGTACCTTCTCTCCATTAAGCCATGCAACAAACTGTCACAATATATTCTTGTTGTCTTGTCACTGCCCACATTTCAGTCCTCCTCAAACAAATATCTGAATATTTCCTTCCTTGGCTAACCTTTGACTAACGATTTAAAAGTTTGGTTCTTTGACCTAAGGACGGAAAGGCAACTAGTGGAGAAGACAACCTGACACACTGTGTGACCTATGCTTTAGAGTACTGTATTTTGTCTTTTGCAAGATGAAACAAGTTTTACAGCATTATAGCTGTACTTGATAATTTACAGTGAAAAAAAAAATTGGGGGCGCTGTTTCCAATAATTATGTCCTGTATTACAGTATTTTCTTAATAGATCATGCCTGGACCTACCGAGTGGGTCAAGCTCGTCAGCAGCTCTGGGAGGTCCCTGGCTTGCTGCACCGAATGGCAAACCTTACTGGGGTGGGATTCCATGGAGAAGTCCCAGATGATGATATCATTGACAATGTGCTGGCTGAGCTGTGGGCCTTTAGCCACGTGTACAAGCTGAACCAGGGGGTAAGAACGATGCTATTTTAAAATGCTCATTTAATAGCAGAAGTATTTCTAATTAAGTTGTACAATGCTGCGATTGAAGCTGCATTATTAAATGCAGTGTGAAATTTTTAACAATAGTGGACTTAATTTCTCAGGGATCTAAATGTTAAAGGGCAGTTTAACATCTTAGTTGTACTGTACTCAGTATCAGTGGTGTTATCAGCAATTCACTTTGGCATAAAGGTGAATAAAGTATTTCTACTTTGCAACTTTTGATTCCAAAAGGAATACTCTTTTAGGTCAACGAGGTAATTTCCTTTGTAAAAAGTGATCTGTTGTGGTGATGCAGGAATCAGATGTTATCGTTTAATTGACTTTAGAGCTGAGGGGATAGTTATTATCCTGCCTTGTGTTCTATTTGGAGAAGTTGCATCCAAGCTGATTATTTCTTCTGTCCATCCGCAGTCAGCTGAAGAACAGGTACCAATTTGGTATGTCATGGATGAGTTTGGGTCGCAGATCCAGCACTCTGATGAACCAACGTTTCAAATCGTCCCATTCTTTTATGGGATGGGACAGATGGCCTTCTCCTTATTGTGGCCATTGCAGGATCTCAACCATGGAGGTGAGTAGAAACCCTGGTGGTTATTTCATAAAATAGTTTTAATATATTTTGCTGTTAATAGTAACAGATTGGGGCACCTGGTTGCTAATTTATATCAATTCAAAAGGCTCTGCACTTTTGCTATTGTAGTCATAAGAGAAGATAAAGAACATACAGCCCTACAAGCCAATTCCATATTGAAGGAGAATACTAGTTGTATTTCTTTGTGCATTAAATTAAGAATGGTGCTTTTTCAAATTTTCACAGGTACTGGGTTTGAACGCGTGTTTCCAGATCAATTCTTTGTGTCTCTTTAGTGAATTGACTACTGTTACAGAGCTATATAATCATATTTTGAACTTTAAGGTTTTTATTCTATAACCCACCAGGTTTGCAGTGTGATGCTAATTATTTGAAAACCTTTGGTAAATATTTGCTTTAATGCTAGTGTACGTGTACAGAGGATTTTGCTGCAGGCACTCTTTAACAGTTCACTGACGTGCCCATCTGCTCTAGTTGGACATGGTTCCTAATTGATTCATTGCCTGAATGTATTCCTGAAAGATGTCTTCACCATTCTGCTTTCATTTTGTTTTGCATTTCTGGTTGTAATGTCTGCAAGAAATTGAAGGACAGGATTTTAAAAAAGAATTGTGTGTGTGATATACGTAGTGTTTGTTAAATTAGTTTTGTCAGAAAACTGACAGGTCTGGAGTAGCTCTGAGATGTCACCTGCTTTAATGATGGGACTTTCCATTAAATCATTTCTGAGATGTCTTCCTTTATGTGGTAGCATAGCTTCTCTTCTAAAGTAGGTGGCAGAATCCTTAACTACATATCATCAACTTCCTGTACTTCTGCTCCCATACCCTCTCTTGGATAGAGCAAGGATATGGCTCCTTTTGTCTTTATTTTCCACTTTGTCTATTCAACGGATCATCCTTTACAATTTCCCCCACTTGCAGTAAAATTACACCATCCGACACATCTTCCTTACCACCTTGATTATTTTGGTCCCTTCAAGAATCTGAGCTCCATTCTTCCATCTTCAACAATCACTCCTCAGAGCATTTCTCACACAATCAAGGGAGATGTAATATCTAAATATGAGAGTATGCATTTGCTGTAAGTTCAGAAGAACATCTTGATGCTACGGGCTAAACCCTTCATCAGGACTCTTCAACAGATGTAATATCTGTTCTTTTGCCTCTTCCCATCCTGCTGTTGTGGAATCAAAGCAGTAGTTTAGATGTTACTTTGTTTATTATTATTAGATTGAGATACAGGATATTGGCTGTATACCATCTACATTGATATAAAAAACAATTTGGAATCATTTGCAGCTGGGTACCACTTCAAAACTTTCCCTGAATGTTTTATGTAGAGGAGGTCATGTGGGATCATGCGCACGGTGAGCAAAACCCTCTGATCCGGAAGTGCATGCTGTTGCCGTGGCAACCAGCTGATTTGAGGGAGGTTGATGCAAGCGTCAGTGAACCACCAGAAGATTATTTTAAGGTAAGGACTTGAAATGGTTTAGTTGAACACATTGAAATAGAGAACTCAAATTAATATTTTGTATTTTACCATACTGAGTAATATAACTAATTTGAAGATTTTGATTTTGACTTTCAGCTGTTAGTAATGTTGTATATTTTATATCTAGGGATTTTATCTTTTATCTCATCTGTATTGCTGCTCCTCTGTCTGAAGTCGTTGACTCTTTGCTGGGGTAGCTTGGGTAGATGTTAGTTTCATTGTGATCTTGTCCAGTTGACCAAGCTTTAAGTCTTGGCTCTTTTTTTTTTGAAGGCTATTTAATTATGGTGCATTTTAATCTCGATGATACCCTGTTCCCTGAATTTACTCCTTTCCCTAAGAGACTTTAATGTTGTGGTAAAGAGCCAACATTTCAAACCACTACATTCTTTCTGATGAAGAGATTCCCTGAAAGCTTTTGGGTTGGGAGCTCCAGGATTTATGCCCAGAAATGGTAGAAATGCAGTCACCGTGTGCCAGAGGTGCAGGAACAAAAGGTTTAGGTAATGGGTGCGGTGCTAGTTGGTTCGGCTGCTTTGCCCTGAATGGTGTCAAGCTTGAGCGTGGTTGGAGCTACAGTCATATCCCAGGGTGTTCCTGACATGCTTCCCACGTAGTGAAAAGCCTGTGGGGTGGTAGGAGTGGGCCATACACCTTGGGATACCTGATTTTTGATCTGCTCTATCTAGGATCCACAGTATTAATGTGCTGGATCAGTTGATTTTATGGTTGGTGGTGATCCCTGGAATATTTATGTAAAGGCAGTGCTTGTCAAAGACAGGTGATTAGATCCTATCTTGCTGAATGGTTATCTGGCACTTTTGAGACATAAATCGTCCCTACCACTTACCCATCTGTGCCTGAATGTTGCCAGGTCCTGTTTGCTGCTGGCATGGGCTTCCTTGTGTTGATGAGTTGTGAATGGAATTGAATAATTGTGCCATCATCAATAAACTTTCCCACATGATCTTCTATGGTTGAAGGAATTATTGATGAAGCATTTATAAGAATATATTTCTTTCTTTCAAGATATTAATAAGATTCATTTTCTGAATTTCAGGGTATTTTAGCTAGCAATAAAGAAATTCTTCCTCTTCCAATAGAACCACCAGTTTATCAGAAGGATAAAACTTTCAAGTACGTTTCAATCTTTTTGTGCCTTTCAATTTTCTCATATTTCTGAAGGTAATGATAGTGGTGCAGTTCAATCTGTACTGTCTGAGGTAATTGCTAAGTTATGCATTTATCAGTATAATAGAGGTACTCAATTAAAAGGACTGCCTTGCTTCTCTTGGACAGCTCCCTTTTATTTATCTCTTCAGTTCACACACTGCCCATTTATTCAGTGTCCTTGACAGATCGTTCACTTAGCTCCAGTCATCAACTGCGAACAGCTGTTACTTTAAAGAGCTTTTTGCTTCTCTGAACTTTCTCATAAATGCAGCATTTTGAAACACACTAGTCTGGCATTTTGTGATCTGGCAGCTTCTATGGTTCAGCATGTTTTGAACCTGCGTTATAGATCTATTCTAATTAACTCAGATCTGAACTAATTTGTAGCTAATTAACCTTTTGTGATCTCAGCCAACAGCTTTTCCAACTTAGCAAAACTTTGAGTTGCCAGCAGTTCTTGCAATCCTTGCATGACCTGGCAAGTGTCTATATTAAAGGAAACAGTTCTTCTGTTTGAATGAAGCTGATTGTGGGTAATTTCTGGAATGTATTTGCTGAGGTCTGGCACCTGTCAAGTCCCAAGCGTGCCAGACTGGAGTGTTTCAATCTATATGGTTTTCCTAAAGTTCAGTTTGAAAGATCTTTAGAAGCCAAAAAATACAGTCACTCTTTCAGCCCCCCCCCCCCCCCCATCATTTAGGAGTTCGGGTAATGTGATCCCACAAAGCTTTTGATATTTGCCATGAAGTTCCCTCAGAGAAAGTCTGACACTACGCAAAAAATTTGTCCAGATAAAATTATCCTAATAACTTTAAAAAATGGGCTGTGATAGTTGACTTTTTGGACTTTTGATGCTTCAATATTTTCCAAGTAAAATCCATAAACACAATTTTGTATGAAGTTTGAGTGTATTACTGCATGTTTTTATCTTTCTCTCTCCTGTATTGCACATAGTAAATAGTTAACGTAGTACCTTGAAAAAGTATTCGGCCCCCACAACTATTTTCACATTTACTGTCTCATTCTCCAAATTGAAAATATCTGGCCCGTGGGATAGATTTTTGCATGTAGGGGAATTAAGGGTTATGGGGAAATGACAGGTAGATGGAGTTGAGTCCATGGCCAGATCAGCCATGATCTTATTGAATGGCGGGGCAGGCTCCACAGGCCAGATGGCCTACTCCTGCTCTTATTTCTTATGTTCTTGTCGTTATCTCTGGCAAGACCTCAAGATTGCTGCCTACTGCTGCTCCCCAACTAACCTAGCATAGTTTGAGCAACTTTGTATTGAGGAATGGGCAAATCTTGCTCCATCATGTTGTGCAAAGCTAATAGAGATTTATCCAAAAAGACTGCTGGCTGTAATAGCTGTGAGATCAACTAAAGCAAAGGGGGGATAATACTTCTGAACTGCTGACATTTCAGTTTTTGATTTTTTTTTTCATTTTTCATGCTTTAGAATTTTCCTTGTTTTTGGGCTCTACAGTGGGGGGGGGAGGAACATGTGATTCACAAATAAAAATTCTCAGTTAAATTAATCAAAATCCCTGGTTGTAATAGTCATTTATGTGAACAAAGGGTTGGGGGCTGAATACTTTTACAAGGCACTGTACTTCAATTTCAGCTTAATTAATAAATGGAGAAGAGTTTCCTAGAATCATGAGTGGCATTTATTATCTTATATTCTATCTAATAATAATTAGACTGTGAGGGAAATTTTATTCATTTTAGGGATGTCTGAGATCATTTGACGTGAACATAAGAAGAATGAAGGATTAACATACCTGATGAGAAGCTAAGATGTGTGGAGGTTTTGAGGTCCCCAGACAAATGATTTTAAAACCAGTGGACAAAAACAGGCATTGTTGTGTTTATCTCAGGAAATTTTGAATTCTACCTTTTCCTTAAACTTTGATTGGATTGCACTTCAGGTTTATTTTCAGTTTTGGGCACTGAAATTGGGAATGTTATATTAATCTGGAGAGGGTTGAGTGCAGATTAACCAGAATAACACTGGCTAGGAAGGTGAAATTACGAGCCTCTTTTCCACAAATTAGACTTGATTCCCTAGATTGTAGAAGATTGGTGGGTGATCTGATTTAGTAGAATGTGGTAACAAATTCGATGGGCTAAATGGGTTACTTCTGTTCTTATGCTCAAGAATAAGGAGGAGGTGGTTGTAGGAAGAAAAGAATGTAGTCTAGATGTGCTTGTCCTTCTTGAGTCTGCATTGTCTTGTGTATTTTTAAAATTTTAATTTTGTATCCTTTTTATGAAAGCACAAATTGTTTACATGAACCACTTGTACCTCGTGTTTTAACATCCATATTTTTCATCTAGGGTTTATACAGATTTTAAACAAGTGTTGAATTTTCTGAATGCTCCACGCTTTGTCTTTACGGAGGACAAGGAGGAAGCAGATATTCTTTACTTGTATGATCACTTTAAAGACTACAGGTCAGTGGCACATTCTTAGCAAGAAGAGTTTCCAGGGTAAATTAATGCCATCAAAATTCAGTTTTAATTGCAAAAAAAAAATGCCTTCCGTGAAAGTTGAACTAGTTAAAGAGCAAATTGGCAAAAGCAGCTATGTTGGACGATGGACAGATTTGTTTTTGTCATGACAACCCTCAACCCTAGGCTGCATGTTGCATGGACTGACGAGATGAATCTCCACACTATTTATTCTTTCTTGGCATGCCCATGAGTACCAGTAAAATGTATTGGAATTGAGGAAGGAGGCTTTTAATGGGTATTTCAGTGGATCAGGCGAGAGTCTAGCAGGAAGTGACATTGTGAAAAATTCAGGCTTGAATGGTTCACGGCCTACTCCTATTTCTTGTGTGAAACATTTTGAAACTTTGAGGGATATGGGAATGGGCACAGCAGAGGGATTGTGGCCAGCATAGATCTGTCATGTTTCCTAGCAGGGGAATATGGCAGACATGGTGGTGTATTTTTGCTCCTGTTGTGCTTTTTTCCCCCCTCACTTTGTAATTTCTACTGTTTTAAAAAAAAAAAATTTTATTAGTTTTTCGAAACATTTTACAAATTAAAAACCCCAAATCCCAATGAGGAACATTAATACAGTGCAAAATTAAGCATACAATAACAATATGCTACAAAGGAAGAGAATTTAACAAAAAAGCACCTAAATTAAAGACAGGTAAGCTTAGTATCCTCCCCAAGCCCCACAACACAAGAAAAAAAACAACAACAACTCCAGACCGACCACAACACAATATAGAGAGTATAAGTCAGGACAGTCAAACTCCCAGACTGTGAATACACTTAGCAACAGAGGATAATAATGCCTACTACCAGAAAAAAAAAGGGAGCTGAAAGCAAGGGACCGAAAAGAAGAAGAAAAAAAAACCTTAGTCAAGAGGAAGGTTATGAAAGTACTCGATAAAAGGTCCCCAGACCTTATGGAACTTTAGATCCGAATTAAGAACTGAATAATGAATTTTTTCGAGGTCCAAGCAGGCCATAATGTCGTTAAGCCATTGAGCATGAGTGGGCGGGACAACATCTCTCCATCTAAGGAGGATCAAGCGTCTAGCCAGGAGAGAGGCAAAGGATGGTATTCGGCATTTGGTCGGACCCAGACATAAATCTGTCTCGCCCCAAAAACCGAACAGAGCAATTAAGGGGTTTGGTTCTAGGTGCTGATTCAGAATACACGATAACGTAGTGAAGACATCTTTCCAGAATTTCTCCAAGCTAGGACAGAACCAGTACATATGGATGAGAGAGGCCACGCCCCTCTTGCATTTATCGCAGAGCGGACTAATGCCAGGGTAGAATCGAGATAGTTTAGATTTAGACATATGGGCTCTATGGACAATCTTAAACTGTAAAAGGCAATGGCGAGCACAAAGAGAGGTTGAGTTAACCGATTTGAGAACTGAGTCCCAGCTCTCCTCGGATAAGGAGATATTTAAATCCTGCTCCCAGGCCATTTTAATTTTATCCATAGGGGCCCGTCGTAAGGCTGCTAGTTTATCTCAGATAATTGATATTAAACCTTTACCTAGTGGATTAATGGAAAGAAATAGGTCCATAGCATTTTTCGCAGGCATTTCAGGAAAGTTAGGAATTAAAGGAGCAATAAAGTGTCGGATTTGGAGATATCTGAAAAAATGAGCGTTAGGCAGATTGAACTTAACAGAGAGCTGCTGAAAAGAGGCGAAGCGATTATCAATGAAAAGATCTTCAAAATGTCTAATGCCCTTCCTATACCAAACATGGAATGCTGAATCGTACGTAGTAGGTAAAAAAAGGTGATTATGTGCGACAGGGCTGGAAACGGAAAACCCCTGGAAACCATAGCATTTCCTGAACTGAGCCCATATACGCAAAGTGTGTCTAACAAGAGGATTAGCTATTGATCTGGGCAGACTACTAGGGAGTGCAGAGCCAAGAAGTGCAGAGATAGATAATTCTTTAGTGGAGCTCAACTCCATTGCCACCCAGTTAGGGCACTCGGGTTGGCCGTGGAAGAAAGACCAAAAGGTAGCACAACGTATATTAGCTGCCCAATAATATAAACGAAAGTTAGGTAAAGCCATGCCACCCTCTTTTTTTAGATTTTTGGAGATGGATTTTATTAATTCTAGAGCGCTTATTCTGCCACAGATATGACAAAATAATAGAGTCTAAGGAATCAAAAAAAGATTTAGGAATAAAAATTGGGATAGATTGAAATAAGTATAAAAATTTGGGGAGAACATACATTTTAACAACATTAATACGACCTACCAAAGACATAGATAGAGGTGACCATTGTACCAGACTCTGTTTTATGGCATATGAAAGATTGGCAAAGTTTTCATGAAAGAGATCTTTAAACTTCCTTGTGACTGTAATTCCAAGATAAGTAAATTGATTATGGACTACTTTAAAAGGGAGATCACGAAATGTTAGTTCTTGTGCTTCTTTATTAATTGGGAAAAGTTCACTCTTATGTAAGCTAAGTTTATAGCCAGAGATCTGGCTAAACTGGTCAAGAAGTGAAAACATTAGAGGTAAGGATGTAGACGGATTTGAGAGAAAGAGTAATAAGTCATCAGCATAGAGAGAAACTTTATGCTCAACACCCCCTCTCCAAATCCCGGTCAATTCAGGACAGTTTCGAAATGCTATCGCCAGAAGTTCTATAGCCAAATCAAAGAGAAAGGGACTTAAGGGGCATCCCTGACGGGTGCCACGTTTGAGATTAAATACTTGGGATTTCTGAAAATTAGTTAAAACAGAAGCAGTAGGACACAGGTACAGCAATTGGATCCAAGAGATGAAATTTTGGCCGAGGTCAAATTTTTCTAAGACTGCGAAAAGGTAGTTCCACTCTATACGATCAAATGCTTTCTCCGCATCGAGGGAAATAACACATTCAGGAATCCCAGTTGGAGCGAGTATAAGATATTAAATAAACGCCGAATGTTAAAAAAAGGGAGATGGTTTTTAATAAAGCCTGTTTGGTCATCAGAGATAATGGAGGGAATAACGGTTTCTAATCTATGAGCCAAAACTTTAGCTAAGATCTTTACATCAACATTGAGCAGAGAGATCGGCCTATACGAGGAACACTCTGTTGGGTCTTTGCCCTTTTTTAAGAGAAGAATAATAGATGCCTCATTAAAAGAGGGTGGCAATTTGCTGTAATTAAACGAGTCAGATAATACTGAAAGTAACTGAGGAGAAAGAAGTGAAGAGAATGATTTATAAAATTCTACAGGGAACCCATCAGGTCCAGGAGATTTCCCTGAGGACAGTGCAGAAATTGCAAAAGATATTTCTTCTGATGATATAGGCGCATTGAGTTTGGCTTTGAAATCAGATGAAAGTGAGGGGATATTCAGATTCTGTAAAAATTGATCAACAGAGATATTGTCATTCAGAGGAATAAAGCCGAGAATAAAAAATTTTAAATGCGTCATTAATTTCTAAATGATCCGATGTAAAGTCTCCGTTCTCCTTCCAGATCTTTGTAATATGTTGTTTGGCTTTGGAATGCCTCAGCTGATTGGCTAGGAATTTACCAGACTTATCCCCATGAATGTAAAAGCACTCTTGCTTTCGAGAAGTTGGCGTTCGACAGGTTGAGTGGACAGAAGGTTAAATTTAGTTTGGAGTTCAACACACTTCTTGTATAATTCAGGGTTCTTAGTTTGGGCATATATTTGATCCAAATCTTTAATCTGGTTAATGAGGTCTAATCGATCTGCACGGGATCTTCTGTTGAGATTTGCTGTGTAAGAGATTATTTGACCCCTCAGATATGCTTTCATGGCATCCCAGACAATCTGGGATGGCACTTCAGGTGATGTATTAGTGTTAAAATAAAAGGTTATCTGATCCTTAATAAATTTTTAAAAATCATCATCCGATAATAAAGTTGAATCAAACCGCCAGTGTTTATTTCTCTGAGGGAGACCAGGAAAGTTCAGAGAGAGGGTAATTGGGGCATGGTCAGAAATCAGTATACTCTGATAGTCACAAGAGTGGCCAAATGGAATAAGTTGGTTATCGAGTAAGAAATAGTCAATTCTAGTGAAGGTATGGTGAACATGTGAGAAAAAAGAATAATCTCTCTCCGTAGGATGGAGGAAACGCCATATATCAGAGATACCAAAATTAGAGAGAAACGATTGGATAGCTAAGGCAGATTTAGTAGGTGATCTGGTAACAGAGGACGATCGATCCAGATTAGGATCCAACCAACAGTTGAAGTCACCACCCAATATAAGAGTGTATGAGTTTAAGTCTGGTAGTGAGGAAAAAAACCGTTCAAAAAAGTTAACATCATCAAAGTTGGGGGCATACAGGTTTGCTAGTGCAATTTTAGTGTTATGTAGTTTACCAGAAACAATAATAAAACGGCCATTTGTATCAGATATTTTATTATGGAGTTCAAAAGGAATATTTGAGTTAATAAGAATGGAGACTCCCCTAGCTTTAGCGGCAAAGGATGAATGAAAATGCTGACCCGCCCACTTTGACAGAAGCCGAGAGTTATCAGAACAACGAATATGAGTTTCTTGAAGGAAAGCAATGTCAGCTTTGAGTTGTTTGATGTGTGAGAATACCTTCCTCCTTTTAACAGGGTGATTCAATCCCTTTACATTCCAGCTCACGAATTTAAGTGCACTAGCCATTATCAATTACTAATGCATAAAAGGCAGCAGGCATATAAAAAGTCAAGCAGTACAATAGCAGTCTGGGAGCAGAGATGTAAACATAGATTTGTAAAATCAAAACATATACATGTCCTGAGCAATAAAGAGAAACAATAAATACAGTGAGTGATGTTGGAACTGGAAAATCCACCCCATCCACTCAACCCAAAACTAGACGGCTACCAAAACAAGTAGCTAGCTCTACCAAAAAAATTAACCCAAATACAACTTCCAGATCTGTGTCATTAACAGCAGTTCCGTATAAATACTATAGCAAATAGTAACTAGTTTATGCACTAGAAAACATAACTACAGATTAGAACACCTTCTGCAGAAATATAAAACTTAATACAGAGAAAATCGGAAGAAAACCAAAACTAACCTACCCGCGAAAAATTATAGAAGAATAAAGTAAGAGAAAGGGGAAAAAAAAGGTAAAAAAAAAGAGAGGAAGAGGAATGTTATAGATTCAAGATGAGTATTTATCAACCATTTACAGAGAGGAGAGAAAAAAATTCAGTGATTAGAAAAAAGGGGTGAAGAAAAGAAAAAAAGTAAAATAAATAAGTATAAAAAAAAGGAAAAATACATCAGCAATTAAACTGTGAACCAACGAACAGGGAGGCCTTCACTAAAGACCGCAAACCTCCAAAACAAGTTAGAGTCAGTTGTAGAACTCTGTAGATAAAGTTATACAAGAATAAAAATAGATTACACACACACCAAATCCAGGGAGAGATTGTCAACAGCCTTTAGAGTTTCAATGAATAGTGTCTGAGTGATTCAAGTAAAGTCTGAGTCCAGAAAAAGTAATTTTACTACGAGGAGTACTTATCCACCATTTTAGGAGGTCCGATCGGATTCCGAAGATGACTGGATAGCCAGAAGACTTGCCACAAATGCTTCAGTTTCCTTCACTGATTTGAACCACTTGTATTTTCCAGTATTAAGCTTGATTCGTAGATCGGCAGGATTGCGAAGAGAGGGTTTAAAACCACGATCAAAAAGCACTTTCATTGCGCCTTTAAACTCAGCGCGCATCTTTAAGGTCTGGGGTGCAAAATCTTCCACAAAGCGAATGGTGTATCCTGGAAAGGAAAAGAACCCCTGCGACGTGCCTCTACAATCAGACTGTGTTTTACCTGGTATTGATGGAAGCACAAGATTACTGGTCGCGGGCGGGAGCCCAGAATTCCGGGGGGAACGTAAACTCTGTGTGCCCGTTCGAGCTCAGGCGGGTTCGGAAGCAAATCTTTCCCGAATATCTCAGAGAAGCTTGGCGAAAAACTTCACGGTTGGTCCATGTTCGGTCGCCTCTGGCAATCCAAGAATTCTAAGATTGTAGCGTCTGCTGCGATTTTCGAGATCCACCATTTTGGAAAGGAGTTCGTTACATTTTTCCTCTAAGCTGGAACAGAGAGTCTCCAAGAATTTCTACTGTTTTACCATATTCTTTAACAGCGATATTAGAACTTATTTTATGTAACCAATGTAGTTCAATTGACAATTTTCACATTCTTTGTATGTTTTGTGTAAAACATTTGCAGGACTCTGAGTGAGAAGAGGCCCCATGTTATGGTCAATCAGTTTCCATGTGAAAGCCTGCTGACAGTGAAGGATTGCTTGGCTGCTGTGGCTCGGCGAACAGGAGGCGTGAATGGTCCAAAGTGGTTGCCGCTTACCTATAACCTTTGCACAGAGCTGCCTCAGTTTGTTAGCTGTTACCAACAGCGCCAAGCCAGGTAGGTAATGAGGAGGTTATGTTTCATTGATTTTTCCAGCTGCAGTGTATGACTGAGAATTTGTAGCTGTTGCTTGAAGAGGCAGTGGACTGGTGCACCATCAAGAAGGATATTATTTTTCCTCGACTGATATTGCCGCTTGCACGTGAATGGTTGAAGTATTTGCAGTAAAGTAGTCACCAGAACACCACAAGGGATCATCTGTATTCTATAGTTTATTTTCTAATTTATCTAGTTTTGTTTCTCAGAGGTGAGGATAATCACTGGATCTGTAAACCCTGGAACCTTGCTCGCGGTCTGGACACACACATTACAAGCAACCTCAACTGCATCATTCGCCAAAGGGAGGGTACGCCCAAGGTGGGTTGGACTTGACCTGAAAAATTATGGAACTGTGAGGTTATTTGCAGGACACTCTGGGCTGAGTCACTGGGTAGGGTGGTGACGCAGTGCCTTAAGTACTGTGATGAATCATAGTCTTTCCCCTCGTGTGTGGTTATATTGTGGTGGAGTGGTACCTGCTTGGTGCAGCTGCTTATTGCTGCCTGTTCAGAGATAAACTCTTGATCTCTTCATGTACTCGTCATCAGCCCTTGCACTTGTCTACTTGCAATGCACTTTCTCTGTAACTGTAATGATATATTATGCTTTCTTTTGTTTTCCCTGATGTTCTTGTGCAGGAATGTTCTTCCTAGATGGCATGCACACAAAATCTTCTCACTGTATCTCGGCACATGTGACAGTAATAAACCAATAGCCAAACACAAAGAGCAGACGTGCAGAGGGGACGGAATCTGTGGGAAGAATCTCTTGGGAGAAATCCCAGTAAAGCCAAAATTATGTTTCAAAATACTCCTTCAGCACAATGATAACAGATGATGATTAAATTCATTAGTTTCAGTCATTGTAATTACACAGTATACAATATTTTAAGTGTAAACAAGTGGTTCTCTAGAATTGTAAATTTACAATAGGAGCAACTTCAACAGAAGCAACACTTTTTCATATCTGCTTATCTTTTTTGGGGAAGATCCGGACTCCCGAAGTATCTATCCCTCAATATAGTGGTAAATTAAGTCTCTCTGAAAATAATGGTGATTATCCTTGTCCTTGAATGATGATGAGGTTCTTGTTTCTTTTAACTGAGTGCTACTCCTTTAACTCCTGAAGGATTTTCCATGCTTAATAATCTCGAATAGTAATTTTATATTAAATTTGCATTCTTCATTATCTCTTTTGCAGGTGGTGTGCAAGTACCTTGAGAATCCGGTGCTATTTGAGAGAGATGATATAGGGTTGGTTAAGTTTGACATTCGGTACATTGTTCTTCTCCGCTCAGTTCACCCGTTGCAGCTATATGCATACAATGTATTCTGGCTCCGCTTTTCCAACAGGTATAAAAAATGGAAATATAAGTTCAGTGTGTATTTTTATAAAGGAATGTAATTACATTTTGGATGCTGAATGTAACTGGTTTAAGTCGGTGAAGCCAACAAAATCCAATTTCATTGCTTTTTAGAATCAAAAAACAAGTTGAATGGTGGATTTCTAAATTGTTTTACTTTCTTTTCAACCATTGATGCTATTGAGGATCAGGTTATTTTCTTTCAAAACTGAGAAAAAGTTAAGGGGGAAAATAACTTCAATTAAAGTGCATACTCAGAAGATTTTTAGTTATTTGGATCTTTTAATGGTGACTTTGTGTGTTTGAAGTATTTCAGTAAAATAGGCCTTTTTAATTTAAATAATATTCCAGTTATCACATAGCAAAATAATCGGATGTTGTACTAGTTTCCACTTTTAACTATTGCCTGTTTGAATAATAGCCAGCTCAGCAGGCCAATCGTTTCCTGTTGTGGAATCTGACTCTCTCACTCTCCCAGTAATAATGGTCAAAATATAGTTAGTGTGTTTAGAAGGAAATTGGGTAGATATTTAAGAAATAAATTTGCAGGACTGCAGGGAAAGAGCAATGTACAGGGACTGACTAAATTATTTTGGACAGATCTGGCAAGAGCTTGAATTGCTGAATGTGCTGCAACAATTCTTTAATTATATGAGTAGCTGAACAGTAATTGACTTTGGAAATCCTGAATTAAGGAAGCAGACAATGTGGCAGTGTAAAGTAGTGGTTAGCACAACGCTTTACAGTGCCAGCTCAAATCCCATTGCTGCTGGTAAGGAGTTTTTTACATTCTCCCCCATGACTACATGGGTTTCCTCTGAGTGATCCAGTTTCCTCCACATTTCAAAGATCTAATGGTTGATGGGTAAATTAATCATTTTAAGTTACCTCATGATTAAACTAGGATTACGTTGGGAGATTGCTGGGCGGCATAGCTCAGATTGCCAGAGGTGCCTGTTCTGCTCTGTATGGAAATAAGAGTAAATGAAGAATAATAGCTAGGTCTCCATGAGGTGCAGATAATTCACTTTCACCAGAGTGCTTGTAATTTGTACAAATACTTCTGCCTAAAGACAAGTAGCCTTTCATATGACCCCTTGGTTCTATTCCACCACATTGCTCTTTCGAGACTTACATGCATGTGTGTGAGTGTATACGTGTACGTACTCTGTTAGTTTTCCTGATATCTGAAGGTGGAGCTTATTCATGACCCACCCACACAGAAGTTTTTTGGCACCTCAGCCTCAGTCAATTATAGTGATGGAGATAGTTTCTGGTAAGATGATGGTGCGCTCTGACAAAGTCGTCACTCCTGCTCCAATTAAGATTGTATTTAGTCTTGCACGTAACTCTTAACTGCTCAATACTAATAACATCAAGTAGTGCAGGACTACCCCATCAGCAAGTTGCTTGACAGTGATGGAGTCAAACCCATTGCATACATTGCATTCATTGTGTACCATTGGACAGTATGCAGTCCCAAAAAAGATGAGAGTGACAGTCGTCAACATTTTTATTATTATTGCAAGATCTTGTAGGAATTGGTAACATAGAACATTGCCAATCTGGTCAATTGGTTCATTGGCGAAACGGATAGTAAGGGAACTACATAATCTTGGTTGTGGCTAGGCTTGCCTGTTGCAGTCGCTCAGGGATGGAGATGCTGAAGCTGTGTGGGAGAGTCCTCTGTGGGCATGCTGGACTTTGTCAAAGGACTGGAGGCTGGCCCCTCCCTCTGGTGTTCACTTGGTGGAAGAGTAAGTTGGTGTTGAAGAAAACCGACTCTAGATATCAGACTTCAAGTGGTGATACCATTATTCAACATGATGTCATGGAGAGCCTGCAGAAATATGCAAGGCTCTGAGTTACAGAGCAATTTCAGCATATCCATTTATACCAATGCCAGCTTGACTACTGGCATACAAGTAAATCTGTTACACAGGCAGATATATACACAATCAAGAGCAAGATGCACATATCTGTAGCTCAAGATACTTTTTAATCATAGAACAGACAGTGACTAAGTTACTCTTGTTGGCCATCTGTACTCAGTACTGCATCCTAATTGTGAAAGGCTTCTGCCATCTATGCTCCTTGTGTTGTGCGCTGTGTATTGTTGGCAAAATGTTTTGCATCTTGGCTTTGGAGGAATGCTGTTTCATTTGTCTATATTCATGTGCTGTTGAATGATAATTGAACTTGAACTTCTAATGTGGGTGTCTTGTCTGGACTATATATTGAGGATTACTGCCAAATTGGAGAAACGCTGTCTCCGATTAATTGTAGTGCTTGGGACTGGGACTGTGAGCAGTGAGGACCAATGAATCACCCTGTTCCCAAGCTGTCACTATTTTTCACCCTTTCTCTCTGGCTGGAACTTGTTAACGTTGAGAGCCTGATACACACATCGGCACAACATTACTGTGAAATTCTGCTGGCAGTGAAGAAAATAACTTATTTAATATGGAACACTTTCAAGTGCTCTTTGTGACAGAAGAAAAATGGTTTAAAATTCCCAAACTTGAGGATAAAGCAGAAATTATTTTAAGACCAATAAATTATAAAGTCATAAAGTAAAATAACTAGAGCTTCAGATATGACTAGGAATGACAGTTATGCGATGCCACTGGGAAGATTGGGTCAGGCAAACGAGCCAAATGCTGATGATAACCAATGATAGTGAAAATGCATTTGTTTAATCCCTTGGGATCTCCTGGAGCAGTTTACAATAAATGGGCTAAAGTAGCTGGAAACGAAGATCAGGATCATCACTGTAGAATTGAATACAAAGCCATTACCCTTTCTGCATTCTTGTATATTGTCTTTAAGGGCACTAATCCGACAAATCCTTCTCAGTATGGAGCTGAAATGAAAGCTTGGATCACATGATCCATCGGTGGCCTGTCTCATAGAAGCTACCAATCATGTCAAACTGATGGCTTAATGAGGGCAAACAGGAAAGAGTGAACATTTGCTGACACAAGTGTTAGATGACACAAAGCTGGATGGCAGTGTGAAATATGAGGAGGTTATTAAGAGAATGCAGAGTGACTTGGACAGGTTGGGTGAGTGGGCAGATGCAGTTTAATGTGGATAAATGTGAGATCCACTTTGGTGGCAAGAACAGGAAGGCAGATTACTGTGAATGGTGTCAAGTTAGGAAAAGGGGAAGTACAATGAGATCTAGGTGTTCTTGTACATCAGTCACTGAAAGTAAGCATGCAGGTACAGCAGGCAGTGAAGAAAACTAATGGCATGTTGGCCTTTATAACAAGGGGAGTTGAGTTTAGGAGCAAAGAGGTCCTTCTGCAGTTGTACAGGGCCCTGGTGAGACCACACCTGGAGTATTGTGTTCAGTTTTGGTCTCCAAATTTGAAGAAGGACATTCTTGCTATTGAGGGAGTGCAGCGTAGGTTCATGAGATTAATTCCTGGGATGGCGGGACTGTCATATGTTGAAAGATTGGAGCGACTGGGCTTGTATACACTGGAATTTAGAAGGATGAGAGGGGATCTGATTGAAACATATAAGATTATTAAGGGATTGGACACGCTAGAGGCAGGAAACATGTTCCTGATGTTGGGGGAGTCCAGAACCAGAAGCCACAGTTTAAGAATAAGGGGTAGGCCATTTAGAACGGAGTTGAGGAAAAACTTTTTCACCCAGAGAGTTGTGGATCTATGGAATGCTCTGCCTCAGAAGGCAGTGGAGGCCAATTCTCTGGATACTTTCAAGAAAGAGTTAGATAAAGCTTTTAAAGATAGTGGAGTCAAGGGATATGGGGAGAAGGCAGGAACAGAATACTGATTGTGGATGATCAGCTATGATCACATTGAATGGCGGTGCTGGCTCGAAGGGCTGGAAGGCCAACTCCTGCACCCATTGTCTATTTGGTGATAGCGCTTATAATGGAAAAACCGCGAGATAGCTCTGACACGTGCTGGAAAATGAAAATCGAAAGTTGATGGATGTCAATATCATATGCACATATCTGCCCAGCTGCAATGAAAAACTTACTTGCAGCCATTTTGCAGGAACATCGCATCATATAAGGAGCATTCACAAGAAAAACATAAACTTAACAGAAGTTAAACAATTTTTACAAGAAAGAACACATTTAGAACAAAAAAGTTGCATATTTATTGGGCTGAGAATGTGAGGTTGTGGAGTGGAAATGACAATTTAAATGTACACATGCAAAAAGTGTTTCAGTGTTTAATATGAACAAACTGAAAAAGCTTATTCACTTTGTAGTCATGGATATGTATTAAACATCATGATTCAAAGTAGTCTGTGATTCCTTCATATTGAGAAATGTTTTATTAATTTTCCAGGCCCTTCTCCTTGGATCATCTTGATGATTATCAAAAACATTTTACAGTAATGAACTATGTTGATGAAAGTCAACTTAAGCAGGTAAGAAAAGTTATTTTTAATACTCAGTGTTGCTAATTGTATGATTTTCTGGTTTGCCTTCTTTCTTTCCTCCAATTTCTCTCCATTTCTGCTCATTAAGGTACAGCCCCACAAGCATTTACCTTAAAGTGCTTCTTGGCCTTCAGCTTGTGCTGGCTGGCTAGTTTTGATGAATCACATCTTTATCCTTGTCCGAACTTGCATCCTCCGCAGGGCATCTGTTTTTTATTGGGTTGGGCATTAATAATTGTAAGCAGAAATCGTGACCAAGGAGTGCATTGTACAGGTGCTCCTCAAGACCTGACTTATTGTAATCAAACAAACCAATGTAAAATTAAATCTGCTATCTTAAAGGAACGCATTCTATGGAAATTAAGTAATGCAGCTTCAATTGCAACTAGGTTTTAAAAAATATTGGTATCTGTTGGTACAGGGCTCCCTAGAAGACCCAACTTAATGCATATCCTTGTGCAAGTTCTCCCTTAGAACTCTAAATAAATGCAGACAATGCTTCCATGAAAATTTGGTTATTTGTACTTCATGAATGTTTGTTGTAATCTTCAAAGTTCATAATGTTGAATAACTTGTGCTAAAAAGTTCAGTATGGGCATATATCTATGTGTTAAAACTTGGCTTGATTTAAAAATGTTTTGTTGGAATTATGTTACCTCTGCTGGCATTGTGGTTCTTTCGTAATAGAATGTGGTGACTGTCTACGAATGAGTGAATTTCTGTTGTTATTTCAGTCACTACTAATTTCCCTGAGAAACTTTTCATTTCTGACTTGGAAGGGGTGTAGTAGTGGAAACAACCCTAATATTTGTTTTAATATTTTCACAACTCTTTGATTTTATGTTGATTTGTATTGATGACAGTATGAAATATTCAAAGCAAAATCTTGACAGATTTCAGCATCTAGGTTGGAGTTATTAGAGTGAACAGAGAACTACATTTTCATCCCACCATGTCTGTTTTGACCAGGATGCCTATTTAAACTAATCCCATCTACGTGCATGTGGTCAGTATCCTTCCATTCCCAACTTATTCATGAGCTTGCCTAAATGCATCTAAAATCACAAAAGATTGATTGTTCAGCTCCAGTGCATTGCAGGCACCTCACACTTTCTCTATAAGAAGAAGTTGCTTTGCATATCTCCTTTAAATTTTCCCACTCTCAACTTAAATCTGTGCCCTCTAGTGTTTGATATTTCCACCCGGGGTGGGGGGGGGGGGGAAGAACTTCACCCTGTCTATACTTGTCTTCATTTTATATACTTCTATCTGCTTACCACTTAGCCTTCAATGCTTCACGACCAAAAAACAATCAAAGTTTATCCAACCTTTCCTTTGCAGCTAATACTCCTTAATCCAGGAATATATGGCGAGCCTATTTCACATCGTCTCCAGTCCTGTAATGTGGTGGCCAGTACTGCACAAAGTACTCTAAATGTGGCCAGCTGTAACTTGACTGCCAACTTTTATATTCTGCCTGTTCTGACCAATACAAGCAAGCATTCTACATGCCGCCTTTCAGGGAGCCTTGGACCGAGTCTTTGTTAGAATCTTCACCTCGTTCAGTCAGTGGGTGCATGTGGTCTTCTGACTCCTGAGCGAGCCTTCCTTTCTCCGTATTCCGCAGTGTGGGACTCTCTTTATGTACATCCATTATGCTGCAAGTCTATGGGGGACTGTTTGACCCAATGACAAACATACACGCAATTTGCATTGTCCAATCGCCCTGCTTTGCTGGGTCAAAGTTGTGACCTTTGAACCATTTATTTTTCACCACTGGGCTGTTATCTGTTCATTAGCATTCCAAAGATAAATTCCTAGACCTAGTGGAGACACATTGTCCTTGGTCATTAGCTATCCTGACTGAGACTAATGTCAATCCCTCTTTGTTTAATATCTTATTGAGGAATTCTACTAATGTAGCCTTGAATCTCATTCCCTGTGAGAGCAGATCGCTGAGCTGTACAATTGAAAGTCTGCTGATTTATTTTAATTTTGGTCCAGGCAGGCCTAGCATCTCTGCCTTACTCTCATGTTCATTTCACAACAGGATTAGAACTACAATCATTGTTTGAATGTTACTTTATGGGTTCTTCAACAAAATAAAACTACTGGTTAGTTTAAAAAGTAGAAAAAAACTCCAGGGAAACTTTTTAAAAGCTTCAACTGAACAGCATGGTCTTTGTCGTCACTTAAGATAAAATATGATCCAATCTGCTTTATGTAGACAATCAATATGATTTTTAATTTTTCTCAATAGCAGCTCAGCACAAATTACAAACGTCATTTCCAGAAAAGTTGGGATATTTTCCAAAATGCAATAAAAACAAAAATCTGTGATATGTTAATTCACGTGAACCTTTATTTAACTGACAAAAGTACAAAGAAAAGATTTTCAATAATTTTTCTGACCAACTTAATTGTATTTTGTAAATATACACAAATTTAGAATTTGATGGCTGCAACACACTCAACAAAAGTTGGGACAGTTAAAATAAGATTGAAAAGTGCACAGAATATTCAAGTAAAACCGGTTTGGAAGACTGCACATTAAGCAGGCTAATTGGTAGCAGGTGAGGTATCATGACTGGGTATAAGAGTAGCGTCCATCAAAGGCTCAGTCTTTGCAAGCAAGGATGGGTCATGACTCACCCCTTTGTGCCAAAATTCGTGAGAGAATTGTTAGTTCAAAAGGAACATTTCCCAATGCAAGATTACAGACAATTTAGGTCTTTCAACATCTACAATGCATAATATTGTGAAAAGATTCAGAGAATTCAGAGACATCTCAGTGCGTAAAGGGCAAGGTCGGAAACCACTGTTGAATGAGCGTGATCTTCAAGCCCTCAGGCGGCACTGCCTAAGAAACCATCATGCTACTGTGACAATTATAGCCACCTGGGCTCAGGAGTACTTTGGAAAACCATTGTCACTTAACACAGTCCGTCGCTGCATCCAGAAATGCAACTTGAAACTGTATTACGCAAGGAGGAAGCCATACATCAACTCTATGCAGAAACGCCGGCGAGTTCTCTGGGCCCGAGCTCATCTCAGATGGACCGAAAGACTGTGGAACCGTGTGCTGTGGTCAAATGAGTCCACATTTCAGCTAGTTTTCGGAAAAAAACGGGCATCGAGTTCTCCGTGCCAAAGATGAAAACGACCATCTTGATTATTTTCAGTGAAAGGTGCAAAAGCCAGCATCTGTGATGGTATGGGGGTGCATCGGTGCCCACGGCATGGGTGAGTTGCACGTATGTGAAGGTATCATTGACTCTGAGGCGTATATTAGGATTTTAGAGAGACATATGTTGCTATCAAGGCAACGTCTCTTCCCGGGATGTCCATGCTTATTTCAGCAGGACAATGCCAGACCACATTCTGCACGGGCTACAACAGCGTGGCTTTGTAGACACAGAGTGCGTGTGCTTGACTGGCCTGCTGCCAGTCCTCATCTATCTCCTATTGAAAATGTATGGTGCATCATGAAGAGGAGAATCAGACAACGGAGACCACGGACTGTTGAACAGCTGAAGTCTTCTATCAAGGAAGAATGGACAAAATTTCCAATTGCAAATCTACTACAATTAGTATCCTCAGTTCCAAAACGATTAAAAAGTGTTATTAAAAGGAAAGGTGATGTAACACAATGGTAAACATACCTCTGTCCCAACTTTTGTTGAGTGTGTTGTAGCCATCAAATTCTAAATTTGTGTATATTTACAAAATACAATTAAGTTGGTCAGTAAAACTATTGAAAATCTTTTCTTTGTACTTTTGTCAGTTAAATAAAGGTTCACGTCAATTAACATATCACAGATTTTTGTTTTTATTGCATTTTGGAAAATATCCCTTTTCTGGAAATGGGGTTTGTAGATGGGTTGAAGGGCCTGTTTCATTTGAGTACTCTATATAACTCAAATGTTGCTACAAGGGTCAATTTTTTTTTAATGTCTGTGTTTGTTTCTGTACAATATTCTGCATTCCACTATTGCTTTTACTGTATAGTACCTCAATGCACTGATATGATGAAACAATCTGTATCAATGGCATGCAAAACATTTCTTCAGTGTTCCATGGAACACGTGACAGTAATAAACCAATTTACCAATTTAATTTGAAATTCATTGCTGTTTTGAGTGGAAATTTATTGACCAAATTATTTGTGAGTATGAAATCTTGACTCTCTCCACTGTTACTGACTACTGATGAACCACCATGATAGACTGTTGCTTCTAGTTGCCACTAAAGGAGGTAAAGGAAAGCAGCCTAATTTGAGTGGAGTATGTCCAAGAAGAAAAGCACTTTTCCATTCTAAATTGCTTCTAATAAGCCTGGAGATCCCCAGAGAATGATGCAGCAGCCTAACTATTGCAATGAAGCCAGTCTGGGGGTCTCTATCTTATGACCCAACTTGCCAGTCCATCAAGGTGCTTCACAGAATTATAAGGGTATGTGACCTGTTTGTAGTTCCAGATCATTTTTTTCTCTCTGGACCTTGATCTTCTAAATGGTTTTATAAACCCCATGGAATGCCATGTTTAAACATACGGCATAGTATTGAAATTAGAAGTTGTATATTCTGATTAGCTTATAAGCCAGTGGTTCAACCTTGCTTTCTGAGTAGTTTCTATTAACTAGGTCAAGATTCAAGATTTTTTTATTGTCATTCTTCAGTACGCAAGTGTAAAAGAAGAACAAAATGATTGATCCAGATCTGATGCAGCATTAAAATAAAAACACAATAAAAATAAATATAAAGCAATCCTGTAAAATACAATGTGGCCATATATACATTAAAATTAGTTTGTATACATAGACTGATTGTATATAAAGTGACCTTTAAGAAACACAGTAGAACAGTGACAGGTATATCGGTGTAGGTATGAGGTATAGGGTGTAAGCATAGAAATAGTGCGTGGGGAATGAAGGGTGCTGAGGGGCTGTGGAGAGGAATAGCTGATATAAATGTAGTGGTGGTGGAGTGGGTTCATGGATAGGGTCAATATCAGAGTTCCTCATGAGGTATGAGGTTTGCAAGCTGAAGTTCTATTCTTGCACGTTTTAGAGATTTGCTGGAATCACAAGGCAACTCTGGATGTTTATAGGGATCCCCCCCTCCCCATCGTGTCTATGCCCTCTAACTCTTCCCTAAATGGTACTTCAATTGTCAGTATTCTTCCTTGTCAGTTCCACATTCCTCATCTGCCCGAATTTAATTCAGTTCACCATTCAGATCTAAGGGACCTGTGTGTTGTCGTACTTACTGTGCATTGCTCTTCTCTTCCTTTGTTTCTTCAATGTATCTTAATTTTTTGTTACACTAGTAATTTGTGGTACTGGCTGTTCTCTTTCTAATCAAGAGAGTTTCATTAACTGTGCTATCAACTTCTGCAAATCATAAATGAATCTTGGATTCTTGTTTCTTTGAGTTTTCCTGTTGATGCAGTGGGCTTTCCAGTGTTTAACTGCTGATAGCTGACAGATCCCTCCCACCCATAGCTCCCTGAATTATACTGCTTCCCATTGGTGGTATGTGTATATCTCTGGCAAGGGTGGCATTTATTGCCCGACGTTAAATCGGCCTTGGAAAGAAAATCAGAATCGGGTTTTTATCCCTGACATATGTCATGAAATTTGTTGTTTTGTGGAAGCTGTACAGTGCAAGACAAAAGCTACTGTAAGTTATAAAAAGAAACTAAATAGTGCAAAAGAAGAATTAATTTTATTTAGAACTACATCACAATTACAGGCGTTTCCAGCCCAATGAGCCTGGTACTGCCCAGTGTGACCAATTAAACTACTAACTTTTTGAATGTGGGAGGAAACTGGAGCACTCGGAGGAAACCTGTGCATTCACAGGGGAGAATGTACAAACTCCTCACACACAGCAGCAGAATTGAGCTCTGTCACTGGCGCTGTTATAGCATTATGCTAATGGCTTGCCCACTGTAGCAATAGAATAGCAAGTTACTGTTCATCGTTCAGGTGAGAGGAAGACTCCTGTACCTCTTCCCTGATGGTAGAAGGTGAGCAGACTGCTGCTGTCCGTATGGTCCCACCTTGCTGAGTTGCAGTAATTTTTGGACTGGCAGCAGGGAAGGAAATGCTTCTCAGATGGCTGGGGATTCTGCTTTATACTGGGTTTGTTTTGGTTCTCTGTTAGTGATATGGCACTTGTCTTATTTTCTGGGTTTATTTCTGATGGTGACTTTCTGACAACACTGGAAATTTAGAGCTTTTGTTTAAAATTTCCGGTACTTTCAACACTTGAAATGTCATGTTACTGAATTTGATCAAAGATTAACATCGTGCTAAAGAATTTGATGTTTTAATTTAATGGATTGTCCTAATTCAGTGAAAGTGAATATACAAAGTAGGATTTTCTCTGTGGTTTCAAGACGTTTCTTTCATTGTGCCTGTTAATTATCTACAGATTCACTACAATGAGTTCATACCAATGTTTGAGAAGCAATATCCCAAGTATGCATGGACAAGTATTGAGGTAAGCTTCGGTAATTATGTCGGTAAGCCTTTGTAGTGCTCTGTTTCTGAAATGAATTAATTGTGTTTTGGTTGTAGTAGAAGCAATGTAAACTTCTGATTACCAACATCAGAAATGTCACCACTGGACAGAGTATGAAACAATTTGTGTCCGGATGGAGGGCTGAGATTCTGAGACCAAAAGGATATTTGAGCAAATGGAGACTTGTAGAAGCTAAGTGGGTTGCAACTGAAAAGTGCTGGAATCAATAACCTTGCATTATCTTGATACAGACTGGACAGCAGTTTGCTAAGAAACGAGGCAGCTGGATGTATAGAGGGGAAGGAGGATTGTGTGATGAAACTGGGAGTGGCAAACATCAAAGTCACAAGGATGAGCAGTAGGAGGAATTTAATGTTGGACAAGACCAAAAGACCAGAGTTAGGTCATTTGATCCATCAAGTTTGCTCTGCCATTCCATCATGCTTGATGTATTATCCTTTTAAACCCCATTGTCCTGCCTTCTCCCCAGAACCTTTGATCCTTGTTAATCCAGAACCTATCGTTAAATATACCTAGTGACTCAACAGCCATATATGGCAATGAATTCTACAGATTCACCACTCTCTGTTTAAAGAAATTTCTCTTCATCTTTGTTCTAAAGGGATGTCCTTGTATTCTCGGGCTATGCCCTCTAGTCCTAGACTACCCCCACTATAGGAAACATCTGCCATATCTATCTAGGCCTTTCAATATTCAATATGTTTCAATGAGATTCTTCCATCTTTCTTCTAGATTCTAGCAAGTATAGGCCCAGAGTCATCAAATGCTCCTCATACATTAATCCTTTCAATCCCAGGATCATTCTTGTGAACCTCCATTGGATTCTGTCCAATACAAGCACATCCTTCCTTCTACACGCAGTCGGACGAATGTCTTATAAAGCCTCAGCATAACATCTTTGCTTTCATATTCTAATCCTCTCAAAATGAATGCCAACATTTCTTTTGCCTCCCTTACTACCAACTCAATCTGCAAGTTAACCTTGGAATCTTACACTAGGACTCCCAGTCCCTTTGCACCTCAGATTTCTGAATTTGCTCCCCACTTAGGAAATAGTCTGTGCCTTTATTTGTTCTACCAGAGTGCATGACTATACACTTCCCAACACTTTACTCCGTTTGCCGCTTCTTCACCCATTTTCCTAATCTGTCCAAGTCCTTCTGCAGAGGACATCAAAGCCAGCCTGCAAGATGTTAGTATGAGATGTTACAAGTTAGTGGCATATTTTGTCATGCGGTTATGGGGCTACAACAGAAGATACAATGCATTGGGGACGATTAGAGGAATCAAAAGACAAGTTGGCTGACTGTATTGGTTAAGGACAAAGCTGTATTGAGGTTTGACACACCAGGTCAGTGATCTCTACCATTCTTTAAGTTGAGGTCATACAGGCAAAAATACATTTCATACAAGCTTATTTAGTTAACATTTAGCTTACTGTACCTTGTGCTTGGCCTCTTCCTGCCCCTCACCTGCATGCTCATTATTTTACATGTTTCTGCATCTTTCCCTCTTATTTTTCTTTCTACCTAGTTTCCTTCTCTGGTGTTTCTTGTCTCCTTTTCCTCTGCTTTTTGTTTTTTTTTCTCTCATGCTCTCCTCTCTCTCTGTTTCTTGCACTGTTCCTTTTCCCAAGTCTTCTGTAATAGAACTCTTGAATTTTTTTTGGTGCCCCTTCAATTTGTCTATCTCATACTTTCCATGATACCTTTCACCCCAAGTCTGTTTTTCAGCACCTCTGTACCTCGCTATCACTGTATCCTCTCAGCTTCAGGAAGAGTGCCGGGAGCAACATCAAGACCTGTTTATGGCCTTTGTCGACCTCTCCAAAGCATTCGACACTGGGCAATGGAAGCTCTTATGGGATGTCCTCCTCAGGTTTGGCTGTCCCAATAAATTTGTTAACATCCTCCGCCAGTTCCACGATGGGATGACTGCTCAGGTGACCATAGGAGGACAAGAGTCCGAGCCCTTCCTTGTACACACAGGGGTGAGGCAGGGGTGTGTACTAGCGCCAGTGGTCTTTAACATCTTCCTCTTGTGTGTTACCAAGCTTCTCCACAACAAGATTGAGGATAGCAGCGGTGTGGCGGTGGACGTCAGATTAGATGGCAATCTCTAACATCAGGAGGCTCCACGCAACCACCAAACTCCATAGAGAACGGGTCCTGGAGCTGCAGTATGCAGATGACTGTGCTCTTGTGGCCCATACTCCGGAGGATCTTCAGACTGTCCTTGCTGTGGTGGTGAGAGCGTACAGCAGGATGGGGCTGACCGTCAATACCACCAAGACAGAAGTGGTTTGCCAATGGAGAACCAGTGTCCCACCCACCCTACCTGCCTTCACTGTTGGTGATGAAAAGCTGTCAGTCGTGCCATCATTCAAATATCTGGGAAGCATTCTCTCTGAGGATAGCAGCATTGATAACGACATCCAGAGCCGCATTAAACAGGCATCAGCTGCCTATGGGAGACTTCGACACAGAGTCTTTCAGAACAGGAGCCTTCGTCCCTCCACAAAGGTCGCCGTATACCAAGCTGTCTGTGTCACCGCCCTCCTTTATACCTGTGAAGCTTGGGTAACCTATAGCCATCACATCAAGTCCTTGGAGCGCTTCCACATAAGCTGCCTTCAGCGCATCCTGGGAATTACTTGGCGTGAGCGGGTGCCTCACACTGAAATACTTGTAAAAACCAACTGCAGAAGTATTGAGGCCATGATCACCCAGTGTCAGCTGCGGTGGCTGAGGCACGTGTTAAGTATGCCCCCATGTCAGCTACCCTGCAGAGTGTTATACGGCCAGCTACATCATGGTCGACGCTCAGCTGGAGGGCTGAAGAAGTGCTATGAGGATCAGATGAAGAATGCTTTAAGGAAGTGCAAGATCAGACCCGAGCACCTGGAGGATGTTGCTGCTGACCGTAACACTTGGCGACAGCTGTGTAGAGACGGGGTTCGTATTCTGGAGATGGAAAGAACAAACAGAAGACAGCAGAAGAGAGCCAGGAGAAATGCAGCCATGGTTGCCGTCCCTACCACCACTACCACATATACATGTCCCACCTGCAATATAACTTGTGGGTCCAGGATAGGACTGTATAGTCATAAAAGATCTCACCGTTAAAGGAGTGGACGTCGTCATCGGATTCCAATGGACAACCGAAGAAGAAGACCTCGCTATCGCTCTATCCTCTCATTTTCCCCCCACCACTCTTTGCTATTTAGCCCCATAGAACATTGAAAAGTTAGTTGATTGGACAGGTATTGGAAGATGGCCATTTGCTTTCAGGATAATGAAGAGAAAGGTGAGCTGATGTGCTAAATTATTCAACTCTTGTAAAAGAGCCAATTCAAATGCAAAATACCAATTGGTTTCTTCCTTTGCTAGAAGATTCTTTCTTTATCTTTGTTCTGCCTATCAGTTTTCTTTAGTGTTTGCAGCGTGTGATTTTCTTCATGTTTGTGTGAAGCAGATTTGACAATGCCAGTTTTCTTCTGATTGATTGTCTATCTTCCAAGAAATTCAACATCCCAAACTTCCTTCCATCCTGTACCAGGAGTCATGCCATCATCTCCCATCCACAGTTTGCATTGCTTATTTCTCCATTTCTGTGTGTTTGCTTCGTAATAACTTCCCTTTCCGTTCTTGAGCCTACTGTGTAACCACCTGCAAATCTGTTCCTCCATTTCTGACCTTTTCTGCTTCTTGAGGTCCATCCCACCATTCCAATCTGTGGCTCCAACCATTTAAACCTTAGGACAATGATCCCCTCTTTACACTTCCCTTCTCCCCTCCTCTCTTACTGTCCAAAGTCATTGCTATTGAATCCTAAGCTCTGATTTTTTAAGTCTATGTTAATCACATCTCTGTAGCATTCATGCCTTGATATTTTCTTGAACGAATGCCAATTGCTTCTTGATTTTTGTCCCTGCCAATCTGCTCTATATTTATTTCAAACTGAATGCAAGATCACATTGCAGTCCCGAGCTTAAAGGAATAGGGAACAGGAGTAAGCTCACAAACATGAGAACACCTGCAGATGCTGGAAATCAAAGTAATACACATAAAATGCTGGAAGAACTCAGCAGGCCAGGCAGCCTATTTACTTGCTTTTTATGCTGCCTAGCCTTCTGAGTTCTTCCAACATTGTGTGTATAACAGGAGTAGGACCTTGGGCTTTTATGCCATGTTAAATCTGTACCTGGTCTCCTTATCTGTGCCATTGATCCATATTTCTTGATATCTTTACCTATCGAACGTCTGCTGCACTCTGTATTGAAAATGTTATTTGACTCATCACCCATAGGCCTTTTTTGAAAAAGGTTAGATAGGGGAGGAATGCTGGCTTCAGATTTTCACTGTACTTTGAGGGGGTGTCTTCAAATTTCATTCAGATTGGTCCAGCTCTACGAACGCAGCTTCGTTTCTTAAAATTTCCCCAGTGGGGAAAATTAAATCCTGTAGGTATAATTGAAAAAGCTTCAAATAATTCATCCCTCAGCCTTAAAAGCTAAACAGTGCCATTCAAGTTTATGTGATTTATTTTTTTAAGCTGTGTTATCATTCTAGATCTGTGCTGTCTGCAGCCAGTAATTGCTAGGCTATGCTGTGAGAACTGAGTTCCCACAAGACAGATGATGCCTGCAGTGCCTCAGCTGCTAGCAAAATCCACTGGCCTCCCAAACGTTCATTTGTGTATGTAAGCTGTACGTAAATTGGATGCTGTAAACCTCATGAGTTGAATGTTGGAAAGCTCAGAAGGACCAATATTACAGAGCCCAGAACTGAACGTAGTGCCTTCTGAGATCTGATTCTGGCTCTGTACAACTGAGACACAACTTGTAATCCTTTATAGTTGCTTCCACTAATTCTCACTGACCTTGAGTTGAAGACTAATCTTCCATTAACCTTCTTGAATATGCTTGACCCTCTACACTAATGTTTCATATGCTGAGCATAGATGAAATATATTACACATACTGTAGTTTCATATTTCTTATGGTTAAGTTGTGGCATTTGAACACAAAGTCACAATCTATGATAAATAAATTGATTAGCTGTTTGGATTGTTGGGGCTGAGGTTAGAAGGGACAGTGGGGTGGAGGTTTAAGAAGACAGCCAAGAGAAAATTAAGGATTATCTTTCTATCCCAGTGTTAGATCTGAGTAGATAACAGCAATGGAGATTGGGACCAATTGAGCTTAGTGGTGAGGCTGAAGCCATTCATTGCCAGATAAACAATTTGCTGGTGTTGGCAATAAAGACCAGAGGCTTGGAATTAGAATGAAAAGAAACACGGTCAGGTCCACACTTGGGTCATTCAGAGAAGTATTAATGATAGACCTTTCATCTGCAGAATGGAAGGGGACCCGGTACCTTGAGTAGGAGCCACACGCACTTCCCCATTATATAAACCATGGCACTTTTTGGAGATAATGAGCCACAATTTTATCAGTGTACAGTGGTACATTCCAATCCAAAGCAAGGTGCGTGATACAGGTTTCTCCCGCAATCTGAAGGTAGAGCGTTCCCATGAAACCGTTTGTAATCCGAAATTCGTAAAGCGAAGAAGCAATTACCATTAATTTATATGGGAAAGATTTTTGAGCATTCCCAGACCCAAAAAAAACCTACCAAATCAAAGCAAATAACACATAAAACCTAAAATAACACTAACAGATAGTAAAAGCAGGAATGATAGGATAAATTTACAGCTGATATAAAGTAGAGATATTGTAGGTATGGCGTAGTTTCACTTATCAAACTTGGAAAGGCAGCGAGCCAAAATCGATTTGGAGAAAAAAAATCGACACATATACGCATACGTATGCAGATGCGTGCACACATACACGCATGTGCAAACAACTGCCCGCACAAGGCTTCACAGTCATTGTAGACTTTCTCAGGGTAAACAGATGTATAAAGTGGGCGTCTTTTTTCGTAGAAGTGTAAATCCTCTTTGGTTAGCGAAAACGGGCACTAATGTAAGTCTTTCGTAACAGCAAGTTGTCGTAAAGCGAACGTTCGAAAAGCGGGGGCCACCTGTAATCCAGTTTTGGAGATTCCTATCCTCAGTCAGCATCTAATCGTAGCAAATTGTCTGTTTAATTCCATCAATCTATTAGTACTCCGATATTAACCACATCCCTTCAAGCTTGCTTGAACCCAACTTTCCTGTTGGGGAGCAACATTTCCTTGGGTGACCAACCCCTCCACCTACTTTCCTACAGAGTTAATTGTTTTGGTAACAAGTTTTGTGGCTGATTACAATCTCACACCTGTAGCTATTCCTTTCCTTCCTATGGCAATAGGACTATTAAGTTTTTCTGATACATCTTTCCTGCTCAACTTGAACTTGTACTGAACCATACCTTTGTTGCCAGGCAGAGTATTCCAGTGGGGAAGTCTATTCCTTATTTGTAAAGCTAGTCCTTATAGCTCAGCTGTTCAGGCAGGTCTGATTTTCTTTCCTTATTATTTTTCAACATGATATTCAAGTTAACCCCTTTCTCCCAATCCTTGGTGTCTGATTGTCTCACTACAAGCAGTTTTAGAAGCAGTCAAGGATTTAGATGCTGGATGCAGCACAAATAACTTGTCATGTTACAGATAATTTTAAACTAGGACTTTGAATTTTTAGTTTGGTCAAAAAGCACCACTACTTGCAAGCAGGGGAACTGAACAATGAATGCAGAGTCTTGTCGGAGGTTGCCAGTGTAGTGTTGCATTGATTTCCATCTAATTGTCTACCACCCTGTCATACTGCTGGCATCTAGGGCAGCAGTGAAGGTCCTCCATCTCTGGCGGGTTCAGGGTTCCTTTCATTGTGTCACTAGCTCATTTTTCACTACTGTCAGTCATGCAAGTCCCAGGTCGAGTCTCAGGAATAGTGTCGCGCACAGATGTAGAAGGATTCTTCATTGCTGTTTCCGTAACAATTTTGTTTTACCAGTCCGGGTTGTTAGCCCTGAGCTGAAGCCCTGAACCTGGAGGACGGGTGTACTGCTCTTAGAATGGCCTCTACCCTTTGACCGCTTGGCATGGGTGCCCTTACCAAGAGCCAAGGCATAAAGTTCTTACTCCAGCCAACATAGCTCTCCAGGTCATTGAGGCACACAAGCCTCCAAAACCTACAACAAGGGTCCTCTTGGAGGTTCCATCTAATTATTTTTAAACAATCATTTTCCATGGCCTAACTGACCATAATACAGTACTTAAGAAAAAGAAATGAAGATTTCATTTCAAGTCACAATGATGTGATTGGGGGCTCTTATGAAACCAAGACTATATTTCTTCATAGCCTAAGATCCTTTAAAAAATATGTAGTTGTACACTGATAAGGCACCATAGCAATATATACCTCCTTCATCCTCTATGATAAGGTTGACTACAATTTTCATACCTTTTTTCAAAGTCAGATATTTCATTGTATGTTAATAATCATCTATATGTCACAATTAGTTTGATAAGAAGCAAACTCTCATTAAATTGGTTAATTAAAATTGATTGCAATTTATTTGCTTAATTACATTTGCTTGATGTGGCCTTCAAGGGACACAGCCTCACTTTGGTTGATAAATTTGTAGTTTGGCAGGGTAACATTCAGCTCCCTATGATCAATGCTGCCCGAGCTAACTGAGTGCCAAAGTCTGTGTTATTCTTGCAGTCATTAACTCTGTCATACACAGTTACAAATTATGACTGAGAACCCTTCAAAAACCAATTCAATAACAGGAGACTGCTATTCACCTTGATTGTTGACCTCTTTTTCCTGGAGGAGGAAATGTTATTCTGAGGACAAGCAATAAAAACATTTTAATCAATCTGTGTATCAAGCGTTCTGTTACAGGACAGACTGAGGTAAATATCTCACTTTAGTAGCAGTTCATCTTTGTGGTAGATCCATGATCCTGGATCCACTTGTGAATACAACATCTCTTTATCCTGTCCAAACCAGTTTTTTTTTAATGGATATCTATCACATTTGGTTGGAATTTGCTAAAAATCTGCATGTTAGTGACGTGTGACATTATCCATAAGCAAACTGGTCTGCAGCTTGCATTGTGGAAGGGGGTAAATTGATATGTAAAATACCATGGGTTTGTTGAATGCAAATATAATCTCTACTCCTTAAACCTCAGCCCCTGAACATTTTGTGAAATGGCTACACCTGCACATTAATTGGCTAATAAGCCTGCCAAGAAGGTAAATGATAGGGCCCTTAGGGGCATTTGGAACAGAGAGGAGGAGGAGGAGAAATTTCTTTCTCCAGAAGGTGATGGATCAGTGCCATAAACAGCAGTGGAGGCCAAGTATTTGGGTATATTTAAAGCGGAGGTTCTTGATTAGTAAGGGTGTCAAAGGTTACGGGGGAGAAGGTAGAATGGGACTGAGAAGGCAAATAGTCGGTCATTATCGAGTGGTGGAGCAGGCTCATCAGCTGAATGACCTAATTCTGCTCAGTGCCTTAAGGTCTCATTGATGTACAGAGAGACTTTCAGGTGCAGGTTGGAGTATTGTGCATAGTTCTGGTTGCCAAACTACAGAAATAATGTGGTAGTAGAGAGAGCGCAGAGACAATTCACCAGGACAATGCCTTGGATGGATTGGGTTTATTCTCACTGGAACATAGGAAGCTGAGGGATGACCATGTAGAGCAGGGGTTTCCAGCCTGGGATCAGCGATTCCTCAGCTAAGAGTAAGGCTCCATGGAATTAAGAAGTTTGGGAACACTTGGTGTAGAAGTTATTATGAGGAGATTTCAGAATCATTTTACTGGGACAGCGTACGCTAGAATTAGAAGACACACATTTAAGGTGAGAGTGGAGAAGTTTAAAGCATATTTGAGGGGTAAAATTCTCCACACAGCAAAGATGACCTGAAACCTGCTGACAGAGGAAATAATGGGTACAAGTACTTGGATAGGAAGTAGAGAGATGCAGGCCTAGTATGAGGAAATGGTCTGTCTGGGTAGGGTGGGTTGAATGAGCCTGTCATTGTGTTGTATGCTTATATGGCTCTAAAGTGGGCTATTATTATTATGGGCTAGTTTAAGAGTTATGAACAATTTTGATGTCTTCCATTCCTTGATGAACTGATTAATGGAGATATTGAATATATCAAATAATAAAATTGTGTGCTCCTCCCCACTCCAACTACCACTCACACTAACACAGATCTTTATTTTTCCATTCTAGATCCGATTTCAGATTGCCCATCCTCCCTCAATCCCACTCCAGTCTTTCCTCTGCCAATTCTCCAGCCCTTTATTTGCAGATACGATGCTCCCTTTCCCAGTTCACTGAGCTCACAGTCTGCACCACATATCAGCTTGCACTTCCAGTACCATGGAAGGTAAAAAGTGCTTTGAACTGATGTGTTGCTGTTGCAGATCAACTATAAAGTGGCTCCCGGAAAATTTCCACTTGCTGTGTCGAATGTTGCGGAGCTGTTAAGGAAATGGTCTCTGAGATTATCTGAGCAAAGTCTAAGAAGATCCACCAGATTTGAAGTGATTTCATTGCTATAGCAATTATGTTTTATTTTTCTTATTGAAATGTTTGTTTTATTATCACTTTTCTTGCAGGAGGAAATATATAAATCGTTTGTTGAACTATTTCAAGTTGCCACTGCTAAACCTGCCCCCTTTGGTATCTGCAATTATCCGTCATCTCGAGCAATATACGCTATTGACCTCATGCTGAAGTGGGATACTGATGGTGGTGGTAAGTGTTCTTTTTTGAGGGTCTCATTGTTGTAGCCAAAAACAGGATGTAGAGAATCGTGCTCTGGTCCTTCAGGTAGAGAAAACACTGAACCATACAGCATTTAAACAGCCTTTCATCCCACAGATTCTGCACAGTCAGCAAGCACCCTCTTTATTCTCCCACATTTCTCATCAACTCCCCACACACTCTACCTTCCCATATACCTGAGGGATAATTTCCAGTGTCCGATCAACCGAGCAGCCCACATGCCTTCGGGTTGTAGGAGGAAAACAGAGCGCATGCAAACTCCACACAGAGAGCCGTCAAGGTGATGACTGAACACAGGTACTTGGAGCTCTGAGAAGCAGCTCTGCTAGCTGCCCCATAGTACCAAGCTATCTTGATGTGACCAGTAATACTAAGCAAGCACCACTTTTTCCCTTTTGGAATATAGTTTACTTAACCATAGACAGGACTTTTTTGTTGTTGTTGTTTGTTAAGAAGCTGCACTTAGCCACTCCTCATTGTGAACGGTTGTACTTCTGCGATGCAGTCAACCAGAAAAAGATGTTGGTTCACTTCCCACAGCTTGTTTAGCTAGACCTACTCTTATCAGTCACAGCGCCAGCTTGCTGTGTTGCTAGACTGAGTGAGAAGTATTAAGTAGTTAGCGTATTAGTCATTTGAAGACCAGTATGGACTGCTGGACAATAAACACTTGCACTTAATAAGGCCTTGGATTGGTTCAGCTGCTCTTGCAATTTAATGCTATCCTGTAGCATGTTAGATCTAACCATAGGTTATGTACTTAGAAACGATGTTGGATGAGATGAATAATAGTGGATACATCGCTGAATTCTCCTGTAGTTGTAAGCGCTGGTTTACTTTGCCTCTATCATCACATATTTGGTCAGCAGCAGCTCCCATAGTGCTGCAGTGGAGGGTTGACATGTTTGCACCCCACAGTTTACAACAGAGGTATTTCTCCTCAGCCACGCCTCCACCATTTGCCTGATTCCAAGCTACCAGCCAGCTGCCTGACACGACCCTACACTCAGCTAGCCAACCTGTGCCTGATTACAGTATAAAACTGGTGTGACCTTTGTTCTACATTTAATGTCAGGGTGTGTGGATAGTTCACAGGTCCACTGGCTGACCTGAACACAAAGTCGGCTTATGTCTGCCACTTACGTAAAGTATCAGTGACAACTGCCTTTGTCTTGGGAAGGTGAAGGAAAGGGAGTAGAAGAGAACATTGGAAGAAATTCATAGATTCTGTCAAAACTTAAAAATTGTTGTAACCTCTTAAAATACAACTGTAGAGTTTTTTAACCCTGCACAACAAATATTTGTATCTGTCTTCCAGGGAAAACGATCATGCAACCACAGATTCTTGAGGTGAATTATAGCCCTGACTGTGCTCGAGCCTGCAAGTACCATCCCAGCTTTTTCAATGATGTTTTTAGTGTGCTCGCCTTGGATGAAGTAGCTGGTCACAATGTCACTCGCTTGATCTAATCCTATCTGCAGTTATTTGGATTCAAGACGTGGATTGTCGCAGATCTTCCAGGTTTGAGGAATGCCATTCAGCAAGTGGAGGACGACACCAGACATCAGTGATGTGAGATGAGAGTTGTGAGAATTTTAAATTGTGTATTGGGGTTGCTGTGTCACTCACATCATTGAAACTAGTTTTCAAGCCCATTTTAAACTTGCTTCCAGTAGCTTTTGATGAAAAAAAAAGCTCTCAGACAGCCTTAATTTGTAACTGGTTTCACATATTCACATTAAATATGTAACCTTGCTTTGAGTTGTTTGACTTCTTTGTAAGAATGTCATTGTTGAAGATGGAAAATTTTACATGGTCGGGTATACTTGTAAATTATCCTTCAGAGTTTTGTGTGCCTGAGTAGTGATTCAGGGCCAACTATCATTTTGGAAATGTTAGTGTCATAGAGACTCATATCGTGACAGTTTTCCAGTACAGAAATGGGTCCTTCACCCCTCTACATTTATGCCAACCTTTTTGCCCATCTACCCTAATTCCAGTTGCCTACATTATGGCCATATCCTTTTAGGCCTTGCTATTTAGACAAATGTAAAAATTGTATCTAACACCATCACCTCAACTGGCACAAAGTTCCCAATATCAACCTCTGTGTGGGGGGAGAATCAACTTGCCTATTGAGTACCCCTTAAACCTCCTATCTCTGAACTTAAAGCTACCCTGCCTTGTTTTCTTAACCCTACCGGGGAAAAGGATTGACTTGTCTACCCTGTCTATGCTTCTCAATCTAATATACAGTACATAGTTGAAATGTTTTTGTTTTGCTTTTTTAGTTTTCATCTGTATAAAGTTGAAATGGATTGGAGTTTAATGGTTCAGGTTCAAGTTTGTCATCTGCCTGTACGTACAAACAAATAAAACATTCCTCTGGATCACGGTGAACCCAAAAAGCACATTTCACACACAGCACATAATACAAAATATCACCATAAAAATAATTAATAAAATATAATTCAAAATGCAAGTAGTGATTAGTACAGATAAACAGCTCACTGTCCAAAGTGACGAGACCTCAATGGCCAGAGTGTTCATTAGTCTCGGGGGTTGAAGGAAGAACCTGTTATCCAGTCTGGCAGTCCCAGTCCTGGTGTTTCTGTATCTCCTTCCATGCAGTACTGGGTCAAAGAAATTGTGGGATGGGTGGTAGGGATTCTCAACAATGCTTCAGGCCCTTAGTTTACAGTGCTCTTGGTAAATAGCACAAATAGGGGTGGGGAGGCAGGTTTTTACTGTTCTCTGTAGGATTTTGCAGCTTCCGTACCAAACAATGATGCAGCCGGACAGGACACTCTCGATTGTTCTCTTGTGGAAAGTTGTTTCAATGGAGGTGGGGTAGGGAGCTTTGCACACTTCAATCTCCTCAAATATTGTAGACCTTGGTGTGCCTTCTAGACTAGTGAGAAGGTGTTGCGGGTCCAGGATAGATCATCTGTTACGTGCACACCAAGAAATTTTGTACTCGTCACTCTATCCATGGCAGATCTAGTGATGTGCAATGGAGAGGGATTGGCCTGTATATTCCTGAAGTCCACAATCATCTCTTTTGTCGTGTACATGTTGAGACTCAAGTTGTAAAAGCCTCTCTGTATGCTGACTCATTGGTGCTGATGAGGCCAACCACTGTTGTATCATCAGCAAATTTGATGATGGGGTTTGAGCTGGATCTGGCAGTACAGTCTTGAGTCAACAGCGGGCTGAGCGCACAGTCCTGGATGGGGGATGGGGGGCACCAGTGCTTAGCGTGATGGAGCTGGAGATGATACTGCCGACTTTTGGACTGGCTGGGATCTTTTTGTCAAGGAGTACAAAATCCAGTTACAGGGAGGGATATTGAGTCCCAACAAGCACAGTTTGCCCACTGGTCTCTAAGGGATGATCCTGTTAAACGCTGAGCTAAAGTTGGTCAATGAACAATATCTGGTGTATGAGGCATCGTTTTCTAGATGGGACAGGATGGAGTGGAGGGCATCATCAGTGAACCAGTTTGAGTGGTAGGTTACCTGGAAATGGTCTAATGTAGCTGAAATGTGGGATTTTGTACAATCAAAGCATTTTATGATTGTTGAAGTCAGTGCCACTGGGCAGTAATCATTTAGGCCAATTCTCTTGGGCACCAGAAGGATGGCGGCCACCTTGAAGCCTACAGGGACAGTCAACTGTTTCAAAGCGATATTAAAGATGTCCGTGATAAAACAACTAGGGTTTACTTACTGGGTCTTAAGGTGAATCAAATGAGAACAAAGATTACTTTTCATCTTAGTTCTTCTCACTTTTGGTTGCCTCTTCTACCCCCCTCAACTATCTGATCTTGTATGTAACTGTCTGCTGTCATAATAGAGTTGTTGTTCAGTCATTAAATCGACTCCGACTCTTCGTGACCTCAGGGACACCTGCACACCAAGCCTTCTTGCTGGAAACTGCCTCTCTAAGATCCCCCAAGGTCATACGCATTGTCTGAGTAATATTATCTATCCATCGTCGCTTTTATCATCATCTCCTCCTTTTACCTTCTGTTTTACCTAACATGAGAGTCTGCTCCAAGGAATCCTGTCTTCTCATGTAGCAAAATATTTGAGCTTTTGTCTCATAATCAAGCCTCCTAGTGAGCAGTCTGGCTGTATTTCTTCAAGTATTGACTTGTTGGATTTTCTTGCTGTCCAACGAACTCTTTTAACACTTTCCTCCAGCATCCAAGTTCAAAGGTGTTGATTTTTTTTGTATTCAGCCTTACTAATAGTCCAGCTCTCACAGCTGTACATTACAACTGGAAATACCACATAGACTTGACTATACAGATCATCGTAGACAATGTTAGGTCTCAGCTCTTTGGTATTTTATCTAAATTTGCCATTGCTGCCCTCCCCAGAAGTAAGCGCAGTTTAATTTTGTGGCTACAGTTACCATCTATAGAATCTTTGAACCGAGGAAGACAAAATCCTTCACTGCTTCCACTTCCTTTCCATTAATTACCACGGAGTTAATAGGTTTGTTTGACATAATCTTAGTTTTCTTATGAGTATGATATAGTATACTCTTTAAAAAGAGGTCTGTATTGGTCACATCTTCAAGTTCACTGGAATTCTGTCTTCCCCCAACTTCCTGTGGTTGTTCATTCAGGATCAGAAGTGAAGGGCATCCACCAAGAGATCCACATGAAGAGGAGAGCTGAAAACCCCATCTGTGTAACGCTACATGCAGCACAGCTCTTCCGAAGGTACAACTGGCTCAAGTTGTCTTGAACTTCAAGCAGCACCTACTGAATCCAACTGAGAATTACTTGAAACTGCCCTGGCTTGCCTGACGTTGAATGTGTTCTCTTCATTGGCACGACCAGTTCTTGAAAAACATTTGGAGTATTCATGCTTTCCTGGAAATGATGCAGATGTTTCCAAAATTCTGTGCAGCTATCACCTATAAAACTAAATGTTGAAGGCAAAGTGCACGTCATCTCATTCTGCATTGTGTGTCAGTTTTGTTGTTGCATGAATGAAGTCACCGGAGAGAAGTACTGATAGATATGAAGTAGAATCTTCATTCGACAAAACAAGATACAGCAGGCATCTTATTAAGACCCTTATTCAGTGGAAGAAGGTCTGCTTGTCCTAGCCCTACACGACATTTTATGTGCTAAAGATCAAAGAAAACTTAAGGACAATTCAAACAAATGCACATTAATGCTTCCTTTGAACCACACACCCATTTCACACCTCTCTTCTTCCCAGCAATACCACAGGCACTCAAATACACACAGATTACGAATTTAAATCACTGTTGTCTACCCATTGTTCAGAGTTGCATTTTAGATTTAATCTTAAATGCATATTCAGATCTGAAGCTTGGCTGCTGAAGTCAATATTCACTTGATGTCCTAACCCCAAAAACGCCCTAACAATCCCCTTTCTTGGCCCTCCTGGACAAAATAAATTTGTAGTAGGAAAGGCCAACCTTGAGGAGAATCTACTCAATGAAATGCTTGCTTCAGAACCCTCCCAATTAATTACTCGATGTGCATCTACATCTACCCTAGCATCCCTAATGGTTGTCTACAAAACGTTTAACAAAGAGGTTGTTCCAGAAATTTGAACAGCAGTCTTCAGAAGTGCAGCTCCATTTGTATGCCTGCTGGCAGAATGCAGCTTGATCACGTTCCTTCTCTTCACCCATTCATTCGTTGGTAGCTAAAACTCTCTCCTTCCAGAGACACCAGCAAGGTAAATATATCAGGCTCACAGGCCCTTCCCTGTACAGGAAGGGGTTGGAGTGGTCTCTATTTGAATGACTGCAAGGACCTCTCCCCAGTGGCGCCCCCTTCCAGACTGTCTAGTTGATTGCTGGCCCAACCGCTGATTGGGAGGGCCCAGCTCATTTGTATTCACTCCCCATTCAGGCTGAGGGTGACTGCCTGAATGGGGATCCCATGTGCAATCTTTCTCAATCTGCTATGCCGTTGAAGTTGTGGAACCTGATATCCTTGCTTTAACTTAAATCCCTCCCCCATCTATTTTTCCCAATATCTTTTGTATTCTATACTATTCAACTGATCATCTACCTTCAGCAAACGGCCTTCATTACACTGTAACATGCACTTCACTGGTTTCTGCCATTCTCTTGGTGTCTTTGTCGTGGTTTCTCGTGCCCCACAAATGAGCAAGAGACGCAGAAGATTCTTCAAGAACGGTTAAACTTTAAATTGCAAATCAAAGCTGAGACAGTCATTGAGCTAGTCGCTGATTGCCCCTTGATCCTCGGACCCAGCAATTTTTATAGCAATCTCCTGGTCCAGTTGCATTAGCATATGTAATCGATCTATAGTTGCGTATTACACATACCACACGTACATCATGTCCCTATTGTTTCTACCCATTGACTTAATCATGTTCTAATCTACATCTCTTTAGCTGCCTCTCGTTAACATACCATTGTCTTCTACATTTTTAGGATTTCAGTCTCCTACTAAATTGGGTACATGCATAGCAAATAATAGTCCTAGGATTATGTGATTTAATTATGTTCTAATCTATATCTCTTAGCTACTTCTCATTAACACACCATTGTCTTCTACATTTTTAGGATACATGCATAGCAAATAGCAAACTCAGAACTGACCAATGTTCTAATCTACATCTCTTTAGCTACCTCTCATTAACACACCATTGTCTTCTACATTCTTCAGATTTCATTCTCCTACACATGCATATCAAATAGCAAGTTTCAAAACTGACTTCATAGTTTTGGTAAATTTATACTTTTATACTCCAATATATCCCCCCTTTGAGACCCAGAGGGTCTCACACAGAGAAAGAAGACCAAGAGTCCGCGCACAAAAGCCCCAATAAACTCAAGCATTTATTCCCAAATCTCCGGTTAAACTATAGTTTTCTGCGCCAAGACCTCAAAGTATTCTCTCCCTGTTATCCTGGGCCGCTGAGCCAAAAACCCGTCCCTCTGTATCTGAGACAGGGAAAAAGACTCAGCAGCCCTTACAATCTACTCCCACACTGTCGTTTTGCTCCCGTTCATCCTGCAGGTGTTGTAGGCTGTAATGATACATTTTCGGTGTTTCTATCTTCACTAAGCTTGCTTCAGTAATTGCCACGAGCATTGGAAATTGTTTGGTTGCAGCACACACTATAAGAGATTTAAGACAAGGAAGAAAACAGCACAGCACAAACGCACAGCTCAACAATATAATACTGACAGTTATTGCCATTTTAGTCATCCATGCTCCCCATCCTCCGAGTCTACTTTCTAACCAGTCAAATAACTGATGTTCAAACCCTGCATTCTGTGCGCATACCTCGCACTGTGACAAGACAAAGTCCACTGAAGCCTGTAAATAAGGTGACCAAAAATCATCCTTTATTTTCTTTATCACTTCCCCCCTTGCATAATGGTCAATCCCATGCGCTTCTGAAATCAGAATCATCAGTAGAGGGGTGGGCGCTACCAACAAACCATCTTCCATGCTCCACAAGCCTTCCGGGTTCTGCTTGGCCCCCCTTCGTCTCCACATTGTCTGTTCTGCCAAAGTTGCCTTACCTTGTATTTCAATTAGGTCCTCTACTACAGGTTCTGGAGCTAGGCTTACCTGGGGGGCAATGACAGCTGATGTACATCCAGACGCTTTTCTGGCTGCCTCGTCCGCAGCTTGATTTCCCTTTGTTATTACATCATTTCCCTTTTTATGTGCCTGGCATTTTACTATAGCCAATGCTTTAGGTTTCATTATGGCTTTTATTAAGTCTAAAATTTGCTGACAATGTTGTATGGGATCTCCACTGCTTTTTTAAAAACCTCTCTGTTTCCACACTGCCCCGAACAAATGGCATACTCCATGAGCATATGCCGAATCAGTATAGATGTCTACTTTCTCACCTTCCATCATTTCATACGCAGCTGTCAGGGCTTTGATTTCCGCTAGTTGGGCAGAACATGGTTGGGGACAGGACTCCATCCTAATAATCTTATAGCTCGACTGATCTTGCTGCACTACTGAGAACCCTGCATGATTTCCATCATAATCCCTATAACAAGAGCCATCTACGAACAGAACCTTTTTATCTGCATCCTCTAGTGGTTCTGACCGTAAATCTGCTCTCAATTTGCAAATGCCATCGTCTTCCCTACACAATCATGGGGTTCTCCTTCATAGCCCAAAAGGACAAAATCGGCTATATTACTGGTAGTGCATCTCTGTATAGTTATGTCTGGAAATGTCAATAGCATCTGATACGCTGCTATCCTGGCTGGCGTCAGCACAAATTTCCCTCGTTCCAGCAATTCTGCTACTTTGTGGTGTGTGTACAGAGTCACAGGATAGCCCAGGGTTACAGATGATGCCTTTTCATATGCATAGTACAGCGCCACCAATCCCTGATAACAGGGTGGATACCCCTGAGCCACCTCATCTAGTCTCGTACTGCAGTATGCTATCGGCTGCTTTGCTTTTCCTGTGCCTGTCTCTTGTGTTAGAACCGTTGTGACATAACCCTCCTGTCGGTTGGATACATACAAATGAAAAACCTTCTTGTAGTCAGGCAAAGCTAATGCTGGTGCTGACTGCAATTCCTGCTTAATAGTATTGAAAGCTATCTCCGCCTCTCCATTCCACTGTAAGCCGTTCTTCAAATTGGTATGTCCTGCTTCTTTCATTATCTTTCTCAAAGGTGCCACAATCTCAGCATATTCTCCTATCCAATCTGAGCTGTACCCTGCCATTCCCAAAAACGTCATCATCTGCCCTACAGTCTGGGGTTTTGGGGCCTTAGTTATTGCCTCAATCTGATCTGGTGCTATCGCCTTCACTCCCTTGGATATTACCCTACCTAAGTACTCCACTTGCTGCGTGCAAAATTGCAGTTTCTTTTTGGATACTTTATGTCCTCCGCGCGCTAGTTTCTCTAACAGAGTTATAGTGTCCTGCTTACAATGTTCCTCGCTGTGGGAGCAAATCAACAGGTCATCCACATACTGTAACAATGTATTTTCCAATGGCATGCCCTCTAGGTCTGCCTTCAATACCTGATTAAAAATGTGTGGTGAATGTTTAAATCCTTGCGGCATTCTGGTATAGGTATACTGAGCACCTCTGTAAGTAAATGCAAACAAATACTGACACTGTTCAGCCAGAGGAATGCTGAAGAAAGCCGAACACAAATCAATCACTGAAAAGTAACTTGCTTCTGGTGGAACATTAGTCGAAAGCGTGTGTGGGTTGGGGACTACCGCTGGCCAGTCCTCTACCACATCATTTACCGCTCGCAAATCATGCACCAATCTCCACTTAGATTTATCTGCTTTTAAGACCGGCAGCAACGGGGTATTGCATGGACTGTTTGTTCTTTTAAGCACTCCTGCTTCAAGCAACCCCTGCACTGTTGATGCTACTCCCTCTTCTGCTTCTGGTCTTAATGGGTATTGTAGTCTCCTGGGTGGAATTGCTCCTTTTTTCAGCCTTATTTCCACCGGACTCGTTGTTTTTATTTTCCCTACGTCCGTGTCATGCTGTGACCACAGAATAGACGGCAACTCATCTAACCTTTTATCTTTCTGCTGGCCTCTTTCCTTTCCCAGCAAGGGCATGTGTGGTTGGGGAGTTATTTCGACCTCTCTCACTGTCCCTACCATATCTACACTTACCATTATTTTAATACAATTGTTGTCTTCTGATCTCCACACCTCTGGCGTGATTTTCCTCCACACTGTTACGGTTTCAGCACTCTTAACTAAAGGTCCTAAGTCTTTAGACTGATATCCCTTATTTACCAACAACGTTACATGGGGCACAGCCTCCGGTATCCTGTACCATTTTTCTAAAAAGGTGTTCCACTTAACTTGTAAAGCTGCCCCTTGCTTTCCAATTATCACAGCCTCCCCTTCCAGGTGCTGTTGGGTACATACCTCCAGGTGCCATTTCTCCTCTAACTCCCTGTTCTGAGTCTCGTCAAAAATCACTGTACAATGTAGCTCAGATTTGGGCATTACAGCCCTGGGTAATATAGCCTGCACGCCCTTTTTCCATTTTTCCCAGGTTTCCTGAATCTGATCTGCGATGTCTCCTATCCAAAAGACATTAGCCTTCTTGTCTTCTTGCACTATCAATTGAGCCCCTGCTCTTTTCACACTCAGCCCATTTCTGGTGCATTCTAATTTTAATTCCAGTTTCAATAAGGCATCTCTGCCTAACAAATTAATCGGAGTTCCTTTAAATACTAGCACCGGCAAAACAATTTCTTTATTTCCCATTCTCAACCGCACTGGAGCCGTGCACTGTGTCAACTGTGTTTTCCCCGAGAACCCTACCGTCTTAATAAACTTTCCTGACATGGGAAGGTGAAGGGCATACTGTGGCTGTACACAAGTGTACGTGGCTCCAGTATCTATCATCATTGGTGTCAGTTGCCCTTCTAACATAACCTGAACAATGGGTTCCTCGTCTGCCTCCCTTGTTATCATTGGGTAATGTCCCTTCCCACTCGAGTTCTCGGGGCACCCCTAATACCTCGCATAGGAGTTCACAGGTCTGCTTGGGCCTGTGGGGGCTGGTCCTTAGCTAAACTTTAGTTTCCTTCTTATCGGTTCCTGCTGGTGTGTGACAGGCCATCTCTTCTCATGTGACCTGGCTGATTACATCCCCAGCACAATCTCTCTACCTCTTTTTCCCCCCGTTTCCTCACTGGTCCCCTCTGCCCATAGCTCCTCTGTCCCCCTCCTTAGGACTTCCAGTCCTGTCTGGGCTGTTTGAATTTAGTCTGTTCCTGATAGGGCATTTGTGGGAATGCTCCTCCAAAGACGTTGATTATTGGCATGGGGTTTTCCAGCCCTTGTCTTACAGTATGATCGGTTCCTCCATGTAGCGGTGCTTCATCCAGTTCGATGGCTGTACTCGGACTGGTGGTTGCTGGCAGCATCTTTTTGCTTTTCTCTTTTTCCTTCTTTTTGAGTTCTTCGAGCTGCATTTGTATTAACTTTCTTTTCACCTCTTCCTGCTGCTCAGCCAACCTTTGTTTGTCTTTCCGGTACTTCTCAACCGCATGGACTACGTGGTCTCTAAATTTTTGTGGGGTCATTGACGTCAGCCCAACCACTTCCTCCAGTTTGGATTTTACTTGCGGAGGCATTGCATCCAAAATGCTATGTCGGAACAGTGTGGTGAGTGTGGAACACCTCTTCCTCAGTCTCCAGTCTCCACCTTTTCAACTGGTTTTCTACGTAGGCTGCTGGGTTTTCAGTGTCTCCCAGTGGATCCCCCTTTAAGGCTTTGGGGTCCACTTTGGGTGGATAAAGCTTCCTGGGGGCCCGCCATACCCTCTGCCTCACTCTGTCAAACCCGTCTCCATCAGTTCTCGGGTCGTTCGAGTTTACTATGCCAGCCATTTCCATTAGTTCGTTAAATTTGGAGGTTCCCATCAACCTTATCAACAGTGCCTTCAAATCTCCCATAGCCAATAATCGTCCGGCTGTTTCTTCTTCAAAGGCTCTAATCCATTTCCCTGCTCTTTCATGTAGATTGGGCAGAGTGTTTTTCAGCCCTTCTAGGTCCTGGGATCCCCAAGGGATATACTACACTTGTCCTGATCCTTTTACTAACAACGGCATCATTCTTCCTCCTTCTTCCCACCTGCCCTGGCTCTCCTCCTCACCTGACTCCCCATCTGTCTCAGGGTATGTCTTTACTGCCTCCCACACAAATGTCTCCGGGGTCCTCTTCTTCCCTCGGTCTCCCTGTGGAGTCCTTCCTTTCTGTCTTGATTCAATACTTGGTTGGCCCCTGGAGTATTTTTCGCATCTCTTCTGGCAATCCCCTCTCAGTAACTTATCTAGCTCTCTCTCTACTTCCGCAAGTCACTCCCCTCCCGCCTCCTTCTGCTCTTCTAGGCTTCTGCCTCCTACCTCTTCCCCACAAATTCTCGCATCCTCTCTCTTTCCACTTAACTCTTGCTCCTCCAATGAGTCACCTTCTCTTTCTTTCTGTCCGTGTCTGTACACCTGTGGCAGGGACTCCTCATGATCCTTACTCGTGCTTGATTCCCTTCTCTCTTGTGTTTCTCCAAGACACTCATCTCCTATCTTTTTTCCACCTCTTCTTGAATGCCTCATCTCTTCCTGCCCTGATGAGCCACTTTCTTCTCTAGTCTGTTTATTTCTATAGTATAACCGATACTCCTCATACTCCTTTTCCTCTCTCAAGTATTTCATCCGTTCAATCCCTTCTTCCATTTCTCTCTGTACCTGTTCCACCTTTATCCTTTCTGCCTGTATCTCCTTCCATATCGCCGCTTTTTCCTTCTCGTATTGTTTTTTTTCCTCCTCATTATCCCAAACTTGGACTTCTCCCTGCATGTTCACTGTTTCCGTCAGCAGGGGGCACTGCTTAGGGGTTCCTTCCTCATTATAGGGAGGGGGTTTTTCTGTTTCTTTCGCATCCGGGTACGGAGCTGAAGCCAGCTTCTCACCGTACCCTCCTCTCTCTCTAACAGGCTGTTTTTCCAGCACCTTAGTGTCTTCCTCGTTTGTAATCAATATTCTACCTGTCCTCCTCAGCCTTTCTCCCTCCGTTCTGAAGAGTTTTAGCACTTCCATTTCTCGTTCTCTTTTTTGCTCTCTTTTCTTAGGTTTATCTTTTGGTTTGTAATTTTTAATTAGTCCCTCCATTTCTTCGCACAAACTTACATCAAACGTTCCTTCTCTTGGCCACTTTGTGACCAGGTTTTTGGTTCTTTTTTCCCATTTTTCTGAAGTTTTTGTGATCTCATATTTAATTAACGGGAATTTTTTGCTCAGAATCTCTACTGCCGTTCCTTTACCTGTCATGTTATTCTCTCTTTTTAAGGTATTTCAGAGATTCACAGTTTGTTTACTGGATAATATTATTTACTCTAATTCTATGCCTAGTCTATTCTGTTCTGCCCGTGCAGACCTCTATTCAGAGCGGTACCCACAGAACTTGCTCTTTGCACCTCGTCTGTTCAGACCCTTATCTCTTAAGGCGGTATCCACGAGGATTTTCTACTCTAATTCTATTCTATTTTCCTTTTCCTGCCCATTCAGCCCTTCGTTTCATACGAAGCGGTACCCACAGGGATTTACCAACACCACGTGGACTTTTTCTTAACTTAACTTCTTATTAACTTATTTGTACTTACCCTCACTGCAGTGTTCTTGATCAATCCTCTGAGCCGCCTCTGTTAACCCCCAATTCTGCCAGATTCTTTGGACTGGAGAGACCCTTCGGCAGTGGTTCCACACTTCTGAGACTCCAAGACCTCCCTAAAGCCAACAGAATTCTTAGTCCAAATTGTCGCAAAAAGCGCTTACCTTTTGTTTGGGTGCACCCTTAATTCTGTTAGCCTTGTGGGGGTCCCTAGAGGACTGGGAAGCGTCCCCAATCTGCCGTTTCCTTTCTGCGGGTCTCTTTCCGGTCCTGCCGCGGTCGCCAATTTTGTTGTGGTTTCTCGTGCCCCACAAATGACCAGGAGACACAGAAGATTCTTCAAGAAGGGTTAAACTTTAATTTGCAAATCAAAGCTGAGACAGTCATTGAGCTAGTCGCTGATTGCCCACCGATCCTCGGACACAGCATTTTTTATAGCAATCTCCTGGTCCAGTTGCATTAGCATATGTAATCGATCTATAGTTGCGTATCACACGTACCACACGTACATCTTGCCACCATTGTTTCTACCAATTGACTTAATCATGTTCTAATCTACATCTCTTAGCTACCTCTCATTCTTAGGATTTCGTGACTTAATCATGTTCTAATCTACATTTTTAGGATTTCATTCTCCTACTAAATTGGGTACATGCATAGCAAATAGCAATTTTAAAATTTATACTTTTATACTCCAATAGGCCCTGTCGTCCATCTGGATGTTTTCTCAAGGTCCCCTCAGCCATGGCTGGTTTGCCAGCTGTAGCTTTCTGCCCATACCAGGGTTATGCTGGGCACAAATGATACAACGGCGGCAGAATTTCTCAACATCCCCGTCCATCTCTGGCCACCACCAGTCCTGCTGGAGGGTCATGGTCGTGCTCTGCCTTCCCTGATGCATCACCCCATGATATGACTTCAGTAGTTTCTGTCTAAAACATGGTGGTGTTGCTATGACTCCTTCCTCCCTGTGGGTCTAGCTCCCAGCTGGTCCCTCCTTTGCTCCATTTCTCCTTCCCTTCTGCCTCCATCTCGTCATATAATTTTACTAAACTGACTTCAGTCGTTTCTTCCTGCACACTTGTAATTTCAATTGCCTCTTGTTCCTCTGCTGCCTTCTTCGCACTGATGTCTGCCCGCTCATTTCCTTTCTGCTCCTTGCTCTCCCCTTTCTGGTGAGCTTTTACTTTAGTTGCTGCCACCTCTGCTGGCAGACTCACTGCTTCTAGCAGTTATTGTATTAGGTGTCCCTGCTGAATACCTGCCCATGTTGAGGTTACAAATCAGCATTGTGTCCATGCCATTGGATAATCATGCACCAGCCCGAAGGCATACTGGCTGTCTGTGTATATATATATATATATATATATATATATATATATATATATACTTGTCTGCCTTTACTGTAGCGCAGAGCTCCTATCAGGGTGACCAGTTCCTCCACCTGAGCTGAGCAATCCCCTGAAGCTAATTCTTCACCTGTTTCCTTCACCATGACCCACTCAGTCCGTGGCTTCCCCTCTATGTACCTCCAAGAAACATTTATAAAGATTTCCACTGCTTCCCCTTCCAGAGGTGTTTTCTTCACACCATATCATCTTCCTGCTCTATTTCCATTTGGCACTCGTGTGCCTCCCTCTCCCCCCATTAGGATGGTGCTTGTGGGATTCATTCCAGCGTTCCTAACTATCGTTACTGACTTGGGAACAGCTGTTAGTGTGTCAGTCTTTATAGGATACTGCCTGTGGCATTTATGCAGGCCCCCCTCTATTTTAACCGGGTTTATCTTTACTCGACCACAATCTTGCTTGGGTCTGGCCCATACAGCTGGGAAATGCTGACAAAGCAACCCATGGACGTTGTCCTGGCTTCAGTCTCTGATGATCAGGATGGCTGTGGCTACGTTGTGTACTCTGTTGGTTGTACGTGTTGGCTGCTTCTGGCTTGTCCATACTATTTCTCCCTTTACCAGATTTGTAGCAGCTCTTGTTTCCCTTAGGATGATTATTCCAAAGATAGTTCTCATTATTTTGGTAGACCCAGAAATACACTGGAAGCTGCACCCTGCCGATTTTGAGTATCTGCGACTCGCTTCTTCCTGCTTTCACTGTTTTTCCTCCCATTATATCAGTAGTCTGTCTGGTTGTTGGGAAGGGTAGGTCACTATTGATACTGATGCCCTTGTGTCAACTAACACATTGCATTGCCGGTCCCAAACGTACATCTGCAGGTCACCAGCTCTGGCAGTGCAGGCTGCTGCCACATCTTTTTCTGACCTCGAAGCCATCTTCACCAGCTCTATGATCTGATTGCTGCTGATGGGGTGAGAGATTGCATGTCTGCTGTGACTTTCACCTGCTTTTCTTTCCTCTTTTTGGACACTGCCTCCAATCATGTCCAATGGGCCATGATTAGTGGCAACATCTCAACCCCTATACTGTTTTATACCTGGTTCAGCAGTCCTTTGCTAGGTGCCCTAGTTACTGGCACAAAAAGCAAACCCGCTGTGAAGACACAGCAGCTGCATCTACTACAGCCACTTTACGATTTCTCATGCACTATCTTTGATCTATCTCCCTGGCCCATGAAACTATTTCAGAGTAGGTTGACCCCATTATTATCCCTAAATGTAAAACTTCCTGGTGGGCTGAGCTCAGGCCTTCCTTCACCATTTTCAAGAAGACTTGGTTGTTCCTCCCTGGATTATCCAATGCTGAACAATACTCTTACGCTCGATATTTATGTTCTGTATAATCCATGGCTCATTAGCTCTTTGAATTACTGCCATTATCGTTCCCCAGTTACTCTCAACCTCCCATGAGTCGCTGCTTCACTTCCCCTTTAAAAGAGCAATATCTTTCTTCATTGCTGGGGTTCCTGGTAATTGCCGATGTACCATCCTGCACCCCGTGGGCCATCCTATCCCACATATTCCTCGGGCACTTAGCTTTTACCATATGTGTATACCTTTAGGGTGTATCTGGTGAATTTTAACCATTTCCTCGAGCTTGCGCCAGAATTCTGAATTCCCACATGCAACTTTTAAGTGAGGGCAACTCTGACAAAATGTCCTATTTCTCCCCAGGGGTGAAGGGCTTATGAATGGTTGTGCAAAGGAGTCCTTTTTTTGTGTTGGGACTGGAAGGGCTTCAGCCTTAAGTAATATAGTTACCTGTGCTGTAATTAATTCTGTCAGCTTAATACATTTGTTGCATATTGCAGAAGTAATCGGATGTGTTAATTCAAGTGAAATTGTGATGGGGGTTGGTTAAGTGCTTGATTTAATTAGAAAAATTTAAAAATATCTCAATAAATAAAGCAGTGCATGATAAAGCAAGTATTGTTATACAGCTATATACATTTTCCCCTGTCAGTCCAGTTTTTTCCTTCTGAAACCCAGGACTGCATGATGTCCTACTCTGGTGTGAAACCAAATCTATTAATTGTACATAAACTTGCAGGGAAAAAAATCAGGTTGCAAGTTATGAATCTCTACACAATTTACTACACTGACTTATTGGATGGAGTCCACTAAAAGTTCTTGTTGCCATGGTGATGTTCTTGATTTAAACAAAGTGCAGATATATTGCCAGATTTGTCGAAGCCAGTATGCAACTGAATTGTTATCGCACATTAGAAGCATTTTGACATGAAACATTTCTGTGTATGCAATAAAATTTCGGGACAAAGCAAGGAAACAATGCTAAGTGAGCAACAAGTTTGTGCAGAGCTGTGAGTGCTGAAGTATTGCTAGGATGTAAAATTAAGTCGCAAAACTAAGTAAAATGAATAGTCATGGTGTCTATCTTCAAAACTGCTCTGATTGAGGCTAATTGAAATGCGAATGTGAACTCCTGCGGCCTCCAGCTGTGTCAACAGATTTGACTAATACCTGGCAGATGTGAAGACAAAGGATTTGACATTAAGTCTGAATTTGTAACCAAAGGGCCAAACCAAGATCTATGCTGTGCCTCCTTAATAAGATTAATGACTGGAGTTCAAGGGATAAACAGTTGCAATATAATGGTCCAAAAGACATTGTGAAATACCTGAAATCTTTTCATAAAGTTCCAAAAGCAAAATCTTTTCCCAGTGTGTTTTAGTTGAGGCCCTTGTAATATTTGCGATCAAATCCTTGCATCTCCTGATTACTGTGAATTGTGTCCCAGCTGTGAAAATTGTTCAAACATTTTAACCAGTGAGCAAGTACTTGAACAGCTAGGGTTCACTATTCTAAATTCTCCCTGTCCATTTGGCAATGAAGATTCTTTTAACCACTTCCCAGGTCATAAGTTAAATTCCAAAGTAATTTTGTTTGCTTTGTTTGCACAAGGTGTTAAACCAGAGTTCATTTTTATTTATTATTTCAATATTATTGTTTCAATTATATTATTATTTCAATACTATATCAAACTGCCCTGAACTAATCATCCTCATTTGAAATAAATAATTGGATTAATGTGATCATTACTCCTCTGTCAAAACTATCAAATAAATACTGTTAAGAGTTGGGAATTTGCCACTATAAAATTTGAACAAGCAAATAATGTATTTTAATTATGGTACTTGTATAGCGTTTTTTGTTTCTGGCCAAGTAGCCTTTTGAGTTAATATCTCACCTGAAAGACATTTCTGACGAAGCATTTACAGACTGTGTGTGGATGCAGATAAGGTGACTCTTGGACACGTGCAAATGTGGAGTCTGTTTGTTAGCTGGAATTGGCTTGCAATACATTGAATACATTGTACCTGCAGTGAGATCTGAATTCTGTATAACACTTAATTTTGATTATATGTATTCAATGCATATTGAGATAAATTAGTGTTCTATTGAGCTGTGTCTACTCAAGTCATATCTACACTCAGTGGCCATTTTATTAGGTACAGGAGTGGAGTCCAATGTGGCCTTCTGGTGCTGTGGTGTCAAAACAATAAAGTGTAAAGACATTTCCAATGACCAAGATTAGTGATCTCATTGCCTGCTTTCATCTTCAGTTTGACTGAGATATGGTATATGGTTTTCTAGGATGCTTTATAATCAACTGCACTGACTTGATACTCTTTGTTTTACCAGTTCCTTATAAATCTATTTCAAAGTTATATACTGAAAGCCAAAAGAAAAAAGTCAAAAGCAGTGTGGGTAATGAATCGAGCAGGAAGCATTTTGGCCTATCACATCATGCACTCCTAAAACGTCATTCCCTGGTTTCACCATAGTTCTACAAATTAATAAAAGTACCAGCTTCTTGTGCAGTAAGTTCCAAGTTATAACCACTCTGCATAAAATAAGTTTTCCCTCACACACTCCTGGTTCTGTAAGACAGCTCTTTAAGTTCATGACCCTGAACCCACTTGTGGTTACAACAATCCATTCAATCTAAACCAGTTATGATTTTACACAGTGCTATCAATTATCCTATATTTGATCCAATGTGAACAATTTCAGCCTCTTCTAATTTTACGCCTGAAAGTCCACAGCCTTGGAAGCAATCTCAGAAATGCTGAACATGTGGTAACATGACTTGGCCACAATGCTTCAGTGCTACCACATTTGAAGAAATAGGTAAACACTTTAAATATGAACACTTTAGTCTGTTTGGGTCAAGTTTTTTTCCTGCAAAAATGAATCATTTATAGTTCCATTTTTCATTTACTTACCTGTTTTGCTAACATCCCTGTGCTCCCTTGCATCAAACTCCACTGTTGATCACAATCCCTGGTCTTACCATCTGCAAGCTGTAAATTTAAATCTTTCCACCCAAATCAAAGTTATTAATATATGTAAGAGAAATGCTCAGTCACGGATTCCTAGGGAACACATGCTTTTTAAATGGTATTTTAAATTATTATTTGTAATGGTAACTTAAACCTTTTAAATTAAACCTTTACTGCTCTAGCAAGACATGTGACTTTGTTTCTCATACTATCCATTAGAGAGCAAGGGTTTCGAGATAGATATCTAGCTTTAACACATATTGCAGATTAGGAGCTATATAAACTTTGAGAAAATTATGAAGCTATGAGAACCATTGGTATCTACAGCTGTCCACTCAAATCCCAGGGATGCCTTTATGCACCTACAAGTTACTTCTGCTGATTCCTCACAGGTGCTGTTTCTCCTCTATATTCCAAACATTAATTGACCAAGAAGGTATCATTTCACGTTAGATAAAATAAACATCCATTGTAACCAAGCCCTATTGCATCCATGTTACCTCTATGGCAGGGATTCCCAACCTATTTTTAAGCCATGGACCAGTACCATCATGCAAGGAGTCCGTGGACCCCAGTGTGGAGACCCCTGCTCTAGGGCTATGTTCTACAAACTGAAACCGGACCCCAACTATGCCTGATAAGATCCTGATGTAACCCCCAGCAATTCAAAAAGTGGGGCCAAACCACTAACTTTATAAGTCTGATTTACAATTCGGTTGAGTTGAGAACAGAGCAGCTGTGTGAGTTTGATTTTACCTCGTACACATTAATTCCAGGTTCAATCCTGACCTCTGTTAAATTTTGTAAAACATTGAATGAATGTCTGAACAGTTCAAAATGATAATTTAGCTCGTTGTGAGCTTGCGGCATGCAGAGTCTCTTGATGGTTTTTTTTGCATTTGGGCTTATTGCTTTTATGTAATACTCTCACCCACATCTCCTCCATTACCCAAGCATCCGCGTTCACCCCATCTTCCTACTGCCTTAACAGTGATAGAGTTCCTTTTGTCCTTACCTATCACCTCATGAGCCTCCGCAATTTCCGCCATCTCCACTAATATATCTTTATCTTACCGCCCCCCCCCCCCACACTTTTTGCAGGGATTTCTCCCTCCATTACTCCCTTGTCCATTCATCGCTCCTGGCACATCCCTGCAAGTGGCCAAAGTGGCCTGCCCATTCACCACCTCCCTCACCTCCTTTCAGGCTCTAAACAGTCCCTCCTACTGACACAACACTTCACCTGACTTCACCTGTGGATCTGTTGAAGTCGTCTGGTGCTCCTGATGCAGCCTCCTCTATATTGGTGAGGCCCACCGTAAATTGGGGTCCATTTCATTAAGCACCTCCACTTCATCTGCCAAAAGCGGAATTTCCTGGTGGTAAAACATCTTAATTCTGATTCCCATTCCCATTCAGTCATGTCAGGCTATGGCCTCCAATTTGATGGCATGAATATTGATTTCTCCTTCTGGTAAAAAATGATTTCACATCCCCTCCGCTCTTCTATTCTCCACTCTGGCCTTTTACCTCTTCTTACCTACCTATCACTTCCCCCTGGATCTTCGCCTCTTTCCCTTTCTCCTATGGTCTACTCTCCTCTCCTATCAGTTTCCTTCTTCTCCAGCCTTTACCTTTTTTACTTGTCTTCACCTATCAGCTAGCTAGCCTCCCTCCCCTCCCCACGTCTTCAAGAAGGGTCTTGGCCTGAAACGTCAACTGTTCATTCATTTCCAGCACTTTGTATGTGTTTGATGTAATTAATGTTCTTTGTCACTGTAGGAATGTTACATCCAAAACATTGGTGTACTGATGGATAATGAGTGACCATTAAAGTGTCTAAGTGATGTGTAGCAATATGCTGAACGTTGTGTTAATGAACTCGTGTACTGTATTGTCTGTTAGAGCAATTTTTGGGTTTAGCACATTTATTTTTAGCAAATAACTTCAGCCACCAGTTGTTGGGTCTGAGTACATATAAATTGTGGATTTGATTTGGAGTGCAGCTTTGAACAATGGTTTCTTAAAAGCTGTGAACCCCAGACCAGACCATGCTGATTAAAATTCATTTGAATGTCTGTGGTGTGGGGGATGAATTGGGAGGTGTGAAATTTGTATGTAGTTTCAAAGAAAGCATTGTAAGTAATGGAATTGTCCTTTGATGTTTTGCACATAAAATATCAAGCCCCACTGTGGGCCTGCCAGACCTTTCAACATAAAGTGTCTCCATATGATGGCCTCTATATCTTGTTTTGTTGAATAAAGAAACTGCTTTATTTCTGCCAATACTTTCTCCAGGGACTTCCATTCATGCAACAACATTTTGAATGAAGGAAACCAGGCTGAGTTAATTGATGAGGACAAAAAGATCAAAAGATTTTGTCTGCATCTGTGTTTGTCTCTGTTTGTAGAGCTGTACATTTCCCTGGGTTCTTTGGATCACCAAGACCTGAAATCAGGATGGGTGCCTAGGACCCAAGTGTGGTGTCACGAGTTGGAATTTGGAGTTCCCCACAACAGCAACAATCAAGTGGTGATTAAGAATCGTGAACCCTGAAACCTTTGTGACTTAATGCTTAATATTTTGTGTGGTATATTTGTGCTTTCCATTTTTATGATTATAAATTAGGCTTAAGTTACTTAGTTGTGCTTGTAAGCCTATTACCACATCTCCTGGACATTCCAATTGTTTGGGTCAGATCAACTCAGCCCATTACACTTTGGAGCGAGCAGGGTCTAGGAAATTGTGGAGGTGGAAATGTCGAGCTATACCGTACTCCCGATACATTGGACTGACTCTGAGGGTCTGAATCACCGGCTAATGTTCTGAGTAAATGGTGTCCTCCCAGATGTAGGGAGAAGCTATTTGGTGAATCGTGTGACGTTAAGCTTCCGTGTGTTTGCCGTAAGAATATAGCGTTTCCCCCCTCTGAGAGCGACTCCCTGCCTCAAGTAAGGTGAACTTTTATGACTGTCCTATCGCAGTCGTGTTTTGACACAGTCGAACTCTGAGGAAAACAAGTGATTGTAGCGCAAATTGGTCTTAAGGACACTGTTTTAACTGACGCGCCGCAGGCCAGGTGGGAACGCTCTGAGCCTAAAGACTACCATGACTGACGGAGATATCTGGTATGATGATGATTTGGATGGAGACGAAAATAATGTAAGCGAGACTTGCGACTTTGTCCCCTTTTGCAATGTAAAAGTTAAACAGGTAAGCGGAGTCTCCACCACCGCTGAGACCACTATCCGTAACTACACTACAGGGTTTAGCTCAAAGAAATCCTTGCCTAACTGGTCCACCCACCTATGCGATTTTGGAGCCTCACCACTGGGTTTTTAACGTGCATATATTGATTCAGTTAGTGTCATTAAAGACCGGCCGGCCCCTTTGGTCTTGGCTGAATTGCGGCTGATCAAGTTGATGGAGCTGAACGTTCCCTGTGGGCAGTGGTTTTGCAAGCTGTCTGTGCTCGCTACTTTGCCCCTTTGGATTGTGATGTGTCTCCTCGTCCCTGGACACCCCCCCCCCCCACCATTTCGCGCCTTTGTGATAAGGCAGCACAATCCGCCATTTATAATAATAATGATGCCTTTAATGGCTGTTCTTTTGGAACGCGCATCTCACGGGGAGAGGCGTCTTGCTGGCTCTTTTAGGGCCAGCTGAGGGTCGGATACTGCAGAGTCCATTGGTCCAACTTGAAGGGTCAGATGTAGTTAGGAACGAGTACAGGTTAAAGCTGCTTTTAAATTCCGGCAGCAGCAGGGGTAGTCTGGCCACGTGATGAATGGAGCTAGGAATGCCCAAAGCACCCGATGGCCGTGCTCAGCAGTAGGTACGTATTAAAGGGCCCCTCTTTCTGTCTTTGTAGGAAGGCTATGTTTCAGTCCCTGCTAAAGGGAAGGCTATAGAAGGAAAAGCGTATCTTCTGGCGGTTTTTGTATTATACCATGAGCATTGTGACCCAGCCGGGTTGCATTCGATAACCTAAACAAAAAGAACCGGCCACCTTATGGCAAACGAGAAAATCTGCCGATGCTGGAAATCCAAGCAACATACACAAAATGCTGGAGGCACTCAACAGGCCAGGCAGCGTCTATGGAAAGGCGAGAACAGTCGATGTTTCAGTAGAACCTCCCCTACACCGGAATGTAATGTTAATCCTAAAAATAAACCAGGACATTCACCTAAAATCTGGGCTAGGGTGAACTGGATTCTGGATAGCAGGTCACTCAGGCCGCTACCTAGGGCTATGGCCAGGGCTCCCAGACCGCCGCAATGCCAACACCGGTGACTCAGAGAGGTTACCCTTTGTTGGTCACACGGCAGTAAGCAGCAGCGAATTACTCTGATGGACTCGGGGAGGGGACCTGTTCCTTATTACAGGGGAATCCGAATAAGAGAGCGCGTGTTTATTCAGGGCTAAGGGGGTTTGGTTACTCATTCTAAACGAGCAAAGTTTCTCTTCACTATTGACGAGGGGGCGCCTCGGACTGTGCCCGTGCTCATCTCCCAGGTATCTGAAAACATTTTGGGAATTGATTTGTTAATGGGAACTTCTATCACGACACCCTTTAGCAAAATTGCTTTTGGTATGAGGAAGGTGACTTCTGGTTGGAAAGGCAAAGTGGGAAACCTGTCTTTATACCCTTGCTGCCATAAATAGTAGCTGCTAAACAATGTCGTATCCCGGGAGGGCATAAGGAAATCGATGAGACCATCGTCCCTTTTAAACCTGGAGGTTCTACGTCCTGCTTCATCTCCTTGTCATAGCTTGTTCGGAAACCTGATGGCTGATGCCGTTATGACCATTGATAATCTCCTGTTAAATCGGTTTGCCCCAATGCTGGCCACAACATTGTGACCCTGACAGTTATACTATTTTTGATTTGGCTCCATCCCTGTTGCTCACAAGTCCCATGATGAGTTTGTTTTTACACGGAAGGGCCTTCGGTACCCCTTTACACGGCTTCCACAGGGATACGTCCATAGTTCTACTGTACCGCGGTGTGGTGGCACAGGATTTGCATGGATGTGTCCTAACCCCCAGCATTAAAGGTCAGGGTCATCTCGGATTGTGTCCACCACATTCTGAAAGAGGGAGTCTGAGCAGCCAGACGTCTTGGCACCAATGACATAGGAAGGAAAAGAGAGGAGGTCCTAAAGAGAGAATTTAGAGCGCTCGCTGGAAAGCTGGAAAACAAGATCTCAGGGTTATCAGTCTCTGGATTGCTGCCAGCGCCACGCTCCAGTGAGAGCAGGAATTGTATGATTTTCAGATGAATGCACGGCTGAAGAATTAACGAAGGGCAACACACTCAAAATGCTGAAGGAACTCACCAGGCCAGGCAGCATCTATGGAAACAAATACAGTCGAGAAAACAAAAGCTGAGGAGTAGATTTAAAAGTTGGGGAGAAAGAAACACCAGGTGACAGGTGAAACTTGGAGGGGGAAGGGATGAAGTAAAGAGCTGGGATGTGAAAGAGACAGAAGGCCGTGAAAGAAAGAAAACGGGGGGAGAAGCACCAGAAGGAAGCGATGGGTGGGAAAAGTGATAAGGTAAAGGACGGAAAAGTTGATGAGAAATGGTGAAGGAGAGGGGGAGGAGGGGGCTTCACCGGAAGTTTGAGAAATCGATGTTCATGCCATCAGGTTGGAGGCTACCCAAACAGAATACTGTATAAGGTGTTGTTCCTCCAACCTAAATGTGACCTTGTGGCGACCCACTTCCTAGCGCACTCGAACCGGCTCACAAATAGCCAGCGCGCAGGCACAAAGGCCAGGTCCGCAACAAAGGCAAAAAGCCTGCGGGGGTTTGTGAGTACATGTCCCTTAGAGCATCCGCGCCCGGGGAGGGTGGGATGAGGGAGGCTTTAAAGCAAGGCTGTGAAGTTCGAATAAAATCATCTTTAATTGCAGTTTACCGACTCCGTGTCGTTACTTTAGCGCTGCGTGTAGCACACCACCACAACCTCATCACTACAGTACAGAAGGCTATGGATGGACATATCGGAATGGGAAGTGGAATTTAAATGGGTGACCACTGAGCGATCCCGCTTGTTCTGGCGGACAAGCGTAGATGCTCGGCGAAGCGGTCTTTCTTCCATGACCTTCTGTATCTTTCACCAATCAACTTCCCAGCTCTTTACTTCATCCCTCCCCCTCCAGGTTTCTCTCTCCCCTCCCCCCAACTTTCAAATCTACTCCTCAGCTTTTGTTTTCTTCAGTTCTGTCAAAGGGTTTCGGCCCAAAAGGTCGACTGTATTTATTTCCATAGATACTGCCTGGCCTGCTGAGTTCCTCCAGCATTTTGTGTGTGTTGCTCCGATCTGAATTGTCTTTATTTCTTACATCCTTCACATACTGTACATGACAAGTAAAAATCTTTACGTTACGTCTCCGTCTAAATGTGCAATCATAGTAATTTATAACAACGTACAATAAATAGAACAGTCAATGTAACATAGAATGCACTCAAATCAGCGTGAGTTCATCAGTCTGATGGCCAGGTGGAAGAAGCTGTCCCGGAGCCTGTTGGTTCTGTCTTTTATGCTGCGGTACTGTTTCCCGGATGGTAGCAACTGGAATAGATTATGCTTGGGGTGACTCGGATCTCCAATAATCCTTCGGACCTTTTTTCACACCTGTCTTTGTAGATGTCCTGAATCATGGGAAGTGCACAACTACAGATGCGCTGAGCTGTCCGCACCACTCTCTGCCCAAACCCGTGATTAAAGGAGGTACAGTTCCCATACCAGGCAGTGATGCAGCCAGTCAGGATGTTCTCAGTTGTGCCCCTTATAGAAAGTTCTTAGGATTTGGGGGTCCATACCAAACCTGCTCAACCGTCTGAGGTGAAAGAGGTGCTGTTGTGCTTTTTTCACCGCACAGCTGGTGTGTACAGACCACGTGAGGTCCTCAGTGATGTGGATTCCGAGGAGCTTAAAGCTGTTTATTCTCTTAACCCCAGATCCATTGATGTCAATAGGGGTTAGTCCATCTCCATTCCTCCTGTAGTCCACAACCAGCTCCTTTGTTTTTGCGACATTGAGGGAGAGGTTATTTCCTTGACACCACTGTGTCAGAGAGATGACTTGTTCTCTGTAGGCCACCTCGTTATTGTTTGAGATAAGGCCAATCGATGTAGTGTCGTCGGCAAATTTAATTAGCAGATTAGAGCTGTGGGTGGTTACCTAGTCATGGGTATACAGGGAGAAAAGGAGGGGGCTTAGTACACAGCCCTGAGGGGCTCCTGTGTTGAGAGCCACAGGGGGATTTCCAACATCTACAAATTTTCTCTAACTAGTGAAGGGGTCAGGATTTCAGATGTATGGATCATTGGGATCTCTTCTGGAGAAGGTTTGACCGATACAAAAGTGATAGGCTACACCTGAACCCAAGGGGGACCAATATCCTTGCAGCCAGGTTTGCTAGGGCTTTTGGGGAGGGTTGGCAGGGGTATGGGAACTGGAGTGATAGATCTGAGGTAGGGATGTTGTATTGCAAGCAGAGGTAGTGTATAGTGAGACCGTCTGGAAGGACAGGCAGATGAAAAGCCAGGCAAATTAAAACCAAAAACACATGGGGGTTGTAAACAAAATTATTTTTGAATTTGTTATGTGTTCTTTTCTGGTTCTGCTCACGATATTCTCAAAGAAAATGAGACACCACACATGGTCAAGGCCAGAAGGAAAAACTTTTTTTTAGAGCTAGCAGAAATGCAATACAAAAGCAAAAACAAATTTCTACAGTAGTAAGTAGTAGTGGTACAGAAATCAAAATAATACCTATCATTTTCTAAATGAGCTGATCTGTTTCACACTTCCATGCAGCCTTACCTTCCCTCGCTCTCTGAGTCGAAGTTAAAATCTAACTCTGGCTCGACATACTCTGGCTTTCTTCAATGCACTGTTCACTATCTTAGCATTAGTCACCAGCCATAACCTAGACTAGGACAAAACTCTCTCTTGTACCTAGAAGGTGCCCCTTTCATACCTTTCAAGACCCCCTACACTGGTACTTTTCCATGCATTTGGTATCAGTACTGCAAAATGAGCTCTCCTTCCTGTGAAAAACCATTTTCCACTGTTATGGCTACAGACTTGTTCTCCCTTAACTTTCTCAAAACGTTACTGTGGACTTGTTCTTTTATACTTTCCAAAACAATCGCTCTCCAAACTTACACCATTTTGTCTTACAAACTTCCACTTTATTTTAGCACAGACCAAGGAGGGATCGCATTTAACTTTTTCCTTACAGGGTGAAAAGAGAAAATATGAAGGTAAGCAAGCCAATAATATCAAAAATTGTACCAAAAGTTTTTTTCAGATATATAAAGAGTAAAAAGATATGTGAGAGTAGATATTGGACCCCTGGAAAATGACACTGGAGAGATAGTAGTGGGGGACAAGGAAATGGTGAATGCACTGAATAAGTATTTTGCATCAGTCTTCACTGTGTAAAACACTAGTAGTGTGCCAGAAGATTGAGAGTGTCAAAGGGAAGAGTTGAGTGTAGTTGCTGTTACTAGGAGATGGTGCTTGGGAAACTGAAAGGTCTGAAAGTAGATAAGTCACCTGGCCCTGATGGATTACACTCCAGGTTCTAAAAGAGATAACTGAAGAGATTGTGGAGGCTTTACTAATGATCTTTCAAGAATCAATAGATTCTGGCGTGGTTCTGGATGACTACTGGAAAATTTCAAATGTCACTCCACTCTTCAAGGAGTGAAGAAGGCAGAAGAAAGGAAATTATAGGCCAGTTAGTCTGACCTCAGTGGTTGGGAAGATGTTGGAGTCAATTGTTAAGGATATGATTTTGGGTACTTGGAGGCACATAACAGGTGCCTGTGTTGGGACTGCTTGTTTTTATGTTGTATGTCAATGATTTGGATGATGAAATTGATGGCTTTGTGGCCAAGTTTGCTGACAATACAAAGATAGATGGTGGGCCAGGTAGTACTGAGGAAGCAGAGAGACTGCAGAAGGACTTAAACAGATTCAGAAACTGAGCAAAGAGCTGGCAGATGGAATACATTGTAAGGAAGTGTATGGTCATGCACTTTGGTCGAAGGAGTAAAAGCATAGACAATTTTCTAAATGGGGAGAAAATTCAGAAATCCGAGGTGCAAAAGGATTTGGGAGTCCTCTTGCAGGATTCTCTAATGGTCAATTTGCAGATTGGATCAGTGCTGAGGAAGTCAAATGTGATGTTAGCATTCATTTCAAGAAGAGTAGAATAGGAAAGCAAGGACGTTTGAACCCACTAGCATAGCAGTTATTATGCTTTACAGCACCAGCAATCACCAATCAGCAATCAATTCCCATGCTGTCGGTAAGGAGTTTGTACATTCTCCTGGTGACCATGTGCATTTCTTCCAGGTGTTCTGGTTTCCTTCCACATGCCAAGGATGTACAGGTTATGGTTAGTGAGTTCTGGGCATAATGCACGGTGACACTTGCAGGCTGCCTTCAGCACAATCCTCAGACTGTGTTGGTCATTGCAATGCATTTTATGTTACCGCTCAATGACCTGGATGAAAATGTAGATGTGTGGGTTAGTAAGTTTGCAGATGATACGAAGATTGGTGGTGTTGTGGATACCGTCAAGACTGGTAAAGAATACAGTGGGGTATAGATCAACTGCAGATATGGGCAGAAAAATGACAAATGGAGTTTAATGCAGACAGATATGAACTAAGTCAAATGTCAAGAGACAGTACACTGCTAAGGGCAAGACCCTCAACAGTGCTGATAAACAGAGGGATCTTGGAGTCCACCACTAAGATAGTGCTGCAGAAACATGGTGACATTTTGTGGGCAGCTTACAAAACTTATACACGTACTTACGAGCTGCCATTGCTGCAATCTGCTGCCTGTAGTATCCCTTTAAGTAACATACTTTTGAATCATCTTAATGAACTAGCAATTTCACAATCTTCTGAAGGACTTGCCGGATTAACTGGCAAGAATGCAGGTACGGTACCATTAAGCAGATGAAGGTAACAGCCATGGCCAGAAGCGAGCCTGGACTCCAGCTGCCTTGCTTCCCCTCAAGCTTTGGATCAGGACCATGTGACAGTTCGTGTGTCAGTCCATTAGGACCCTTGTTGGCAATCCCAACAGTGGTGGACCTGAAATCCACACCACTATCACTGCTCAGGAACTCAGAGGCCTTGACATTGATTGTAACAGCTAAACCAAACCAAAAAATTGCCAGTGACAGCGACCCTATGGTCTTGTTATACTTGCAGCTGCAATAATGATTGTTCCAAAAGTCAAAGATGTGCATTCGATCCCTTATTAGCAATTAGCAAATATACAATCTTGAAGCGATGAAATTTAAGCATACCTAAGTGTAAGCTAAGTGTAATTGTGCATTAATGAGCATTCAGCAAAAGATACATCAGCCAGCTCCCAGCTACTACAAACTGTGGTGAACAAAGGACAAAACTGTAACTTATTCCCTTTGCTTTTGCCATGCCCCCCATGTGACTAGTTACCATAATAAACATGCAAGACAGAATACAATGCAGATAGGGAACAGATCATGATATCACCACATTGAGTGGAATATGACAAGTAGGAAATGCCAGGTAAAGAAATGCTGGATGGATAGAGTGCAGGAGCCTCAGCAACTCATTGGAAGGTATGAAATGTGTAGCTTCTTTACCACCATGTAACCCACCTTCGACCCAAACACCTAAGACCCTATCCCGCAGGGATTTTAGTGCAGAGGTGAACTCACAAGGGAACAGAAAGCAGTCAACACCCACTAGAAGGAACACTTTGAGGTTATATGTATCCATAATGTTGTCCTTGATGTGAACACCCTTGACCTCATTTCTAATCAGCCTTGCCACCATTTCTGGCTAACAAAAAGTAGAAAGGACTGTTCCCAAATAATAATAAAAGAATAATAAGTCCTCTGGAGTGGATGGGAACCCTATTGAGAACCTAAAACTCAACAGTGAAGAATCTCAGCCATGAATCTATAACCTTATTTTCCTCATCTGGATAACTACAGGATAACAGTCATGCCATAATCATAACCATCTTATAGGAAGTCTAACAGTGGTAATTCTAGTGGGCTCGCCCTGCTGTCTACCACAGGGAAAGCTATTACTAGAGTCATTCTGAATTGTCTCCTTGCAGTGACTGTAGAACTGCTCCACAAATTACCATTTGTATTCTGTCCATCTAAAGCAGGGGTTCCCAACCTTTTTTACTCCATGGACCAATACCATTAAGCAAGGTGTCCATGGACCCCAGGTTGGTAAGGTACTATAGACATGATCAATATCACACATTAACATCAAAAGAAATGCAGCACCAGACATGATCTGTGGCCCTTTTTGAAATTCACCAAAGCCTTTGGTTCCAGTAGTCTGGAGGAACTGTAGGGAACCCTCTTCAAATCTGGTTACCAAGGGAATTTTTCTTCTATTTGATATTAGCTCCATAATGTATGTGGACCATGATACTAAACACAGAGACAATTCCCATGAAGATGGCTGTCATACAAGAGTGCATAATTGCCCAATCAGTTTCATTGATTTTTCTCCCGACCATTATGCATCTTATCTCCAACAAATCTCCTGAAGGAGTGAAGCTAATCTTTGGAATGAAAAGGGAATTGGTCAACTTATGCAATTACATTGCAAAGCTAAGGTCAGCCAGAACCCAGGCTTAACTGGAGTATGATACTTGAGTTTGTGTACACTCAGAGGATGAGCTCCAAAACCGTTCACTGAAGAATACAAGAGGATGGGGCCACACAAAAGCCAGGGGGCAGAAATCACATTGTTGTTTCCTGAATCTACTGTCTATTGAACCTACTGTTCTGTTTGTCTTGACCTACGCTTCAATCCTCTACTGGGGTTGTTGGACTGGCCTTCTTCCTTGGTTCCTGGCCTTCACTCTACTCTGGCTGGTTTATGGTATTCATTTTGCTTTTTTGGGAAAACCCACCACACCAGCTGATTTCTCAAGGAGTCTTTTCTATACTTTCTGGATTCTGCTAACAATTCTTCCATTCATCCCCATTGAAGGAATGTTTTCTAGATATTCTCTATGCTTCAGATAATACTAGGCATTCCAAAGAAGTGTCTCAGCCCAAAACATTGACTGTTTATCGATCTCGATAGATGCTACCTGACCTGCTGAGTTTCTCCAGCATTTTGTGTGTGTTACTAGGATCCTTTGCTTTCTGCCAGGGGCTCTTGGATTTTTCCCCACTCCTCTGATACTTCCTGGATCAAAGATTCCAGCTTCTGTAGATCCTTGAAATGGTCCTCCACTGGCTTCTGACCTTGTTTCTGTTGTTCAAGAGAGGATAGACACCTTGACAGAGTAGATGTTGAGATGTTTTCACTCTAGGGGGAAATGACAAAGAGGACATTGTTACAAGATGAGGGACCAGTCATTTAAAACTGATGTGCATAGTCAATCTTTGAAATTCTCTGCCCCAAAGAGCCATGGGGTTTGTTTCCTCTCCTATATCCTTTAAGTTGGATACATCTAATTCAGTTTGGATCTTTCATTAAAGCAACTGAATAGCCTAGTCCCCTTTAAGAACTTTTATTGTAAATCACAGATTGAATGAAATAATGAAGCGCTTTAAACAAAAGATCAAAGGAGTGAATAAGACATCACCAATTAGGAGAGACAAATGTCATGGGCACTGTGGGATTCCACATGGGGACATGCAGAATTGTTTAAAATCCATCCTTTTATGTGTCAGGTTCTGCCTGAAGGTGGCAAAGAAAGATCCACCTGCTATCAGGTGCAGATAATAAGAAGCTTATTAATGAGGAGGATGATTGTTTTTGAACCAGTGAAAACCATAAACTTAATTATACATATATGCCTTCACTGAAACTCTGTACATTTTTAATCCCGTGTCTCTCCCAGGAATTCATCTTATATTCTACTATGAACTCTTTATCTTGCTTGTACATCACTTCTGTGTTCCAGTGCTCTACATTCTGAGATGTTCATTTAACAATACATGAACTCATGATGATATACATGTATGAAGAATATTTAAATCTCAGAAAGTAGTCCATTATTCTTGTTTCTTCAAGTTTGTCGTCTAAATTCACATTTATTTTCTGGACCCCACCTTCTCCCATTTTAGTCAGGCATCATACTCTGACCCATCCTGAGACCTCTCCCAAATTAGTCAGCTGTCTGAACCCACCTCAGCATCTCTTGCTGCCAACCCAACTCAAGAAGTCTTTTAGAGTGGTTTCCTGCATTTCTCTTGCTGTTGCCTGCCCTATCTTTTGTGAAATCTGTAACTGCTCATCAAAGGAACAAATCCATCTATCTCATCTTTCATTGCTAGTCAGCATTTCACCCAGTTGCTCCTAAGGCATTAACCTTTCTAGCATTCTCTGCATCTCTTTAAAGTTATCTACTGCAACTTCAGAACTATGACAGCAGCTCATCAATCATTTCCCTTCTCCATGGAACTCTTTTGAACTGATAAGATCCTTGCCATCTATGAAATCTGTAAAATGCCGGTTTCTGAATGATGAATTCTACCTGTTAACTTTTTGTCATATTGGTGTGGGTTGCTAAAAGCCAGAGCTATTTAACCTCTCTTTTTACTCTTTGACATTTCATCCTTTTGAACATCTCTTCTTTTATACTTCTGTTACTTCATGGAGCACTGACATTCTGAGCAATTAGTTTTTATTCTCTCTTCCTTATTTTGAGTTCAAGTGATTCCTCGGCATTGATAGCTTCATTCTATATATAAACTGTGCTGGTCCCCTCTCTTTCTAATTCTGTCTTGGTGCAATAAACTCCTCTGATCCAAGCCATTCTATTAATCTTAAAATCTTTTCGGTCCTCTGGTTCTGTGGACTTCATCACATATAAGATCATCATTAGCATGTTCTTTCCTCCTGTGATCTTCTTAAACTGATCATCTGTTCTGGAAGAAGAATTGTTCTGTAAGTTATCCATAAATTCCCCCTTATTTTCCCGAGGATTTTGGTGGATTCTCATCTATTCAACTGCTCCAAAGAGTGCTCTATGAGGTCATTCTTTCCTTGGGCATTAGGCTCTATAAAGAATCAACCTATAGCCAAGGAAGTGATGACCCCTCCTGCTGGGTTGTTTGAGGAAATTGATTTTTTCTTGCTTCTTTCTTACTTCTCTTCTAATATGTTTATCTGTGCACTTGTATTGCTACTGTGACACTATAATTTCAGTTGGGATCAACAAAGTATCTATCCATACAATTGTAACAAATAAGCATTGGCAATTGGTTAATATTATGCACACATTGGGTCAGATCAATTCTAAATTTTGAAATAGTTTCTACAAAGGTAATCATTAAATCTATTGCTTTAAAATAAGCCAGAGTGGTATAAGATTAATGACCCATGCTTTCATTATATGCCTCTGTAATTTCAATTGGCAACAGGATCTATGCGACCATATGTAAATTTAAAAACACACTTGGGTCTGTTTAGTTGATGACCCTTTCCCTTTGTTATCAGCCTAGCCCTACTTCCCATCACAGACCAAGTGTTATTTTTGAAGTATGAACAGTCTTTGTTCTGGTCTTTTTTTTATGAGCTAAGTTATGTTTATGCAGCCATAAACTCTGGCACTACCAACCTCTGCTGAACAGTTCTTTTTTTCCCCTGATTGGCAACAGCCTTGATGTAAATATATCAATTTTGCTAAATTTGCCAGCGGGAACTGGCAGTACAAATATTGTTCTAGAACTGTTACATAACTAGGTTACTGGGCACCATATGAAATTGTCTAGACTCACTCATAAAATTTTAGTACTGTATTTGCATGAGATACCTATGAAACCCGAAACAATCAGTAATGGGGTCTGGCATTTTCCCACACAGATGGGTTAATTACTGTTTACAAATGGGCATCTAAGAGTCTTTCTTTGTTATGCTCCTTATCATTTTGAGGAGATAAATAAGTGTGATGCACTGTTTAAACTATTAAAGAACTCTGCTCATTCCATTTCAAAGTTTACCAAAGCCACAGTTACAAGTTAAGAAATGTCCCCTTCCTATTAAAGCAAGCAGAATTATTTTGACCATTTTACCCATTCAGTTAGAACTTAACATACAATGTCATCAATATATTACCGGTATATCAGACAAGAGAATACATTCATCAAGGTTTCGTGTTATCTGTCTTTGACACAGGGTAGGGCTATGCACGTACAGCTGAGGCAATCTCGTAAAAGTGTTCTGTACAGTCTGCCTCCCCAAGTGAAGGCAAATTGATCTTGTAACTGTGGTGACAGGGGAATGGAAAGAATATGTTGGCCAGATCTATTACAGTGTGCCATTTCTTGCCTCCCTGTGGCATTCTATTCACTAAGGTCACTATGCTCGGAACAGCAGCAGTTAACGGAGGGCTGGCAATGATCAACTGTCATCTTCAAGCTGCCGTCTGATTTATTTACTGGCTGGACAGGACTGTTAAACTCAGGCGTTGCATGTCTGATCACACCTTTTCTAAATGACTCTGCTACAGTGTCTGAGACCTCTGAATGTCCTCCTGGTATCCAGTACTGTTTCACAGAAACCACAGCACTCGGTGGCACTATTGTAAGAGGCTCACACTTCGCGAGCCCTTCCAAAACACGGCTTTTAAGATGCCAAATGTGAACTTCCCAATTTTGTCTGCACTGTCTGTTCCTGCAGCACATTCAGTCCAATTATATTTTCAGGTAACTTGGCCATCAGTACTCGGGTTTCCATCGGCAGGCCCTCCCCAATGTTGTTTACCGTGTTCTTATGAGATTTCCTCTGAAATCCTCCATTCGTACTAGGGGTCCCTGATGTCGGCCAGGATTTCCACTTATGTATGTATGTATGTCCCTCTCCCCCTCCCCTCTCCCTCTCGCCACCTTGTGCCAATCAACTGGCTCCAGTGTTCAATGGGACCTTTAACCTCTTGTTTTGGTAATGTTTGGTACCCATCTGCTTCTAAAAAAGCTTCATTTATACTGGTACCCAAGAAGAAAGTGGTGATTTGCCTCAATGACTATCGCCCACTAGCACGTATGCCCATGGTGATAAATTGCTTTGAGAGGTTTGTGATGGAACGTATCAACTCCAGCCTGAGAAGCTACTTAGATCTGCTCCAATTTGCCTACTGGAGCAACAGGTCCATAGCTGATGTCATCTCATTGGCAGATGCATACATCAGGATGCTCTTTATCAACTCCAGTTCATCATCCAATACTATCATCCCCTCAAAACTAATCAAGAATCTCCAAGACATTGACCTTAGTACCTCCTTGCGCAGTTGGATCCTGGATTTCCTCACTTGCAGACCCCAGTCTATTCAGATTGGCAATAACATCTTCTCCACGATCGCCAGCAGCATAGGTAGAACTTAGCCCCTGCTCTACTCACTTTACACTTATGACTGTGTGGCTAAGTACAGCTCCAGTACCATTTTCAAGTTCACTGTCATAGGCCGAATCAAAGGTGGTTATGAATCAACATATACTGTAGGAGGGAAATTGAAAATCTGGCTGAGTTGTATCATAACAACAACCTCTCACTCAATATTAGCAAGAACAAGGAGCTGATTACTCTGTAGACTTCAGAGAAGGAAACCAGCGGTCCATGAACCAGCCCTTATCAGAGGTGGAGAGGGTTAGCAACTTTACATTTCTAGGTGTTTTTATTTTAGAGGATATGTCCTGGGCTCAGCATGTAAGTGCAATTACAAAAAAAGCATGGCAGTGTCTCTACTTCTTTAGGAGTTTGCGGAGATTTGGCATGACATCTAAAGTTTTGAAAACTTTTAAAGATGTGAATTGCAGAGTATATTGATTGGATGCATCTGAGCCGGCTATGGAAGCACCAATGCCCTTGAATGAAAAATCTTACAAAAAGTAGAGGAAAGGTCCATCATGGGTAAAGCCCTCCAAACCACTGAAATGCTGTTGTCGCAGGAAAGCAGCAACCATTGTTAGGGACTCTCATCACCCAGGACATACTCTCTTCTCACTACTGCCATCAGGACTCACACTACCAGGTTCAGGAACAGTTATTAACCCTCCACCATCAGGCTCTTGAACAAAAGGGATAATTTCACTCAACTTCATCCAGATCAGGTTGCTTGATCAATCAGCTTCATTCAGTGCTCCTGCTGTGCTCTAAGCAATTTACATGCTAAGATGGTTTGCTGGGTTTAATCTTTGTCAGCTTGTTCATGGGCTGACCAAGCTAATTCAGCTAAAGTAATATTTTGCAGCTCCATGATTCCAATTCTGTCATTAGCAACAGAGAACCTTTGCTCTGCTACCCTATACATGTCAAAAACAGTTTTCCAAGCATGAAACAAAATCCAACAGGCTCCCTTACTCCCTACGTGTTTGGTAAACCGTACCTTACTTAGCAGAGGAGCTGCCATGCCCAGGATGTCACCTCTATTGCTCTCCATCTCAGCTTTCCAACAGGTGGGAGGGCAAACCTCAGACAACATGCTGCCCATGGATGTTGTCTGTCCACCCTGGTATATTAATCTCAGTGTCATCCTCAGCGTTGTCCCCTTGTTTGCAAAACATAGCACCCTGTGAGCATGACAAACTGAACCCTGCCAATATGCATATGAAAATTATTTAAAAATTTGTTATATGTTCTCACCTGGTTCAGCTCAGGGTATTCACATCTGTGTTTGCAAACAAAAGGAGAAGATACACGTATTCAAGGCCACAAGAAAACACTTTATTAGAACTAGGACAAATGCATTACAGAAGGAAAAACAAATCTCTATAGCAGTAAGCTGTAGCAGTACAGAAGTCAAAATAATACTTATCATCCTCTAAATGAGCTGATCTGCAGAATGATTCCATGCAGCTCTCTTCTATTTCTCTCTCTCTCTTAATTTAAGTCTAACTGCGATTCAACGTACTGTTCCCTCTCTCAGCATTAGTCACCAGCCATGTCCTGGACTAGGACAGAACTCTCTTGTCTTGCCCCAAGAAGATGCCCCTTTTACACCCTTCAAAACCCCTTACACTGGTAGTTTTCTATGCATCTGGTCCCAGCACCTGCATAAAGACCTCACCTTACCATGAGAGACATGTTTTTCAACATTTCCCACTGTTATGGCTATAGACTTGTACTCCCTTAACTTTCTCAAAACATTACTGTGGACTTGTTCTCTTGTACTTTCCAAAACAATCACTCTCCAACCTTACACCATTTTGTCTTATCGCTTTCCATTTTATTTTAACATATACCAAGGAGGAATCAAATTTAACCTTTTCCTTACACAGGGCAATGGAGCTACACAAAGGTTTGAGAACTTCACAATGGAGGTTTTGCCAGATTGGAGAACAGATGGATTAGTGCGTACAGGTCTAATTGGAAAACAAGTCTTGGCATATTATAATTAATGGGCAGTAGTCTTGCAAGTGCTGAAATTTCACAATATTAGCAAAAGGATGTGCCAGATATTTTGAAATTTGATTAAAGTTAACTTGCAAGCTGTGCAAGATTGTTCCACATTCTCAAACAAGGATAGTGGATCGTTCTTACAGTATATCTAGATTGTTCAGTCGATTTTAGGAGTAATTGGTCAATGGTTAAAATAAGGAATTTGGATGTCTTTTGGAGTTCAAAATATGCATGTGGTAGTTTGAGAAATCCCTGAAATTTTAAAGGCTTTTTTTCATTAAATTCAGTAGGTAAAGTATGGTCCAAGGTTAACCTGCTAGCACAAAGTGTGATGGTTTGGGAAATGAGTAACACAAAATCTTTAAGCAATTTACAAGATGCATCCCTCTTTAGTTCAATGATTAAATTAAAATAATGTGCTTAAACTTAAAACCTTGCAGATGAGAAATCAAATAGGCTATGAGTAATGGCCTTTTCTGTGACAAGTCAAAATGAGTTTGCATTACTTGCAGTAAGCACAAGCAAATGCCTGTGAACTCCTTTGTTGCCTTGGTTTGAAAATGTTTCACTTTCTGAAGAATCCTTGTCCTTGATACTTTACCCATAACCTCTGTGACTTTGACATAAGTTTGTCATCAATCCATTCTTGTTCAGACTGCAACATCTAGAAGCACAGTTCTGCTTGTGGAGAAATACAGCTGTCTCGTGCAAGGAGACAGTAAGGTGGGTGACCCTCTCCAGTTGTTTTCTGTGATTGCCTGGGTTGCATGAACATCTCAGTTGAAAAATACACAGTGTTGGCTTAACTTCCCATCATGCTGTGCTAAGTAGAGCAGATTCTAATTCTTAACTCTCCAGAAAAATACTGGATGTTGATTATTCCTCAATTCCACAGCAAACAACTAACTTAAAATGGAAGAGTAACATTCACTATCCACTTGGGTAGATTACGGCCCAATAGTATTGTGGTGAACTAGATATACCTGTCTGACTGCTCCTGTGGCTCCTCCCACAGACCCTGCTGACTGCTCCTGTGGCTCCTCCCACAGACCCCTGTATAAAGGCGACTGTGGGCTGCTGCTCTCCCTCATTTTCCCCTGGATGTAGTGCTGTTTATTCTTCCAGTCAATAAAAGCCGATATCTCACTTCCTAAGTCTCAGCGTGAGTTATTGATGGTGCATCAAGTATGAACACTGGATTTTTCAATTTCAGGTTACCCACACACCCCAGTGTTCTCCTCCAACACATCACTCCCTTCTCCACCTGATTCCACCTGTCATTTACCTCTCCTGCCCCACCCCAACCCCTTCCCTCTCAATAATGATGTAGGGGCGCAACTCAAAACAATGACTTGCAACTTTTACTTCTATAAATGCTGCTTGACTAATCGAGTCTTTCCAGTGTTCTGTTCTTTCATTCATGATTTCAGATTCTGCTATCCCTTTTGTCTTCAGGCTCTTTAAGTGTTGTCTGCTTCAGTCAAACAGCAACAAATGAAACAAGTTAAATACTCGGTTAATCTGTTATTGATGTTCCAGCACTGCCAGTATAAGAACCATTCCCAGGTTTGTCTTGGACAGGTACATAGATAGAAAGGTGTACAAGAACATAAACCAAACCACAGATTAGCACAGATAAGCATCTTGGCTGGTATGGATGAATTGGGCCAAAGGGCCTGTATTTGTGATGTATAACTCTCTCTCTATACAAGTCTCTATATGTTTTCCCCAGTTTCTGACATGGTGATTGTGTTTGCCTAGAAGGATTAAGTGCACTTCCTCTCCTTCTAAAACAAGCTGGTTCCCGCTCTTCTCCCAAGTTTAGCTTTGGCCTGAGTTGTCAGTTCATTAACATTTCAAACTGGGAAATACCTAATTCAAAGTTCAAAGTTCAAAATAAATTTATTTTCAAACTGTGTATATGTCACCATATACAACCCTGAGATTCATTTTCTGGTGGGTATTCATAGTAAATACAAAGAAACAAAAAACATAATTATCATAGCAATAAAAAGTTTACACAGGATATTGAAACTAAAGTCGATGCACCAAAATGTCACCAATCCTAGCACAGAATTACCAACAAACACGGAGATTATTACCTTTTGGTCTGATATCTGGTCAAGCAGGGCGTTGCGCAATCAAGAAGCAAGCTGGATTAGGGAGGAAAAAGAACACATAATTGAAGACATGCAAACAACTGAAGTTACAATGGATAAGCTAAAAGCACTTATAAAAATACACACAACTGGAAAATACCAGCAGTAATAATATTCATAATTATTGGCATAGAAATTTTTTTGCCTTCATCTGTACCTATTAATACATATCAACAATTTTCTTAAATATCCTTGAAAAGGTCCCAAATTTTTGACAGTATCTCTTACCTAAAGGAGAAATTTCATATGACCCATCAAAATATTGTCCTATTACTCGTTTGCAAACTATATATAAGATTGTAACATCATGCATCTCAGATCTAATCACCACTCACTTGGATAACCACAATATACTTACAAAAGAGCAGAAAGGAAGCCTTAAGGGTATGAAAGGATGTAAAGAGCAGCTGGTAATTGATTCTGTAATTCTAAATCAAGCCTGGTGGAAAAGCAGAAATCTTCATTGTTTTTATATTGACTGCCTAAGCACACTTGACTCTGTCCCCACCCTCATGGTCATTAGAAGGTTGAAGCACTCGGCAGAGATGGTGCTCGGTGCTCGGTGTCGGAGGGCTGGTCGGAGGCACGAAGTTGTCGGAAGTTTTCGGATGGACTCACAGTTGGCTGTGCTCGGGTGCTTCCAGAGGCTGCATCGGGAAGTTTTGCCACGTTGGAGGTTTCTTCCTTCTGCCATCTGCGTGAGATGATGGGCTATCTGGGACTTTGAGACTTTTTTTTTACCGTGCCCATGGTCTGCTCTTATCAAATTATGGTATTGCTTTGCACTGTTGTAACTGTATGTTATAATTATGTGGTTTTTTGGTCAGTTAGTCTTGGTCTATCTTGTGTTTATGTGATATCATACTGGAGGAACATTGAATTTCCCCTTGGGGATGAATAAAGTATCTATCTATCTATCTATCTATCTATATATAAAAGCTACACCCAATACTTGTGAAATTCCTATAACATCTGATGAAGCATTGGTGTACTATAATGACCCTATCAATTAACAACCAAAAAACAACAACTACCTTTACTAAATAAACGGAGGCATTTTCCAGGATGACTCTCTAAACCCACTATGGGTTTGTCTAGCTGTAAATCTGCTCTCAAATCTACTGAATCAAATCAGAGAAAACCAAACAACAGAACCATACTTTGATGCACCACCTATACATAACAATATGAAATTATACACTCCTTCATCAGTAAAGCTAAAGCTATTATTTTAAACAGTAGAACTATTTTCTAAAAATACAAACATGAACTTTGGTCAACCTTGGTAAAGAAAGGTGTAACGGAGCCAGTAGAATATAAAAAAGAGCAGCAGGATAAAATAAAACTGATGGATGAATATGAAACATGTAGGTATCTGGGTTATCAGCAAGCAAAGAAAGTAGATCATAGTGCGATAAAGGGAAAACTTTCGGCTTAAGAAAATCTGCTAAACAGAGTTTAATAGTAAAAATAGAAAAAAGGCAATAAACACTTCCGCTATACCCATATTATCGTATTCTTTTGGTATAATATCTTGGTCCAAAACTGATCTGGAAAACTTACAAAGAAAAATAAGAACTGAAATGACAATTTTTAGAAAACACTATGTATACTCAAACATTCTTAGATAAACATTGCCTTGGACAGAAATAGGAAGTGGAATAAAACAGACATAAAAAATTTACACAGCAGTTAGATAAGACTTCTAAGGATATATTTTCACCAATGAAAACAGGATTCAGCAATCCACACAAGCAAATGCAATTTTGTGAAGAAGTACACACGCTAAACTTAAATGAAAGAATAATGCTGAAAAATGAAGAAGTGGCTACAGAAGTGTACAATGTCCTGTGTATGTCACTAAAAAGGGCTTCTTTGGTTTGTTACGAGTAGGAATGCTTCTTTGTTAAATGTTTCTCTCGGCGTTGTTTCACTTTAGAATGGCTGATATGGTAATTGTATTCATTTGTTAATCAATGGGGAATGTTATTGTGTTTTGTGAGGCTGGGAACTTGGGGGAGGGGTTGCGCGGGCTTGGGGTGTGAAGGGAGTCGGGAGGGAGAGCCGAGGAAGGTGGACGTGCGCTCGGAAGACCACCGGGGAGTCTGAGGTGGAAGACGTTGAAGTCAGAGGCAAGCGACGAGGGGTCGAATGGTTCGATGGTTGAGCTCCAACGAGTGCACTACCCTGACTGAACTTTGATAAGTTGGCGCCTTTTGTTTTTTTCCTTGTATATATATATATAGTATTGCCTAATACTCTTTTAATTTTAGTAAACTCTTTAAATTGTATTTCATAACGGTATTTGTTGTGGGTTTGATACTGTCGGCAGGAGCGAGGCATAAACTGGATTCTCACAGCACCTGCGTGTACCAGCCTTTTTGGGTAAGTGTTACAGAAGCAAAAGTTAACCAGTGGAAGATTGTGACCCTCCATGGAAGACACTCCCATGATCTGAGCAAATTAGATGTCAACAAGGAAGTGTTGAATGTCTGGTTCAGAGTTGGAGAGCTCCTCCCAGAAACAGAGGGGTACCTTTAAATAATACAGGATCAAGTGATTAACACAAAAAATATCAAAATATGTAATAAAATACTAATAAATTCAAGGTGACAAATGCAGAAAATGCCAAGAGAAACCAGAAACAATCCAACACATTACAGGATCCTGGAGCAGTTTAACTCGATGTGATGACAATCATGTAGCAAACAGCATTCATCAACATCTTTTTATTCTGGCGTCTTCCTGCTTCCTTTCCAGTCCTAACAAAAGGTCTCAGGCCAAAATGTCGACTATTTATTCATTTCCAAGGGTGAAAGGTGAAATGTTTAAGGGTACATGAGGGGGAGCTTATCACTCAAAGGGTGGTGAGAGTGTGGAACGAGCTGCCAGCACAAGTGGTGGATGCGGGTTCGATTTCAACATGTAAGAATAATTTGAATAGGTACATGGATGGAGGGGCATTCAGGGCTAAGGTCCAGCTCCAGATTTATGGGACTAGACAGATTAATGAGCCGAAGCACCTATTTCTGTGCTGTAGTGCCCTATGACTAAATCTAGTGCCATCCATCATTAAAGACCTTCACTATCTATGATACACCCTGTCTGCATTACTATCATCAGGGAGGGGTACAGAAGTCTGGGAACAGCTTCTTCCCCCCAACCCGCTATCAGATTTCTGAATGGTTTATGAGCCCATGATCACTACTCATTATTCTTCTTTTGCACAATTTATTTATGTAACTTACGTCCTGCACTGAACTGCACCCATGAAACTAGAGATTTCATGACATATGTCAGTGATAGTATATCTGGTTCTCTTTCTGAAAACCAGTTTTATAATGAGGAATGCACTTGGATGCGAAGTGAATTGATCTTGAAAAATCTGTACCTTCTAACTTCCCTCCCTCCAGATGCTTAAGTTCAACACCTGCTGAGGTGCTCATTATTTCTTTCACCGTAGGGGTGAAGATATCGTTCGAGCACAGATAAACTGTGGTTCAGTTTAGAGCTTGTGCCTCAAATCAAGCCACATGGACGCTGAGAGATATGGCTTGTTATTGCACGGTACGCCAGGAGATGTAGCATGCAAGGAATTTATTAATGAATTTATTATACACCTCACCCATAGTAATAAAATGTTTAGTAAATGATTCAAGAAGGCAAAGGATTCCAGCTGTTAAAGATTTTGCAGCAACTTCATAATGGTCTTATCCACAGTAGGATAGATTATAATTAATTGTAAATAGAATGAGCTTGTTCTTTGGAGACAAGTTTGGGGGGAAGGGGTTATGCTCTTCATTTGAAGAGTTATACCAACACATGTACAGTCTCTTTCAATGCTGTTAATTCTACAGTCCTCTGACTTTGCCAATTGTAGTCCACCCCTCACCCCCTTTCCAAGAACACATACTAGCAAATGATTCTTCTTGTAGGAAATACATTAAGGAAAATCTGTCCACATCAAAAATGGTTCATTAGGATATTCAGTGATAAACTAATATCCTGCTGTTGTAAACAGACTAGAAGGAAAGCTATCAGTTCAAATGGAAACTTAAATGGCTTCTTTCTGGTAGTAAACCTCCAACTGATAGCCAGGTATGTACTGACTGCATTGATCACAGCAAACGTCAATAACCCAACATTGGTTGTGCTTCCCTGGTGGATTCTCCAAACTATTGGACATTGTAATGATTAATACTGTACTATAATACAACTTCAAATCACAGTTTTAAAGATGTTACAATAGTGTAATATATTTTCTAGTGAAGCTGAAAATACACAAAATGGTGGAGGAACTCACCAAGTCAAGCAACATCTGTGGGCGAAAGTGAACAGTGAATATTTCAGGCCAAAAACCATCATCAGATTTGTAAAAGAAGGAGGCATAAACTAAAATAAGAAGCTGGGAGGAGGGGTAGGAGTACAAGCTGTCAGGTAATAGGTAAGAACAGGTGTGACGAAAGGTGCATGAAGTAAGAAACTGGTGGGAATAGGTGGAAGAGGTTGAAGAAGAAGGAATCTGATAGGTGGGAAACCAAAGGAAAGTCATGAGGGCAGGAAGGGAAGAGAAGGAATGAACCCAGTTCACTCAAAGAGAGAAGTGGGACTCGATGAACTTAAAGTAAGTGTGGGAAATGGGGCCCTGGTGAACCATCAGAAGCCCAAAACAAAAGGGCAGTGAATTATTGGAGTTTGCTATAAGTAGATTTGTTGAAGTTTTGACACCTCGTTCTCTCAGAACAATATGAGTTCATTTAGCCTTCTGAATAAAGAATGGAGATAACTGTTTTGACCGGAGAAAGTTAAGTCTTTAATCACAGATAATCTTGGGCAAAATTTCAATTATGACCTATTTTTGAAGGAGGATGCTAATGTTACAAATGTGACCTGACATCAGCAAAACGGAACCACTGATTACTGCCATTGTCTCTTGGAGAAGGAATTGTGTATTGAGTACTGTACTATTCATTGAAACCCCTCAGGGGACAACCAGAGTGGTCTGGTTGAGGGATTGCATCATCCCAACCTGATTTACATCTGAGACCCCGTGAGTAAGGATAAAAGAGGGGTCTGGGGAACAACCCCTTTAGACGCACCAGGAGAAACGCTAGAAATCCCATGACAGCGTTTGATAGCGAAAGCCGGTGGGGGGCTCGTGTGCGTCCTCTCTTTGCCTGGGGTGGCGGGCTCACCACGGAAGAACGGTTTAGCTAAAGGAAACTTGAACGGCCACACCAACGAGACACTGATGGATCGAAATCATAAAGGAAAGCCGGCAAGTTTTTTTCTCCTAATCTCTCTCTCTCTCCAACAATTGCAACACAGCGGTCCCCAACGGCTGCAGCCTGCATGAACTGAGTGAACTTTATATTTCCATCGGACAATACATTATCCCCTAGACAACGACAGGGCTTATTTCTTATTGATTATTATTATACCCGCACTTTTAGATTTAGTATTGACGACGTATATTATCTGTATATTTGCATTGATATTATTTTTGTGTATTTTTACTAATAAATACTGTTAAAAATAGTATCATCAGACTTCAACGGACGTCTCTATCTTTGCTGGTAAGTGACCCAGTTACGGGGTTCGTAACACTAACATATAGAGATGTACAAATCTATTTCCATTGGAACTTTGAGTAGAGCAACCTCTTTAGGATAAGCCAGAGTGTTCAGCGAGGGAATTCTTCTGTGTAGACCATCGCCTCTGCCGGATTGAAGGAAGGAAGATACAACAGAAACTCTGATAATATCTCAGGGATATTACCCAACATTGCCATCTGGTATTCTGAGTATGCTGTGCAGAATAAAGACCAGCAAAAGCATGTGAAGCCTTGCCAATTGGAGAAGAAAATATGATTGCAATGTCATTGGTTTTTTACTTATGTAATGTACCCCTGGAGATACAAAAGTATAGATGCTGGAATCTGGAACAACAGACAACCTGCTGAAAGAACTCAGTGGTTCGGACATCTGTGAGAGGAAAGAAATTGTCAACATTCTGGGTTGAAACCCTGCACCAGGACTTATCATTGGTGGAGAGTGGAGAGAGGAGTTGGTCAATAAAGAGAGGAGGTTGGGGAGTGGTGAGACAGGAGCCCAAGGTAATTGGTAGAATGGAGAGGGCTGAGAAGCGATAGTCTGGTTGTGCTAGGTAAGGAGAGGAGGAGAGTTGGAGTGAGGAGACAGTGGCAGGTGGATGATAGATGGAGACAGACAAAGAGATTGAAAAATGAGAGACGGATGGAGTGGCATTGGGGGAGGGGAGGGAGACCATTGGAAACGGCTGCTGGAAAGAGAGGAATTGGATAAAGAAATACAATTGAATTTAAAAAGGTATTCATGAACAAAGACTGACAATCAACCAATGTTCAAAAGAAGGCGAGATGTGCAAATAAAAAATTAGCATACTGAGCATGTGAGTTGTAGTGTCCTTGAAAGTTAGTCTGTATGTGTGGGATCGGTTCAGTTCCTTGGCCTTCAGCTCCATCCCCTCCCTGGAAGCTCGACCTCAGTGAGTTGCCTGATCTTAAATTGAACCTCCTTCCCATCGCTTCACCATCTCACCCAAATGCTTTCATTACTGTGACTTTGCCCAGTCCGGCTTCAGTTCATCAGGCTGCCAGTACCCTCTTCCCTCCATTATTACTGTGAGTCTCAACTATTCCAGCACTCTACTGGGCAGCACAGTGGTGCAGCTAGTACAGCCATTGCCTCACACCTCTGGCAATGCTGGCTTGGCCCTGACCTCAACTGCATGGAGTCTGCACTTTCTCCCTGTGCCACATGGATATCCTCCCACATCTGAAACACGGGATCAATTGGCTCTGATAAACATGTAGGTGAGCAGTAGAATCTTGGGGATTGGGTTTGTTGATGTAAACATGGAAAGGAGGATAAGGATGAGGATGGAATTAGTGTAAATGGGTGCTTGAATGGTTCTCACAGTCTGGGTGAGACAAAGGACCTGTTTCTCTGTGCTTCTGAAAACTAGAGCTCATTCCAAATTGTGCTGTCCATACACTAACTTCAGCATGTTTCTCTCAGTCATCACACAATGTATCTGCTGTGATGGTCCATAATCTCACAGAGCCTCGATAGTGTTCATCACCACCCTCACAAGGTGATGCTGAGAAATGAATAGAAAATAAGTAAAATTTTCATCCTTATATTCAAATCGTTCTGCAGCTTTGTATTCTTTCCTCATGATTGCAATAATTTTCTAGGACCAGGATCAATCCTCCAATATGCTGATGACCAGGAACTTGGGGCTGCCCACCCTTTCCACCACTGATCTCTCAATGAGGACTGGTGTATATTCTCCCGAATTTCCCTTTCTGAAATTGACAAACAATTTCTTTGTCTTGCTGATGATGAGTGTGAGGTTCTTGTTGCAACACCACTCAACCAATCCATCCATCTTGCTCTTGTACACTTCTCCATTACCATCTGAGATTCTTTCAACAGCAGTGGTGTATTGGCCAAATTTAAAGTTGGTGCATTAGCTGTGCTTAGCTGCAATGTCATGAGTGTGGAGAGAGTGGGGGAGTGGGTTAAACACACATCTGTGAGGTTTTACTGTGTTGATTGTCTTTGAGAAGACATAAGAGCTTGTCAGGGAGAGAAGCATCACTGCCAGTTATAATGTTAGGTTTCACCTTTTGGTAACCCATGGCACATAAACCCTGCCACCGCTGCTGTGTATCCACTAAGCAGAATCCAAATTGAATATTATTGCAGATTCCTTTTGTAAATTTGGAAAGACGGGGTAATTACTGTGAACTTGGTGATGGCAAGAGAAGTCAGAAGTCTATTGACCACCATAAGACATAAGGGCAGAATTAGGCCTTTCGGCCCATTGAGGCAGCTCCACCATTCAATTATGGCTGATTTATTATCAGAAACAGAATAACAGATCAGGAAAATACTTGAGGTAATCAGAGTTGTGAAAGCTAATGATCATAGCCTTTTGTACCTTTGTAAAGGACCAAAACTGAACTTCAGAACTAATACTTGCGCTATTAAACAAATCATCCCAATGATTCAGCTGGAGAAGCACAATGTAACATTGAACATGAACATGACCAGTGATTCCTGACCTAAACATTTTCTATGACACATAATCTTGCCTCTTACTTTGAATAGCCCAGGAAAGTAAGGTTTTTTTTTTCTAGCTTTGCCACTGTCCTTTATGATTGGATTTTGGCCCATAGACATATTAAGAACTTATTAATTTGACAACACTATGTCAGAGGTTAGCTAAGAAATTTTGCCATGGGATTGAACAGAAGTCACCTTAAAATCAGACACAGGAGGTGGCAGAGCAGATTCTTGACAAAAGCCTGCTTAATTGTGCCAAGAGATAACTGGGAAAGGAGGTACATAGAGCCTTGAAGGCTTCAAGCCTCATTGAATGCTTAATTTTGGTTGGCAGTGTGTGTGTGTGGGGGGGGGGTGTCCCATGTAGGTTCAAGCATAATTCTTGTAAGCTATATGATTAATATTCCACTGCACAAAGCCCAAACACAGAAGTCATTCTGAACTTGAGGGTTGAAATCTCTTTTTTGTGTTAAATCGGTATATCTTACCTTGGCCGCAATCAGAGAATCCAACTGTATTCCTCCATGTGTATGTCTTCCTCAACTTTCCATCATTACTGATCAGCCTCAACATTATCTAATGCCTAAATTCACAGTAACGCCTCATCACATCTCCTGACAAGTACCCCATCATCTGACCAATACTTCTACCATCACCTATCTACCCCTGTAATCATCTGAGACACATCGGCCATCCCCGGGAATTTTCTGTATCTTTCCCAGCCCTCTTTGACTGAGCAGTGTCGTACATTTTTTTCCCTCTTTCAGTCCAGATGATGGGTCTCACCTCATAACGTCACCATCCATTTCCTTTCATAGATGTTGCCTGACTTGCTGAGTTCCTCTCTCTTTTTGTTTGTTACTCCGGATTCCAGCCTACATTCCTTCATGATATTCATAGAGGTGGCAGATGGCAAAGAAGAAATTTTACTGCCTTGTGGCTCCGGTGCAGTAGAACAACTGAGCCTTCTTATCAGTGGGCCTGTTCAAAAAATCCTGTAGGTCAGATTTGTCCAGGTGGGCAAGAAATGTGCCTACTTTCTCTAGAGGCACGGACCACAATCCTGATTAACTTCTGGTGCATATAAATCATAAGCATATAGTTAAATGTCATGAAGATATTTGTCTGTGCTAATGAAAAGTATAGAAACAGACAGTTCTGATATCTGCCATTAATCATAAGCCTGACCAAATCATTTTTCTTTAATACAATTTAACAATAAGAAGCAGATGGGGTGGCATGGCTCTGCTGGTAGAGAATGGCATTAAATTAGAGGAAAGATGTGATATATAGGATTGGAAGATGCTGAATCCTTATGTGTTGAGTTAAGAAACTGTAAGGGTAAAAGGAACCTGACAGCAGTTATATACAGGCCTTCCGACAGTGGCTGGGATGTTGACCACAGATTACAACAGGAAATAGAAAAGGCATGTCAAAAGGGCAATGTTGTGGTAGTCAAGGGAGATTTTAACATGCAGGTTGATTGGGAAAATCAGGTTGGCAATGAATCTCAAGGGAGTGAATTTGTTGAATACCTATGAGATGGCTTTTTAGAGTAGTATGTTGTTAAGCCTACTAAGAGATCAGCTATACTGGATTGGGTGTTATGTAATGAACCAAAGATGATTAGGGAGCTTAAGGTAAAAGAACCCTTAGGAGGCAGTGATCACAATATTATTGAGTTCAACTTGAAACTTGATAGGGAGAAATTAAAGCCTAATGTAGGAGTAAAGGAAATTACAGTAATTATGAGAGAGGAGTTGGCCAACATAAATTGGAAGGAGATGCAGGGATATCAGCAGAGCAGAAATGGTGTGAGTTTTTGGGGAAAATGAGGAAGGTGCAGGGTAGATGTGTTCCAAAATCGAAGAAATAGTCAAATGGCAAAATAGTACAACTGTGGTTGACATGAGAAATCAAAGCTAATGGAAAAGCAAGAGAGAGAGCATACAACAAAGCAAAAATTGGTGGTAAAACAATTGGGAAGCTTTTAAAACTCTAGAAAGAGCAAGTAAAAGGATCATTAGGAGGGAAAAGTTGTCAAAGTGGATAGTAAAAGCTTTTTGAGATATGTAAAAAATAAAAGAGAGATGAGAGTGGATATAGGACTGCTAGAAAATGAGGCCAGAGAAATAACAACAGGGGACAAGAGATGGCAGATGAACTAAATGAGTATCTTGCATCAATCTTCATTGTGGAGGACACCAGCTCTGGGCCAGATGTTGAAGGGTATGAGGAAAGAGAAGTGAGTGCAGTTACTACTACAAGGGAGAAGGTGCTTAAAAAGCTGAAAGACCTAAGGGTACATAAGTGACCTGGACCAGATGAACTGCACCCTATGGTTGTGAAAGAGGTAGCGATAGAGATTGTTGAGGCATTACTAATGATCTTTCAAAAATCATTGGACTCTGGCATGGTGCCAGAAGACTGGAAAATTGCAAATATCACTCCACTTTTTAAGAAAAGAGGAAGGCAGCCGAATGGAAATTATAGACCAGTTAGCCTGACCTCAGTGGCTGGGAACATGTTGGAATCAATTGTGAAGGATGAGGTTACGGAGTACTTGGTGACACAGGACAAGATAGGACAAAGTCAGCATGGTTTCCTTAAGGGGAAATTTTGCCTGACAAATCTGTTCGAGTTCTTTGAAGAGGTTACAGGTAGGATAGATAAAGGGGTTGCAGTGGATGTTGTATATTTTGACTTTCAGAAGGCCGATGAGAAGCTGCCACACATGAGGCTGCTTAACAAGTTAAGAGCTTTGAAGAAGGAGGACACCTCCTTTGTTTTGGGATGAAAAGCCTCATCCTGAGAGCGGATGCAGCGGACCGTTTGAATTGAGAGAATGGGATGTCGTTTTTACAAGTAACAGGGTAGGAGGAGGTATAGACCAGGCGGCTGTGAGAGTCCATGTGTTTGTAATAGACTTAAGTAGATAAGTACATAAGGAGACAGAGAGATCAAGAAAGGGGAGGGTGGTGTCAGAAACGGCCTTCAACAGCATCTCTTCCATTTCACGCACATCTGCTCTCACCTCATCCTCCTGTCACCCTACCAGGGAGAGGGTTCCTCTTATCCTCACTTACCACCCCACCAGCCTCCGCGTCCAACATATAATTCTCTGCAACTTCTGCCATCTCCAACAAGATCCCACCACCAAGCACATCTTTCCTTCCCCCCCACTTTCAGCTTTCCACAGGGATCACTTTGTATGTGACTCCTTTGTCCATTTGTCCCTCCCCACTGATCTCCTTCCTGGTACTTATCCTTGTAAGCGGAACAAGTATAACACCTCCTCCCTCACCACCATTCACGGCCCCAAAAAGACCTTCCAGGTGAGGTGACACTTCAACTGTGAGTCTTTTGGGGGTCATATACTGTGTCCAGTGCTCCCGGTATGTCCTCCTGTATATTGGTGAGACCTCAAGTAGATTGGTAAACCGCTTTGTCGAGCACCTACCATCAGAAAAATCGGGATCTCCCAGTGGGCACCCATTTTCATTCTACTTCCCATTCCCATTCTTATATGTCCATCCATGGCCTCCTCCACTGTTGTGATGAGGCCACACTTAGGTTGGAGGAACAGCACCTTATATTCTGTCTGGGTAGCCTCCAACCTGATGGCATGAACATCGATTTCTCAGACTTCTGGTAATACCCCCCATTTCACCAATCCCCATCCCCTTCTCCCTCTCTCACCATATCTGCATGCCTGCGCATCGCCTTCTTCTGGTGCTCTTCCGGTTTTTTTTCATTCAGGTCTTGTCCTCTTCTATCAGATCCCCCCTTCTCCAGCCCTGTATCTCCTTCACTAATCAACTTCCCAGCTCTTTACTTCATCCCTCCCCCTTCAGCTTTCACTGATCACCTTGTGTTTCTCTCTCCCATCTCCCCACCTTTTAAATCTACTCCTCAGGCTTTTTTCTCCACTCCTGCCAAAGGGTCTCGGCCTGAAACGTCGACTGTACTTTCTTCCATAGATGCTGCCTGGCCTGCTGAGCTCCTCCAGCATTTTCTGTGTGTTGCTTATTGAGAACCACTTAGAAAATGCAGAACAAAATTGAACAAGCTGCGGAAGCCAGATCTCTGGCACTGAGTCTGGTTCTGCAGTACAGAATGGAGGGGGGATGAAGAGGAGAGCAGTAGTGATAGGGGACGCGATAGAGGTACAGACAGGAGGTTCTGTGGTCGTGACAGAGACTCCTGGATGGTTTGTTGCCTCCTGGATGCCAGGGTCAGGGGATGTCTCTGATCATGTGCACAGCATTCTGAAATGGGAGGGTGAGCAGCCAGATGTCATGGTACACATCGATACCAATGATGTAGGAAGAAAGAATGAGGAGGTCCTGAAGAGTGAGTATAGAGAGCTTGGTAGAAAGTTAAAAAGCAGGACCTCAAGGGTGATAATCTCAGGATTGCTACCTGTGCCATGTGCTAGTGAGGGTAAGAATAGGATGCTCTGGAGGATGAACACGTGGCAGAGGAACTGGGGTAGGTGGCAGGGTTTCAGATTTCAGGATCATTGGGACCTCTTCTGGGGCAGGTGGGACCTGTACAAGAGAGACGGGTTACACCTGAACTACAGGAGGACCAATATCCTTGCAGGAAAGTTTGTTAGTGCTATTGGGGGGATGTTTAAACTAGATTTGCAGGGGGATGGGAACCACAGTACCAGAGTAGATAGTGGAGCGGGAGTGAGAATAAATGATGTTAAAGGTTCATGCAAAGTCACAAATAGAAGGGTTGCGTGTGTGGTGATAATCTTCTGAGGTGTGTCTATTTCAATGCGAGGAGTATTGTGGAGAAGGCCGACGAGCTGAGGGTGTGGATTGACATGTGGAATTATGATGCTGTAGCCATTAGTGAAACCTGGCTACAGGAGGGGCAGGATGGGCAGCTTAATATTCCAGGGTTCCGATGTTTCAGACGTGATAGAGGCAGAGGGATGAAGGATGGGGGGTGGCATTGCTAGTCAGGGAAAATGTTACAGCAGTGCTCAGGCAGGACAGATTAGAGGGCTTGTCTACCGAGGCCATATGGGTGGAGCTGAGAAACAGGAAAGGTATGACCACATTATAGACCACCCAAATCTGCAGAAAGAGAGCAGACAACTGCAGGAAACATAAAGTTGTGTAAGTAGGGGATTTTAATTTTCCACATATTGATTGGGACTCCCATACTGTTAAAGGTTTAGATGGGTTAGAGTTTGTAAAATGTGTTCAGGAAAGTTTTCTAAATCAATATATAGAGGTACCAACTAGAGAGGATGCAATATTAGATCTCCTATTAGGAAATGAGTTAGGACGGAAGTGTGTGTAGGGGAACACTGGTTCCAGTGATCATAACACCATTAGTTTCAACTTGATCATGGATAACGATAGATCTGGTCCTTGGGTTGAGGTTCTATACTGGAAAAAGGCCAAATTTGAAGAAATGAGAAAGGATCTAAAAAGCGTGGATTGGGACAGGTTGTTCTCTGGCAAGGATGTCATTGGTAAGTGGGAGGCCTTCAAAGGAGAAATTTTGAGAGTGCAGAGTTTGTTTGTTTCTGTCAGGATTAAAGGCAAAGTGAAAAAGAATAAGTAACCTTGGTTCTCTAGGGATATTGGAATTCTGATAAAGAAGAAGAGAGAGATGTATGACATGTATAGGAAACAGGGAGCAAATAAGGTACTTGAGGAGTATAAAAAGTGCCAAAAAATACTTAAGAAAGGAATCAGGAGGGCTAAAAGGAGACATGAGGTAGTTTTGGCAGTCAGGGTGAAGGATAATCCAAAGAGCTTCTACAGGTATATTGAGAGCAAAAAGGTAGTAAGGGATAAAATTGGTCCTCTTGAAGATCAGAGTGGTTGGCTATGTATGGAACCAAAAGAAATAGGGGAGATCTTAAATGGGTTTTTTGCGTCTGTATTTACTAAGGAAACTAGCATGGAGTCAATGGAAATAAGGCAAACAAGTAGTGAGGTCATGGAGCCCATACAGATTGAAGAGGAGGAGATGCTTGGTATCTTGAGGCAAATCAGAGTAGATAAATCCCCAGGACCTGACAGGGTATTTCCTTGGACCTTGAAGGAGACTAGTGTTGGAATTGCAGGGGCCCTGGAAGATATATTTAAAATATTGGTATCTACGGGTGAGGTGCCAGAGGATTGGAGGGTAGCTCGTTGTTCCGTTGTTTAAAAAAGGCTCTAAAAGTAATCTGGGAAATTATAGGCCGGTAAGTTTGTCTTTGGTATTAGGTAAATTATTGGAAGGAGTACTAAGAGATAGGATCTACAAGTATTTAGATAGACAGGGACTTATTAGGGAGAGTCAACATGGCTTTGTGCATGGTAGGTCATGTTTAACAAATCTATTTGAGTTTTTTGGAGAGGTTACAAGGAAAGTGGATGAAGGGATGGCAGTGGATGTTGTCTACATGGACTTCAGTAAGGCCTTTGACAAGGTCCTGCATGGGAGGTTAGTTAGGAAGATTCAGTTGCTAGGCATACATGGTGAGGTAGTAAATTGGATTAGACATTGGCTCAATGGAAGAAGCCAGAGAGTGGTAGTGGAGGATTGCTACTCTGAGTGGAGGCCTATGACTAGTGGTGTGCCACAGGGATCAGTGCTGGGTCCGTTGTTATTTGTCATCTATATCAATGATCTGAATGATAATGTGGTAAATTGTATCAGCAAATTTGCTGATGATACAAAGACTGGAGGTGTAGTGGACAGTGAGGAAGGTTTTCAAAGCTTGCAGAGTGATCTGGAGCAGCTGGAAAAATGGGCTGAAAAATGGCAGATGGAGTTTAATACAGACAAGTGTGAGGTATTGCACTTTGGAAGGAAAAACCAAGGTAGAACATACAAGGTAAATGGTATGGCACTGAGGAGTGCGGTAGAACAGAGGGATCTAGGAATATAGATAGAAAATTCCCTAAAAGTGGCATCACAGGGATAGGGTAGTAAAGAGAGCTTTTGGTACATTGGCCTTTATAAATCAAAGTATTAGGTATAAGTGTTGGAATGTTATGGTGAGGTTGTATAAGGCATTGGTGAGGCTGAATTTGGAGTATTGTATGCAGTTTTGGTCACCGAATTACAGGAAAGATATTAATAAGGTTGAAAGAGTGCAGAGAAGGTTTACAAGGATGTTGCTGGGACTTGAGAAACTGAGTTTCAGAGAAAGGTTGAAAAGGTTAGGACTTTATTCCCTGGAGCATAGAAGAATGAGGGGAGATTTGATACAGGGATATAAAATTATGATGGGTATAGATACAATGAATGCAAGCAGGCTTTTTCCACTGAGGCTAGGGGAGAAAAAAAAAGAGGACATATGTTAAGGGTGAAGGGGGGGGGGCTTCTTCACACAGAGAGTGGTGGGAGTGTGGAATGAGCTGTCAGATGAAGTGGTAAATGTGGGCTCACTTTTAACATTTAAGAAAAACTTGGACAGGTACATGGATGAGAGGTGTATGGAGGGATATGGGCCAGGTGTAGGTCAGTGGGACCAGGCAGAAAAATGGTTCGACAGAGCCAAGAAGGGCCAAAAGGCCTGTTTCTGTGCTGTAATGTTCTATGGTTCTATGAACAGTATTTTCCCCTCCCTTTTAACACAAGTGTATGACTGGGTGAGGAGCCCTTTATCTGAATCTTCTGCTCAGCCTGAGAAGTTGACTTTGAGAGAAAAGGAAGAACTTTGTGAGCTTCACTCTGATCATGCACTCAAGATGAGATTTACTGACTTGCCACTGGACAAGTTTTGGATTTCTGTGAAACAGGAGCTGCAGCTTTCAGCTTCTTACATGTATGATCAAGCATTTTCTTGTTTAACGAGCATCAAGAGCAAGGTTAGAAATAGTCTCATTTCAGCTGAAGGTGAAATCCGTGTGTGTTTATCTCAAGTTCAACCCAGAATTGAGGAAGTTATTATGATTGCCTTATGAGTTTTCAAAATTTTTGAAAGGGGGAGAAAGAGATTAATTTCAAGAAAGTTGTGCTAAGCATAACTGTTTTTTACAAGAAAGGTTGGCTAAAATTAATTCTCTACTCAAAAGAGCTTTGGCAATTATTTTTGTTTATTATATCTACAACTTATTGATCACACTGTTGTTCCATGAGCTGTAGATAATTTTTATGCAGGGCTTCCCTGAGACTTGAAAATTATTTCAAGGGTTCTTCCAGGGGAAAAAGGTTGAGAAAGGCTAAATTAGATAATGGAATAGATGGCTTTGTTGCCAAGTTTGCAGGTGATATGAAGATTGGTGGAGCGGCAGGTAGTGTTGAGGAAACAGGTAGGCTGCAGAAGGACTTAGACAGATTATGTGAATGGGCAAGAAAATGGCAAAAGAAATAAAATTTTGGAAAATGCGTGGTCATGCACTTTGGAAATAAATGTGTGAACTGTTTTCTAAACGGGAAGAAAATCCAAAAATCTGAGACGCAAAGTGACTTGGGAGTCCTTGTGCAGAACACCCTTAAGGTTAACTTGCAGGTTGAGTCAGTGGTGAGGAAGGCAAATGCCATGTTAGCATTCATTTCAAGAGGTCTAGAATACAAGACCAAGGATGTGATGCTGAGGCTTTATAAGGCAGTGGTGAGGCCTCACCTTGAATATTGTGAACAGTTTTGGGTCCCTCATCTTAGAAAAAATGTGCTAGCATTGGAGCAGGTCTAGAGGAGGTTCACAAGGATGATTCCAGTAATGAAAGGGTTATCATACGAGGAATGTTTGATGGCTCTGGGTCTGTACTCGCTGGAATTCAGAAGGATGAAGGGGAGATCTCATTGAAACTTTTCAAATGTTGAAAGGCCTAGACAGAGTAGATGAGGAAAGGATGTTTCCCGTGTTGGAGGAACCTAGCACAGGAGGGCACAGCCTCAGGATAGAGGCATGTCCATTTAATACAGAAATGCAGGGAAATTTCTTTATCCAGAGAGTGATAAATTTGTGGAATTTGTTACCACAGGCTGCTGTGGAGGCCAGGTCATTGGGTGTATTTAAGGCAGAGACTGATAGGTTCTTGATTGGACATGGCATCAAAGGTTACCGAGAGAAGGCCAGGGAGTGTGCTGAGGAGGGGAAAGAATGATTGAATGGCAGAGCAGACTTGATTTACCTAATGACCTAATTCCGCTCCTATTGTCTTATAGTCTTATGATCTTAATCCACTATGACATGCAGGGCAGAATATTAACCTATGTATCTACAAAAGACCAGTCTCAGTGAAGGCCAATGACAAACGAAGCTGCATCATTACCTCAATAACTTCCATTACCTTCTTCATTGTATTTGTTGGACAGCACTCTAGAAAACTTGTCACGGAAGAGAGGCTAATTTTTTAAACTAATGGGAAGCTATCAGACATAAATTTTAATGCCACATTGCATGTGTGGTGCTTTCTGTTTATTTGCTTTATCTACATAGTCATGCTATCACCAGGATTGATTATTTCTCCCTTCACAATATTCCCTGACTTTGCTCCTGTATCAGCCCATTTTCTGCTGCAAATCTCATCCATGGCTTTTTACCTTTACAATTACTGGTCCATGCACTCCTTAACACATCTGAAATTTGTGGCAATATTACCTTATGTATTATGTGTGTAAGTACTGTGTTGTGCACCTTGGTTCAAAAGAACATTGCTTCATTTGGTGGTATGTATGTGTATGGTTGAAAACAACAATAAACTGAACTTGAACTTGAATAGGCACATGATTGGGATGGGTGTGGATGTCTATAGTTTGGGAGCAGGTTGATGGGACTCAGCAGAATAATTCTTTGGCATAAACAAGATGGGCTGAAGGGCCTATTTCTATGCTGTATGATTCTGTGGTTTGAATTAGCAGCAACATACCAGAAGCTAAGCAGGGAACCTGGCTGATGGAGAAACAAATGGCTCTTTATCTCCATGAAAAGAATCACAAGCAAGAGACAAAAGTCAAGATGATAACAAGCTTGTTTTTGAATTATTTGAGTTTGATTAACACTTACAAAATTTTAAGGTTTAATTTGGAATTGTGAGTATGGAAAGGATGCAATGTCATTTCAGGAGAACATGAACAAGCTGAGTAAGTGGGTGAGAATATGCATTACATACAGTATGCTTCTTAGACCACCTGGACAATACAAACACCTATGTCAGGATGTTGTTCATCGACTATAGCTCAGCATTTAACACCATAATTCCCACTATCCTGATATCCTGATTACAGGACCTCTGTAACCTCTGCTGCAATTAGATCCTGGACCTGCTAACCGGAAGACCACAATCTGTGCGGATTAGTCTCCTCCTCACTTACAATCAACACTGGTGCACTTCAGTGATGTGTGCTTAGCCCATTGTTCTACTCTCCCTATACCCATAACAGTGCGGCTAACCATAGCTCAAATACCACCTGTAAATTTGCTGATAATACAAGCATTGTTGGTAGAATCTATGGGGGTGATGAGAGGGCGTACAGGAGTGAGATATGCCAACTAGTGGAGTGGTGTCGAGGCACCAACCTTGCACTCAATGTCAGTAAGACAAAAGAGCTGATTGTGGACTTCAGGAAGGGTAAGACAAAGGAACACATACCAACCCTCATAGAGGGATCAGAAGTGGAGAGAGTGAGCAGTTTTAAGTTCCTGGGTGTCAAGATCTCTGAGGACCTAACCTGGTCCCAACATATCGATGCAGCTATAAAGAAGGCAAGAGAGCGACTATACTTCATTAGGAGTTTGAAGAGATTTGGGATGTCAACAAAAACACTCAAAAACTTCTATAGATGTACTGTGGAGAGCATTCTCACAGGTTGCATCACTGTCTGCTATGGGGTGGGGGGGGAGGGTGCTACTGCACAGGATCGAAAGAAGCTGCAGAAGGTCATAAATTTAGTCAGCTCCACCTTGGGTACTAGCCTACAAAGTACCCAGGACATCTTCAAGGAGTGGTGTTTCAGAAAGGCAGCATCCATTGTTAAAGACCCCCAGCACCCAGGGCATGCCCTTTTCTCAATGCTACCATCAGGTAGGAGATACAGAAGCCTGAAGGCACACACTCAACAATTCAGGAACTGCTTCCTCCCCTTTGCCATCCAATTCTAAACTAAACATTGAACCCGTGTACACTACTTCACTTTGTTAATATATATTATTTTGGTTTTTATACAATTTTTAAACTATTCAATATACATATACTGTAATTGATTTTATTTATTATTTTTTCTTCTATGTTATCTATTGCATTGTACTGCTGCTGCTAAGTTAACAAATTTCATGACACAGATAATAAACCTGATTCTGAGTCTGCTTCTCTACCTTTGCTTTATGTCATTCTGTGGCTGTGTTTTTAGTTACGACATTTGTAGGTATTGAAAGCTGAACAATGATGTCGGTGCTTGCTTGTGAGTTATGAAATTAGCCCTTCGGTTGCATAATTGCTGATCTACATATTTAAAATAGGGCATGCTAAATAATATATAGACATGTGCTAGAAGATCCAAAATCTGCATTCAACCTCACACAAAGTAAAACTACACACTCAGATCATTGCAATTGTGTTTACTGTTTGCAACAGGTCTATTTTGACAGTTAGTTTGCACTCAAGTAACAGGGAAATAGTTAATAAAATACAACAAATGAATGAAGGGAACTCAAACAACAACACACACAAAATGCTGGTGGAACACAGCAGGCCAGGCAGCATCTATAGGGAGAAGCACTGTTGACGTTTCAATGCTCTCTACAAATAAATTGTGTAACAATGACAATTCTGCATGAACTGAATAGTTGGCACAGTTCATTCTGGCACCACAGGTTACACGTGAAGTGGCTGAAGCCCAAGATTTACTGGGTGTGGTTTTATTTGTTGATCATGTTCATTTGGACAGCTGCTAGCAGAATACCTCAGCAGCTTGAGACTCACTTCTGCAGTTTGCTTCAGTGACCTTTGAAGGCAGTTTGCAAAAATCTCCGAAGTGACTTTAGGTGAGTCAACTTGCAATCTTTTTGCCATGGGGTGGAAGTTACAGCAAGGCAAGGGTATAATAATGTGCAACAAGGATAGTTTACTAATAGTGTGCAGTCAACCTAGATGAGCGAGTTCCTTGAGTGAATAGTTCCCCAATGCATAGGGTGCCACGGTAGCATAACATTTAGTGCAAGGCTATTACAGCTCAGGATGTCAGAGTTCAGCTCAGTCTGCATTGAGTTTATATGTCCTCCATATAAACGTGTGTTTCTTCCGGGTGTTCCGTTTCCTCCAGCATTTCAAGGACATACCTATTTGTGGGTTCACTGGTCATTGTAAATTGTCCTGTGAAGTCAGAGTGTAACTGCAGGTTAGGGTCTTCAGAAGAACCTTGAAAAGGAAAAAAAAGAGATATCAAAGATAGAAATGGAGCTGTTTCCGAAGATGCAAGCAAAGGAATTGCCGTTCAGTTACAATGACATTGTTTACTTCCAGTGGAGGTGCTGAGGTGGTGCTTGCTGGTGTTATAGCACCAGCAGAAATTACAATAGCACCATCAAGAAATTAACTGAAATTTGACATACAAATTGCAGCTGCTTTCTCTGTATAGTTTTGAATACAGTTTGTTTCTCCAGTTGATCTAGTGAAACAGCACCCCCAATTACCATAGCACCCATGCAGCAATAAAGTTACAAACTCTGTGCAAGTCTAAGGTCAGATCCACTCTACACTTCTGCTTATTCATTCGTTGTCAATGTCTTGCCATTGTTGTCCTCACTCAGATCAGTTAAGCTGATCTAAGATCACTTAAGATGGTGTTGTCACTCACGCGAGAGATTGATAGTATACATACATTGTGCAGGATCCAGGCGCAGATCCATGGTCTCCCGAAACTAACGGATGCCACACACACACATTGTGCTTTTACAAGCTAGCGTGGGCCTGGCACGTGCATTATTTTTGCCGGCGTGAAAAATGGATTGATTTTTAGTGAGAAAATGACCTCATCCAGAAGAATCAGTGGTGTCTCAGCCCGAGCCTGTCTCGGAGAAAGTGACATGCAGAAAGAAGCATGTGGGGATGAGGATGACAGCAGTTCATCGAGAGAGTGTGAGGGCGAAGTAGAGGAACAAGAAATGGAATGGGATTTGGAAGAGAACGTGGATGAAGCTGCTCTTAGTGCTAGTGGGAATACTGTTAGCGATGTTAGCCAGCAGCCTGAGGAAGGACCCTGTCGGCCAGCATTGAAAAAGTACCCTTCGCAATAGTTTGGCAATCAGCAAAGGAGTTTTATTCGTGGCTGGTTTGACCTGTACTCCTGGCTGGAATATTCTATCATTAAAGATACTATGTTCCGCTTCGCATGTAGGCATTTCCTGTGTGGAGGACATGGGTCCCATTCTGAGTCTACCTTCACTGTCACCGGTTACCGCAACTGGAGGAAAGCTACAACAGCTTTCAAAACCCGCCATGCGAGTACAGCTCATAAGTTTGCTATGGAGGCATGGGCTGAATTCAGATTGAGAAAACAAGACGGTTCAAGATTGGGAAATATGCCTGATAAAGGACATGCAAAGATTGTCCAAGAAAATCATGAGTCTATGAGAGCAGTGGTTGAGTCTCTACGCTATACTGCGTGCGAAGGCATTGACCAGCGAGGACACCGGGAGGATGATGGATCTGGCAACAGGTGAAACTTTGAGTTGCTCAGTGTAATCGGGCAGTTTGATAAGACTGTAGCCAAAAAGGAGGACAATCCTGGAAAATGCAAAAAAACACCCATCACGATATCCAAAATGAGATTATGGGTATTATGGCAGATCTGGTCAGACGTCAAATAAGTATAGAGATTAAGGAGGCTGAACATTTTGCCATCATGGTAGATGAAAGTAAAGACTTGAGTAAAAAAGAGCAAATATCAGTGGTGGTGCAGTATTTGAATAACAAAACAGTGCTTGAAGAATTCTTGCACTTCACTCCAGCAAAAGGGGTGGATGCAGAGTCACTTCTTAAAAGCATTGAACAGACACTTGCCCAGTGTGTTAGTGATATGAACATGTGTATAGGTCAGTGTTATGACGGGGCAGCAGTGATGTCCGGGTGCAATAATGGGGTACAAGAGAGGTTCAGGAAGGATGTCCCACAGGCATTATATATACATTGCCATGCTCACATACTTAACCTTGTTTTAGTGGATGTTGTGAGCAATGTTCAACAAGCGGGTGAGTTTTTTTGAAACTGTGCAGCTGCTTTACAACTTCTTTTCCAACTCTGTTGCCCACGCTCTTTTCATGAAGAAACAGAGAGAACTGGAATCAACTGCACAGCCCATGGAGTTGAAGAAATTGTCAGATAGATGCTGGGCATGGCAGTATACAGCTTTGAGGGCTATAAGGAAATCACTCCTTGCCATTCTAGCTACACTACAGGATATTATGGGTCAACCAAATTCACAGAGGAAGACTGAGGCCAGAGCTGTAAATGGACTGATTGACGAGCAGTTTGCTTTACTTCTCACTCTGTTTGAAGATTTATTCCAAGTTACCAAGTTCATGTCAGACCAGCTACAATCTCCCAGTTTGGAGCTTTCATCCGCTGTGGACTTGACTCAGTCTGTTATCGAAGCACTCTCAGCAAAATGGGGAGAGGAATCATAGAGTGAAATTCAGGCCAGAGCTAGGGACCTGTGCGTCAAGGCCGGTATACAGAGCAGAGCACATGAAAGGAGACAGGCTCAGCCACCCCGCCGTCTGCATGATTTTATAGACAATAGACAATAGGTGCAGGAGTAGGCCAATTGGCTCTTCGAGCCAGCACCGCCATTCATGGCTGGTCATCCACCATCAGTAACCCGTTCCTGCCTTCTCCTCATATCCTTTGACTCCGCTATCTTTAAGAGCTCTATCTAACTCTTTCTTGAAAGCATCCAGAGAATTGGCCTCCACTGCCTTCTGAGGCAGAGCATTCCATAGATCCACAACTCTCTGGGTGAAAAAGTTTTTCCTCAACTCTGTTCTAAATGGCCTACCCCTTATTCTTAAACTGTGGTCTCTGGTTCTGGACACCCCCAACATCAGGAACATGTTTCCTGCCTCTAGCGTGTCCAATCCCTTAATAATCTTATATATTTCAATCAGATCCCCTCTCATCCTTCTAAATTCCAGTGTATACAAGCCCAGTCGCACCAATCTTTCAACATATGACAGTCCCGCCATCCTGGGAATCAACCTCGTGAACCTATGCTGCACTCCCTCAATAGCAAAAATGTCCTTCCTCAAATTTGGAAACCAAAACTGAACACATTTCTCCAGGTGTGGTCTCACCAGAGCCCTGTACAACTGCAGAATGACCTCTTTGCTCCTATACTCAACTCCCCTTATTATGAAGGCCAACATGCCATTAGCTTTCTTCACTGCCTGCTGTACCTACATGCTTACTTTCAGTGACTGATGAACAAGGACACCTAGATCTCGTTGTACTTCCCCTTTTCCTAACTTGACACCATTCAGATAGTAATCTGCCTTCCTGTTCTTGCCACCAAAGTGGATAACCTCACATTTATCCACATTAAACTGCATCTGCCATGCATCTGCCCACTCACCCAACCTGTTCAAGTCACCCTGCATTCTCCTAACATCCTGCTCATATTTCACGCTGCCACCCAGCTTTGTGTCATCTGCAAATTTGCTAATGTTACTTTTAATCCCTTCATTTAAATCATTAATGTATATTGTAAATAGCTGAGGTCCCAGCACTGAGCCTTGCAGTATCCCACTAATCACTGCCTGCCATTCTGAAAAGGACTCATTAATCCCTACTCTGTTTCCTATCTGCCAACCAATTTTCTATCCATGTTAGTACCCTACCCCCAATACCATGTGCATTAATTTTGTCCACTAATCTCCTACGTGGGACCTTATCAAAGGCTTTCTGAAAGTCCAGGCACACTACATCTCTCCCTTGTCCATTTTCATAGTTACATCCTCAAAAGATTCCAGAAGATTAGTTGAGCATGATTTCCCCTTCGTAAATCCATGCTGACTCGGACTGATCCTGTTACTGCTAGCCAATGTGCCGTTATTTCATCTTTTATAATTGACTCTAGCATCTTCCCCACCACTGATGTCAGGCTAACTGGTCTATAATTCCCTGTTTTCTCTCTCCCTCCTTTCTTAAAAAGTGGGATGAAATTAGCTATCCTGCAATCCTCAGGAACTGATCCTGAATCTATAGAACATTGGAAAATGATTACCAATGCGTCCACAATTTCTAAAGCCACCTCCTTAAGTACCCTGGGATGCAGACCATCAGGCCCTGGAGATTTATCAGCCTTCAGTCCCATCAGTCTACTCAACACTATTTTCTGCCTAATGTGAATATCCTTCAGTTCCTCTGTTACTCTAGTCCTCTGGCCACTATTACATCTGGGAGATTGTCTGTGTCTTCCCTTAGTGCAGACAGATCCAAAGTACCTGTTCAGCTCATCTGCCATTTCCTTGTTCCCCATAATAAATTCACCCGTTTCTGCTGTCAAGGGCCCAACTTTGGTCTTAACTAATTTTTTCCTTTTCACATACCTAAGGAAGCTTTTACTATCCTCCTTTATATTCTTGGTTAGCTTACCTTCGTACCTCATCTTTTCTCCCTGTATTGCCTTTTTAGTAATCTTCTGTTGCTCTTCAAAAGTTTCCTAATCCTCTGGCTTCCTGCTCATCTTTGCTATGTTATACTTCTGCTCTTTTATTTTTATACTGTCCTTGACTTCCCTTGTCAGCCACGGTCCCTTAGAATCTTTCTTCCTCTTTGGAATGAACTGATCCTGCACTTTCTGTATTATTCCCAGAAATAGCTGCCATTGTTGTTCCACTGTCATCCCTGCTAGGGTATCCTTCCAGTCAACTTTGGTTAGTTCCTCCCTCATGGCTCCATAGTCCCCTTTGTTCAACTGTACTACTGACACTTCCGATTTTACCTTCTCCCTCTCAAATTGTAGATTAAAACTTATCATATTATGGTCACTACCTCCTAATGGCTCCTTTACCTTGAGTTCCGTTATCAAATCTGGTTCATTACACAACACTAGATCCAGAATTGCCTTCTCCCTGGTAGGCTCCAGTACGAGCTGCTCTAAGAATCCATCTCGGAGGCACTCCACAAACTCCCTTTCTTGGGGTCCAGTACCAACCTGATTTTTCCAGTCTACCTGCATGTTGAAATCCCCCATTACAACTGTAGCATTACCTTTGCATTATTTTGTTGTTGAGGCCCAAACTGAAATGCACACCTGTCACATCCTCTGATGACCTTCGCAAGCACTATTTCTATCCGGTTATATTCAGACTTACGACTGAAATGAAAAGGTGGTTCTCAATGGAGACTGGGGCTGTCCTGACTGGAGTCTCAGCATTGAGTCCCAAACACAAGTTCTTCCTAGACAAGCCAATGGTCCAATACTATGGAGTGACTGAAGTGAACCTGACTGCAGAGCTACATGAGGTTCAGCGTCTGCTGGAAACAAAACAAAAGCAAGGACAGACAGTGAATGACACAGTGGAACTTTTAGCTCTAATGAAACCCTACCGCAATGCATTTATAGATTTATACAAACTAATCTGCATATCACTGACTCTGCCTGTGACATGTGCCTCATGCGACTGGAGTTTCTCTTGCCTCAGACGCCTCAAAAACTACCCAAGGAATAGCAGCTGCAAAGCTCGGAACAGCAACTGTTGGCCATAGGCACTTGACATCCAGAAAATCATTGATGCTTTCATCACCAATCACAACAACAGATGGATTGTGCTCCTCGGAAAACATCAATGGCGAGTGCGGTTGATTTTTTAAAAATTCGGGCCTAGACTAATGCTGATTATAATTATTATTTTGCGGTGGATACCCCATAGTCCTTATGTTTCCTGCAAATCCTAAAATATTACATTTACTGCTATTAAACCTACTGGTTTTGCTTAGACTTCCAAGCGGTGATTCTGTTGATTTTTGTTTTAAATTCAGTAGCCGAATTAATTGAGGTATAGCAGAGTCAGAGTACAATTTGTCCAACTCCTGGTAAAGCCTTGCATCTGTTGTTTGTCTTATTTGACTTTAATAACTGTATATCTTTTGGCATTGTCTGTCTATGTAATGCGAATAGCAGTGGACATTGTGGGTTAATGTTGTGTTTTTCAGTTGAAAAGCACACATTTGACGCTGATTGTGGGATTGGAGCGTGATTCATGTTGTGCACTGTGAGTCAGATGCTCTGTTGGTTTGTTTGTTTATGCTGTGTAGCCCGGGTTGTCTCCAATGATATTGACACTGTCACAGTTCACTTCTATATTAGATCTATAAATTGCTGTTGCTTGTGAGTCAACAGAAGTATTTATAGTAGACACATAATAATTGAAACTGACTTTTGAATGCCACACATCTGGCGTTGTGAATACATATTACCATACAGTACATCCCTCAGTACCATCATGGAATAAATCAGCCCCACTGTATCACCAGCAAGAAAAAATCTCTGGTGCCGCCAGTGTTTACTTCCATATTTTGGGTTGACACTGCTTCTTTTGAATTGCATATCTATCATGAGAGACACCTCTGTTAACACAGATATTCTAAAAACTTCTGAAGATAGAGAGCCAGACAGCAGTGTACACACAGATCGGTTATTGATTGTCATTATACCTGTGACCATCTTTGATATGCTAAGTGACAACATCAGCCTGGTCTGCCAGCTTTAACTCAGTCACAATGGTGCAAATAACGTAGTCCATGTTGCCTGGCTCAATGCAAGCCTATTAACATAACCTCATTGTCTTTATGTTTGGCTGACACATATGTGGATGCCTCATGGTCACCATTTTGCAAACCATATCTCTTGAACTGTGAGCAGCCTGTGCTCTACAAACAGTGCAAAGGTGTGCTTTTAAATTCAATTTACTGTTGCATTTTATAACCCACATTAAAATTGAAGACTGGTTTTTGCTAGAATTAATATCTGTTATATTCACATAACTCCAGAATACACCCTAACATACCCTCCTCTTATCCCCCAGAAAGAAATCTATCCCAGGAAGGCCAAACGTTCAGGAGGATCTAATTAAGTAGGGCAGCGAAAATTCCCTTCATTTCAGATCCTTTCCAATTAATGACCAATCATGTTCCTATCAACCTCCATTTGCACTACCTGTCATCCCTAATTGGATATCTACAAGACTAACCAGAGATTGCAATAAAATACTTCAGAAATTTGCTCACATCCTCCATTTGTCTTCATGATTTCAATCAGCGTTTAAAATTCGGCTTTGTCATTCGCATGCTTGTTTTCTCCATCGCTGCTGGCTCATGGCACTTTAATCACATCCTTATCTTTGCCCCATTAATCTTTGATAGCTAAACTATCAGCAGTGGCTATCAGTTGGGCAGGGGTCACCAGCAAGGTTACTTAATTTCAGGTTCACAGCTAACAGTTCACACTCTATGCCATGACAGAAGGTCATGAGAATAATCTGACAACCAGTCTACTCAGTCCTGATCAATCTACAGGAGGGTTTGAGGTGGCGTCTATTTAAGTAGCTGCAAGCTGCATTTGATTGCTGGACCTGACAATGAAAGGGTCCAGCTCATTCTCCATTCAGGCTGGAGCCGCTGTCTTCAAACACTGTGTCCAATTTCTTCTCTTTCTCAGTCTGCCTCCCCATCAGGGTCATGGGACTTGATGTCTCTGCCATAACTCAGATTCCTTCCCATCTAGTTTCCCAATATCTTTCTATTCTAATCTATGTAGCTAATCTTACCTTCAAGAACCACACTTAATTAATAAGAACTACTACCCAATGCCCAATGAAACAGTAAATATATTTAAGACAAGGTTGGATAGATTTTTGCATAGTAGGGAAATTAAGGGTAAAAGGCAGGTAGATGGAGATGAGTCCATGGCCAGATCAGCCATGATCTTATTGAATGGCGGAGTAGGCTCAATGGGGCAGATGGCCTACTCCTGCTCTTATTTCTTATGTTCTTACTACCAGTATACTTTAACACATTATTCACTGCTTGCTGTAATGCCCTCTTAGTCTTCTGCATTTGTGTTCCCATTCCTTCTCCCCTGCAGGCCTGCTTCGAACAGAAGGTTGATGGTGATTATGTTAAGTTTCCTGTAATGAGGTTGTTAGTGGGCTGACTCACTTGTTCAGCCTTCTCCCTGCGGTCCTCAGTAGCGAATACTTATTTGCATTTCACTTAACACATGTTGGACTTCAAGAACATTCTACAAGGCAGGAACGACCTGAATGACTCATCATTTACAATTTATGAGACACAAACTGTGACTATTTCTCAGCTTTGCCAAGTTATTTGCAAAAGAAGTAAAACTCAGTTGGTATGTTGACAATGCCCTATATTTGTTTTTTAAAAATATTTATTTAAAGATAAAGCGCAAAACAGGCCCTTCAGTTCCTTCGATCCACACTGCCCAGGAACCCACCGATTTAACCCTAGCCTAATCATGGGACAATTTACAATGACCAAATAACCTCCTAACTGATGTCTTTGGACTGTGAGAAGAAACTAGAGCACTGACAGAATACTTATGCATTGCGTGGAGTTGGCACACAAACTCATTACAGATGACTGTGAATCTTATGTGTTTGCTGACCCTGACTTGTCCTGTGACTGAATCTATGACAGTACCTGTCTTACTAAGTGCACCTATCCCCAGGACAGCACATTCATTGTTCGAGCAAATCCAGAAATGCACTGGAAAGTGCAACTCCTGTATCTCAAGTGCCAAAGGCTCACTTTTTACTGCCCTCACTGTTTTTCCCTCCCTACACCTCGAAGATAAATAGCCTCCCCAGTCATGGGCAAGGGTAGGTCAGTTATGGATACTGAAACTCCTTTGTCAATTAACATTATCACATTGCTGGCCCCCTATAAAAGCTCTTGTGTGCATCTGTGGGTGACAAGAACTTGCGTTGGAGGCTGCCAACAGCTGTCTCCAATGCTGTCTTTACTAGTTCTATAATCTGGTCAGTGGTCAATGTGGTTGAAAAAATTCTGCTGTGGTTTCTGATTGTCTTGGAGTGTGACAGTCTACACCATTTTTCCTTCTTGTGACATTGCCTCCGACCAAGTTCTGAAAGGGCACAGCAGTAACAAACCATTGTAAGTGGCTGGCTGGGTTCATCGGGGTTCTGAGCCTATCATTGTTTGGTCTCTACATGTGCCTTTCCGACAGGCAGCACTGAGTATAACCTCTTCTATTTATGGGTACTTTCCCACTTGTCAACTCCTTGTTCTAGCCTCTGCAAATTTACCTCATCACCTTCCTCAGCAGTTACCCCCATGGCTGCTCCCCAGCGAGCACCCACCTATTGGGCTCTATCCCATTCATCTTTCACTCTACCCAGATCTCTGACTAATTCATTCTTGCATTACTCTATTTGTTTTCACTCATGTCCCTCTGTAAACATTTTAACTGTCCCCCAATCTGTCCAATTTTCCCTGTACACTGCCTCACTGTTTGCTGTATTTATCCCTTTCCTTTGGTAGTTCTGCTATCTGTACACTTTGTGATTTCAGCCACTTTGTTCTCTCCAACAAACATACATAACATATAATGACTGCTGTTTTATCTCCCCTCCTTTTTGATTGGCTTTTTCACCACTGTCAATGTTCCTCTGGGCTCCAGGTCTTAACCTACATGGCTTTGTCCATTCCCCTTTCAATCTTCTCAAGTTTATAGAAACATAGAAAATAGGTGCAGGAGTAGGCCATTCAGCCCTTCGAGCCTGAACCGCCATTCAGTATGATCATGGCTGATCATCCAACTCAGAACCCTTATGGAGTATGGATTGGGGATTACCAAAAGTTATGTGATTTTTCTTGTGTGGTCTGTTTTGTGCTTTTTCGTGATATCATTCCGGAGAAAGTTGTCTCATTTTTTAACTGCATTGTATTTGTGGTTTATAAATGACAATAAACTGAATCTGAATCTGAATGTACTCTGTAAGCTCTCCCCCTCTTCATAATTGAGCCCACGATGTTGCTGTATCCCTTTTATGTTGAAAGTTAAATATTTCTGCACCATTGCCTGTCTTGAGCTTTGATTCTCAGGCTTTCTAACAGACAGTCAGTCACAACGAATATATCCGCACCTTCTGACATCCTGAATGGTCATACTACCCAAGTGTTCTCAGTAGCCATACTACTCTTAATCCGTCACCCAGTTAACGAGTATACACACACCTTCTGGTGTCCCTAAAGGTCAGTAATCAATCTTCACAACAGGTAGCCCTATCTCAACAAAATGCCCAGTGCTGTCTGGTAGTTGGTCCCTTACATGAAACACAGAAACATACATGCACGCTACATTTTTATATCTACCAGTTCAGCTGTGTCCTTTGATATTTTGTGATCCCATGGCCAAATAAACAGATCTATGTGTGGGTGCTACTTTAAAAAAAAATAATCCCCTTAGATTGCTGAAGTCAATGGTCACACAGTGGGTCACAAATGTATCCCAGATGAACCCCCAAATATTGTGACTGTGATCAAAGTCACCGTAGGTACACCGAAGCTAGTGATATAGAAGACTTTATTCATCATAACAAGCAGGTATTCATCTGGAGACACTCTTGGTAGAGGTTCACAAACCCAGAGGTACATTACATTTTTATACCCTTAAGATCAAACCCTTAACAGCAGATGGTTCAATATAACCTCAATAGTTACAATAACATTGTTTTGTTCAATACCTTGGGTTGACACTGCTTCCTTTGAATTACATATCTACAGTGGGAGACCACTTTTGAACGTTCAAACACCCCTGTTAACAGAGATATTTAAAAACTTCTGAAGACAGAGAGCCAGATGCCAGGGTACACAATAGATCAGCTATTGATTACAACTATACCTGTGACCATATCTGATATGCTAAGTGACAACATCAGTCTGGTCTGCCAGCTTGAACTCAGTCACAATGATGAATGTTGCCTGGTGTGATGCAAGCCAATTAACATGGCCATGACATGATTAACATAATAACATAATTAACAAATGTTATCGCCTTAATATTTGGCTGCTGCATATGTGAATGTACTATGGTCACCATTTTGCAAGCCATATCTCGTAGTCTGTGGTCAGTCTGTGTTACACAGACAGTGCAAAAGCATGCTTTTAACTTCTATTTACTACTTGCAATTTACAATCCACATTAAGAACTGATGACTGGTTCTAGCTATTCAAATAACTGGAGAACACTCCCTGACAACTGCTATACCAGACTGCTATTCACCAGCAAGGGAAAGAATAAACCAGGCATGACAAAGGGTACTTTGGTTAAATTACAAGTGTAAACCAGAGTAATTTGCCAGTCTTTCTATATTTTTAAAGAATAAAAGATCATATTGATAACTTTAAAAAAAATCAAATTGAACTCATGTAATGATTATACTATGAAGAATCACATTAGATGTATTATCCTCTGCAACTTCCATAATCTCCAAAGGATCCTACCACAAAACATATCTTTACCCCACCCCCCTCTGACTTTTGCAAGGATTGCCCCCTCTGAGATTCCTTTGTTTATTCATCCCTCACCACTAGTTGTCCTCCTGGCACTTCTCCCTGCAAACAGCTTAAAAGTTATACCTGCCCATATACCTCCTCCCTTACCCTCATTCAGGGCTCCAGACAGTCCTTCCAGGTGAGGTAATACTTTACCAGCAAATTTGCTGCGGTTATCTATCGTGACTGGTGCTCCCAATGTGGCCTCCTCTACATTTGTGAGACCCATCATAAATTGGGGGACCATTTCCTTTACATACCCTTTAAAGCGAAAAAATGCTCTGCTGGTATTGCCTCAATATAAAGCAAATGAATTAAATGGTGAGTGTTGGTGTATTCACAATCAAATATCAAGTAACAGTTCAAAAGCCTTATTGAATTTGGTTTAAGTACACAATTGCTCATTTAGCATCAAATTTCATTTCAGGTTGACTTGATTCTGTTGATGTTACATGTTACAGAACAGCTTATATACAACGAGGATGTATTTAAAAAAAAATTTGCGGGGCTGTGGGCAAAGAGTGCCGTGGTTTCTTGAAATAACCAGGAGACGCAGAAGATTCTTCGAGAAATTTAAGCCTTTATTTGCAAACAAAAGCTGAGACAATTAATGAACGTGTCCCTAATTGCCTGCCGAGCCTAGTACACAGTGTTCTTTATAGTAATTTCTTATCTTAGTTTCATTAGCATGCTCCATCTCCTATCTCAGTTACATTAGCATACCCTATCCACTTGCAACGCTTATCACCAGCACATTAGCTTCTCGAGTCGCCACCAATATTTTGTTCTGTAGCTTATACTTGTTCTAGTCTACTCCTTGGAACACGTGTCCCCCTTCCCGGCCTTGACTGGTCCCCATACCATCACACCACTCCATAGCCCATACTTGCTCTAGTCTACTCCCTGGAACACATGTCCCCCTTCCCGGCCTTGACTGGTCCCCATACCATCACACCACTCCACGATCCTGTCTACCACCGTTATCTCTACATGCTTACTTTCACTGTTAGTTACATTCTTAAGGCACTGAGCTTACTTTCACTGTTAGCTACATTCTTAAGGCACTGATGCGTTCAATAGTACAGAGACAATACAGAGATTACATTCTGGCCAATAAATTGGATATATAGCAAATAGCAAACACAAGGCTGGCCACATAGTTCTGGCCACACAGCAAACGTTGCAACTTTATTCTCCAATATAATCCCCCCTTTGATACCCATAGGGTCTCACACAGAGAAAGAAGACTAAGAGTCCGCGCACAAAAGCCCCAATAAAGTCCAGCACTTATTCCCAAATCTCGGGTTAAACTATAATTTTCTGCGCCAAGACCTAAGTATTCTATCCCTGTTACCCTAGGCCGCTGAGTCAAAAACCTGTCCCTTTGTATCTGAGACAGCGAAAAAAACTCAATAGCCCTTACAATCTACTCCCACACTGTTGTTTTGCTCTTGTTCATCCTGCAGACGTTGTAGGCTGTAACAATACTTCTTCAGTGCTTCTTTCTCCACTAAGCTTGGTTCAGTAATCGCCACGAGCATCAGAAATTGTTTGGTTGCAGCACGCACTATTTATGTCCTCCGTGCGCCAGCTTCTCCAACAGAGTTATAGTGTCCTGCACACACCGTTCCTTACTGTGGGAGCAAATCAACAGGTCATCCACATACTGTAACAATGTACTTTCCAATGGTATGCCCTCTACGTCTGCCTTTAACACCTGATTAAAAACATGTGGTGAATGCTTTAACCCTTGTGGCATTCTGGTATAGGTGTACTGAGCACCTCTGTAAGTAAATGCAAACAGATACTGACACTGGTCGGCCAGAGGAATGCTGAAGAAAGCCGAACACAAATCAATCACTGAAAAGTAACTTGCTTCTGGCGGAACATTAGTCAAAAGCGTGTGTGAGTTGGGGACTACCGCTGGCCAGTCCTCCACCACGTATTTACCGCTCTCAAATCGTGCATCAATCTCCATTTAGATTTATCTGCTTTTAAGACCGGCAGCAACGGGGGTATTGCATGGACTGTTTGTTCTTTTAAACACTCCTGCTTCAAGCAACCCTGCACTGTTGATGCTACTCCCTCTTCTGCTTCTGGTCTTAGTGGGTATTGTGGTCTCCGGGTGGAATTGCTCCTTTTTTCAGCCTTATTTCCACCGGACTCGCTGTTTTTATTTTCCCTACGTCCGTGTCATGCTGCGACCACAGAATAGATGGCAACTCATCTAACCTTCTATCTTTCTGCTGGCCTCTCTCCTTTCCCAGCAACGGCATGTGTGGTTGGGGAGTTATTTTGACCTCTTTCATTGTCCCTACCATATCTACACTTACCATTATTTTAATGCAATTGTTGTCTTCTGATATCCACACCTCTGGCGTGATTTTCCTCCACACTGTTACGGTTTTAGCACTCTTAACTAAGGGTCCTAAGTCTTTAGACTGATATCCCTTGTTTACCAACAGCGTTACGTGGGGTGCAGCCTCCAGTATCCTGTATCATTTTTCTAAAAAGGTGTTCCACTTAACTTGTAAAGCTGCCCCTCACTTTCCAATTATCACAGCCTCCCCTTCCAGGTGCTGTTGGGTACATGCCTCCATGTGCCATTTCTCCTCTAACTCCCTGTTCTGAGTCTCGTCAAAAATCACTGTACAATGTAGGTCAGATTTGAGCATTACAGCCCTGGGTAATAAAGCCTGCACGCCCTTTTTCCATTTTTCCCAGGTTTCCTGAATCTGATCTGCAATGTCTCCTATCCAAAAGACATTAGCCTTCTTGTCTTCTTGCACTATCAATTGAGCCCCTGCTCTTTCCACACTCAGCCCATTTCTGGTGCATTCTAATTTTAATTCCAGTTTCAATAAGGCATCTCTGCCTAACAAATTACCGTAGATTCCGGACTACAGAGCGCACCTGATTAAAAGCCGCTGGCTCTAATTTTAGAAATAAAATCATTTTTTTAATTATACAGGCCGCATCGGATTTTAGGCCGCACCGAATTTCCGGCGGAACGGATTTTCGGCGCACTGGATTTCCGGCGCACTGGATTTCCGGCGGACCGGATTTTCGGCGCACCGGATTTTCGGCCGCTTGTAATATGAGATATTTACACAGAAAGATATTACACGTGTTGGGCTTCAAATTCTGCCCTGTGTTCGTTTTGGAAGAGAGACAACCAACACCGGATTACAGTGCAGCGTGGCTTTATTGCAGAACGCGTTTTGCCTTCCCCTTACATTCTGCTCTTATTTATACTCCTTTTTCCCCCAAACCAAACCCTCGCTACACATATTTGGTAAGGCTAAACTTTGTTATACCTACCGGTATTTGGTAACATCGGACACTTGTGTCCTTATTGGCCCGATACCATTCACACACGAGTTTTACTGTTTTTTTGTTTACTGAATCGCTAGCAGTTTCGGTGCAGCGGAATCCTCAGTTTCGCTCCCTCCCTCCCTTGTACTGCTGTCTAATATCACGTGAGCCATTCCTGACCTGAAGCGGCAGTCCCAAATTAAATCTCCACCGTCTCACCATCGATTCATGTATGCCAAGATTACGCGCAGCAGCTCGATTTCCTTGTTCAATCGCCAGATTGATTGCCTTTAACTTAAAAGCTGCATCATACGCTTTTCTTCGAGTGTTTTCCATGTTGATGAGGGTGAGTACAAATGGCTGATTTACAATAATTTGTGAAGTGCGCTTGATTTATCGTACAATTTCATTGGACCTCTGTGAACTACTCATCAATTTTATTGGTCTACTGTTACGAGGCAAAATGTTTTGGCGGCATGGGAAAAAACATTCTATTAGCCGCACCTTATTATAAGCCGCTATGTTCAATGCTGTTCAAAGCATGGGAAAAAAGTAGCGGCTTATAATCCGACATCTACGGTAATCGGAGTTCCTTTAGATACTAACACCGGCAAAACAATTCCTTTATTTCCCATTCTCAACTGCACTGTGTCAACTGTGTTTTCCCCAAGAACCCTACTGTCTTAATAAACTTTCCTGACTTGGGAAGGTGAAGGGCATACTGTGGCTGTACACAAGTGTACGTGGCTCCAGTATCTATCATCATTGGTGTCAGTTGCCCTTGTAACATAACCTGAACAATGGGATCCTCATCTGCCTCCCTTGTTATCATTGGGTAATGTCCCTTCCCACTCGAGTTCTCGGGGCACCCCTAATACCTCGCATAGGAGTTCACAGGTCCGCTTGGGCCTGTGGGGGCTGGTCCTTAGCTAAACTTTAGTTCCCTTCTTATCGATTCCTGCTGGTGTGTGACAGGCCATGGTGTAAACGGACAATCTCTTCTCATGTGACCTGGCTGATTACATCCCCAGCACAATCTCTCTACCTCTTTTTCCCCCCATTTCCTCACTGGTCCCCTCTGCCCATAGCTCCTCTGTCCCCCTCCTTGGGACTTCCAGTACTGTCTGGGCTATTTGAATTTAGTCTGTTCCTGATAGGGCATTTGTGGGAATGCTCCTCCAAAGACGTTGATTATTGGCATGGGGTTTTCCGGCCCTTGTCTTACAGTATGATCGGTTCCTCCATATAGCGGTGCTTCATCCAGTTCGATGGCTGTACTCGGACTGATGGTTGCTGGCAGCATCTTTTTGCTTTTCTCTTTTTCCTTCTTTTTGAGTTCTTCGAGCTGCATTTGTATTAACTTTCTTTGCACCTCTTCTTGCTGCTCAGCCAACCTTCGTTTGTCTTTCCGGTATTTCTCAACCGCATGGACTAAGTGGTCTCTGAACTCTTGTGAGGTCATTGACGTCAGTCCAACCACTTCTTCCAGTTTGGATTTAACTTGCGGAGGCATTGTATCCAAAATGCTATGTCGGAACAATGAGGTCATAAATAAGCTATTTTCCACCTCTTGCTCAGTCTCCAGTCTCCACCTTTTCAACTGGTTTTCTACATTGGCTGCTGGGCTTTCAGTGTCTCCCAGTGGTTCCCCCTTTAAGGCTTTGGGGTCCACTTTGGGTGGATAAAGCTTCCTGAGGGCCTGCCATACCCTCTGCCTCACTCTGTCAAACCCGTCTCCGTCAGTTCTCGGGTCGTTCGGGTTTATTATGCCAGCCATTTCCATTAGTTCATTAAATTTGAAGGTTCCCATCAACCTTATCAATAGTGCCTTTAAATCTCCCATAGCCAATAATCGTCCCGCAGTTTCTTCTTCAAAGACTGTAATCCATTTCCCTGCTCCTTCATGTAGACTGGGCAGAGTGTTTTTCAGCCCTTCTAGGTCCTGGGATCCCCAAGGGATATACTGCACTTGTCCTGATCCTTTTACTAACAACGGCATCATTCTTCCTCCTTCTTCCCACCTGCCCTGGCTCTCCTCCTCGCCTGATTCCCCATCCGTCTCTGGGTATGTCTTTACTGCCTCCCACACAAATTTCTCCGGGGTCCTCTTCTTCCCTCAGTTCTTCCTGCCCTGATGAGCCACTTTCCTTTCTAGTCTGTTCATTTCTATGGTATAACGGGTACTCCTCATACTCCTTTTCCTCTCTCAAGTATTTCATCTGTTCAATCTCTTCTCTCATTTTTCTCTTTGCCTGTTCCACCTTTATCCTTTCTGACTGTATCTCCTTCCATATCGCCACTTTTTCCTTCTCGTATTGTCTTTTTTCCTCCTCATTATCCCAAACTTGTACTTCTCCCTGCACGTTTACTGTACCCGTCAGCATGGGGCACTGCTTAGGGATTCCTTCCTCATAATAGGGAGGGGGCCTTTCTGCTTCTTACACATCCAGGTATGGAGCTGAAGCCAGCTTCTCACTGTACCTTCCTCTCTCTAACAGGCTGTTTCTCCAGCACCTTAGTGTCTTCCTCGCTTGTAATCAATATTCTAGCTATCCTCCTCAGCCTCTCTCTCTCTGTTCTGAAGAGTTTTAGCACTTCCATTTGTTGTTCTCTTTTTTGCTCTCTTTTCTTAGATATATCTTTTGGTTTGTAATTTTTAATTAGCGCCTCCATTTCTTTGCACAAGCTTACATCAAACGTTCCTTCTCTTGGCCATTTTGTGACCAGGTTCTTGGTTCTTTTTTCTAATTTTTCTGAAGTTTTTGTGATCTCACTTTTACTTACTGGGAATTTTTTACTCGGAATCTCTACTGTCGTTCCTTTATCTGTCATGTTGTTCTCTCTTTAATGTATTTTCTGAGACTCACAGTTCGTTTACTGGATAATACTATTTACTCTTAATTCTTATGCCTAGTCTGTCTATCTACCAGCACTTTAAACTATTTATCGGACTGTCCTTGTTTCCTATTTTGTTCTGCCCGTGCAGACCCCTACCTAGGGCGGTATCCACAGAATTTTCTCTTTGCACCTCGTCTAATCAGACCCTTATCTCTTAAGGCGGAATCCACGAGGATTTTTCTATTTTTCCTTTCCCTGCCCATTCAGACCTTCGTTTCGTACGAAGCGGTATACACAGGGACTTACCAACACCATGTGGAATTTTTCTTCACTTAACTTCTTATTGGCTTATTCGTACTTACCCCCACTGCAGTGTTCTCATCAATCCTCTGGGCCTCCTGTTAACCCCCAATTCTGCCAGATTCTTTGGACCAGAGAAACCCTTCGGCAGTGGTTCCATACTTCTGAGTCCCCGAGACCTCCCCAAAACCAACAGAATTCTTAGTCCAAATTGTCGCAAAAAGCGCTTACCTTTTGTTTGGGTGCACCCTTAATTCTGTTAGCCCTGTGGGGGTCCCTAGAGGACCGGGAAGTGTCCCCAATCTGCCGTTTCCTTTCCGTGGGTCTCTTTCCGGTCCTGCCACGGTCGCCAATTTTGTCGTGATTTCTTGAAATAACCAGCAGATGCAGAAGATTCTTCGAGAAGTATAAGCCTTTATTTGCAAACAAAAGCTGAGACAATTAATGAACGTGTCACTAATTGCCCGTCGAGCCTAGTACACAGTATTCTTTAGATAGATAGATAGATAAATAGATACTTTATTCATCCCCATGGGGAAATTCAACTTTTTTTTCCAATGTCCCATACACTTGTTGTAGCAAAACTAATAACATACAATACTTAACTCAGTAAAAAAATATGATATGCATCTAAATCACTATCTCAAAAAGCATTAATAATAGCTTTTAAAAAGTTCTTAAGTCTTGGCGGTTGAATTGTAAAGCCTAATGGCATTGGGGAGTATTGATCTCTTCATCCTGTCTGAGGAGCATTGCATCGATAGTAACCTGTCGCTGAAACTGCTTCTCTGTCTCTGTAATTATAGTAATTTCTTATCTTAGTTTCATTAGCATACCCCATCTCCTATCTCAGTTACATTAGCATACCCTATCCGCTTGCAACGCTTATCACCAGC